>NC_140663.1:124319858-124948429 GCF_054131305.1 Coturnix japonica
GAATTTATGAACTGTTCCGTAACGTCTTCTGCTTGCACCAAATGGCAGACTTTAGGCAGAAACCCAATGTATGTTTAGCTAATGTATAACAAACAGAGTATTTACATGGTCAGTGGACCCTATTAGGTATTAAGAATGGCCTCTTTCTAAATTTTCTGCTAATTCCCTTCCGCAACAACCTGAACAAAGTGTTCATTTCTCAGAGAAAGCTAAGAAAATGTGTGCATCTAGGAGTGTGTGTCTCTCATCTTAAAATGTCTTTAACAAAACTTCAGACAGTTACCTTATTGTCTTTTGCTCTAAGGGTGACAATGTAGTTTAAGGTATTGTTTCCTGACTTTAAAGGTGCCTTGTGGTTTTTAAGGATATTTCAGCAGCTAAAGGAATTCTACTGCAGACACAGTGAACCAGTTCATTTCTTAAGCAATAAATGGCAAGCAGGGTGGTGCTGAATAAGCATGCTTCTATGGAATTTCTCTTTGAAAAGCCCACTAGTTAGGCCCTATAACACTTCAGTTGATATTTCTACAGTGCAAACACGATAGTGGAAATTAAGTTGCCCCAGCAAATTCAGTTTAGGAGAAATTTGTTATGAATAAAATGCTGCTGCTGGCCTTAGAACATTGAATTTATCCACCAAATAATATCTTAGAAATACCACTTCAGAAGAAATCAGCTCTAAATAATTGATAAATTTGGTTTGTTTAGAAACCTTTTGACCCCTGTAATAGAAAGTAAAAACACATTTCAGTTATTAAAGTCACATATATTCCCTCTGGTAGGGGAAGCTTTTAATTTTAAGCTGGTCTCTGTTGGGGCCATTTGATAAAGCTTGGAAAAACCTTTTCAACTGCTGCTGGTGGATTTGGGTCAGCTTCCCTTGGGAAAACGGCAAAAGATAAATTTGTAGCTTTTCATAACACATAAGAAAACTTCAGAGATTTTAAACATCAAGAACTATTGGAACTGAAAGACAGAGTTTCTCTTTTGTTTCTCCCCCTCCTCCTCCTGCTCCTTCTTCTCTTTTCTTTCCAAAAAGAACTTTAAATTCTCTTGTTGTTTTAATTTTTTTCTTCTTTTCAGCACTGGAAGCCAGAATGTTTTGGCCTTTCTAATGACAGTACCAGTGATCCTTATTAACATAAGATTTATTTTGAGATAAAAACATCATTAGGCAATTTTTGTTTCCAAAAGGAGTCATTTCATTACACTGCTTTCAAAGCCAAGAGCAAAATAAAATACCATCTACCACATATTTTCAAAAACACAGTTCTTAAACTTTGCTTTCAGTCACTGTTACCAGATCTTCATGTCCACAAATACTAGTTGGTCTCATTTCCCCAGGACAGTAATTACCACTTATGAACGAAGGTGCTGATTCAGTCGGGACTGCCAAACTGTAACTAACAGCAACACTGCCGTTTCACAAGAGGAAAGAGAATATGGATGACAAAAAATATATATAATTAATACCTATGAAAAAGAAAAAATAAAATAAAATTAAACGGTAACAACCCCCAAAAGCTGAATATCTGGGTAGTTACTTTTGCACGAACCAACTGCTTGCAGGCAAAACTGCAGATTTTTCTACCCCCCAAGCCCCAAATCTTCAAGGATCTGTGTTCATGTTTGGTGGAGTTGCTGCTGTTCAATACCTCTTCTGCATTACTGCCAAGAAGTACAACCTGCATGCACTGTGATGCACTTCCTTTTCTATAAAAAAGGAATATATTTTCTATATATTTTCTAGTCTCATCTGAGACTAACAGATTCACTTTGTATAAACTACTGAAGGCCTATCATTCAAGAAAAACAGCTTTTTTTTTGCCACCAGCCTAAGATGAACTAGAAACAGCACCTTAGAAGATGAAATCTATGTGTATTCTTACAGCCTCTACAAAGAGACGGACTCTTTATCCTGTTGTCAGTAAGGCAACAAGTGATGATCTGGGATACAACAGCAAGCTCAGAGAAACACTGAGGAGGTATGTGACTCTGGAAAGTTGCATCCCTGCTGCTGAATTTCATGGTGAATATGTAATTGATTCTTTTAAAATTACAGATGTCCTTAGCTAAATTTTTGAAACCTGGACCAATCACCTGGCCAGCCTCACCCTACACACAATCTGCAAAGAGTGAGCAGGAACAAACCAGTAAAAGCAAAGTTGTCTTCAAAGTAAACAAGCCTTTCTTGAGCAGCAAATTGTTTCTTTTTGCTGTTTCATGCTTGGACGCTATTCCCAGTGTAAGACACTCTATTGCACAGACTCAGTGGTAAATTATTAAAAAGGTCTCTACTGGATATCCGTTCGTGCAGCCACAAATTATGTGTTCATGTACCTATGCCTATTCTTGGCAGGTGCAGTTCCTCTGTGAGTACTTTAGCAATTCAAACACCTGCATTTTTTCATTATGTTAAGTCTGCTCTTCAAACAGTTGCACCTACACTCCATTAGCACCCACACAGGGAGGCCAACTCTTGGTAATTTATGTTGTGAGGGGATTGCCTTCTTGGGCAAGAAAGATACTATGCAGGAAGCTGGGCTGAGATTTTACAGCCACGCTGTTCCAGCTTCCCAAATAAACACTCTTAGCACGTATCTTCATGGCCACTTTGTCCACTTGGAACAGGATGAGTGAAGTGGGCTGCTTTGTATGTACTGTGCACTAAATGTTCACACTGGAAATGAGTGAGGAGTAGACAGCGTACAAAATGATAACAAAATACTTCATAGTGTTTTCCTTCTTTAAGAATGTCTTAGAAGGATGTGACATTTTGCATGGGAAAATTCTCACATCTTCTTTTTCAATTTTTTTTTTTTTTTTTTTTTTTAATTCCTGTTGACACACTTTGTCTGATGTCTAATGCTTGGTTTGTACTAAATTGATGTAGGCTGTGCATCATTCTTCTCAGACAACCTCGTAACTCAGCAAACTCAGTGCATGCTATGATATATAGGCATGCTTTCATTGTTGGAGGGGTACTATTCAGTTCCATCTAACAGTATACTTTGCCCTGTTGTTTTCAGTTGCTCTCCTAGAATCACTGGTTACTATCTTATTTTGCCCTTTCTTTGTCCATGGACTGATGCTACAGGAAGTCCCACTACAAGCACTGCCATTTCCCCTCCTCTTTTACTTTCCTTGTTGTTGTTTTTTTTCTTTTCTTTATTACACTACTATCCTTTCTGACCTCCCCTCTTCCCTTTTTTGTTGTTCTTCCTCCTGGCACATAAGCAGCTGCAAACTGAACCACTGCCTTTCTCATACTTCAATAGGCTTATTCTTCCCACCTACAGCACCACAAAAACTACTGCTAGCTAATTCCTCATACCTAATGATTGCTAGCAGTATCTTCCCATGCATATGCATCTGCACGTATTTGCCTGCTAGAAGACTCTACATGTTTTTCTTCACATGGCACCCTGAAATATAATCTTCTATCCAAAACGATTGGATGCTCACATTGGTTATAGAGGAAGAAGCCAGCATTTGCAAAATAGAATCATTGCGGTCACTAGGAGTGATTAATTAAAAGACAAATCACCTCATAATCAATACTGTGAACCTAAAATATGAGTACAAGCTTCTGCAAAATGATTGCCCAATAGCAAAAAATTTCAGTCACAAGATAGTGCAGTAATGTTCAGCTGGGAAAAAAAAGTCTTGCAATTATTTTTATCAACAAGCAGTTCTTACAAAACAAGCACTGGAGCAAAAGCAAGTCAAGCTCAAATAGGGAGTGATGACCCATTGTAACTTTTGGAAATAGTGTCACAGAATTCTTTCTAGAACAGTGAAAACATAGTAGAAATAATAACTATATGGTTAAGAATGGAATTGTTGAGTACATTTACATATTTAACATGCTTGATAAAGAGGTTCTTCTACAAGGCAGGTTTTCCAGACTGCCTGTCTGCTCAACAGCAAAAGAAGACACAATACAAACTTAACTCCAGAATACTGCCAGCCACTTTCCACAGTAAATCTAAAAACTGCAAGTGAAAATCTCAAGATAGATCTACCTTTTAAGTGCTAGAAGGGACCGATTCCAGTTGAGTAACCACTCGAATAGGCAGAATCATCCAGAACATAAAAAATCTTGTAGTATTGTACGTAGTAACAAAGCAACCACTTTACTTAGATTCTGTGTGAAGAACAACATTGTATGGCTTAAAGCAAGAAATCAGAAATGGTAGCCGTTATCCCTCATGCTTCTCTACATAATTAGAAAGCAGAATTCAAGGTATCTTATAAAAAATAAAACACCTGACAACAAAATCAGCAGTAAATACTGTAAAGCAAATGCAAACAAAGCACTGAAACCACATGAGATCCATGATCATGTTAGCCTCGTGTTGGAACAGATTTATTTGAATCAAATGAGAAGGATTACCTCTTGTAATGATTATTTCTTGAGTATTTTTTAAATTGAGCTGCTGAACAACCCATTGATGCAACAATGTAATAACACATTGAAAATCACAGTTTGCTCATCACAGGATTCCAGATGAGTTAATAGCAGATAATTGCACAAATTTCACAAGCATCTCATTTCAATGGTTCTCTTTGATATTTCAGTTTTGGTGCACTTTGTAAGCTCTGACTGTGTACAACCAGGAGTGTTGGAAAAATGCATTTTCTAGAGAGAAATGAACTTAAGACCAAAAACAGCCCAAACCCCAACAATCCAACCAAAATGTCTACGTTTTCTTGGTTAGAACTTTTTGATCAGAAAGGCATAAATGTTAGTGTCAAATTCTAACAAGTTTTCCAAGCAAAAGATAAATACTAAGTTAGACAGTGAAAGATAAGACCTATGTTAATTTTATAAAATGTGTACAAACTGGAAGAAAAAGAAAAGTGAGGACAAGATTGTCATAACAATTTATCTACAATAGCAGGAGAATGTTACAGCCAAGAGTTGCATTACCAGCACCAAGACCATATATCATCAGCAACCTTGAATGTTCATATTTCTGGTGAAATGCAAGTCCATAAATACGACCCAGAAGTATGTTACTGTGTGTTTTTAGGTAACACAAATGCAAACTTCTACAAGTCATTAACTTGGGCTCATTGCAGTCTCACCAGCAATAACATACAACAGAAGTAACACACAAACATGTACATGATGCGTAAGGATGTTAGTTCACTTTGGCAAATGCTTTTGCCATTGGAACTGTATGGGGAACTAAAGAGAGCAGAAGATTTCGACAGTAGTTACTGACCAACATCCCAAATTCCATCTGAGACACTGTTATTCATGTGTGTGTTATTCATAAGTGTCAGAAGTTGGTAACATCTTCATTTCATCTGGTTTCATTACCGGCATTTTATTTCCAAAAGAGTGGTGATACAGATCTCATGGTATCCACTGCAATTAGTAAAATTGATTTCTGCCCTGTTTATATCCACAGAGAGGCTGAGCCATCCTCTGAGCAGCATGGCTTCTGAGCCTCTGCCCTGGTGCCAGTGTCTCTGGCTGTTTGTCTTTTTAATTGGCAGTAAGAGTTGGGGTAATCACCAGAGCCTCAGTTTATACATCGAATGCCACGCTGACATGTGCTGCTGAGTGTCGGAGTGGCTGGGGTTTTGCAGTACATCTTTAGCCCTCTCACTGCTGGAAGCAAATAGCAAGGAGGAGGAGGCATGTTCCTGCAAGGCTTGGTGCAGTGCTCAGTGCCTCTCCATGTCACAGAAGACCATCTCAGCTGGAAATCTTTCAAAAATGCATCTAGTCATTAAAAACTCAATTCACGTTTTTTTATTACCAGTAATGTTCCTAGAAAGCTACCAGAATAGAAGACTGGAGAAGCTAGTCTATTTGTTTAAGTATAGATACAAGGAGCATTGTATTGCATAGAGGCATACATTTCTACATCAAGTTAAAAATGGTTTAAGGTATGTGCATGAGCCTTTGAACTGCTGCTATTCTGGAGTGAGCTGAATAAACCACCTCAACTTTACTCATCAGCTAAATTCCTGAGAGTGTAATTCATTTCAGAAGCCCCTATAAAGGTTCAAAAAACTCCAAAATTTCAAAGTTGTGAGTAATTCTGAAAGCAAAATATTATTTCTTTCTGAATTGGTATAAAACTATAGCACGAAATGCTTCTAAAATAGAAATGTATCCCTCATCATCTTTTTGTTCACGCTCAAAATGCTTAAGTTAAAGTTATTGCTTGGACTGTAAAATCAAGCAGTTAAGTCTAAAATTAGGTCTAAAAAACATTTTAATTCTACATTCAAACTTGTTCTTATTCTGATTCATCCACCTGCAATACCGATGTAGACAGAGCCAACGGGAAAGAGTGACTATATGTAACATACATATGTAACATACATTTGCACCACAGTGTGTTAACATCGAGACGAGTTAATTAAAGTTCAGAGGAATTTCCTAACTCTCAAGTTAGAAAAGTGTTAGAAAAGCTGATTTAATGTTGACTTTGTTGTACATTATTTTAACACTCTTCCATATTTCTGGTATCTTAAGTTCTGTGATGCAGGACACATTGCTACCACAGTAGTTACTAAGAACTTTAACTGCAAAGACATATTAACTGAGCTTTCCTCAGCCTATTCCCCACGCTAAAGATTTCAGGAGGATACTTTGGAGATGGAAATTGCTCACTTGGGAATTTTTATAATGCAAGAACTTAAGTGCAGTAAGGACCTACTTGTGCTCTTCTTTACACACCTTTTCATTTCCTAGGCTTCAGTTGACCCAGGGCACCAGTGTGTCTCTTGGTCCTGGCCATACCAGTGTGAGCCTGACATGGAGCCTGGAGCCCACTGGTGTTCTGTCAAGAGATACAAACAAGAGGAGTCTAATGGAAGTTTTTGTCACTTTGCATCCTAAATGGAATTTCATGGGACAAAGAGGAGAATTCTGTAGCCCGAGGGGATTTCCTCTAATGAATATCAAACACCTTCTACAAACAACAGAAATGTGAGAGATTCTCAAAATAAAAGGTCAGGGGGATTTTCTGTTATAGAAAGGCTTTAATGGCCTGAATACAGCATGTTGTGACCAGCTGCCCCTACAGTGAATCAGTGGAAATCCTGGTGAGGAGCTTCCTCAGAACTCTTGTCTGCAGTTTGAGTAGCTTTAATTTGGGAATAATCACTGTCTAGCTTTGAGACAGGGAGTGTGGTGCGCATCTGGTAGCAGCCCTGAGAGAAGAGAAGGAAAATGAGAAGGGAATTCAAGCAGAAAGGAAGAATGTTACTGTGCCAGAGGCAGCTGGATGGCAAACAGTTTAGGCCCATTCTCCACAGGTAGCGTCCACGTGTAGGATACAGGAACAGGAACTGGGTGGCTGGAAGATCCAGTCATAAAAAGGGCAGAGGAGGATCATGGATGGTTAATGATTGATGTCTGCCTCAGGCAGTGAACGGCCTGGCAGCTGCAGAGAGAAAGTTACTCTTCCTTTAAATGCCCCCACTTGAAAAATTAGCGTAAACATCTATTTGTGACCAAAGTTTGACTTGGAACCTGGTCAAAGATGAGTAAGAGGGGAGGTCTAAAAAAGCTCAGTAGGTGCTGTGACCATGCTTACATAATATTTCTGTAGCCTTTATTTCTTTTTTGTTCTGATTGCAGGATGAAATTGGAAGAGGGACAGCATCTGCACTACTTCCATATTCAGAACAAAGAATTTGACTTTCAGACATGAAGGATCTGGAGGAGTTCATATTACACATTTGTCTGTGTACAGTACACATATCATGAATTCAGTGAGAGGTGTGTTCTGTAGTTTTATTGTGTGGAAAGACTATGATAATCAATAGGAACTTTGAATGTGCAGGAGTATGTAAGTAACATTGCATTTATATGCATTCTTCTGTAGATAAAAGAAGCAATACAGTTGGGATGTTCAAGCTTTCAAAGCCTGCCTTCACATTAAGCAAGAAATGCCTCTTAAAACATATATTATGGGACCAGATGAACATGTCCTTCAGACTTGGAGAATTATTTAAAATATTCCAGTAGATGAAGGTAAGAAAACATTCATTTCAGCTGGTCTTTCACTTTGATACGTGCCGATGAGTATGGAAATGTGAAAATGAAACAACTTAAGAATTTGTAGCTCAAATTACATATGAAAATCATCCATTCAAGTGTGGATTTAATCATTTTTGTCTTAGTCAGCTCATTCTTTCAAACACCCGTTTCCTATTCCAGGTTACAATACTTATACTGTAGTGTAGATTACTATAATTAACAGGTTAAACACATGAAAACAGTTTTTTCCCCTTGATGTGCCTTTGGATCCTTTATTTTGCTAGCAGTTATACATAAGAGTCACTTCCTACAAACGAGAAACAACTGCTGTGGGGTTTCTTAATGCTGCTAATGTTCTTTTCTTTCCTTCCAGTATTAACAGTGAGAAATTATTGTCTGTAAATAAAAAAACACAATGAAGAGTACATGTCATGAACAGCATGTTTAAAGTCATACGTATAATGCCTATAAGTACAAACTGCTTACATTTCCAGAGTACGCTGTGTTGCATCTTCTTAAAAAGACACAATGAGAACCTTTGTAACCTCATTTTATAAAGAAGCTGTTTTCTGATCCAAAGAAACACCTTCAGTTATAATACAATTTAATTCCACTGAATAAAGAGAAAAATGGCTCAAGAATGTCTTTTGTGCTGTGATATTTCAAGCAAAGATTAACAACGTTCTTACTTTGTTTTCTCCACCAACACATGCCATGTGGCATATCGTAGATTTATTTATTTTTTAATCATATGTCCTGCTGGTTATAACATAACTTAATGTAGCAGCTGCAATTAACAGACTGTCAAAGGATCAACTAACAAGTGCTGATAAGCTTCATTTAACTAATTTGAGGAGTGGAAGTTTAATTTTTTTTTTCCAGGAAGGTAGCTTGTTTCCTTATTTCCTGTCAAGTGAGCCAACTCCTGTGACCTGTAGTTAAAAGGGCCCTTTGTAATTAAAGCAGTGAGTCTCCAAGTGAACAGTTCTCACAGCAGGAGGAAAAAAAAGAGAATAAAAAAAAAAGGAGGATGCATGACACTGCTTAACTAACTAATCGGAGCTCAGCCAATCCATTTTCCTGCAGGCCAGCTAGCTTACCATGAGCACGCAGCATCTTGCCTTCCATTGGTTTCATGTCCATTTTATGGACCAGTGAGTCTATTAAGATCTTGGTGAGTAGCCCTAACCGAGGGCAGGGCTCTCTCCTAGGCATCAGCCCATAGACTACCAGAAACTGATCAGCCGTGTTATATCAATAACATTCTCACACTAGGTTGTGTAAATTGATCTTTTACAATTTCTCTCGGTGACAGTCTCTGTAACCAACAAGATAAATCATTCCTCCTGTGGCTTTTTTATTGATTGCTGAGACCTGTATAAAAATTACACTGCTCAAGATGTGAAGTGAACATCCTCATAAAAGAAGACTTTCTATTTACAATCAAAATACATTTTGGTCCAGATCAAGCACAGTTTTTACTATGCCAGTACCGTAAGAGAGAAGAATTTAACTGAGATTCAAAGCACTGAGAAAGTAACCCACTTAAACTTTAAAATACAAAAAGTGCTATACAAAAACCAGAAGGAACAAAGCAAACAAACAAAACAAAACACAAACTTCCAAGGTTATAAAGTTTTGTCCAAGAACAGGCAGCAGTAATAACAAACCATATGTTAAACACAATGATGCAGAAGAAGCACAGCAACAAAATCAGCTAAGTTTTGGGGGGGGATTTTTTAAAATTTTTTTTATACTTTTTTTACAATTACATAAGCTAACACTAATATAAATTACTTTCTGATAGTGTGCAAATGTATATATTTTTAAGTAGAACAATGTGATTTGAGAGCTCTTTACCTCTTCAAAAAATAAATATTCTGCAGCTTTGGAAAATCTGGCAGCAGTAATATTATATTAGAAAAATTTATTCAAGCTGTGTAGTGTGGGCTTTGCTTTTTTATTAAAGCAAAAATTCTAACAGTGTTTGATAATCAATCAAATTCATCCACTGTTTTTAGGTAGGATCAAGACACCACAACTTTATTCCTTCCTCTTCACTCTATCTTTTTAATTCTGAAAAAATAGTCACTGATTTTTTTTTTTTTTAATTTGGTTAAATGTTAAGTTAATATCATTTATACACATAGCTTAAAAGAGAGTTTTTCTAGTTGATGGACTTATACTTAACAAAATCATTAAATGATAAGTTATCAAAAACAACTGAACAGTTAAGTAATTTAGAGGACAGAAGACTAAATTCCACAGACCATTTAAATCACTTGTACTGGCTTTGGAAAAGGCAATTGCTGGTCCATGCCTCAGTTTACCCACCTGTAAAGAGAGTCTTACATACATCAAGAGGAAAAATGTCATTATCATATTGTGCTTATTTAAATTATTAGAGATATACTCAAGTCACTCTCTTCCTAAGGGAAAGCACAGCATTTAAATCACTGTTTACAAAGTACTCAGAAAATCTTGAAGATGAGTACTTATAGGAATGTAAGTTGTTATTACTTATCTTAGACACAAAAACAAAGGATACATTTAGTATTTCAGTTTATCAGAGAAATGTGCATCCATGATGAGAATTACCTGGGAGAACACTGGCACGCATTCTCTCAAAACATATTTTCTTCAATGCTCAGTATATTTCCCATGAGATCAAAAATATATATATTTTTTTTCCTTTTGATGTTATAATTAAAAATCATAAAAAAATCATAAAATCATCTAAATATTGATGACATTGGACAATTGTAGAAAAATTATACAAAATATTTTGCTTAAAAAAATTGTGCATTAAACTAGAACTTACAGGCTTACAACTATTCTAAGTATGAAAGTTATGAACTCCTTACTAAAGCTGTAAATCTGTCCCAAAATGACAGAAGGACCTCTCTTTACTTGGTCAGTGAGCAAGATGATTTCTCCTCTTAAATGGAAAAGAAGGAAGTCAAAGAGATGTGTTTTTTTTTTTTAATTAACTTGGTTAAGTTGTACTCTCATCCTATAAGGAAGTAGGTGGTTTCAAGATGAAATCTTGTGGTACCTGTCATTCACTTCTCTATTACTCATCTTGCATACTTTGGCAAGTTTGAATTATCCAAATTAGTTTACATTTTTGTTGCTAGCTTTATTAATGTTTTCTCACTTGAGTCCTGGTGGCAAACTGATAAAGAAAAGCATCAGTGTCATTTTGAATTGAGGGTTTTTGTTTGTTTCTTTTGATCAAGGATGCAAAATAAGTGAATCTAATTTTTAGCAGCATCCTCTTGATTTCTCTTAATCCTGGATAGCAATGACTTTTCAAGCAGCTCATTGGAAGCAATTGTGGGAAAAATGCCATTCTCTTTTCAGCTGTTCTTCCAAACCCTAATGAGTTAACAATTGAAATACAGAAAGTTGCCTCAGAGGTCAGGAGAGTATATTCTACACAATGGTCACAGCATTTGAAACCATGACAGCACTATAAATTGACAAACTAAAGCAGAGCACTTGGTGGTCTGAAGTGGAGAAAAGAACATCAGCCAAGAGCGGTAAAAAGACGAGCCATGAAACCACACAGGAAAAAAAAAAAAAAGAAAGAAAAAAAAAAAAAGAGTTATTTTTTTCAGATCACCTTGTTAGAATTTAGTGTATCGGAGGTCAGATGAGTAGAACAATAATAAGGTCCAAGGCTGAATACCAGTGGGCAAGCTTAACCCAGGAGCTCCAGGTCAACCATAAGTGAATGAGGTAGAAAAGTGAAACAGTAGTCACCCAGGAAGGGAAGGCACAAAAGTCAGCAGGATAAGGGGAGGAGCCCACCGGTTATCAATTAGACTAAGAGAAAGCCCAGGCTCAAGCACCTGGGATAGAAAAATAATCCCAGTGTGATGAAAAGAGATTTTCTTCTGTGCACAGTTCTTGCTGTCTGGTTTTCAGATTTTTAGGAATTTGAAATGTTGTGGAGCTAAAGATCTTAAATCTGTAACAGATGAGAAAATACAGGCCAGTTGGATGCATTTTCCCCATGTCTTATGTGCATGTGACAATGTTTTCATCCCACGCCGGACAGTTTGCTGAGATAAAGGAGGCATAAAAAGAATGTTTTTTTCAAGATATGAACAAGTACACACATACACCCTTGTAAGGGGATGCTTTTTAGCTTCTCTTTTTTCTTTAGAAAAGTACAATTCACACCAGTTTTATTTTTAACTTATGAGGAGGAATTTTTCCAGATTTGTGAAGAAAATTGCTTCAAGTGATGAAATGGAGAATATTTAAGTGACATTTTACAATGTAGAATGAATGTAGAATGCTTATACAACTTCCTCTTTATATGAACACACATCATTTAATTTAGTAGGAGTATTGCCATTGATTGCAAAGGAGCTAGAACAGAACGAAAACAAAGTAGACTATGTCCGATATCAAGTAGTCCGGGAACCATCAAAAATTTATAGTTGAAATATTACTCAGGTCTCATGAGCAGAATGTAGTAAAAGCAAGGATGTTCAGTGTCAGCTGAAGCTGATCTCTAAATTCACTCCATTTATAACCCACCACCCTATTTTTCTATTTGTCAATTCTGAAAGCTCATGTTTCTGAGGAATTATATGGTCCTGGAATGCTGCTAAAACCAGCAAAATTCTTATAGGTAGAGTAAGTCTCACCAGCTGTAGTAAAGCATACAGTATCCCTACTATCCTCTGGTGTGTACATGCTATTTTCAGTTTACAAAAGACCCATTGTGAAGGTATTGTGATAACTTTTCGAACTTTTCCCTCTCCAGAACAACAGCATTAGTGCAGATAAACTGGGACTGATTGCTGAGCACACAGGTACACCCCACACGATAGCCAGCCCCTTTCCCAGTACCACCAAAGAAGATGTAGGGATTACACAGCCAAGTGGTAGCTTTCTGCTTTGAGCAATACAAGTTTCCTAGTCTGAAAACTCCTCACCCAAAGTCTGAAGCAGAGAAGCCCAGTGGCAAAACCTTTTCTCATGAAAAGAATGTTAGCAGTGACCAGCGAAATCTAGCAGGATAAGACAAAAGCTATGGCCCACTTAAAGAAGTCGTGACTGGGGAAATGCTTAGGGAACTGTACTAAGAGAAATAGTATATATATAAATATATATACTATATATAATAGTATATATATATATGAGTCTCAAATCTTCTTGCATAGGATACAAGAAAGAGTTTGCAACTTATTCACTGGTTGTTTTAAAGATCTGGCGTGTCTAAAGGAAAAGATGCCTTGATATTTCTCTGTAAATGTTTCTTCTTTAGCCAACTAGATTTTCATCTTGGAAATTATGGCCAAATTATGCCAAATATAAGAAAGGGAATCTAGGAACCAAAAAATAAAAATAAAAAAATTAAAATGAGCTTTGTTTTAAGAGAAGAGATCTTTAATAAAATATTCTGCAGAGGCGTGGGTGGCAATAGCATTTTTTGTGTGTGTGCAACGGGGGAAGTTGGATTAACTAGTGTTAGGTTTTAATATGTTTTTCTTAGAGGAAAGTTTGTTTCTCTTACTTCACATGAGAGGGAAAAGCAGTGCATGATTTAAAGACTTTTTTTTTTTCTTCTAACAGGAAAAAAAAAAAAAGAAAAGAAAAGAAAAAGTAAAAAAAAAAAGTGTTTCAGTCCCATGTTGGTAGCATTCGATTGAGATTCTGTTTCCAGAAAGACAAGTGGTTTTCTGTTGTCTGTAGCATTATCAAATTGTGTTGCATTAGTTTCACGAGCCAATAAAAGTAATATTGTCGCATTCTGTGTGCATCAAAAGCTCATATTCTTAGTATTTTTATACTGGAAATAATTCCAAATTCATCAAGGTGAAATAAATTTAAGGTTTTTTTAGAGGCAGTTCTGTTAACTGAGACAACATTACAATAAGCTAAGGTGACAGTGGTGGCTTTATTTGCCAACAATGTGAAAAAAGTTGTTGACAGTTTGTGTTGATTTAGGATGGAGGTTCATTTTACCTAATTATAGTCATCTGTAAGTTCAGCGTCTGCTTTAGGTCAAGAAAGGGATCCAGTTAGAAGTGGTTTGACAGGGATACATTTCATTCTGGTGCATGCATCTGATCATCTGAATTGTTCTTCAGGCTCTGCTGATTCCACTAACTAGACCTCTGTTGTTATAATGACAGCCTAATTCACATGTAGAAATCTACACTGTACATGCCTAAATTTTAGTGTTTGAGTCTATAGCAGATTTCTACTCTTGCTTAAATAATTGTTTTAGTTAGAATAGCTGCAAAACATACATCTAAATCTGAGCTGTTTTTCTGTATTCCCTTTGTAGTTAGTAATGAAGAATCTCACTTGCGAAGTCAAGTCATCTCACCCTGCAGTAAATACCTTAAATAAGTCAGAATGAGTTGCACCACAGAATATGTACTACATTCCACTGAAAACAATGGAAAACTAGCTCAGATGAATGCTTATACAAGTAGGACACGTCCCTTCTTCAGTCCCAAGCAGACACAAGGAGATGAAAATATTTAAAGATCTAGAAGATAATAATGTTGTTTGTAGAAGAGTTTAGAATTGTGGGAAAACACCACTGATCTCATCTGAACTTTGACCAAAAGATGGTAGGTATCTGCCAGATACCCTGACTTCACCATGAAGTATTAATAAGTCAAGAGGGTGAGAAAGATAACATTCAGTGAGATGAGAACAGGGAATTAGAAGAGTGACTTGAGAAACTGAGATAATGAGCTTGGAAAATGGTTGTTGTTTTTGTCTTTTGAGTAGGTAAATATAAACAAGAATCAACAGCAGTTGTCAATGCCTGAGACAGTGCTGTTCTTTAGATAAATTTTAAGGTGAATTGTAAAGAATTGGTGAAGACAGGCAGGCTGCATCTTAGACACGCACTGAAGAAAGTCAGAAACAGGTGTGAGTCACAAATCACAGTATTTGTAAGTAGTGACATGAAAAACAGGGAAAGACAGAGAAAAAAAAGATGTTGAGGGACTTTTTGGCTGGTTTATTCTGACTGCTGAACCTGAGCCCATGGATGGACACCTGCAGGGACAAGCAAGCCAGAAAAGAGGAGGATTTTGTTGAAACAAAGGGCGCATTTGGGGAAATTAGATATCTATGTAGCCCATAACAAGTCTGATGGCTACGTCTTTTTTTAGAGAAAAAATTGTGCAAAGGTAAGATTAAAAGGGTGCATAAAGAGTGAAGGGAATCAGGAAGAGTCAGAGAGTTTTCACACAAGGATGAAAATATTAGAGTGTTAAGACTGCTCCATGCAGAAAGAAAACTAAATAGAAGAAAATGGGTATGTGATGTAAGATACGAGTGAATTCCACACTGGAAGCAGGGAAGAAGTCTTATAGATTTTGTTGAGAAGCATTTCAGTGTAGACTGTTGAATCAGAAGGACTGAAGAAGAATTTGAAAGAAGAATCCCAGACAGTAATCACACATGATTCAAAGGGATATGACCAAAGAAATAAGAACATTTAGTATATAAGATTTGTTGTGTTTGGTTGTTTGCTTGTTGGTTCTGAATATGGGAGAGACTAGAACACATTTGTCTTATAGGGACATTCCAAAGTAAATAAACAAACAAAGAAACAAATAAAGGAAATATAAAATAGTAGAGTTGAGCAAAGGAGATGCAGGGATGCAGTGGGGGTGTCTGCAATAACACTTGAAATACTGAGTGTTTCCTTTGAATTCCTGAGGAAATTACATGCTTTCAGGAGGAAGTTGTATAACAGATTCACCTCTTCTGAACAGATCCACTCTTGAAGTGGGAATTCACACTCACCTAATGTAGCTGCCCCTGCAGTTGTAAGAGAGCAATTGAGGGATTCCTGACCACAAGAAATGAAATAGTGCTTCCACCCCCACAACAGCAGATTTAGATTCTGCAGGTTTAAACTGAATCTTCAGCAGTTAAAATGTCAACAGGCTCTTATCAGAGGCATGCTATTAGCTGTGCCTCATTTTTTTGTACAGTTAGAAAACTGTATAAATTGGTTATGCAGATTTATCAGTTTGCAAGACAAGCTCTGGTCATCTTACAGTAGTATCTCAGAACAAATTTTCTCATCAAAACAAGATCAAAATGACCAATCGCATCTTTGTTAAAGAATCCAGTGGGGAGTAATGGAAGTAGGAGTTCATATTAAAAAAAAAAAAAATCATATGTACTCTTTTGTGCAAAATGGTAAAGAGGACAAGGAAATAATATGATTCAGCTTGTCTGCTTTCATAAAGCCAGTGAATCAATGACTATGGGCTCTAAAGAGCTCCGACTGTCAGAAAAGGTGGCTAAAACACTATAGTTAAAAATTACAGTGTTGTTGTCAGACAGCAGTTATTTGGCCTTCAATATGGCAAATATGCAAGGCATTCACTAGAGATGAAAGACAGACATGAAAATGAGATAAGTTATTATCCCGGATGTCAGAATTTCTTTTACTTGCCCACAACAGAAAACATTAGTTGAAAAGGACAACCATACAGTTTTGTACAGTTTTGAAAAAGTGGCAAACCTGGGCAAATCAGCACTAACTATTCTCTTTCAGACACTAGGGAGTTTTTTGCACAGAGAAGATATTTGTATGTCTCAGTGCTGGATGAAATTGGTACAGTAAGAATTCTGTGGGAAACAAAATTAATAGTACAACCATTAACTTCTTTCCTAGCTCAGTATAAAGATGTCTAACAAATGGGCAGTTGGAAAGGAGGTCGTTACATATCTTCTTTCAAAAAGGAACCAAAAAACACCCTTAGAAAGTTCAGTTCACTCTGTTGAGGGGGTGGAATGATTTTCACCCTTTCTCCATCAACTAGAATGCTTTTCACAGCCAACAAATCACAAGGTACTGTTAGATATAAGACCATTTCTGTAAGAAAATATGTTCGTGTTAAAAATGTATAGAAATTATAGCAACAGAAGAAAATGAAACTTCCAAGCCCAGAGAAATAAAACAACTTGTTATTTGTGATAAACAACAGGGGATTGTTGTAGGTCTGAAGCAATCAAAAGAATCTTGCATCACAAAGCAAATCTGAACAAAAATAATAATAATACTTAGAATTCAGACTTTTCATTTATTGAATTGTTTCTGTACAACAAGCTGTACAGAATAACACAATACATACTAATGCTCTGGAATTAGTAATGAAACAACCTAGTTGTAAAAGAATATAGAACTGTACGGAGCACGGAACTATTATTTTGTCGGTTTGCTTGCTTCTTACTCAAATATCTATTGTGTATATTTTTCTTCTCTGTCCAAAAAATATTCCTCACATTGGTTTTTAAGGGTGTAGGAGTGCATTTAATGATTAACTGGGAGAAATAACTGTTCAATAATGCATTACCATGTGTGGACCTAAACTGGATCACAGTCTTTTATTCCAGAGTTTTCTCAATTCCTTTTGTTGTTATTTTTATTGCTACTACTCAGACCAAACTATGTCTTTTTATTTGTATCTTTGCTCTCCCTGTCAAGTTAAAGGTTTCTCCTTTTAAATATTGTGCAAAACACTTTCAAATCTTACCTTAGTTTGCTAAATAAACCATTTCTGCATCCAGTTCTGGTGCCTCCAACACAAGGATATCAAGCCATTAAAGCAGGTCCAGAGGAGGGTCACAAAGATGAAAATGGGGCTGGAGCGTCTCCTTTGTGAGGACAGGCTGAGAGACCTGGGGCTCTTCAGCCTGGAGACAGCCCCAGGAGGACCTTATAGCAGCCTTCCATGGAGGGGCCTACAGGAAAGCTGGGGAGGAACTTCTTATAAAGGCAGATAGCAACATGACAGGGTGAAATCCTTTACTCTGAGGTTGGTGAGACAGTGGAACAGGTTGCCCAGTGAGGTTGTGGATGCTCCCTCCCTGGAAGCATTCAAGGCGAGGCTGAATGAGCAACCTGGTCTACAGGGAGGTGTCCCTATCTATAGCAGGAGTTTGGAACTAGGTGATCTTAAAGGTCCCTTCCAACCCAAACCATTCTATCTATTCAATCATTTCAACATTCCAATGATGCACAAGTTACAGCATGGGGATTTGGTCTTATCCTCATGTCAGGAAAACAGTTTGAGTGTCTGACACTTCTGTCAGCACAATAAAATTGAACACAAATTCAAAATTCAGATTAATCTAATAATTAGACTTATTGAGGTCAAACAAGAACACTACAGAAGGATGACCTGAAGGCCTTACCAGGAAAGTGATCTTTTTATTCTCAGCTACAGTACAAGCACAGAAGAGAAAAACCTTTCCCTCCAAAAATTTAGTGGAGCTGGCATGCACAAAGCAGAGTATTTTTACTCCTTGAAAAAGTCCAGCTCATTCTATTATCCTTCAAAAAAGCTGGGAAAAAAAGAATTAATTACTTTATGTCTGTCAAAATACTTTCTGGTTCTTTCAGATTATTTAAGATCCCTTCCTAGCAACTAACTTCTCTAACAATCTTCATCATCTTGTCCCATTATTAAGGAATAAACACATACACAGCAAATATATCTTAAAAGCTACCCATTTATCAACATTTTCCTGCAAAGGAAGTGCAGCAAGAAGTTGAATGAGCACGTCCGTGGTGTGCAAAGTTCATCTGAAATGACCTTTGAAGCTTTTGTGTTGCAAAGAGGAAAGGAGGCTAAATTCTTTGAACAGACCATTATAACTTGCTCACCTTAGTCTCTCAAAGGCTGCTGGACAGTCAAAAAGTTTATCTTATCAGTTAAGATGGATGAATACCAGTATTAACTATACAGTATTGATAATAGAGGGAGAAAATCATGCAAGAAAATTACACTAAGTATCTCAGTGTTACTGAAATGGAACGGAAAGATCTTTGTACGTGAAAAGAGGGTACAGATGATACTAAAATAAAATAAAATAAAATAAAATAAAATAAAATAAAATAAAATAAAATAAAATAAAATAAAATAAAATAACATATGAGTAAAAATTCTCTAGTTACAAAGAATAAGCCATTCACTGGCTGTCTGGAATAAGAAAGAAGAATCAAAAGCTGGGTATTTCCATAAGTGTCTTGTTCATACTTCATTGCACCTTCCTTTGAAGTGAGTGGCTTTGATCACCCTTCACAGGACAGTGGGCCAAACAAACTTCCAGTGTGATACAACATTCCTGTAATCCCAAATGCTGCAGGATTCATTCATACTACAAGATGTTCAGCATGATGGAGAAACTTGTGAAGTAATAGATATCCTAGGTCATTCCACTCTTTCTCAAAAGACTGGTTTTCTCAGCTCTCAGTATTATTTTGGATGTGAGTATACCTTCATCAATTTTTACTGCCCAGGCAAGTAAGATCACTGAAAAGTTTATGAAACTTGTTAAAACAGGAATGGTAGAAAGTTGTTCAGAGAGAAACTCTGAAATGAAGAAAAATCTTCATTTTCTAAAATCCACTAGACAATGAGGAATATTCAATTATATCCTCTCTAAATATGTATTTAATTTACCATGTTTCCAAAACTGTCTGATGATATTAGAATGTTCCTGTTTCTCTGTATGTGTCTGTATATATACATGGGCCACTCTGAAAGTAATGCCTCCTATTTATTTATGGAAACTGCAACAAATACAAAGAACAAAATAACACCAGTTGATAGAGCAAATTCTCAGCTACGAAATGCTATCTTTCAACACTGTTACAACCATTAGCCAATTCGTGCAGATGAGCTGACTGAGACATGTCATTTAATTGTCTGACAGCTACAAACTGCCATCCAGAACGTGCCTTGTCTTTCACATCGCCATCACCACTGCTGAAATGCACTACTCACATCCTCATTGTGCCCACATCCACTGTTTGGTCTCTATAAGCATTCAGCAAGTGTCATTGAATATCAGCGATGTCATTCTTTCCTCATTGAAGAATTCAATGATAAACCTTCACTTCATCCACACTTCTATGTTACATGCTATTGTGTCAGATTGCCCCTCTGCTGCCATCTGCCACATGGCAAGAAAATGTAATGGAATATTGGTGGGAAGGTTCAACCACTACTGCCATCCCAGCATCTGCTTCTGATATCATGGGCCAGCATAATAAAACAGGAGGCATTACTTTCAGAGAAACCCTCATATAAAGATAGATGTGGGAGTACAAGAAAAGCTGTTCATAGCAGCAGCTGTGGGGCAAGATAAACAGCAGATAGATATACATAGACTTATATGTATCTACTTTTTTTTTTTTCTTTTACTCTGAATGTTTCTTTAATATTGGAAAATTAACTTCACAACTGGAATAGCTACTATTAATGTATTTCAGGCAACTATTGACTCCCCAGTAGAAGACCACTACTCTGCATCAAAATGGCTATTGAACCTAAGCCAAAGTTCTTCAAAGTTCAGCAGTGTTTATTTGATTTTTGTCATTCATAGAATCATAGAATGGAGACACTGATAATAAAAAATACTTTTTAAAATAACTTTTTCCTCAGTGAAAATAAAACTGCCTGTCTCCTTTTTGAAAAATAAATGCTTTCACTGAAAATTGCTATTCACCTCAAATCTTTAATTTCCAACTAAAATATTCACTTTTTCTTCCAAAAATCTCTGCCTGGTTCCACACTTTTCTCTTTCACCACCCTCCACCCCAGCTTTCTTTGCATTTTAAAAACGCATATCTTGTTTGCCTAGGAAGGCAATATAATTACAATGTTTAGATTAGTTTTCCACCTTTCATTTCCCATTAATTTGTTAAGGCTATCCTATTTTGTAAAGTCATAGCATGAGAAAGCAAAGGAAGCTAATGGAAGACCTGTACAGTTGCAAAGATGGCCCAAGGCTACTCTCTCACTTCTTGGACATTGATCTTTGCAAAACACCATACCTTTTTGATGATCAAACAGTGGATTTTTCAACCCCACTGTTCTAGGAACCAGTTCTGAAACCCTGCCAGAAACCTAGACTGTTTCAGTAACTACAGCCTTGTGCCTTAAGTGATTTAGGACAGCCAGGTGTCAGGTAGTCCACAGTCTACTCTAGCAAGCCATGATAACCTGGGTAAATTTCAATATCCCAATATTTTTTTCAATAATACGTGAACCCAGCACTCTGAAAGACTAAACTGCCTCTCACACTGCAAGAATTTTCTGCTGTTGAAACTGTATCCAGTGAAACACAACTGTCTGGGACCAGAGCCAGGTCACTCTCAGTTCAGTGGCCTTATCTTTGAATTTAGAATTAAGGGCTTGTGCATGTCTCCTTTCATGAGAGGCAAACCTCATTCTTTCAGTGATCCATCTCCTCAAATATTGAACTGGTGCTACCAGTAGACTGCATCTTTGCATACATGATGAGGTTTTGCTGGCAAAAATTGCTATAGAGTTTTATTCCTCCCTGACTAAATATCTGTCACTTCCAAACTGATGTTAATTGATGCCTCCTTGCTGTGATGGTGGGAGTTTCAGAACAGATGTTAATACAGCAGTGAGCAAGTTAAAGAAATCTAAAATATAAAAAGACTAACTTCTGACTTCTGCTTACTATATATACTACTGCAGATTGATTGAAAAACAAAATAAAGAATGTACCTTGCTGCTGGGTGGGAGGGGGGGAAGAGAGGGAGGAAGGGACTAAAATTAACACATTCATTGCACTTCTCAAACCAAAGCTGCATAGATGGATCTAACTACCATCCTCCATAATACAGTTTTAAATGTACCATGCATCCTTTTACTGCACTAGATAAGCTGTTGGTATAGTAGCACTTACTGATAAACTGTTTATTAATCTATCACAAGCATCTAGCATGAGAGGTACAAGTCAGTGGAAGACAGAAAATATTGCTGCTAAATAATTACACAGTGTCTTTAAATTATGGCTTAGTGTTTCTGAAAATGACTGTATCATCCATCAAAGTATGCTGTGAGCTTTTTAAGTAAATGTATCATGTAGATGTATTTTGTGAAATCACACACAAATGCAATTTTTTCATTTGTATTCATATTTAATCATAAGTCCATTATTTGAGATTTGGGATGGGATATATCTAAATACGAAGCTTCCATCTTGCCCTGTAAGTTCTACAGTATAGTTTAATATTAAGATTTTACTAGACAGTTACACAGTACTCAGTTTTAATATGGAATACTTCATCATGTTCATTATTGCCTATTTAAACTCATGTAAACTGACATTCCTGAAATAAGCAAGCTTTAAAATGTTAATACAAATGTTATGCCTCTTTTAATTGCAATAGACATCTCATTAAGTAATTTAATGCCGGTGGGACTTCTTACCAATACACAAAAAGCCATACTTTGCCCAGCTTTTATATGTGGTACAACATGATGGAATTATTTATTTCTACAGTGACACAGTAATGTTCATCAGCTTTATCTCTGTTCTCCATATTCTGTACAAGGAAGCCCTATGAGTAGGCTGTCTCAGGGTGCTGTGTTAGCAGGTTCAAGGCAGAGCACCTTTACCTGCTCAGGATTCACCAGCAGAAGCTGTGGATGCAGCACCAAACAAGAGCTACCTAGATCATGGCTGTGGTGGAATTAGTTCTTCATCTAGGTTGAGAGAAAAACATGCATGACATTTTCATTAGCCTAGAAGGCAGAAACATCTGGTTACTTGGTTCAGCTCATCAGCAGGAGAGCCTGTAGTTGATTAGCCCTTCTCTCAGTAGTAGGCGTTACTACAGTCAGTGGGAATTACTAAACATGGTTTCAGGGGACTGACGTTAATTTGGCTTGCCAAAATAATATGCAATTTTTTAAGGAGTTTGTGTTAATTAGTTGTATAATTTGATGTGATGTGATTGGGTTTGCACAAAGAAAAGCAGAACAGGGTTTGCTATTAGAAGCTGCAGTAGGAGAATCAAGAGGTGGCACTTAAATAGTGCACAGTGTGAATTTGCAGCAGTGAAAGGCCTTAGTTCATGATCTAATTACAATGGGATTCCTTTCTCAAAAGCTAAAAGCCTTTTAATTCATATTTCTTCTTTTAAGATGTTTTATTTTGACTACTATACTATTAATTCCTGTGCACCTAAAAATCTATCCAAGATGAAGTCAATTTGGGTATCTCATTTTGGTCCATTTTTTATAATATCCCACTTTTGCAGGAAAAGGAATATGTCAAATGATAAAATTAGGCAATTTGTAGTTTGTACATTTCCTTACTGTATCTCTCTGCCGGCCTCCTACTCCTCATTCACTAAGTCTTTCGCAATTATTATTGGCAATTTAGGCTTCTTTGCTATCTGTGAAATGGTAATCAGCAGTAACACTGATGCCAGAATAACAGATTTTACCAGGCTCTCTGATAACTAAGAGCTTAAAAACCTAGGTGAGGTAGTCAATATCCTCTCATACGAAGGGCTTGCTGCTTGCCAGTTGCAGGAAAAAAAAGAAGAAAAAAAAAAATGGAAAGTTGCACAGAAGGTATTTGCTGAGGGTCTGTGGCTGTTTTTCTGTTGTGGTTTTGTTTTTTGTTGCTTCTGTGTTGTGTTTGCTTCTCTTTTTCCCCTTGGGATTCACTAAGTGAATATGGGACTACATGACTGAAGCATATCTCAGAAACAGCATACCGTTCTGCATTTCTCTGTTCTTCTCTATTTCTATTCTTTTTCTTCTCTATTTGCACTGCAGATTCTTTGGACAGGCTGTAGTTTACTTCCATGTTTGTTTGTTGCACTGCACACCAAGTTACCAGACCCAATGATGGCCTCCAGACACAGCTATCATGGACATGCCTGTTAATGAACTTGGAGCTTTCTCCCACTCTCTGATACCCATCACCTAGTATTTTAACATTTTGTGTCACTTATGTGAGGAACAGAGGGTCTCAATTTGCTTATCGCTGTTTCCACCAGCAGGAAGTCAGAAACATGTGTGAAGTACAAAGCATTAAAGCTTTCCAAATTTAGCCACACACTTATTCAGGAGATTGGTCTCCTTTTGTGTTGCTAATGGCTGCTTCTTCAAATCGCTGCTGAAGAAAGTCAATCTCACTACATCATGTAACTCTGATGCCGAAATTCAGGAAGCATGAAATAATGTCAAGATTTCCATTTCTATCCTTCTGCAAGAAACCAGCATGGTAGCTATGTTTGAAACCTACTCTCAACAGAGAGACAAGAAGTAGAGCAACTTACTTGCATTGTTGCTTGAGAGAGGTCCACTGGGGACTGAAGTATTCTACAGCTTGCTGGGCAAAGAGGAACCTTCTTACACAGTGTGGAAATTTTGCCCGAACCTTGCATACTGATGTGCAGACTTCTCAGAGATGTTCACAAATCTCAGGGTTGCCTGTAATCTCATACAATGCCGTTTTTCTATGATACAAGGTTTCCTTATAAATGTTTCACAGAGCTCTTCTCTTCAAGTTTCCAAAAAGAGATACTGCATAATTTATGGGATGCTCTGTTCAACATCCAACCCCTGTGAAAAAGCCCTGTAGTTTAGGTATGACTTCATATAAAATAGCGAGTCCACCAAACACAGAAGAGAGAAGAGTTATAATAGACTCTTTGTCTGAACCATCAAGGCTTGGGAGATATGAGCTTACTGTTGGGAAGCTTTTAAGAGCCTGAAGCACAGAAAGATCATAGTCAAAGGAGGCACATGTAGTAGGTAGTGGAGTGGAGTTGATACTACACGTAAATAAGAGGAAAGCATACAGGTACTAAACACTGTATTTCCAATGAGCAGTTCTAATAACACAAAACAGCAACAACAACAACAACAACACAAACCCACTTCACTCACACAGGCCACCATGGAGGATGCCTGGACAGATTCCAGGTAATTTCCATAGGGTTCAGTAAGGGTGCCAATGTCCATCAGGGTGGCTGTATATGCAAAGCTGAGCTCTCAGTTATGGGATCATCCGAACTCTTAATGGAATTAGAGCCTTATAATGCTCAGTTGCTTGCTATTTATTTTCTATTTGAATATCAATTAATTACTGAAACCATATTTGTTTACTTTGAACAGTCACTTAGTACATATAATGCAATTTATGATGACTCTTTAGTCCCTCATTCAATGGCTACTGTATCGACCTGTATTGCCTGATTCTGGTATGCCTTTAATTATCCATCTCTTCAACTGTTGCTCCTAACTTATGCTCTCAAGCTTATGGAAAGTGAATTTCTGTGTTTCTTTCAAGCTTTTGCCGAGTAAGATTTTGTATTTTGTTCTGTGTTTTCCACCCAATCTGTCACAGCCGTGTCCATGAACGGGAATACTAGGAACTACAATAATGATGATAGTAAACAAGAATGAAAGCTTAGAATTAAGGTACCTGAGAATCCCTAAAAAATAAACATGTAATTTTGTTCACTGAGGACATTTATATAAAATGATATGTGAGACCAAAGGATTAATTACTTGTTTTAAGCCACTCAGAAGCATTAGTAAAGTAAACAGACATGAAAAGTTCCTTATTAATATCAACTTGAGTGCTTCATATTAGTAAATATCTCTTACAAAGAAAGAGGTATTACTCAAGCCACTATTAATGGGAAGGGAAGGGAAGGGAAGGGAAGGGAAGGGAAGGGAAGGGAAGGGAAGGGAAGGGAAGGGAAGGGAAGGGAAGGGAAGGGAAGGGAAGGGAAGGGAAGGGAAGGGAAGGGAAGGGAAGGGAAGGGAAGGGAAGGGAAGGGAAGGGAAGGGAAGGGAAGGGAAGGGAAGGGAAGGGAAGGGAAGGGAAGGGAAGGGAAGGGAAGGGAAGAAAGAGAAAGAGAGAGAGAGAGAGAGAGAAAGAGAAAGAGAAAGAGAAAAATAGAAAGAGAAAGAGAAGAAAAGAAAAGAGAAGAAAAGAAAAGAAAAGAAAAGAAAAGAAAAGAAAAGAAAAGAAAAGAAAAGAAAAGAAAAGAAAAGAAAAGAAAAGAAAAGAAAAGAAAAGAAAAGAAAAGAAAAGAAAAGAAAAGAAAAGAAAAGAAAAGAGAAAAGAAAAGAAAAGAAAAGAAAAGAAAAGAAAAGAAAAGAAAAGAAAAGAAAAGAAAAGAAAAGAAAAGAAAAGAAAAGAAAAGAAAAACTTTTGCAAGGAAATATTTTGTTCCAGATCAGGTTGATATCTCTAACTTTGAAGACCAACTACATTAACATTTTGGTTGATGTAGAAAGTTTTTATACGTAACACCATGCTATTAACTAGAACTGGTTGTGCTAACCTATAAAAATCTATGATATTTGTAACAGAACTTCAAGAAAGGTACATTTGTATGAGGAATGAAGAAAATGTTTAGATTCACTGGGAAGCAGGAAAAAAAATGGTTATAGATATATATATAGCAGATTTCCCTTTTTAGAAAAACTGCCTTCTCTTTGTTTCCCCTTCTCTCTTGCCCCTTCGTCTCACTTAGTACTTTGGGACTGCAGCCCAACAGTCTTCCTACTTTGCACTGAGTTACAGAAATAGCCTGAGAACAAATGCTAAAGGAATGTATTTTAAAGCTGGTGATGGTGTCTATCCATAGTGAAGGAGATACAAAATATATAGCTGAGCCTTACCTCGTACAGAAAGATTGTTGTTTCCCAGACACCTGCATACACTGCAGTGTATTCCCATAAGAACTTCCAGGCTCACAAAATGCAACAAAGGAGTTCTGCATGTCAGTGGCACTGAGATTTCACCTGATGTATTAACTCAGAATTATCCTGCCTGTTCCACTATTTGTTTTGTTCCTGTTACCCGTAGATATTTTCACCATGTAGCATTTTCCAGCTTGGTGGTGTCCAGTTCAGTGAAAGCTGCGTAAGTCAAAATCTGCATAACTGAATTAAGAAGGAAATCAAGCACAATTAAAACTCCTGGAAACTTTTTCTTTTTCTGAAGCCTAATGCAAAAGGTTGAACACTTTAATAATATTGTCTGTTTATACTTAACTTTAAAACTACCAATTGTTAAATAAGCCACTTACTGCCATTTGAAAATGATTTTCCACTCCTTCTGAGTTGAGAATTCCCTTTTTATAGCCATCTTGCTGCACACTTTTTCCTGACTGAAAGATTTTACCTTAAGAATTTCCTAAGTTTTGTTCCAGCATCACCTGATATTTGAATATCAAAGAACTTAAAATTGTAGAATAATACAAATGTTAAGGCTTCACAGTCATGGACATAGAAGTTTTCCAGGTTAAGCACTTTATTTGAGGATTTGTAAATGTCGAAACATGTAAAAGGTAATGGGCGATATAATTAGACTGTATCTCAAACTTTTTGTTGGACAGGAGGGGAAATGGTCCATTCAATCTTAATTTTTGTATTCCCAACTTTTGACTATGAAGCTGTCTTATACTGGAAATTTCAAACATGTATCTAGAATGGACCTGTGTGATAAGATCCCCAAATTAAACAATTAAGTAATACATTTTAAAAGCTTTTTTTAGTAAAGGTTTAAGAGTAATGAGGCAACAAGGATTCACCGTATGGCAACATTTCATTATGAAACTCAGTAACACAGCAAAACTATCAGTTTTCCCTTGTTGCCTTCCAAGAAAATGCTGTTACTTTCCAAAAGACATTATGCTCAATTAATCCCTAGTGGCATCGAGGGATGCTAGCTGCATGTTGCTCCACCAGGAGCATCCTGTATATAGCAAAGATGGCAAGCTAATTTGCACAGCTCCCATCCAGCAGGGATTTTGCCATTAGACGGGGTGTAACTGCAAAATCTATATTTACTTCTAACCTTCCCTTCCCTCTACCCCTTGTGTGCTCCTGAGCCGTTTGTTTACATGCAAAATCTGATAACAGTGCCAGCTTTTCCTGCTCCTTAGTCTTTATTCTTCCCCTCCAGATTCGCTTTTTACTTTTTTCCATGTTGCCTTTGCAAAATCTGCCAAGAAGGAAGGGTAATTAGCCCTTGCCGAGCCCCTGCTCCTGAGGCTAGGTTACCAAGCTGCCTAACTTAAAACTGACTCCAGCATCTCCATGCTGCATGCAGTCACTTCTGTCTTCTAACTGCAATATAGTCATAAATTTAGCTCAAGAACACTTCAGAGGGGGAGGCTGTCTTTTCATTACATGCTCAATATCCATTATAATGGAACCTGGCTTCTAGTTCAGGGCCTGAAGGCATATCACAATGCAAATAATAGACAATAATGATAATAAAAAGGAAATTTTCATCACAAGAAACTTGATTAGTCTCCTGCATCCTGGGTAAAAGTGTCTATATTTACATAAAGTTTTATAATTTTTGTTTTGTGTTTTTAAATACAATGCCCTATTTACCCTGATTTTCATGCAGGTATATTTATGTTTCAGGATTCCAGTGAGTTCCCTTAGATGATGTTCAAAATACATCTCTCAAATTACTATATGATCCTAAATATAAGCTTTTGGAATCTCCACAGTACCAGTTTTATCTGGGCAACAAATTATTTTCTAAATGGAAATGGAAATATAATACATCGGTTATTTCTTTTGATATTCTACCAATAGAATACTTTCATTCACATACTACATTGATATAAAGACAATGCAGCGGTGTTTTCATGATGTCTTACAACTCCCAAGGGGGAAATGGTTTCACACTAAAAGAGAGGAGATTTAGATTGGATATATGGATGAAGTCTTTCACAATAAGGGTGGTGAGGCACCTGCACAGGTTGACTAGAGAGATAGCGGATGTTCTTTGAGATATTCAAGGTCAGGCTGGACAGGGCTCTGAGCACCTGATCAAGCAGTAGGTGACCCTGTTATTAAAGTTGAACTAGATGACCTTTAAGGGACCCTTCCAACACAGTGATTCTGTAATTCTATTCTATGATTCTATGGAAGATATCACCCTGAGAATTAGAGGTTGCATAGGCTTCTTGATGGGATTGAATTTAAATTAATATTTGTATGTTACTTTCTTGTTTGAACATTATCCCTACTAAATCTTTTCTTTCCTTTTCTTATTCATACAGACATTGGGAGACCCCGCGAGATAAGCTATCAGCTTGTAGTAAACTTGCAGTTTTGAAGAACAGATGATTCAGTCACTGGGAGTCTGCTCTGCATCAGTAGTATCTGTTCTATAGCAACTGCAGATGGGCAGAAACAGTAGGTTTTTTTTAGTTAATCTGCAGAATCTTTTCCACATGCCACGGTGACCAAAATTAATTATATAGACTTTTATTCCAGTATCTTCTTTATTGGTTTTGTTCAAGTCCCTCTTTGGGTCCTACTATGTGGAAAAGATGACTGATTATAGTAAAAGAAAAAAAAAAAAAAAAGAAAAAAGAAAGAAAGAAAAAGAAAAATCTATAGAAGAGATTATGTGCCAAAATAAAACCTGTCCATACACAAAGACTCAACAGCATAGCAAGAATATGGATATGTACCAATTGAATCACTTTCACAAAAGTGCTGAATTAAACTTTAAGAATAATTTGACAAGATTTGTGATGTAGTGATTTTTTATGTTAAATGACTCTGTAGGAATTGATTTTTCATTCAATAATATTCAGATATGTTGTTGTCACTATTTTCTGTGGACTGTTCACTTGGAATTTCTTAAACTTCATTCTCATGTAGCTTGTTATTCCTGAGGCTACTGCATTTAGACCATTCCCCATTTGCTGTCAACTTTGTGCTGCTTGGTTTTTTGAGGCTGTGGCAGAATGTGGCTGAGTCTGGCAAGAACACAGTGAAAAGTACCATCAAAACACTGAAATATGATATGCACATCCCACTCATATATACATTAATGTATCTACTGTCAATTTAGTGGGAAAATGAGCACGAGTGTTTTGTTTTGTTTTGTTTCCTACCTCATTGCCAAGTAAGTTCTTCAAGGGGCTGATAGCATACCCATTTTTGGGGGATTTTAGTGTTAGGGGCAAGACTTTCATCTCAAGTAGGAGGGCATTTCACCTTCTCTGAGCCTCCCAGCCTTCATTCCCACCACCCTCCTAAAGAAAGCCTTTTTTTCTTCTTCCACCTCTTCTCCTGTGAACTTGCCCATCTGTTTCTATTTACTACCAGATCCTCCCCTCCCACACTTCCCATACAGCCAGTAAACCGCACAGTGCTGTTCTTCTGCCTCTTCCTCCCCCAGGACTTTGCCCATGGAAGCTCTCTCCCTCTTCTTCCTTAGGACTTGCTTCCCCACATAAGGGGGTGGTTTGCCCCAGGCTTGCTGCCTCTAGGGTTTAAGTGGCATCCTGCCTCTGGGCTATGAGAGATTCTCAATCCACTGTGGTGGCCAACCTTGAAGCTCTGCTGACTCCCTGTCATCTCCCTGCCACCCACAAGCTCTTCATCTCAAATCACAGGATGAGGCATACTACAACACACTCCAGGCATCCATGCAGGGGGATTTCATCAGCAGTGGCGCAAAACTGGTATTGCTTCTCTGGAGGGACATCCCACTCTAGGACACGTATACACACACATGCATGCCACGTTTCCAGTCAACAGCTCTACAGTGAGTGTGTTGTTTCTTGCTCCTTCACCTGCCTGTGGACTGGCTTTAATCAGTTCAGAGCAAAGTGCTGTTTTCTTAAATGTTTGTGCAATGCTTAGTACAAAGCCAAGGCCACTCAGAAATAAAAATGCTAGATACAGACTAAAATGGGAGGATTTGAAAATAGAGGAAGGAAACAAAATAGGAGGTGATACAACCCGTATGCATTTCTTTTTCAAATAAATAGCAGAAGTGGATCAGGAACTTGCATCTTTCTTGTCATATCATTACATGAGGTTTAAGGAAATGCTGCCTGAAAGTAAAAGCTGAGCTGTGGAAACTCATGAAAAGAAAATGCTTCCCCTCCCCAGCCTCAGTGTGTAATTAGCCTGTGGCAATAATTGCCCTTGTGTGACACTGAGGCCAAAGTCTCTGTAAAGTGGTTATACAGATAGTACAAAATACTTGCAGTTATCTATATTATAAGAGGGAAAGCAACCCAATGCTTCAGGCTTTAGGTCAGTCTCTGTTAAAGAACAGGAGGAGACCTGATACACCGTTACTTCCAGAGAGACTGAATATTAGACCTGAGAGATCTCTCATCTGATCCTATACCATATTTTCTAAGGTAAAGAAGGGAAAGATCGCCCGACAGAGCATCACAACAGGAAATAAAAATAGGCTTTTTTTTTCTGAGTGTACAATGGATGCTACTAGCTGCAACCAATGCTTCTCAGGACCTTCTCTTTTTGAAAGCAGAAGGTTGGAGGGTCAAAAGGAAAAGAGTGGTAGGGGAAAAAAGATTCAATAGAATATAAAGAGCATATAAGAATGAGAATGAGAAAGCATAGAGCTGGTGTTTAAGTAAACTCTCTTTTATTTATTGTAGTTTAATCTTTCAGCAGGACTCTCCGTGGTGTTTGGTTTATTTTATTTTGTTTTGTTTTGTTTTCTTTTTAATTATTTAAAGATTACATATTTACCTTTGTTTCATAGAAATAGGTTTTTGAGGATCATATTCTTTGACCTGGAAGTTACTTTTATGGTTTATCTAGGTGATCATCTATGTACCACTAAGTCTGATTTTATTCCCAATTCCATTTACAGTAATATTAATTTATTACTACAATTAATCAATCCTGGGAAGGTTTGTTCAGTAATAAGTAACTTGTGAAGATCAGATATTGTGTCCTGCTACAGTCAGAGAACATGTACGTTACAAAGACCACTATTTTTGTGCCAGTTGTAAAAACATAGCATGTGCTTTATAAAAAGGCTATTAAATCGTAATTGAATGGTATCTAATTAATGCATAAAGTAATAGTGGTAGCAAGATATGGATGAACCATTCTAGACAGGCTAGCAAGCTCAACACTTGTTGAAGTTTGCCAAACTCAGTTTGGTTTTACTTTTTCATTTTTTCCTCGTGTCTTTCAGGATTCCCATCCCTCCATCTCTGCCTCTCCCTCTTCGTTCCCCCCATCCCCCTCCCCCCCCAAAAAAAGGAAAAAACAACGTGGTTTAACACAAAATACTAACACAATCTCACTTAAAAACTTGAACTTGTTACAAACTTTACCACTGTCATTGCATAGTGCACATTTGCTGAAGAACAGTTCTGGACCATGTATTGGAGATATTTTTTTCCAATAGTTCTGGACTCTCTTCAGTTCGAGAGAAATTGATGTGTTTCAAAAACTGCACTTTTGAAGTAATGGAGCCTGGAACCAGATTCCATCCCTAGAAATCAGAAGTATAGACTAAATGAATAGTATTCTGCATACTTTTTATCCTGTGTTTTCTGTTGAACTAATGACTCACAGTCATTCCAAGAAACATAGTAGGGAGAGCTAGTGAAACCTTAAAATGCTGAAAATTAAGTCTGGGACAGAGATACCACATGCACACATTAATCTCAAGGAGTTTTTTGAGTGTTTCTCAGTCTTGTCTAGATGGTTATTTTGCAAGGCCTGGTGTTCATGCAAGACAGTAATTGCAGCATAAACAAGTAACGAGTAAATGTATCTTTATAGGGGTTATTCAGCTTTCTATCCTACTGTTTTCTCCTTTATATTAGCCCCTATTCCATGCCCCAGGGCTCCTTACCAGCTCCTCATTAAGGCATGCACCTTCTTGTGGCTCCCTATCAGCCTCCTGCACTGCAGCAATTAACCCATTATAGTACCAAATACATGACTGTTGCAGCATTTATTCAGATTCATAATACTGTCTCATTGCACACCAGGTTTAAAATGAATTTTGAAAGAAATGAGAGATGCAGTCAAATACATCAGTTTTGTTCCAAAAATAGATCATGCCATACTGCCCTGATAACTTTCTTTCATAAATAATGGTGTGTTTTTTAAAGAAAGGAAATACAATAGATCTCACATCAGTGGGCATCCATAAATCATGTTACAGTGAGTTGCAGGGAGGAGGGGTATTATTTAAACCCATGAAAGCAGATATCAGTTGGAAGAACTGTAAGGAACTTACTGAAGAAGGAGTGACCATAGGTTGTGCTGATAAAAGAAAAGTGTGATGAGGGAAAAATATCTGGCAGCATTATTAGCTGGGCTTTATTTGTTCCACTGAATGCTGTTTTTCTAGGCAAAGCACAGACACACAATGTGCAACCTTGGCCCACCGTGCAAAAAAATTAATTCAATCCACGACAAGCACAAAGAAGGTGTATTTAGATGAGGAAGGGAGTCTAATAAGGGAGATAGAAGTGTTTCACTTATTCACACAAACGTAACGAAGGCTGTGAGAGAACACAACTGTTGTCTATAAATATACAAGGAGGGAGAAGAGCTATTTAAAGGACAATGTTGACAAGAGAGCAAATGGTTATAAGATGGCCATGAATAAACCTAAACAGGAAATTCAGAGGAAGCAGTGGAATGAAACCCCAGAGCAGCCCTCCAACAGAAGTATGGGGGGAAGAAACTTATCTGGTTCCAACATGAAACTTGAGCACTTCATCAAACCAATTATGTGATGTGTGGATGACAGCAAAAGCTGGGGACTGAACCTGATGCAGGAGGTCCTTTTGAAACCTATTTCCTACATTTCCAGGGCAAGTCAATTTAAATCTTCAGCAAGAGATGTCTTAGATGCTGATAACAATAATTAATACCTTATACTCCTATAATATCCTTCCATCAAAAGAACACATAGCATACTGGACATATGGGGGAATTAAATATCTATAGGTCCACCTGTGTTGCTACTGTTATTTTGCAGCTTGGAAACCAGGATACCCTCAGCAGCTTCTTTTGGATCACTTGGAAAAATCTCTAAAAATGAAGAATAGTCCTCACAACTCTCTTAGTTTTAAGAATAAACCTTTAGTTCTGAAAATTGTCACCATGTTTTCAGGGCTTTTTAATTCCACAAAATGTATGAGTTGTATACAATTGCTTGTGCAAAGCTATAAGCCATATGCTGTTTAGCTTAAAATGTCAATGAGCAAGTCAGCAACAACAAGAAAATGAAGGTGTTTGTGAATGTTGCATTTAAAAACCATTTAGAAAAATGAGAGTGGTCCTTCAAAGATGTATGCATCTTCAAAATCAGAACAATGCTGTATTTCACAGTCATTAAATAATGTGTCACGTAGCTACAAGCAAAAAACATATAGCTTGAAAAAAGTTGATTTCATCTTGAGGAGCTGGGACTGCATGAGTTCTGTGTGTGTTCATTCTCACTTTGACTTGCACTGGGAAAGGTGTCAGGGGTGCAAAGGAATGGAATGCAGTTGGTTCTGCTCCCTGCCCTGAAACCCTTTCCCCCTGAACCCCAGCCATACTTTTTCTCCTCTGTATGCCGGATGCCTGTCTGCACACCAGCAAACGTGACTTTTTTTCTTTGTACCTAAGGCCCTCTACTTTAGCTCCTTTCTTCCATCCCACCCAAGAGAGTGAATAAATCCCTCTAATAAAGCTCCTCTAATTTCACACTGCCATAGGGCTGCTTACACTACGCCAGTTCCTAATAGCAAAGCAATGGTTTGTGTTGGAAGGGACCTTCAAAGACCATCTACCTTCCTTCCATGGTCATTAGAGCAAGCTGATCAAGCCACGTCCAATTTGGTAGCTGATACAGATATTCGTTCAAAGGAAGAGCTGATTTGTGCAGTTCCCGCATACCAATACCCTCCTGCTGTTTTCAGTGTCGTGAAGGGTGTCTGATGTGTTTCCTCAGCAGTGTAGTAATGCCTCTGGACTCTTTTTCTTCAAGTTCCTCCCCCATTCCTCCCTCTGCCAAGACACTTAGAAGCATTGAGAAAAGTGAGCCAGCTCCTGTGCCTGCATAGAGCCATATCCCAAAAGGTCAAGTGCTGCCCAGAAAAATATATACTCAAAGTCAAACGAAACTGCATGTGTCGAAATTGGCTCCAGTGGTGTGTAGACACTGTTAAAAGCAGGTACTCAAAACAAAACTGAGTGCCTGTCCAGGGTAAAATAGCTTTAAGACTGAAGTCTGTATCATTTGGTGAATCCGGGGTGGCAAGCAGTGTAAGGCTGGGGGCAAGGAGTAACAGGAAAGGAACACAAAGGATTTGTCAGTCATTTGAGCCCTCTTCTGAATGAGTCAGAGCCCAGGGACATGTGCATGTGATGGGTAAAGGACAAATCAAATCAACTATTTCCAAAATTGTTGAAAATTTGGTATGCTTTCTTAGTACTGAGAAAGAGAAAACTGTGTGCAGAACTGTAGGTTAGACTGCCCATACCCCTGATTCTCCTGGACCATAGTTTCTGCAATGGATAGAACACAGAACGCTGTTTTCCCTTGACTGGAGCTCTGGTCCTTGTAATAATGTACAAATAATAAATAAATCACATTGATTTCCATGCACAAAAAGGCCAGATTCTGTCCATAAAAATATATGCTCTGTTCAACTCAGAGGAAATTGCACGTGTGTGGCTGAGCACAGAAGCTGGCTCAAAGCCCACTTCTGACTAAGCCATGCATGTGAGGACAGAATACAGCCCATTGTCTCCTGAGAGCTTTTTAATTTTTATTTCTTTTTCTCTAGGACATGAATCACACATACTGAAAATCAGACCTTTCCTCCAAGATTGTCTCATGGACAGTTTTTTTTAATTTTTGGTTTTAAATCTTATTACTTCCACTGATGAAGCCGGTGAAAGAAAATAAAGTATGTCAACAGCCTCTTCCTATAAACCTGCTCTATTGAAGAAGCATCTGATGCAGATACCTGGAGTGATGCAGAAGATCAAGTGTTTCCCAAATCATTTCAGTGAGTGAGACACTGAATTAACAGTTTCCTATTCCATGAAATTTACACATGCTTTTCTGCAGGGTTTTAACATCATGGTGCTCGTCCTTCCCTATTCCTTGTCTTCTTTCCCCATCTCTGCAAAAGAGCTTTGCAAAAATCCAGACAGCAGAAAAGCACTTTGAAGGCTTGTTTCCCTGCTCTTCTGAAAAAGTTGGTAGTGGGAGAAGCACGTTTAACTCCAGGTCTTCTGGCTGCTGCTTCTGCACTGGGAAATACTGGCATATCATCTCAGATCAACAGTTTTAGAAAGGTCTGTATTTGCTTTTATTTGGAGAATCTGCCTTGGTACTCAACAGGGCTCCTAAAATCTAAATCTAAATCAAATATAAAACAAGAGTCATCTGGAAAGCCTGAAGAGTTACCTAAAGTGACTTGGGACCAAACAGAGTCAGCAGCCAGTTTTCTTTCTAGTCACTGGCTCTATTTTCTTCTCTCAAAACATCACTAACCATCAGTGATGGGTTGGTGTTTGGACTAGATGACCTTAGTGATCTTTTCCAGCTTTAATGATTCCATGATTCTAACTGAAAGTACTCTGTGAAACACAAATTGCTGAGACACTAAAAATTCATCTGCAACCTCTGTTAACAATCCTCATCTGCCCATTCTCTCACATCCAAAACCCAAATATCAGAAGTAAAGATGTTCTCGCTTTGCTTTCAAATCAACTCAGGGAGTACAGAAGACAATTCTAAAACATGAGAAAATGAGCAGAGATTAAAAAGAAGCTGGCGATGAACTAATAATACAGAACTTGCAGGTATTTTGCCACCATGGAGGGAAGGAAATGTTGAAAGAGCAGTTGTGTGCTTACTATTTTCAACGTCAGCATTCATCTGATAACTATTAGAATGCTGAAACGTGGCCGCATAAGCGGCTAGGAGGTGCACTTCACTGTGAGCTTGTGGGAGGTCTTGTGCTCAAAGATACTGAAGTATTTTGCTTTTAAATACTGTGTGCTTAAAAAAAAAATAAAGGGGGAAAAAAAAGGAGTTACAGAATTTAATGAAATTGGTGATCTGCCGGCTGTTTTCAGTCAGAAATTATACATAAGTAGCATCTTTCTTCCTTTTGGTCCTTTTCCCCCCACAGAAGGTTCTGCTGGGCATGTGCATCCATTTCAGAATCTTATCACAGACAACTTAAATCTTTCCAATGTTACCCACATTAGTAATTGCAAAATAATAAACATGACAAAATTTAGATTAATAGGGCATCCTGCACAACTCCTATTGCAGGGAGAGCCCTCTGGAATTCTAAGCATAATAGGTCTGTGTTTATTTCTCAACCGATGGCATAATGTGACTGATTTACAAGAGTTTAACTCAAGTGTTAATCTGACAGTGACGAAGAGCTTCTCAGTGGCAGAATCACTTACACTATCATATTAGTTGCCTCCTCTATTAAAGCAGTGTGGTCGATAATTGGAATGCTTTTATGTCTAGTGGTTCTGACAAGGCTCTCTTTAGGTCACATACGGGCGGTCTAGCTCGCTGCACAGCTGAACAGTGGCAAATGATTTAAACTGAGAAAGTATTGTTCTCCTCGTATTATGGAGCAAGGGCAGTTCAAGGAAAGCAAGGCTCTGCACTGACTACCTGCTGGTGTGTAGTAAAATAAGATGGACATGATACTGGGTCGGGAGCACAATTAAATCTATTTTGCACCAATGTGTTGGTGGACAGATGAGTTTCCACATGGCAGAGCTTTATGATCTTTAAGGTAGACTGAACTAATAGATTGGTGTGGAGCGCACTGAAGTTACTAAGGATGAGAAGGCAAGCAGCAGTACATTTGAACTACAGGTTTCTCATATGCTCCGCGTCATGCTGAGTTTTTATAGCTCCTGGCTTTCAAAAAGCCTGTTTCAAAGAGGTTTGCGCTAGACTGGGCATGCAGTTTTGCTCTGCAGATATTGTCGCTACCGATTTAGTGGAATGCAATTAGGAAGCCTAAATTAAGTGGTAATGGAGAACCAGCTCTTGAAACTGGGGTTTCCACGGCAACCACTGCTTACAATACAGCCTTCAGTTAGTTTTCCCACTTTATCTGCAAAATGCACAATTGAGCTTTAAAACAGCTTTGTGCTGAAAAGCGCACTGTAAACAACTGTTTGCAATGAGAGTTTTACACTGTCTTTAAATACAACAAGCGATCAAATAAAATTTACTTGTCCACACTAATAAAAAAAAAAAAAATCCATGTGGCACAAAACACTGAAGGGTTCAGAAACTTATTATTCTTTCTAAAAATATTTATGTAATAGAAAAATTCGAGATCTTGCAGGTTCTCAATTCATCTTTTAAGTCTTATCATTATTCCTCAATTTTAAGTCACAAAATCCCATATCTCTCAGTAGTGAGAAGAACTGAGCGTTTTGGTACAAATACTGTATTTATCGCAATAGTAGTGCTATATAGTTATAAAGTGCTTTTTGTCTAATATGAGCTATTAAATGTGCATTTTCATCAGACCTTCTTTTACATCTAGCAATCTTCTATGTTATTTATTTTTCAAATCCCTGTATAATGTATTATTATATCCTTCACAAATGTCCATATTTTTCAGCAAAGTAAAGTAACATTGTTCCATTTCTTAACTGCTTAACATTCTTGATGGCTTTGGGATCATAGCCCAAATTTTACATCTTCTTAGATGTAACCTCAAGTGCTTAAATAAGTGTAAAATAGGGGATACTGAAAAGAATGATGATTGGGTCACTTGTGCAATTTGTATTGGACACCTTTTCCATGATAACCCCATCCAACTAAATCTCTAGGCTGAAATTACCTCTTTGCATCCATTTGTTTCCCTTCTGTTTTACAAACACTGGTCTTGGAATAGTAGTGTCAGGTGACTTGTAAGAGTTGAGACCTCAGTGATTTTCAATTGCTTTCCCCCCATCTCCACCCCCTACCCCCCCACCCCCCTTTTGTATTTATTTGATTTGATCAAGATAAAATCTCAAAGAAAACACTGCAAATTTCATCAAGATAATTTCAGAAGACACACTATACAATTTTGATTTTTGGTTTATCAGCTATCAGTGTTCCTTGGAAGACCATGTTAAAAAAAAAAAAAAAAAAAGCACACCAGCTAAGAATCGCGTAGCTAGTCAAAATACGCCTAATGTTCCTCTCTGTTGAAGTGCAGCAATCCAAGCACCTTTCAGTGCTTCAAGGTTGCCGCACTCATGACTGTGTATGTGTTTTATGGTAACCATGCTGGCTTAATGCAGAAAGAGAGAAGGAGGGAGGGAAGAGGTGAGAGACCAGACTGGTGGCAGGGGATGGGGTAACTCTAGTTGCCTTCTCTTAGGAGCTACCACTCAGAGGAGTGCATCTCAGCATTTAGTCATGTATAAATCTGGGTTTGCTACAGTCTCTTCAGACTTTGAACACAACAGGCAGGGAAGCTTGCCCTTCATAGTGTGAGTGTGCTTTCAGCCATGGCAAACGGTCTGCATATATTCTGCTGAGCTCAAAACAGCCTTTTGAGAAACAACCAAACCAGATTGAGTATGTAAGGAGTTATTGCAAAGTTCATATCTCCTCTGTTGTGTCCTGCTACTAATGGGATGATGGGGAGGTCATAAAGCACACGGCTGTAGAGACCATACAGGGTGAGCAAATCAAAGAACTCTGCAATAAAAATGATGTGTGTGCCAATAATATTTAATATTCACTTGTGAAAACTGTTGAAGAAACACATCTCTGTCATATATCAGAATGGGCTCTAAAGCTGAATCAACGGATTAATAAAGTTATTTGCAATGATATTGTCCTCGTAAAAGCTTTATTATTTAGGAATTGGAGTTTGAAATTGTAATTTCTTTAATGATTTTTCATCACATAAATTAGCCTGCCTCGCTCCGTCTAGAAGGCACGAGGAGAGGTTGAGCTGGTCCCCTTCCTCATTCTTACACAAAATCTGCTCATTTGGACCAATCCCAAATTTTGAAGAAACAAGTTCCTGGAAGAAGCACAGAATGCCAGCGTGCACAGGACTTTCACAGGGCATCTCGTTTCAACACTGACTGCTTGCATTTTATCAGAGTACGAAAGGACACATTGAAATTATTTTGTTCTGGCACCAGCGCACATTGTGATGTGTATGCCTTCGATTGCACTTGACAAATCTTTGGGGCAAACAAAGTGGTCTAATGTAAGGGAATATCTCAGCATATCCCAAAATGACATTTTTAGACCAAATGTGTTCAATTGATCTGCCTTCCCCAGAGATCACTTTTGAATCCCAGCCAGCGATAAGTCTGGGAGCTGCCTCTCGCAGAAGGCCAGGCAGGTCAGCGGTGCTTCCGCTGGTATTTCCTGCACTGCCGCGTCCCGCACCTCACTGTACAAATAGCTCCACATGGCATCCTGAGAGCGTGCCAGGGAATTTTGTGATCACATGCCAAGCTGAGTTGTCAGGTTCCACTCTACTGCTGCGTGTGTATGTGTGCGCTCATATGTGCGTGTGGCTGGAGCTAACTTCAGACTCAGTAATTACCATAATCCAAACAGGGCCTTTACCATCTTATTTGCATTCAGCCAGCAGTGCTGTTTTTATCAGCACCACTACTGAATTGTTGCAAAGTTTTAATTATCTTAACAACTCTCCTTTTTCATTCATTCCTTTTTTTTTTTTTTTTTTTCTTTGCCTTTCCCCTTGAGTGTTTTGGGATTTCTACAGTTGCCCCCTACAGCAGCAATCAGATTTCTGCAATACAAAGTTTTCTCACTTTCTAGCAGTAATTTAAGGTATCCTACCTCAAGGCTGCTTAGAGTGAGGACAGAGGAGGAGGAAGGTTTTCTTTATTAATTAATGCCTAATACTTTTCTCACTAATAGTAGCTCTGAATACTTCTATTTAAATTCCATTTAAAGCCCCAGTATAACTCTACACATGTGTAGGCTTGCTCAATTGAAAGAAACTATTTCCTATGCAGAAAGCTACACCCTTGCATAAATGTTTGCCAGACTAGAGCTTTAGTTGTCATGTTTTCTATATTTCCATAATCTTTTGATTTAGGATTAGTATAAAATGTATCATGTCACTTATATTTGCTTTCTCTCAAACACTGTGCCTTTTCAGTGTTGAATGCTGTTAGACAAATTCAACCCTGAAATAAGACACCATTTCCTAGAAGTAAGGGTAATTAAATGCTGTAAGAGCTTACCCAGGGAGGAGGTGGACTCACCACTGCTTGGAGTCTTTAAAATGAGATTAGACACCTCTCTGAAAGACAAGATTTAATCCAGCTTCCAGGAAAATATTCTAGTGTATGTGCACAGGAGGTCAAACCTGACAATATCTCTGAATTCCCTCTCAGTCATGATCTAGAAATCTGGGTTTGCATGTATTTCAGTTCAGACTGAAAGATCAGTTACAACATATGCAGTATTACAGTAATTTATTATTGTTCTCAAAATTTTGTTCTCAGTTGCAGGCAATACGGTTTTGTTAATACATTTTGTATTACATTTTTATAAGTAGTTAAAAATCACAAAGGATAATACACAGCAAAATAAATACCTTACTACGAGGTTATTAAATGGAGCTTATACTCATGAGGAAGACAAACTTTTTACACAGGCAGATAGGGGGAACATAGGACAAGGGGAAATGACTTTAAATTAAAAGATGGCAGATTTATGTTGGGTGTTTGGAGGAAATTCTCCACTGAGAGGGCAGTGTGGTGCTGGCACAGCCACCCAGAGAAGTTGTGGTGCCTGATCCCTGAAGGCACCCAAGCCCAGGCTGGATGGGGCCCTGGGCAGCCTGAGCTGGTGGGGACAGATCTGCCAATGGCAGGGTGTTGGAAGTGATGATTCTATGAATATTATGAAAGGAATAGAAGTCTTTAGAGTCTAAATATAAGTATACCGAACAAATGTAAAAATTATTTGTAGTCTCTTGGTTTTTAAGTTGCAATAGACATTTTATAAAAGCACAATTAGTACTTGTCTAACTCTACAGTAATATAATTGCATTTAGTTCTTCCACTTTTTCAAGGTTTCTGCATCAGATTGCATATTATTTGCTTACCAACAGCATGGTAGCTGTCTGTTCAGCAGATAAGTAGACAAATTCATTTTAACAGTCATTAGACATTTGTTTCACACTTTACCTTTGTTTTCCCTTTAAAAGAAAAGAAAAAAATGTATAAAGGTAAGAACCGTTAGGGATTTCTCTTTAAATCCAGCAATCTATGTATGCTACTACGAATCAATGCTCTGTAAGCTGTCTGGTGTTCTGCAATAAATTCTAGCTTTTATAGACTTTTACTAGGCCAGGTAGCTGCTAATGCCATAGAAATTGATTATTTGTGGTGTTCTTATCACTGCTTAAAATATCTAATTGCTTTTTCTCCACAGATTTGGATTTGGCTTGCTTGATGCTGGACGATTAATGAAGGAAGCCCTAACTGGACAAATGTTGGTCTCCTGAGACAATGTGTTGTTGATAACAGGTCTGATTTGAGCAAGTCTAGTCAAATTCAATTTTAATACTATTTAAAGGCACACACAAGGCACTTATCACTGAGTTTGGGCTGAGTTGTTTTTGAAGTCTCCTGTTCTACCAAAGTTTATTCCCTTTAAGTATTAAGAAAGAGTACCAAAACCACATATCATTCTGCTGCAGATATGCATATTTTGCTTTATATTGTTAAATTTTGCTCAGTGTTTGTCATGTTCTTTCATACTGACTCAGACTCAGGTATGTAACTCATCACTGTATGACTTCTCCTGTGGAGAAATTATTGCACTCTGATTTGTGTGAACCTTAAAAATTAATGAGTTAAAGAAGATATAAGAAAGTATGGCAATCAGTTCTCAGTTTAGTGAGGGTAGTCTTTTTTAAATAATCCTTAGTTAATCCTTAGACTAAAAGTTGTAGGGTTAACCCTTGTGTAGGATTTTTTCAATTAACTGTGACTAGGTCATTAATTTTCATGAAGTATGAATCACTTTCCACTGCACTACCAAGTCAAGATAAGTATCAAACATCAAATCACTGTCTTTAGTGGATCATTGCTTGGAATGTGAAATTCATCTTGCATCTCAGTCCCAGCTCTGCTTGAAGAAGATTAAAGTTCTCCCATCCCACTAGAAAACTGGACCTCCAGCATGTTTCCCTTCTGCATCAAGATGAAGCAGTGATATCTAGAAGTTTTAAAATAAAAGAGGTAATTATAGGAAAAGCTTTTGTCTCAGTGTGGTCAAGCACTGGAATGGCCACCTCCCAAGGAGGTGGTGGAGTCACATGGCAGTGTTCATGAGGCGTCTAGATGAGGAGCTACAAGAGACGTTTTAGTAGCGTAGTGGTAGTAGTGAATGGACAGCTGGACTAGATGATCTTACAGGTCCCTTCCAACCTTGTGATTCTATGAATCTATGACTATGTGATGATTGAGGTGCTGCCCTTAAGTACGTTGGAACTCTCACTTCCTGCCAATCAACCTTGTATGCTACAGGTGTGAAGTCTCACCCAGAAGAGTTTAGAGTACTTTCCTTCTTTGGAGAGCTCTCAATTTCTAAAAAATAGGTAAAACAGCAAAGAGGGACTTGCATCCACACGCCTTACACCCTTTGTAACAGTCCAGCCTGTCTTTCTTCCTTTGTTTCAAAAAGGGGCTATTTAAAGAGAGACTAACACCCTGGAATTCTCTTCTCAGCATGAAGTTGACAATATTTGATCAAAAGAAATTAATAATCCAGTTCTTATGTTTTGCAGTCATAGAAGTTACGCTCTAAAATGTAACAACCTCAGATATGAGGATGCTATGAGGACACACCAAGTCAGTTCTCTTTCTCACTCCAGGACATACAGCCTTAATATCACTGCCACCTTGCAGGGATGCCCTTTAACCACACCGTCTGAATACTCTCTCTCAAATAAAGACACGCCACAGTTTCAGAAACAATTTAAAGATTTAACATCAGGAGAAAACAAAAAGGGAATTCAAACATCCTTCAAGCCAAGATATATTATTGTTAATACAATTTAATCAGTTTAAAATTAGTATAGATAGTGCAAACAGTCTGATCTTTATAGCTTTGTGCACTTCTAGATCAATGGCTTCTACACATTTTCCAAACATTTCTGTAGAAAGACAGGACTACAGTAGAAACACAAAGCTCTGTGGGATGGTTGCTTCCCAAAGTTGTGTCCTCCTCACACCCCTGCAATGAATCTCCAGCAGAGTTGATTGCTGGGAGTTAGACCCCTGAGGTACACGAGCGCTATCCTTTCTGGATTAAAGTTACCATGTAAAGGACACAGTCAGGAGATCTGTTTCTCAATACTGTGCCTACTTAAGGCTCCTGAAGGTGGGATTAATTATGTGTGATTAATTAAATCATGAGTCATGACCTCCTTTTTTTTCCTGCCACATTACTTATAAACAGGACAATCAGTGAAGTTAAGTGGTATAGGAAGTAGATTTAGAGGCAATAAAAAGAAATGGGTTGTGTTGCATATGGTCAGTCTACAAAATTTGCTGGCACAGATGAAGATCTGACAAATAGAGCTGTTTGGAGCAGTAGCTGCTAATGCTGTTACAATAACTGATGGGACCAGTCCTGTATTACTGGGATTTCTGGGTGCAGTGGGAATGCAGAATTGAGACTTGCTTGGCTAATAAATTAAGAACAAGCGCTCCATGTGCTGGCAAGTCAGACATGAATGCTCTCCATGGACAACATCACTGTACTATTAGCTTGATCTATGACTTGCCATTTCATGGTTTGGTTATTTGTTTATTTCTCTGCCTTTTTAATTCCTCTGGAAAATACAGTATTTGCTCTCACTGTTGACTGAATGACCAGACTTGAGCAAAAGATATAGCATTCTTCTTCTCTGACCTTTATATCAAAATTGATTAACAATAACTCTTTTGCAGAAAAGGACTGAAAATAAGAGGTGGATTTTCATCTTCAATGAACTCTAGTTACCAAAGTGAAAACCAGCTAATTTTGATGGGGCAACTGACCACCTTCTCAGCAATATCTGAGTATACACTCCCTGTTGAAATGGCAAAGTGTTGCTGCATTCATAGATAAGGTGAACAACCACCTCTGGGTCTAGCTGTCTTTTTTTTTTTCTTGTCTGTCATTGATTTCTCGGGACTTTTCTCATTATTGGCAGTAGCAGGATGTGCATGTTGGTATTTATGCAGTCAGAAAAGGCATACCTTAGAATTAGAGCCTGTATAATCCTTTCAAGTACTCACAGTCATTATGTTTATGTATTTTAATCTTTGTAAAGTGCGGAGTCCACTCATAATCTAATTGTTTTGTTTATTATCATGTTTGCCATTTTACGGAATAGCTTACTGGAAGGTGCCTACTTTATATTGTTCTCACTTCCTAATAAAAGATCTTATTTAAAAGAATCTTTATTTTCAATTATTCATATTCAATTATACTTTCTTGATGTCATTAAGCCTGAAAAAGTGTTATTTTTTCTCTTTATTTATGACAATACAAATTAAACACACCTATGGTGAACTAATTACTATGTTCATGTTCTTTATACAGAGCAAGCCTCTTAGCTGTGAATGTGAAGAGATGAAGCAGGCAAAAATGAAGAAAACTGAAGAGAAGTATGAATAGCTTTGCTGCCATTATAGTTTATGACTCTGCATTGGGTCCCAGTTAAGGATCAATGAGTGAATAGGTGTGTAAGACAGAAACATCTTTATTCAACGATGAACAAATGTTTCAGAGGAAATAATTCTTTTTAAAGCATGCAAAATACTTTCTCAAACATCGCCTAATGACAGTACTAGAGTAGGAGCTTAATTTCATCTTCTGATTTCAGACCTTTACATTGGAACAGTACTATGGACAGATCCAAATAATAATGTTCTTCATCTTATCAAGTGCTGCCTCAGTATTAGTACTGGCATTTTTCTGTTAAAGTTACTCACATGAGAGGAATCACTGAGTTACAAAGGATCATCTTCTATTCCTTCCTTCTGTACTTAAACCAGACTTGGATATTTGAATGTTCATGCAAATTTTGGCATCTTTCATAGTTGTGCACTTTGCACTAAAAGCCACTTTGCTAATTGTAGAGGTAAAAGATATCATCACCTTTGTTTAACCATGAAAGTGCTGATTTTCAAATTACTTGAAGTTTTAATTATTGTGATTATAATTCAGTGCTGCTTCTGTGACATTTCACATTCAGAAGTTACTTCAGTGTAAACCGTTTGAGATAACAGGCAGAAATAAATAGCTTTGTCTCTATATTCAAAGTATCTGGATGGTATATTGAAAATTGAGAGACCAGGAACATCCTTTGCTGTGGTTTCCTTCCATGGATGTCCACGCTACATTTCCATTCTCCTCTACATTGCAAAGCACAGGCACCACTTCCTTCACAAGCTGGGATACAGAGGCCTTAGTTAAAAGGCATAAATTTCTGCCTAATTTGTGGTGCACTTTGTAGAAAATGTGAGGGCACGTCTGAAATAGCTGCTTTGTCTTCCAGTCCTTTGTTTACGCGGGGCAAGGAGATGTCCTTGATCTAGCAGCCAGTAACACAACTTACCTTCCTTCACATCTGGCCCTGGTGGATGAATGTAGACATAAGCTGGATCATTCAATCAGCCATCAACACAAAATGACTTTTCTCAGCATTAAGTTTTGGTATTAATGCCAGATACAGGAGAGGATTGAAAAGTGATTAGAAAAAAAAAATACTAAATGAATTCACACTTCACAGAACTTTCAATTTCTTTCTGAAAAAGAAGAGAACGGAATGGACTAGAAGAGGTAGGAGGAGAAGTGAACACAGTGGAAAAATAGTGGCAAAAATCTAACATTAAATATTTCCTTTAATTGAAGTCAGAGGTATACATTATATTCAACCAAACATCCAAATCTTCCACCACAGGTCAGGACTAAGGCCCAGATGACTTCATTTTTCATTTCATTTATCTCCATAGAAATGAACCAGCCCATTATTCCCAGTTTATTAAATAATGTATTAACACTGCTAATATAGTAGGCAAACAACATTGGTTTGTCTGAACACTGTAATATTTTGCTGTAAACATAAATACAGTATTCATTTACCCTGTACATGTTCCCAATGTACTTTAAAATAAACCAAGTAATTTCACAGGAGAACTTTGACCAAGCCTAACCTAACACAATTGAAACAATGAGCTCAATACTGGCACAAATCCCATCCATTAAAAAAGTCAGTAGCATTACATTTTCCTCTGAAATTTGAAGGACAATGACAGAAATTCAAGAGATGGGCAATAAGGACCATGTGGTCCCTCCTCTTCAAAGGTTTCATCCAGAGCATATTAAGTTAACGTACACATTTCCTTTTATTTTAATAAGCTTTGCATTACTTAGAAATTACTGAAAATGAATAGCAGAAGAAAAGAATCATTCTGTTTATATAGGTTGGGTTTTATCCATAATAAATTTGCAAAAAAATAGAAACAGTTGAAAACATTAAGAAAGATTTAAATACTATTCTTATGTAGGAATTCAAGATGACCTCATTTCCAGCTCCAGTGTAAGTACATGATGTCATGAACATCCAAAGAATGGTCTCAAGATTTTTACTGAAATTCCTTTTTCTATTATTACGTACTTCATATTTCCTCGTTCTTGCAGGTGTTCTTTCTAAAGACATCTATCTTTTGGCAAGCAATTAGGGATAATGTATGGAATGCACCACCACCTGGAACATCAAAGAAGGATTAAAGATTTTTCTCACAGGAACTGCTAGGTGAAAAGTGCTGGTGGATCAGGAAAATGCTCAGTCACAGCAGAGTACTCAGGAATGATCCAGAGGCCAAACATCACTCTTGTAAACAATCATTTCTACACCAACCTAGATTTTCCATCTCTACTTTAAGCAGATAAATAGATTTTATTCTTACAGTCTATAAGATTAGATCCTAACTCCCTTAGTGTAAGTTTTAGAAGTTGTGAGAGAGAGATGAAAAGACGGTATCACCAAGTGATAACACCACTCTTGGAACAGATAAGCTCACTGATTCTTTTATTTCTCTTAAAATCTTACGTTATAAATACCCACACAAAAATTCACATTGAAATTGGGAGGAACCAGTTCAGAGAAATGAGGGATAAGGATTAGTACACGGCAGTCTATCCATATGGTCATATAACCACTTACCTTTGGGTAGCCAGCTTTCCCAACAGAGTAGTGGATTTATTTTCCAGATGCCACAGGATTTCCATTTCACCAAAAGAGAATGGAGGAAAAGAAAGATGAAGTGATTTGCCTGGGCTAATGGAAGCCTGGAAGGAACCAGATCTCCTTGGCTCTTGTGTAGGGGCTGCCCTTTTCCTGCCTGTGATGTGGAAGAAATATAAACATTATCAAGCACCTGCAAGAGACTTTCACCTGTTTTTGTTCTGAGTGACAGAGCCCAGAGGATGGTGTGTGAGTTTCCCACTGGTGTGCAAGGATGTAGCTGATCCAATGCCTGGCTCCAGCACACCTGCAAGGTCTCATTGATCGTCTGCTCAGGTCTCTGACAACTCAGAAATCTATTATCAGTGTGAGCATGTGCTTATTGATCAGATTACCTGCTCCCACTCCTTGTGTGTATTTAATTGTACCAGTACATACACCACATAAGCATGCACACACATATGCATATATATATTGCCATATCATATATATTAGCATACATGCACAGGGGTGCGTGTGCTAAAGGCATTACATATTTTTTCTGCTTTACAAAACCGTACGCAAATAAAAAGAATGGACCTTCTCTGTGAAACGTGAGCACAGAAACACTCGCAAGTGGCCAAGAGCTGCTAAATAATTAATCAATAGAGCAGTGTGGCAGTTTGAAATGTAAATGTGATGGATGAAGGTGTGATGCTTGTCATCAAGCAGAAAATGATGTGACTGGAATGGATAACCCGCGGTACCTGCTGACTGGCAAAAGCTTGGACACAAAGATAAAGTAAAGCCATCAGAAAGCAGCCCCAGCAACCCCTAATTCTTGACTTTGACCCACAATTCACTTTCATGTCCCTGTCCCAGAAGAGATGTTTAAAAAAATGATGAAGAGAGATCTTGGGGTGGGAAAGGGGAGAAAAAAAACATCTGAAGATATGCTACCTGACAAGGCTGCGGGCTACATTCTTGAGAACACCTTTCTTTTCTTTATGTTCTCCTTCTTCTGTTAAATAAAAATGCAGCTCCTTTTTTCCCTCTCCTTTCTTCCAAAACTCTCCCGAGCCGTTCCTGCAAGTGGTTCTGTGACTCGGAAGCTGACAACAGCCGCATGCAAAGGAACAAAGCACGATAGTGACAATTCAGAGTGCAAGCAGGTGAGAAAGATACCTTTTACTTATCAAACTAGGCTGTAAAAAATGCTCTTTTTACTCAGCGAGCTAGAAATAGAGGTGATCTAACAAGGCACCGATCCAAATTCTTTATTTGTGTGGAGTTGTAATGCTAACAGGATTTGTAGGTTGACTAGTAGTCTGTGGCCCCTCCAGTCAAGTAAGGAAGCATTCCTCTGATTTGGAAAAAGGAGAATCCATATAATTACCCTGCATTATATGACAGGAAAATGTATGCTGTGATGACAAAGGCTGACAGAAAATGTCCGTTAAGAACTGGGTTTCCAGGGGCTTCCCACACTACGCATTGCATTTTCACCATGGTGAGACTCAACATGATGAGTTTCAGCTCATTTCTTTGAAACTGAAGGAAATTAACTTTTGTGAAAAAATTAAGGTTTTTTTGTTTGTTTGATTGACTGATTTTAGAAATGCAAACTTTCAAGTAGGATTTGAAACTTTGATGTCTCTTTCTCCCTGGAACAGAGAACCCTATTTCTCAGTAAGTACCATTTAGCAAGTTGTCTTTTTAACTTCTTTTGTTATCAAAAGCCCATTCTTTCCAGGAGGTAAAAAATACCACAATTTAACATTAGATTTCCAAACTCTCCTGAAATATACATTAGCAGATAACATCTGCTGAAAGTGAAAGCTGAATATGGATATGTAACAGTGCATTGGCATGCAAAATAGATGTTTTTTTCATTCTTTAGGCATAAAATATACAGATAAATATTCTCTTATAATCTTCAGTTATTTTTTTAAGACCACTGAACACTTTTACCTGTGAAGTGCTATAAGGAAGCAGCATATCTCCAGAAAGTGAATTGGCCAGTGTTCCCATATTTCTTTGACTGATTATTTTTGTTAGAGTTTTTTGTTTGTTTGTTTGTGGTCTTGGTTTTTGTTTTGGTGGTTTTTTTTTCCATTCGTTTTTTAAAATCATTACACTGCCACTAGATAAAAAGCAAAGCGAAAATGCAAAAAAAAAAATTATACAAAAGTAAAAGTGGCCAACTGAATTGTAAAAGTCAGGAATTAGAGCTTATGCCTAAATTGCATATTTGAAGCCCTCCTTGGCACAGCTCCACAGTATATACTTTGCTATGGGACAGGTTACTGCTGTTGAAGGGATACCCTTCCTGACATCTGCCTACCTGCATAAGATTTATACAGGGGACCACCTCTCTATGTATGTAGGGAATCACCACATACCACAGAAATACTTCCTGGTTAGAATAACAGACCTGTAGGCTGGTAAGTACTCACATTCTACTCATTTTCTGGAGCATTTTTAAATTGTGTTTTCAGATTTATGCTTCGGGGTCTTTCTTCTAGCTTATGCTAAAGGCACTCAGTTCTATATCTTTACAGTTATGGAAGGTACATGAGTTTTAATTTTCCTTCCTTTTGTATCGTTTCAGGAATTCAGTCTCATTGTAAGTATGAATTAGACACTAGAATCTGAAGTCCAGAAAACAATTTTTGTCTGGCATTAATGAAGCGATATTTATCACTGCATGGACTTCTACATCCCCCATAAACTGCTGCAGGAGTGGCAAAGCTCCATCCCAAGACTATGTTGTCACTAAACTAACTCGTAGAAGTCCACTTCTCTTTATTCAGACCACGTCTCAGCTATACAAGGACTAGCAATATAGAAATGTTAGAACAGGCTCTGAGTGCACAGCAGTCATCCCCGACCTTTGGGCAGGAGATCCACCTACTTTCTCAGGCCAGAGAAAGATGTTCTGGACCCTTTCTTGTGCCTCATTTGGATAACTGGTTTGCTAGGTCTGAGATATACCACCACATGAGCCATGCCTGTTACTGTGTAGCTGCCCACACAGAAAGTAGAGGAGACTGCTATAGAAGCACACTGTAGAAGCAGTGGTTCACTGTGCTGGGGATCACATAGATACACTAGCAAAGATCACATAGATACACTGGCCACAAAGTTTTAATAGAAATACAGAAGAGCCAACATGACCACATGCTTCCTTCCCCCTATAAATTTTCTGTATCATAAGTATCATAAAAAATGGCAAGAAAAAGGCAGATTTGAGAATCTGTGTCTTAATCCCAAAAGTGGTTAAAATTAATCCCACAGCTGGCTAAAAAAGAGAAGGAGAGGAAGGAAACCTTATAGCAGGTCACTCTCCAAGCCCCAGCATTTTTCAGCTCCAGGACTTCCTCAGTTAGTAAAGCTGAGTAAAGCTAGTACAGCTTTGCTGTAATCACAGTGGGTAAAATATGCAGCAATGACTCTCCCATGCCACCAGGCTTTGTTTCACCCCAAATGTTATGCCAAACTAGTTGTATATCATCATGAAGAATAACTGCATTTCCCCAGAGTCGATTTCCTATGGCACATTTTACTTAGATACTTTCTCAACACCCTCGCAAATAAGCCATAGATCTAAAGCACAATCCCCTTTTCAAAATGAATGGGTCTGATTACAGGCGTATTCATTTTGTAAAAGGTACAAAAGGATACAAATGTGCCTTTCCATCTCATATAATGTCAAAGTAAGACCCTCTTGCCCTTTTATTTCAATCCCGACAATTTGAAAATAAAAAAAAAATGACTTGATGATATGTTTTTTTACCTTTAAGTGTATAATTGCTTTTGTGTTTTGACATTTAATTCCTCTTACCAAAATACATGGTAGGAATTAAAAGTCAAATCTTTCATGTTTTTGATGTACAGATCCTTCCATGTATTTCAATGAGAGAAATAGAACTGTGAAACCTTAAAGCAGGTATAGCAATGCCATCTAAAAATGTACTCACTTTTCAAACTGGAAATCTGACCGTGGACCCAGTTCTGCCCTCTCTTATCTAGGTCAAAGCCTTTCTGAAATCTTTGGAAGGTCTGAATGAGTCAAAACTGACTAAAACCTTCAGGACTTGACCTTTAAGATAGATCTGGGATTATACTGTGCCCTGAGGGTAGATTTCAAGATAGTGGTCCAGTTTGAAAATTACTTTTGAAAGCCAGAAGGTGGGAGCTCGCCAGGAACTCAAGTGCACTGGCCTGGTGTGGGACGGTAACAGCAGGAAGACAGAATCTGAGAGGGGAGGGGCTGAGGGGGGGAGGAGTTGGCATCATCCAGGGCAGTACCAAGGTGTCCCCAAGAGCTCTGGTTTTTAGAGAGAATTAGCTCTACAAGCCAGTGAAATGATGTGGATGTGTGCCAAGGGCAGCTGAATATTCCTTATGGGTATTTCCTGGTTCCTCTCTTCCCCTGTTCTTTTGTCTCTCTTTCACTATCCATGCCCTTTATTTGAGTTCACTCTGACTTTTTTCTTTCCTTTATGTCATGCTTTGTTCTTCATCTTTACCTTTATTCCTGTTTGCATTCATGTATAACCTACACATTGAGATTTCTTCTGGTTGTGGTTTCTCCCACTGGTCATTACACTGTGATTTCTCCCTACCCAGTTAAGGCCTTCTTGATTTGATTTGATTGCACAGCATCTCATAATTCAGGTTTATCTGAAGGAGGCTCATGCTCTCTGAAAGTTTTCTGGATGTCAGGAAACAGGTGCTGGCAAGGAACTTGTATAAAGCTTAGTACAGGCTGATAACTAGATAATCTCCAGAGGTCCCTTCCAACCCCTACAGTTCTGTGGTCCTATGATCCTACTGCTGATAGGACTGTGAGCATGAAGTACTTTCCAGGTATTTTCCAAGGTGTGTTTATAAACGCATACACGCATACATATACAGAGAGTTGCAGCTTTTTCCACCATTGCTTGCACATACAAAAATTTCAAAATAAAAAATAAGAGGGAATGGAGAGTGCATGATAAGATCTATAACTCGTCCCAGCCCATACCCTTAAACAAGGTCTAAAGTAGAACTCACAACAAATAAATTGATCTAATGTCATTTATGCTAAATGAGTGATTGCAAGTAATACATGCAGTAGCCAATCATCTTAGAAGTCTCTTAATATTGAAGCTTAAGATCAGATATTCAGTCTATCTTTTGTTTGTTCCTGCAAGTAACTGTTTTAAACACAAGGTGGGTGTCATTTGAAATTCTGTCTTTGCTCAAGGGCTCTTTTTTCCACTTTCAGTATAGCAGTCCTGAAAACTATCAAGTAATCCTGAAAGGAGACCTTGCAAAATATTGCTTTCTTCCAGCTCAGTTGTGGCCAGAGTCTTCAGTAGGTCATTTTGGATCTTGCAGTCCTTCAGAATACACTTGAATATAGATAAAAGTGTTAATTAATGCTACTACTATGGTGTTTTTCTGCTCACACATATTACTTAATGACTTTGGGACCATTCCGGTTGCCCTTCTAAATATTTCCTTATGGCAGTAGTGTCAAACAACTGTAAAATTTACCTAGCCTAACCTGGAAGAAAACTGTCTTTCAGAATGTGAAACTTGGGGGAGATATTTTCACTCAGCTGGAAACTTTATGGGGTAGATTTCATCCATGGTCCAGAAGTAAATGTCAGCTCCCTTGAGATTTCAGAACTTGATTTGTGTTCAGCCCCAGGAGCCAGGTGATGAACCAGAACTTCAAACTCACAAACCAAGCACCTTGTGCTTTTGCGAGGTTGGATTTGTTTTATTTATCTTTCCTTCTTTCTTTTTTTTTTTTCTTTTGTTTTTGCTTTTTTCTTTAATTTTGATGGATGATGTTTTGTTCTGCAGTGAGTTCTAATGCATGTCGCTGTGAAACAATTTCAATTGTCGAAAACAACAACAACAAAAAGCAGTATTTCAATATTTCTCAAGAAAAGGCTTCAAAGGTTTCAGATCTTTTTAAAATGTTTCTGCTTTATTTTGACGTGGCATAAAAGTTTTGTATGCATTCTCGCATCTGCTATTGTGACAGCTGTATTTAATGAGTGCAAAATGATCAGAAAAACATCCTTTACTGCGGGTTGCCATTGCCAGCAGATGACAGGAAAGAGGCAGTGCTGTAATAAGAGAAGTGATGAAGTAGTTCATACTGCCTCTGATGAGGTATTTCTAACTCAAATGCCTAGGTGTGCCTTTTGAAAATAATGCATTGGTCACATTACCTGATAGTTTCATCAGATTATGTTTCTGAGAGCATTTTGAAATAAAATTGTGCATCTGTAGCCTCAGGTCACAAAGTGGTTGGTTGTCACGTATTATTTGTGGATAACGTAGTCGGTTTCCCTAAGATGAAGAAGAAAAGGTCCCGATCTTGTCTATAAATATGGGCCTTTCCATCAAACTGATGCTGAATAGATGCACGGATATGTTAGAAAGGAAACATTACACAATATGCCTGCTGTCTATTACATATGCATATTCAATATCAGAGTATTTTAGTCCAAATTGGAGAGAGTATAAAAATAAATCTAAATGGATTTGAAAGGCAGGGTATTTCTTTTTTCAAAGCTTTGTCGTTCCTGACTTCCTCTGGTGACTGTTAGCTTATCGTGCCTTTGTACAGGAGATCTAAGTATTTCTTTCTCTCTTGTGTCTCCATATGGTACCATTTCCCAGATAGTCTTTCTTTGGTCACAAGATGACAGTGAGAATGGATTGTCAAACTGGACCACTATGACAATTTACTCTGAGGGAGAAAATCCTGTGGGTGTTCAGAAGCTTTACTGTATGTTATATTTGATTAACTTATCCTTCTACTGACAAATAATTAGGTCAGCAATTAATTTCAAAATGCAAATGTGTTACAGGCCTTCACGTTTTAAGAAATTCCCTTTGTCTTTAGTTTTTCTTTGTGTTAAAGTCTTAATGGATTTAGCTGGGTGAAGGAACAAAATTATGTTTTCTAATGCTTTATTTACTAGGTTGAGTTGGAATTTTTTCGCAAATATTGACAGCAAGTGTTTGTTCAGATATGATCATGTGTGATGGATTTTAATGGAATGAGAAAACATCAGAGTAATGATGAACTACTTATTTAAAAATATATAAATTTTCATACTTCTGCTGCAAAAAATTTATCTACCGTTGTGGAGTAGAACCAGAGAGACAAATCAGAGGGCCAGGAACAGACCATGGTAGCAAAGTCATTAGTACCTGCTTAGATAGTCTAAGAAATAGGGTATATTGGAAAGAAAATATGCTTAATATTGCCACAAGCGTGGCTCAAATCCTGTCTACCAGCCTATCTCGAGGACTTTATTATTAAACAAACACAGATTAAAGGCTCATCCCTTCTCAAGAGAAGCTCATGGGAGTTTTCTGTTGACTTGAAGGGAGGAAGGCCTTTAAGTCTTAAGTTTTCTGTGATTAAAATCAAGAAAATTTTTGAAAATATTCCAAATATGCAGTTGTAAACAAACCCAACCTGATATGTAATCTTTTATGTAGGTGGCAGACATGTATTAGAATTTGCTAATGCTTTGTTTAATTGATTCAGTTCAAAAAGAAGAGCAACCACTGTGGAACTGGGTGAGATTTCTTCTTACAAGATTTTTGCTGACTTTAAAATGAAGTCTTAAAATGATCCTGACAACCCACATTTTTTTTCTGCTTAAATAATTTTTAAAAGGTGGAACTTCATTATTGATATATAATTTTTGAAGTTTTTTTGTACGCAGAATGGCATTTTTACATCACTTTTGCTTGAATTACTAACATTGATAATGACATAAAAAAAATAAGAATAAAAAATCTAAATATTATATTTTTTAGAAGATTTTTCACATTGGAAAGAAAGATAAAAGGAAAACTGTATGAGATAAAAATTATCTGTCTCTCTCATTCAGACAAAGTTTGGTTTCCGATCTCCACCAAAAGATTAAGCCCATGACCCTTTCCATCTTAAGCAGAGTCTGAGGAATTTATTAGAGCTCTCAGGTGAAAGAGGACAGTATGAGGCAGAAGTCTCACTGTGAATGAGAGACAATCTCTTTCTTTCTCCCCAGAGCTCTGGTAGACAAATCAGAAATGTAACTGGATAGGAGAGAGAAATCTGTTGGGAGCTCTGCGGAGGAAAGTTTCCTTATAAGACGCAGACAGTGTTCATTCTACTCAGCTGAGCACTGCTACAGGCCCAGTTAAAGCAATGCATTTCAAGAAAGATGCATGTGACAGACACCATACACAAGAGTGAAGTGAGGATGATCAGAGCCCTGGGAAGTGCAGCTTGCAAGAAAATTTGGACTGGGATGATTTCATCTCAAGAAGAGGAGAAAGAGAATGGACATAAGCAAAGACTTTAAATTTGAAAAATCACTGCAGAGGGGTAGGAAAGAGTTCACGTTTCAAGTCTATGGTGGAACAGCAGAAGGTAACAAATATACACTGTAACCAGGGAAATTCAGGTCAGACAGTAGTAAATTCTTCCAAATAGCAAAGAAGCTGTGGAAGGAGTTGTTTGTCTGGAATCCTCCCCACATAAGACCTTTGTGAACAGTTTAAACAAACGACTGCTCAAAACAATATGAATGTAGTTTCTAAAAGCAAGATTGCTGAATGCAAGCCCTCATCAGTCACTGCTTTGATATTTTAATTGACTTGTAGATGATGATGGGACCCTTACTTGTGTCCAAGTATAAAATAAAATTCCAAATTAATCTGGGGCAAGGAACGTACTATGAATGCCCAGCAGAGCTGCCATTATCTGCAGGACATCTCAACAACTGAGAGACAGAATGGTCCTTATGCCCAAATGTTAATTTATTAAAAATAAAATTAAAATTAAAATTAAAATTAAAAATTAAAAAAAACAAATCTAGGAATGATTAATAAACACTTTAAGTGATTAGCAAGTAGAAGACAATCAGTCTCAAACTCTGGCCCAACACTGATGCAACGGTGATTCAATAAGGATACAGATAATGCAACTAGAAAAATGCAAGCTTGAATGTGAAAGATTATTTCTTCCAGGTAGTAGCTGTTAATTTACATGAAAAATAAATGAAATACACATAAATAGAACAATTCCCTTTTAAATTAAAAAATAAAATAAAATAAAGTAAAATAAAATAAAATAAAATAAAATAAAATAAAATAAAATAAAATAAAATAAAATAAAATAAAATAAAATAAAATAAAATAAAATAAAACACCACCCTAGTAAATTTATCATGGGCCATATTGTTTAAAACATAAATCTTCCAAATCTGAATGATCCCTGGAGGAGTCTACAAAAGTCTTAAAATATATAGTAAGATACATGAGATTTTAACATATTATCACACGCTACAATTAGGACATTACAAGATATTTTATTAAAGCATTTGTATTTATTTACACTGGAGTGAAACCACTACAAATTCTAGCTGCTTTACAAAAGCTTCCTGCTAGTTTCTCTCCCCTTGGTTGCTTGTGTGCTGCAGTTCTCTCTTTGTCTAAAACATGGTGTGACACATCCTGCCTCATGCGGGCTGTCTTTTTCTTTCTCACTTTCTGTCACCCTTGGGAACCAAGGGATTTTCCTTATCCTGCAAAATGGTGACAGAGGATTGCCTGGTGGGGATCAGGAGGGCATTTCCCTTAGGACTGCCAGGCAATGGCATAGGCTTGGAGAGTGTTTGTTCTTCCCGTCATCCATTTTGAAGGGCATAATCCCAAGGAAATCAGTGGGGAGTTTGAATATGGACTTTGAAGGCCAGATATGCCTAAGAATAAAAAGGTGGCTAAAAAATTATTCTACTGAAACTCTCCTGGCAATTTGGGCCTTTTCTTTGAACAAGAAACTAAAATAAAGAAAAACCCTCACTTGTTTTTTCAGAAATGTCAAATGATAAATCTTAGCTTTTTCTTATGGCCCAAACTACATTTAAGACAGAACTGCAAATGGTTGTTTCAAGGTTCATGTAACATTCTTATGCTAAATCTTTTCTACTGGTGTCATTTGGTTCCCAAGTGTTGCTTTGAAGTTGGTCCAGTTCTTTTCATGTGCGGCTTCAACTCCAGTAACACCCGAATCTGCATACATAAACAGTAGTAGGACAGCTACTACTAAAAATAATTGGAATTTACAAACTTTGCATAAAAGTTTGAGTTAACAAACTAAGGGGGAGAAAAAAAAATCTTTAACACTCCGCTTTGTTTTCTCTTTAGCAATGTAGAAGGCCTTTGTTTTGTATTATACAACAGAGGCAGATTCTACAGACTGTCCAGTGTAGTCTCAGAGCATGTGTCTTGTCCACACCATGCAGCAGCCCCACAAGCTTTCTCTGGATGTCCACTAAGAGTCAGGCACTTGGCACTTGGCTTTCCTTTGTATCAGTCTCCAAATATCCAAAACACTGAGGAAGCACAGACTCCCAAAGACCCACATCCTTCAGAACATGCTCTTTTCAAAACGAGTAGCAAAAGAGAGAATTAGTTTTAAAAAGCCCCTTCAGCTGTCCAAAATCCCCACAACTTGCTGACATCACTATCACCTTCATGTGTGCCACTGAATATGTTGACAGGTAACAGGGAAAAGAAAGATGCCTAAAATCGAATGGGATGCTTTGCACTGTTAAGGAGCCATGCAACCACAAACAAGAGCCAACCGGAACAGAGACAAGAACAGGAAAACAGAGGAAAATATATATTACTTGAAGGAGAATTCATTATCTGGGAATCAGGCTCACACTTTTGGGGTGAGGTGAGTAGCTCCCTCTCCCCCCAAAAAATTAAAATCAAATATTGTATCATTTTCATTCTTACAGCAAACAGATATGAAAACTTGAGAGCTATTACCTCGGTGCTGCTCCCTACTTTATTGCCCAAGACAGCCACCAATGGCAGCTGAGACAATGAGAAACCTAGAATGGAGGGAGGGAGGAAAGCAGGCAGGAAGGAAGGAAGGGAGGGAGGAAGGGAAAGAAGGGAAAGAAGGGAAAGAAAGGAAGAGAAGGGAAAGAAGGGCAAGAAAGGAAAGAAAGAGAAAGGAAGGTGAGAAAGAAGAGAAAGAAGATGAGAAAGAAAGGGAAGACAAAAGAGAAAAAAAATCCCACATTCCCCAGCTGCAGGCATCGTGGAAAAGTGCCTCAGGCCCCACACATGTGACTTCACAGCAAAACCTACAGCCAGCCCTGAGGGGTCTAGCACAAAGAGCAAAGTAATGCGACTCTGATTACAACATGTGGAAATTAGAAGCCCTCTTGTTTTATGAAGGTAGGTTATCTACTGAGCCTGTTCTATGCTTCTTTCAACTATAATGTAGTGAACAAAGGCTGCCTGCAGAAGATGCTTTATTTTTCTACCAAGTCGATGTCACTTAGAGCTCTTTATGCTAGACTAGTTTAAAAAACCTCAATTTAAACCAACATGAAAGGTCCTTAAACAGTAAATAGCATATTATATCAAAAACAAATAGATTAAAAAGTGAACATCCTTAGCCAGTATATTTCTTTCCAGAATAGTTTCATTTTTCACACTAACGAAAACCGTAAGACTGGCAGATCTGGGCCAGAGGTTTGTAATGGGCCTTTTGCTTTTTTTTTTTTCTTCTCTCTCCAGTGATAAATAATCAGTTTTAGAGAATTGATAAAAAGAGACAAGAATGAAAAGTGAGTGTGACACATTTATGAGACGGATTTTTCATCTGTTTCTTAAATACAGCACCTTTATTTCAGATCATATTAAAAAAGAGATGGGAGAGCCACCCAATTTATGTTGTGCTGCAGCAGTGAATACATGTGAATATATGGAGCACAGCCTAGGAGAGCAAGAAAATTCACCAAAAAAAAATCCTGACACGTTGAAAAAGTTATGTTATCATTCAAGAGCCATTTGTTTAAAAGAGAAAAATAAAAAACAGGCCACACGACTAGAAGCAGCAGGGGATAAAAACACATTGTTTCCAGACAAACCCTCCATCAGAGACATATGACTGAGGATTCTGACTTCAGAATATCTTCATATTTTAACTTTCCACAAGCACTTTCAAGAAAAGTTGCAGTTTTGCTATATGATTTGCTTCACGCTTTGCACTGCTGATTGGTTACAAGTAGCATTAGCAGTATTTTTCCCCCACCATTCCTCTGAAGCTAATGGAGTCAAGGATTTGTTACTTGATCTAATGGCAATAGCTTTCCAATAGACATGCACAGAATCATTGATTAGTTTGTCCTCTCCTTGTTTGCGTTGGAACACTGTTCAATTTACACCAATTAAAGAATGCTTGGTTTGTGTATTGAAGAATAATTAAGGGATGGAATTCCCTATAGGCTACTAAAAATGACATCTGACTGGAATGGTGATTACAGCATGAAGGCAGCATTAGTATTTAAATAGTTTGATTGCTATATAAAATCATTACAGCATCTCACCATGAAAAAGAGCATTAGTTAATTTTGCCTATAACAAAATTAGTTGTATGTATTTGCCTGGTCACTTTAAGCAAATTTGACAAGGCTAATCTTAAAGCAAGAGTTACAGGTTTGTTAGAAAGAACAGATAGAGCACTGTCTAAAGTAGCCATTGTGGTAGGTATTTATAAAATCTTCAAACCAATGTACAAATACGCAACAAATAAAGAGCAGAGCTTTGTCAGAGACTGTCAAATCAGATTTAAACACAAAAACATATTGGTTGCTGCAACTGAAAATCCAAGGGTAACAGGCATGTTAAATGTAAAATAATCAAGGCTTCGCGATATGCAAACATAGAAGAAATTCTTATTTGTTCAGCATTGTGGTTCTCCAACACTTTACAGACTTTTCAACACTGCACGGTATGACACATCATGGGAGGCAAATAGACATGGTGGAAGGAGTAATCCTTGCAAGTAGGTCTACCCTATGAAATAGTCCAAAGAATTTAAAAAGATTGATGTAACCCAGCACATCCATGCAATGCTTTCTCAGACAAGCTTTTATTTTTCTTAAAGATTGTAAGGTGAAGGAGAGTTTCATTCCTGAATATAAAGTTGAGGAAAGAAGGCTTCTTAACCTCAATTTAACTTTCTCATGTGTATATTAAATTCCATCTCCTAACCTTAGATTATTGCATCTACAGTAATGATCTATCCAAAATGTGACAGTAGCATTACTGTAACATAAATTGCTTGGGGCCATTCCTGGAGCATATTTACCTTTCCATAGCCTATTTAAATATTGTGTATTTGTTTTACTAAACTTAGATACTATAGTATATTTTATAAGGTCATCCGCCTGCTTCAAGACCTCACATTGCAGCTACTATCCTTCCTATGAGAATTTATGTAGTTCCTCTTGAGGGTTGTCAACACCCTCTTTAATTCATTAAAGGTTTCTCTGTGAACGAACATGAGACTATTCCATTTAAGACTCTGAGGATAGTGAGACTTATTAGCATGTCTACATTGTGCAATGCGCAACTGTGTTAAAGATGCCCAAGATCATATTCCAAAAGAGGTGACACATCTGCACAGCACAATATATTCTCATTTGTGCGACCAAGAATGTGGTCAGTCTATAGCACAGATCAAACTAGCCTGCACTTCAAGCAGTTTTCCTGACCATGCCCAGTTCTACAGGTGGTATACAAATATCTTCATGCTATATTTCACTAGATGGATGAGCCCTAATGCTAGGTTTGGGACAGCACATTTTATCCGAGAGTACAGCCACTGACTTTCCTCATGTTTTGTTTCAACATTTAATAAGTCTTCTGTTCTGACTTTTTTTTTTGATTCTGCACAAGCTGTTCTCTTTTTTGTGCTAAACCTTTGGATGGGATCTCCCACTATAATCTGCCTGAGTAGACCTTGAGTGTCCAGGAGTTAGGCTAACGCTTTCTTTCAGTGAATAATCTTCCCTTGCAGCAAGACTGATATTAGGGTGTATTCGTCCCTCCACCCACAGGAAGAATGTCCATTAATTTCAATAGAAACTCTCCAAGCAGAAAAGGGAGAACTGTGCCCTGGGGAACATTCATGGAAGATTAATGGTGAGGAGAGGAAAGTGATACAGTACAAGCAGAACAAAATCAGAACCACCACACAAATAAAACTGGACAAGGGTTCATTTTTTAAAAGTCAGTCAAAACGGCAGGAAGGCTTTGAAAAAAAAATCAGGGCTGTTTCAGTGCACTTTTGCATACATTGGCTTTCAAGAAGACATGAATAGAAACCTAACAGCAACTCTTTTTTTCATACCTCCTTTCACAGGTCTCACTGGCAAAGAAGGATTTAGCACTTAATTCCTGCATTTTTATGTGGCAAATTAGGAATTTGTACCTTAAAAGGAAATTGCTTTTCAAACTCCCATAAATTCTGGATTTTATTTTTTTTAATGGTGGAAAACATTCCCTACCTTCATCCCAACATATAATAAATAGTACTTTCCAATACTTCTCCTCAGAAAGATCTAGGAAAGTAGACCTGGCCAAGGAGAGGTGTTTATCATTCGTTCTGAGGAGAGGTTAAGGATCTACAGCATGTCCTTAACCATTTCATCTCAGCTCTTTCCAGTTTAAACTCACATATTGCTTTATTATTCAAAACTCAGTGTTTGTTGAGGAAAATGTTTACCTTAAGGCCTAGACATCTGATGAAGTAGGATCTGCTGGAGCTGAATAGCCTAGACAAAAACTAGAATATGAATGGAGTTGGAAAACGTTTTATTTCTCAGCTTAACATGAACTGACAGTAAAATCCCTACACTATCTCCACGATTTCAGATAGCGACTGGCTGGTACATGATGGCATGACACAGAAGACATGGCGGACTAAGATAACATAACAGCATGCAACAGACCAGTCATTGTCTCTCTGGAAAGAAGCACTGAAGGTATGGCCGGTTCTGCTGACAGCAACACAACATTCATTTTCAGGGGTGAAGTGGTTGGTGTCCATTGGAGTGGGACAAATGGAATAATTAGGGTATCCCTGAAGGGCTTTTCTTCATAAAGACTGTCAGACAAGAAGGTGCAATAATATCCAGTGAAGAAGTATATTCACAATGTGGCACTGCCCTGGCAACCACGGCTGTCAGCAAAATGCCCCCTCTTCAGACTGTCAACACCCAAGGAAAGATAAGCTTAAAAAAAGGTTAGCACACATCCTGAGCTGATTTATTTTTGGCCCCATTTCTTCCTTTCTGCACGTCTAAGTACAACAAAAGGCCAGAGGCAGGTGTCTAGATGGCACTCAGTTTTCTCCTTTAATATGTGAGGCACCATCAAAAAACAATCAGTGATCATGGAGCATGCTCTGGATTTGTCTAAGCATAAGTGACTCAAATACTAACATGTGAATTCAGTGAAGTTAGAGTGTGTGGAGTGGAGATAAATTACAGCAGCAATTGAAGTTGAATGTGATATAGAAATCCAACCAACAGAAGACAATCTGGAAACAATTATTCAGAAAGCTGCTGACCCTCTACTTCTTTAAAGAGTTAAACATTTGGATTGGTTAACTGGCAGCCGCAATAACAGGCATATGCTCTAATCTTTGATCCGTAGCTGAATTTGCAACTCTTTGAATGAAAAGCAGATCACAGATCACATACATTCACATATATTTAAGGATCTATAGGGAGAAAAAGAACAAAAATTGTTTTTCCAAGATCACATCTCGACATCACACAGAGTTTCTTGGGTCCCCCAAAGTATGCAAATATTCAGCGCCAGTTGCTAAACTCCTATTTTATAAATGGCCCTGTACTGTGACATTCTCACCCAAATTTCAATCCGAATTCTTCCTAGAACAAAGAATTGCAAGCCAAGAGTTTGCTTCATAGCTAACTCCTTACAGAGGTATGTGTGTCTGTCATTAAGATCTCATTTCTTAATCCAAACTTGTGTCAGAACATTCCTAAAACCTGAATGAGCCCAGGGTTAATAGATTAACAAGAAGATTCTTTGTGACCGATTGAGAAACTGTTGTCTACTCTCAAATGTATATGCAAATAACAGATTTCTGCCAAGGTCTTGACATATCATAGTTTTGGTATATTTTTTTGCTGTTGATAAAAATTCTGCAACACAAGAAAACCATGAATCATTCCACTGGTAGCATGAATGCTAACCAAACCTAATTTTATTTGTGTTCAAGTCTCATTTCTTGCACATTTCTGTTTCCAACGCTCTCTTTACCAACCGAAGCATATTTACTTAGCACGCATCAACAGCATGCACCAACAGTAGTGTCTATGTCACAGGAGATTTCTCCCACTTGGTAGTATTCCTCCAGAAAGTAGCTCCCATTGACTGAAGTGATAAGTATATTGAGTATTGTGAAGTGATGAGGTAATCATCCCTGCAAATGTTATCAATTGTGAGATATTTCAACAGAGTCCTTAGTCTATTTGAAAGAATCTCCATCACTTTACAGTATATGCTTTCTGTCTTGATTCCCCTACAAAATACTGTCTGATATCTGCAAAGAATATGGTGATTTCTGTTACCTGTTATTGGCTTATGGATACTTCCTATAAATCTCTAACAAAAAATATGGATCACTACATGGGATTCCAGGATGTGTGCAAAGAAGGCACATTCCAAGAAACATTCTGTCTAGCTCTCTTACAGTTCCATGCAATAAGCCTTACGGAGGCATCAGGAATGGTAGAGAAAGGTATAAGATTGAATAAAGCAGTGCTTCCAGGCACAATTTGCCTCATCCAGTGGGCTGACAAAGCACTGTAAAATCCCAGCAAAAATCTCACAAAGTAGGTGGTGCAGACAGTAAGTGGTAGGTGCAGGAAGAAGGAGACATGACACAGTGGTATTATTTTGGGGGTGACTAAACTGTCAGTAGGTGAACCAGAACCCAAGCCAGTAACTAAGTAAATATAAATATTAAACAAATTGGAATAGCACAAAATTGATGAAAGATGGCAATAAACTGCAACACCGGTAACAGGTAATATCATCTTGGTTGTTTAGTCCAAGGCAATCACCTACACTCATTCTGTAGCTCAGAGGTTCCGCCAGTAATAGAGAACTATTTTACTACAGAGATATAAGATACTACCATAAAGTGGCCAGTCAAACGGGTTGAATGGAGGAATATCTGGAGATGCCATTTGAAAAGGACAGAGAAAGAAAAAGTCACCTAGACTAGATGCCTAATTCTAAGACAGATTTTACCTAAGAAGATTTTACAAGTCCTGCTCCGTATGTGAATTCTCAAACTTTAAGAAATTAAGAACTCAAATTAATTTCTAAGGCTTTTTGCTTTATTTTACCAGATATATTAGGGATAAGCATGCTTGTTGGTATCTTTATATGGATTTTTTTGACAGGACTTTGATTGACAGTTCTAGAACTGTGGATCTTGAAACATATTTAAGATCAACATTAAAAGGTCAGGAAGTTCAGAGTCTTACCTACTCACAAAAGCCAATTAAAAAGTGGAGCTCTTTTGTTTCAGACTTTTTTTCTCTCCTTCACTTGAAATAAGAAATGAGTGAAATAAGAATAACCCCAATCGCAGCAGAAATACATTTGTCATTTGACAGATGAAGTCAAGGAATCATTTTCAGTTTCCATACTTGTGCCTCAGGCCTGATGTCCATTCTATATCCATCTCATACCAAAGGGCAACATTGTTTGTCATATATCTCAAATCAAGTATATATATATGGAGTTTAAGCCAGCCTACAGTGACCAGAGGACATGGAGAATATTTTTGTACCATTTCTAATGTTCTAGTTCTGTCCTTCATAATCACTGAAGATTGGCTAGGCCGTATGGCAGCTTCTATCTTTCTTAAAACAGAAAAGGAGTGGGAAGAAAGGAGAGTGGCTGCAGTAATGTGCAGAAATATCCTTCGGTGGAACAGCAAGAGAACACCAGGTGAGAGCTGAGCCTCACCTGTAAGAGAATATAAATCTTACATTGGGTTGTGCACCAAAACACCCCAGAGATCCTCACAAATCCATATAAAGTGGGTCAGGAGATAAGTGCAACAAGCTAACAGAGAAGTTAAATAAATCCCTTGCATCATGTCTGCTGCAGAGAGTCGCACAGAAATTCCTGTGCCAAAGGCACTTTGCAAAGAAAATCAGAGTGTGGCCTTTATACAGATTGAAGTCTCTGAGGAGGAAGTTGTAGCGTAACTTGAGAAACTCAAATGCAGTAAATCACCACAACCGGATGGTGTTCATCTGGGAGTTCTGAGGGGAAATAAAGTGAGAAAAAGCCAAGATACTGACAAGGGGATGCCTTCTTCCCTTGAAAAATGCAGCAGCACTAGAAGGCTGGGAAGCCCTATTATGTTGCCTGTCTTCTAAAGGAGATGAGGAAAATCCTGGGAATTGCAGAGCTTTGAAGTTTACCACAGTTTTAGGAAGCCCAAGAAACCGGTTCTGAACAGTAGCTAAAGAGAGTATGTTGGACAGAAGAAACCCGCAAGGGTGTCCCTCAGTCTGTCAAATGGCTTTAGGTTGGCGCTAAGAGACAAGTCCCTCTGTTTTACAGGAGTGCCTGAAGGAGTCAACAGAGCAGCCTTCAGAGGGAGTGACAGGAGGGTAACAGGGACTTGTCAGAGGAGGGTGGCCATGTGCAAACGATCCAATTAGTTATAAGCAATTGCTAAAAAGGATGGTAACAAACCAAACTGAGAAAAAATATCCTGAAGACAGTGTGATTCTGCAATGAATTGTAAATTAGACCAGAAGAAGTAAATATGTGAGCATTTCTCTTCACGGTGAGGGGGAAGTTGAGCACCCAGCAGTGGGTATTAGAACTAATTTCATTACAAAACAGATTGGATCCCAAATCCTAGTGCACTTAAGTTAACGTATCCAGAGCCTACCTTAGATCTGGATCGAGTTGCACATGTGGTTCCTATCTTTAAAAAAGGACAAATCAGTTCCTGGAGTCAAACTTGAAGAGTTCTGAGGTTTGAATACACCCTATCCAAGAACTAAAGCTCAAGCCTACTTGATATACATGTATGAAATATGGAATGCAGGCATATGTGTGCATAAAACACGAAGGAAGCAATTAGACGTAAAACACAAAACAGTTTAAAAAGGAATCATGGCACAAAGTGCCCTGATACAGAGACTGAATGCATGAGTATTTGCTCTCAACGTTAATTTACCACAGCTAGTTGAAAGGATAGAAGTCACAAGCAAAAGGACAGTGGGAATTTTGCTAGGTTTTGTGAGCTTGCTTACCATCAAACATTGTAAGTTATTTGGACTGATGTGGCTTCATACCCAGTTCATTTCTTTCCTATTTTTTTTCTTTTTTCTTTTTTTTTTTTTTTTTTTTCAGTTCCTACAGGCCCTGTGCACCAAAGGCAAAGCTACTTCACTTTTAATTCACTCTGTCTCTTTTGAATTCATTAGATTTCAAAGGAAGTCAGAGGTAGGAATTAAACAAAATATAGAAAGTGGGACATTTCTGACTGGCTTGTACGCTTTCAGTATCTAAAAAGAAAGCTTTCTTTTAAAGCAAACTGTAGGAGGGCTTGTAAAAATAGATATTTACATTTACATACTGGGATGGATCCTTAGCTGCCATCAAACAGTATTGTTCCATCATCTTTAACAGAGAAAAACCTAACCATTACAGCTGAGAAGCTGGCTCACACACATTACACATGTGTTTGAAGCATGTTTAAGATCCTGTGTTTTACTGAATGCGTGTAGGACGCTGCTCCTTCCAGGTGCTTTTGCATTTACACTAAGATATGGAAGTTAAAACTCTGCTGTATTTGCCTGAGAGTAATAGGTTCAGGGAGGCAGCGTGGCAAGGAAGGGTGAAGGGCAAGAGGAAAATAGACACATGCAACAAGGACTGGCATGATCAGGCCCTCCAGGAAAAGACAGCTGGGGAGAGGAACAGGAAATGAAGTGATGCCCATTGAAGCCATGATAAAGTCTAAGGTCATCACTTCTTGACAGCAGCTGCGCACCAAGCAATATCTACCTTCAAAGCAAAAGGGACTTAAGCTGAGGCTGAGCAGCAACCATGACTTTTGGCAAACTCCTTGAGTGTTTCCTGTTCAATAGCATGAATTGCAGGAGAGCTGCTATTGATAGCAAGGTTGAGAAAAGCAGTTCTGCACTCAGCTGCACTATCATCAGAGTCATGTAACACAGGACAGAGAGTACGTGTCACATCAGATAGTGCTAATAGGTGCCAACAGCCACCTTTGCTCCCTCCCCCTCAGTCTATCCCTGCATGAGAGCCGGGTGAGTATACATATGGAACCACGGCGTATTGCTGTGTGTTTCTGCTCACTCAGTAGGACCCTGGTACTAACTCAGACAGTACTGGACTCTGGACACATAATGTACACTGAATATCCATCATAAATAATAATTACCACAGTAGGGGGCAGCAGCCAGCTGTGGAGGAGAAGTAGGGCCAGCTGCTGGAAGAGAAGTAGGCACTGGCTGAGCATGCCGGCTGGGCACTGGGGAGGGTGAGCAGGCCGTGGCTGGCAGCCAGTGGCAGCTCACTGCCAAGAGAAGGGAGATAAAAGCACAAAAGAGGTTCACCAGAGGGAGCTGCTCCTGGCCACCCCTTAGCAATCAGCAGCAGCCTCGATCCAGGAGGGAAGGCTGGTGTCAAACAGGAGCATCGCCAGCCACAGTGCGTACCCATGCTGCTCGTGTACCACTGGAGCTGGCGAGCTGAGCATCAGTAAGCCCAGCGGGCCTGCTGTGAGGAAGCAGCCCTGCTCATGCCTCTGGCTTGCAGAAGAGCCCTACCTCCTCCAGAAATGAGCACAGCCTCATCCCATTCACCTCAGTGCCTCCCCAGTGACACCTCCAGCTGAAGCAGGGTCAATACTCTAGGAATGCAGTGGAGCTGCCCGAGAGATTGATCAGTGCTTTTCTGAAGAGCCCTGATACCTGGATCTCCTTGATTGCATTAGGAGGGATGTATCTGGGCAGCACTGAAGATCCCCAGGCAGCAGAACATTTAGCTGTCTGAATTCCTCTGAAGATCTGACACTTCGGGCTCAGGGTCCCCAGGTGATACGGTAAATGGTAAACTGCACACACTTAGTATTCCTGTGCTGCAGCTATAATTCATCATAGTTTTTAAATATTATTCTATCCACTCTGAAGTAATTTCTGAGTCCAAGCTGGTTCACCAGCCTCATTTTCACAAGGCTGTTGATGGCATGCTCCCCACACACTGGCTGCTCAGCAAAGTCAACAGCATCCCTGTGTAAGCTCCCCTACCTGCCTCACATATAATGCATACCTATTTCACCAGCATAATAGAACGATGAATTAGCTCATGTTTTGCGTAGCAATTATAACAGCACGGCAGAATTTAGCTTGCTGAAATTTAGCTCTACTTATACTCGCGTCTTATCTTCAAGCTTGCTTTTTGAGCCTGGTTATTTTTCACTGAGTTCAAATGCAAATAGATAAACCCTGTTTGCGTTTCCTTCCAAAGGAGGAGTGTGTTTATTTCCAGACTCTATATGCATCTACTGGGAAAAGTCACACAGGATAAACTAAGTATTTTTTATTCTCTGTCCCTAATTGGCTGAGCAGTGCGTGTGATGTGGGTGATGTTATAGAGAAACCGTTTTGCTTCTATTTCTCAACAGAGGGGCTGTGCTTTTTTTTTTTTTTTTTTTTCTTTTTTTTCAGTGAATACAAGAAGCTTGTGTATGGCTCTCGTTTTACGTAACCCACAAAAGAAAGGAGAATTTGATAGAGGACAATCTCAAGCAAACAGAGCATGGTGTTGGGGAGAAACATCCATCATTTTTTCAGGTAATAGGCAAGCACTACTCACGTGTGAACTCGGACACAAATTCATGAAGAGCCTAGATGCTACACTTGAACATATACACAGCCCAAAAACAAAGAATCAGATTCATTTCAAGCAACTTTTATCTGAACATCTGACCTTCAGAGCCAGACTCAGCTAAGTGCTGCTGGCAAACACCAGGATTTGGAAGGAAGTAAGGGGTGTTGCACTATTTTGAAAGCTCTGTTTTGAACCAGCTGTCATGGCGAATGTCTGCTGGTACCCTGTCTTAGCATACAGCCTGTCACTGTTAAGCAGAATGGTAACGAGCCAATGGAGGATATTGAGCTTTACTTTCATGTGTGTCTTTGTGGCTTGGAATTCCCCCTTCACAAAGCCATAACAGGTGAGCTTTGAATCTACTTATGCCATGTCCCAATTGATTGCATTTAATTTGTGTGTGTATCAATCTTTGAGTGCTTGAATTTACATGTATACTTATTTATATGCACATATGTACATTTGGACATCAGCATTAAATGTAACTGTGCATATTGTCACAGCTTATTGCTATGTTCATCACAGATTCTTGGAGTAGTTGGCTTTATTATACAATAAAACAACCACAGAAAGATAATGCCTTCTTTAGAATAAATAAGGAACACAGGACTCATTATACCATATAAATTTAATGGTTTGAACATCTCAGTGCCCACATGAAAACAAGAAAACATATATTGCAATAAGCAGCATAATAATTCCAGAAAGGAACATCCATCCTTTACGCCTAGAAATATGACATTCAGCATCATGAGATCCCAGCATTATGTCATCAGCTGCATGAGTTTCACAGCTTATCTGCCTGATTTTAGGTTACAGAAGTAAACTCCAACAAAAATGTATAACACTGCCAACTTAACAGCACATTTATGCTAATAGTAGCTGAAATGTTTTCAAGAAGGTGAATAGGATCACTGTTTCTCTATGTATGTGTGCACTTACGCATATATATGTATACATACACATGCACATATGTGTGTGAGCTATGTACATAAACTGTCTGTAGAGACATCATTATGTTAAAAGGTTGATTCCAAGTACATTAAACATGAAAACAATGTTCTGTACAGTTGACCAATTTAAAAAAGCCCCTGCTGGTGCACGGAAGAATGCACTAGCTTATATCATTAAACATCATCAGATGAGGCTGTAGGTAGCTGAAGCGTTCCTTAATGAAAATTTAAAGAGAGCAGATTAAAATGATATTCCTCCAATCCAGCAGAACACAAAGGTAAAGACATTCAATTACAGCCAAGATTTCATTTAGCACTAAAGGAGTGTTGTTTGTTGATCAGAATTTATTGCCTGATGTGAACAGCTAGGCTTGTGCCTACATATATAATTACTTTCCACAGTGTACTCCAGTGGCACCCAAATATAGTTACAAGACAATGTCTTCCATAATTTTAGATTGTAATGTCCATGACTAAGAGTTTGGAAATATCGACAACAAATAGTGACCCATATTTCGTTTTTGAATCACCAGGCTAAATGTTTTAACATTTTTTGTTATTGTTGATCAGTAAAACAGGTGGTATCAAGGAAATGGTTTGAACAGGATGCTCTGCCTGCTTGTCTGCTCGGAGTGTTAGTGGCTTTCCCTTGAGCACATCAGGAGTGGTTTCCAGTGAGAAGATATTGACAGTGCTCAAGTCGATGCCAGACCTGAAGTTAGTTCAGATAAGTGCACCACATCTTTAAAATCTTAAAACTAAAAAAGATACTGACAGACAGGAGTGGGACAAGAGGAGATGAGAAAATAACCAGGAGACTGAAAGGACTGGTTTATCAGAAAAAATTAAATGATCTAACTAGGTATGAACTGACTTAACGTTAACTAAATGGAACATCACATTAGTCTGAAGACACTGGAGAAAAATAGCACCCAGAAGGGAAATAAGGAGGTTTGCGAAGAAATGTAACTGGGAGAAATATGATAATGTTAAGAAAGGAAAAAAACTTCTAACAGGATATACTAGGCAGCACAATCTCTCCTTAAGTACATGGCATTATTTAGGACATTTAATCCAGGCACCCAAAGCAACCAAAATTATACCATAGGAGACAATCTCAATGTGCCAGCAAGCTGTACTGGATGACCTTAAAGGTACATTACTAATTTGTGTGTATCTGTTATCTATGATTTTCCTTGCTTGTATGGCCAACTCATTGCAACTTGTGTGTATTTGGTTTCTCTGGGCCCAGTCCAACTCTTGCTATAGTTAGCAGAAGTTTCCAACAGGAGCAATAAGACCTCAGTGTCTTTTCCATGTCTTTCCTTCAAGAACTCTGCAAGAACTATATCGTTTGTATCATGTATGACTGCACAAACAACTAAGCTAGATTGGTCCCTTAGTGTTTCCTGAGTATTTAAAACTGTGTTTATCCATTTAACCTTAGAAATATTCAGAAAAATACGTGTTTTCTTTCATTGCTAGGGAAGAAACTTACAGTTCATCTAAAACCAACTTGTGATGAAAAACTGCTTTGGTCATAAAAGAATTAGGATGATTTTCTATACCAAACCAAAAGATATTACACAAAAATGGCGGAACTCTTTCTACTGTTAAAGCAGTAATGCAGCTAATGAAAGAAGCTGACAATGAATTCTGAAATCAGTACCTGAATGCATACAACCCCATGACACTTCAATTCCAGCTCACTTGCAAGTAAGGAATGACTGTTTTGCAGCAACTCAGTGCTGGCCCCTCGAGAGGCACAAATTTCTGTGTAAGTGGGGCTGAATGATCAGGGGTCAGGGTTGTGTTTCGGTGTTGTCCATACATCCAGCAGCTTGTATTGTAAATCTTAAAAGCAGCATTTTTGAAAATACTAAACAGACATTTTAGTAGCCAGTACTGAGCCTGTGGCTATACTGCTTCAGGCTGTGATCTTGTCAGCTTTTAAAAGATAAGTAGGGTCAGGCAGGGTCAGCATTTGGATTGGTAACTCTAAGACAAGTCAGTAGCTGTGGGAAGTGTCTTAGGCAATAGGATGGATGTAACTGTTTTCCTTGAGCCTTTTCTAATACCCTGATGAAAGCATCATGCCCAGCTGTGACATGAGAGCAAGATTCTCACCCTCTGCAGTCACCAAGTGCCTCATTTTCAGAGGGGTCTTTCCCTGACCTACTGTGGAAGTACATGGTAAGGTAAACAGGAGACCACAGCATTTGGGTGCCGCTTGCACATATACACGGCACTGGCTGGGTGGCCTGCCAATGCATGGCCCAAGCACACTGCATCAGGAAGAATGATATCTCTGACATCTTTGGGAATGCTTGCAGCTCCAAACTGTCTTTGGCTATGTTTATAATAGGAAAGTAAAGTCTTTTTAGCCAAGACTTTGTCCGCCAACTTTCAGGTTTGCACATTTCTACAGAAAGTACAGAAGGGCTGATAATGAAATCCTTGTCCAGTGGTCTACATTGCCAAGAATTTTAAATTGTAAGTTAACCAATTTCTCCTCTAAAGTTCAAACAATAAATAAAATTCTATGTGAAAAATGGAGCCTTTTATTCCTTTGTCAAAATCTGATCAGAGTAAACTACAGATGTTAAAAGGCACTATAGTTCAAAGAATTAAAAAGAATCTTAAGGGGTTTGTATGAAGAAAAGAGTTTTAGAGAATAATATGGAAAATATTATAATGCCATTATATAAATCAGTGGCACATCCTCACTTTGAATACTGTCTTCAAATTTGGTCACCTCATCCCTGTAAAAAAGGAAGTAGAAATAGAACAAGTCCAGAGAATGGCAATAAGAAATGATAAAAGTCAAAAGGATGGGGAATTTCCTTGAGAAGAGGGAAAGAACACAAACCCCAGCCTATCTGTCAAAGCAGACTGACCCTCACAGGACTGCAAATCTCACATGAACCCTTTCCATAAACTTGGATAACAACTGTTGCCTGAGTTACTGTAGTTGTCCTTGGTCTCTAGGCAAAAGATCTGGGGACTACACATGCAGCAGGCTTTGTGCTTTCACCACTGCACCCTGCTCTCTTAAAGGGAAGACTTTAAGGCCATGAGCTTGTGGATATCAAAGTGACCTATGGACAGTGGACAAGGAGCTGCATATTAGCAACACGATTTTCTTTTCACTGACTATATACCAAACATATTTCTTGGTCTTAGCTTCAGGGACTTTATTTTTCCATGCTTTTCTTTCCTTCAAACTTTGGACTGATTTTTCAGAAATGCATAGGTGATTGATTAGTATGAATCCATTGACTTGTCTGACATTTGTTTTGGTGAAATCATTTAGCTCTTTTGAAAATATGCCATTTGTCTATTCAAGCAGTTCTGAAGAGATTGTGCAGTCTCCCTCACTTTGTGCAGTGGAATCCCCATGCTTCATCAGAGCTCTCCTTAAACATGACTATAATATAAATAACATTTTGTCCTCATGATCCTCCAACCTAATTAGCAGCAAAGGAATAAAAAACCCTTTCCTATACTGCAAGGTGAAACGAAGAGGTATCGAATTTCAAACGGATAAGGGGTATTGCTTTTCCAAACAATGTACGGTTAATTAATGGAACTTGCTGCTGCACAGATAGTATTCTGTGAAACAGTATCATATTTGTAAGTGATGAGGCATTTTTAGACATAAAAGCAAATCTACACACCGAGTTCAGATTAGGTTAAGTTCAGTAGCATATATTATGCAGAAGATCAGACTGGATGATAATAGTGGTTGTTCTTGGCCTTGAAAAAATCTGTGAGAGTTTTACTAATAAGTATTATGTAATAGTGTCAGTAGTTCTTGGTAAAAGCTAGTCAATAAATAGAGTCAGAAAGGCATCATAGAATCATAGAATTACTCAGGTTGGAAAAGACCTGAAAGAACATCAAGTCCAACTGCAGTCTATCCATAGTACCCTAACTCTAACAACTCTCTGCAAAATCATATCTCCAAGCATATCATCTTCCATGGTAAACTGTTATGCACTTAAATATGCAGGAAGGAGGGGGAAGTTCCCTTTCATACTGTCTGACATTGGCTTCTGGCAAAGACAAGTTGTATTATGGTTGACCAGTGCCAGCAACTGCTCAGAAAGATTCAGGAGAAAGTTTCTTTATTCTTGAAGCAACTGCAGAACACCACTGAACATTTGTGTCTAGGAAATGAGATGCTGTCTGATCTACTAATGGATAATCAGGATAAGTGAGGTGGGCCTTTTGAGGTCTACGGAAGGCTAGGAGGCATTTCAAACCTGTAGCTGTTCACCTCTTTTACTAGAGCTGTGCAAAACTTTCTCCCATAGTCCAGCATGGAGTAAGTGGCCATATTCATTGTAGTATGGTATGCCTTGTAGCCCTATCTGCAGATAAGGAAAAAGCAGACTGAGACAAATAAATTATTGGGAAAACAGGTTAGGAGGAAGGTGAGAAAACCAGAGGCTCAATGGATGCAACTAGACTTATCTTTTGATCTGCAACAGAATGCTTTGGAGTCCCAGTCCCCATCACCCAGATCAGCATCCCTTCAGACTGTTACCAGCCTCTGTCTAAACCCTTACCCACTTCACCCACTCACAGGAACCTATGGGTATATAACGTCCATCCTCATCTGGCCATGGCCATGTTGTAGAGCTGAAACTTGAGGCAGAACAACATTCCCCATGGGTATCTGTAGTCTGTGGTGCCTCTGCTTCTCTTTTCTACTCCAGTTATATCCTCCAATGGAGACAGAGGTCAGGAGATGTCTCACTGGTCCTTCTGAGAAACATTCCTCTGTTCTGGTATCTCGTTTGTCTCTGAACTGTCAAAAAGGTGATAGAGACTTCATTCTAACAGAGCACTATAAGAATAGAGGCCCTCTTCTCCATGTTTACACTCACCTGCAACTTCAGCAATCCAACAGGCACCACAAGAAATCAGGGAGGATGTCTTCTAGTGAGTAGATGTTCTGGAGCCATTTGAATCACAGAAAGTGTTTCAGCTTTGTGGGCTGAAAAAGTTATCTGCCAGGGACAAAAAGAAGAATCACATCAAAAGGGAGCAAAACAGATCCTTCAAGAAGAAGATTTACACTGTACATTCACATAAAGACACAGAAAGTAAGCACAAAATCCCAGAGCCATTGTGATTCCAGTATGTTTGCAATGACAACTTAGATCTTAAATTTCTTCTTTTGGGGGCAGGAAGTGCCATGAAAAAAAAAAAAAAAGGATATTATTCACAAAAAGGATTGTCCTGTATACTCGTAAACCTCTGCAATTTATTCTGTAACAGCTTTTTACATCAAAGAAATCACTAGCTAATGACATCTGAAACTTAAAAAAATCCACTTATTCACAACCCTGTCCCTGAGGGAATTCCCGTGTGTTATCAGAAATTTTTCCAAAGATCATTAACAGATATTACAAACCAATTGAAACTGAGTATTTTCTTTGCAAATTACTTTTAACTTCAGAGCTATTGAAAAAAGACGTTGAGTGATTTAATTTACTTAATCTGTCTACAGATTGCAGCTATGTGCATATTGTGTGATTGCATTTCCAACAAAAAGCATATATAACTATCCCTAATAGAGATATTTTTCTAAATTATCGTACAAGATCAGTAAGATCGCTGAAGATATTAATGTTTACTTTTTCATTTAGAAAATTGCACTCAAGAAAGAAATGGGACCTTTATTCTGTTGTTATCTCTGAAATAATAACACACCATAATACTTATTTTACCTGCTATTTTAATTAAAACTCCAATAATCACTACATCTGCGTATCCTTAGAGGGTATGTTCTACTGATTTTTCTGAAAAATCACTGTATTTTCATTAGGCTGCAAAGCCAATATTTTTGAAACCCCTTACACAGCAGTGAGCATACTGAACAAAATTCTCTATCTTGTGCCAATCCAAAACAGCTAAGTGCAGAACAAGCTAAGTCAGCACAGGGGTGGAAAACGTATCCTATTCTCCACCTTATTGCTTTAAACTCCTCCCTGAGAACCACACGCACATGAGCACCCCTACTGCAAGAAGTATAGAAAATATCTTGCCCCTTGAATACTCGTAGCTTCCTAACCAGAGTTCCTGCTCTCTTTGCAGATAAGAGATAAGGACTTGAAATCCCCAAAGCTCAGGTGAGCACTGAAGATATTTACTTTGAAGCAAAGTGAAGACAGCTGCTGTGTGTTATGCGCTGTCCAGTCCTTACTGTGTGTTACACATGCTTTGCCAGGATGCTTTTTGAAGAGGTTTTGCTGAAGTTCAGCCCAGTTAAGCTGGTGACTGACTGGCCAACAAGCATAGGCATGACAAAGGTGTTAGATGTCTTAGAATCTTTATTAGCAAAAATACAGGTGATAAACGTTGCAGATGTGTGGGCTGGAATTGCTGGCCTTAATATCTATATCCTGCCTGAGCCTCAGTCATCTCATTTTGTGGCTTTGGACCCAAAGGTGTCTATTCAGAGAAGGACCCAGATGTGTCTTGGCTAAAGAAGTTAAGAGGAAGGTGAGAAAAACCAAAGGCTCAATGCCTGCAACTGGACTTATCTTTTGTTATCTTGCTGGAAATTGTGGAAGGAATTTGCAGAAGTACTGATGGATATTTTGCAGGTGACAATTACCACTGCATGTTACTATTCTGTATCTTCCCATTGTCTAGGTCAGTCTTCTGTGCTCCTGCTACTACTGAACTCCCACTCTTCTTTCCATTTCCAGGGTTACAGCAAAAATGTCTTGGAGCAAGAAGACGATGTTTTCAAGTGCATTAAAAAGTATGAGGTCTGTGAACTTGAGCCGGTTTGTAAAGAGTATGTGTAGCTGGTAAAGGCTGAGGATATTACTCCCTGAGCAATGTGAGGACCAAGTTTGTTCTGTGGCCTTTGGGTATCTGTATTTTCAGCAGCATCTCCCTCATCCTTCTGTCATGCATGTGCAGCTAGCGCTAGTGTTAGCTCAGTTGGTGCACACATACCACCAGAAAACCAGAGTCAGTTGTTTCACTTAGAACTAGCAGAGCAGTCTCATGCACACTGAGCTCTGGGGTGACTCATTCCAGCAATACACCTTCCTTTTCCCTCCTCCCCAATTTTTAGTAGCTGCCTTGCATTGCTTGGGTTCTAATATGACTAGCCGTGCCCAGCTGTGGGGTCCTTCTCACAAAGGCTAGTGGCATGGCAATGCCACACAGCAGTAGAAGCCACCAAGGTGTCTGTAGGGAGGACCTGGATCTCCCACCTGCCTGTACCGACATGGTGTTGACCTGTCGTCACTCAACCCAGGGCATCTCAGTGGAGTCTGATAACACATCTACTAATTAATGCCAGTTGTGATCCTTGGTCAGATCCTCAACTGGGATAAATTGACACGGCTCCATTTAAGCCTGAGACAGTTAGCAGCAGCTTAGAGTTGACCTGGTGGTTTTCTTTATAATGTGCATATACTCTTGTTGGAAGTGAATAAAACCCATCAACTAATTGCACATGAACCACCAAACAGTCGGAAAATGAAATGATTATCAGTAACTCCCTGCTCAAGCCAAATTACAGTGGTGACAAAGAAGTGATAGCCTCAGATCTGTTAACAGCCCTCTAAGCTATCCAATTCCCTTATAATAATAACAATTAATAATAATAGACATGCTGCTGGATACGTTCACCTTTCTGTAAGGAAAGCCTAATGAGTATCTTTTTAAAAAAATAAAAAGGGACTTGGGAAATTCACAAGTGATTCTATTAACTTGTAAGCATGGCATTTTACCTTTGAACAACTGAACTGATAAAATTTATTCTGAAATTCTCTTTTTGAATGAAAAGGAACAGTCAAGGAACTTTCTCAAGTTTCTATTTCGGCCATTTGTTAAAGTTTCATTTCGATCAGTACTTCTACCCTGTTAGGCTGTATCACCCATCCTCTCAACCGTAGTAAGCAGAGCACTAGTACGTATAAATCTTAACTAGAGGCAAGGAAGGCACTCCCTAAAATCAAGCAAAAAAATTGATAGGTTATGTCAAAAGGAACTGCTGTTATTATTATAATTTATTATTTGTTAAGTACTGACAATGTGCTCAGTTCTGCTGATTAAGTTCTTCTGAGCAAGTTCTACTGATTAGCTTCTGAGGACAACACACTGTACTACAAAGAAGATATTTGACAGCTATCAAGACTTTTGCTTTCAAGGCTCACTTAGCAAAACAATTACATGCCAGTTATGCAAGTTTCATGAAAAAAAAAAAAGAGAGAGAGAGAAAATGCATAAACTGAGTAAATATCATGACTTTTGTGTTCACTAATATTCCTACTCTAGATCTCTCACTTCAGTACCATCTGACAACCTCAAAGTTACAATGAGATTTGAGTAAGATCTAAAGCCTCATCTCTGTTTATATTCAGTTTTAAGCATTGTGCTACATTAAAGGCAAGCATATAGGCTTTATTGTTATGCTCCATCTTTGCTTTGGCACTTGTTCCCCTTCGGGAGGCAGAGATGGGCTGAATGGGGCTAGTCCAAGACAGACAAAACTTGAGCAGATTCAAACTGTTGCACACCTTCCCTTCTCAGCACAAGGCAGATTGAGCTCAGATGATGCTATGCTCACGAGTGATGATCTGACCAGAAAAATACTTCTGGGGGTGCAGGCTCTAAAAGGAATATCTTTCCCATCCCACTTGGTTGTTCCTCCAGCAGACCCATCTTTAAGTCTCTACACTCTGAGATGTAAAGCATATTTTTTGCAGGGTACCTAGGAGTTGGGATGATTGCTTTGGACTGGTCTGGAGCCACTGCAGCAGTGTTATTCCTGAGAGTCCAGGTAAGCTTGGTCTCTCTTTAGCAGGTAAAGGAGTCACAGAGTTTCTTCCTCCACCCTTACTCTCCTCATTGGCGTTCAGCCTACTGGCAGGGTCGAAAATCCCCAAAAAGTAGTCACTGAATGGAAAAACTGTGCATAAGGGTACAGGCAGGGAACAGTGCTCTGACAAGTGCTGGCCAAATTTGTGTGTCAGGAGGGTGCCAAGCAGACACCGTGCCTTGCCCCAGCCAGGTAACACCTCAGTATTATGACAGCACCACTGCCAGGGCTCCAGCTGTGAGGATGTTCTTAGAAGAAAAACTCTCTTTTGTCTGCAGCTATCCTCAAGCTTGCACACTTCCCTAAATCCCGCCAGCATGCTTTTTTTTCATAACCGACAGAGAGAAGTGAGTTCTTATATAAATCCTTTGTGTGAAGATCAAACTGCGTGCATGTAGAACTATGGGTTTTTTTAGGGGAAAATCTGCCCTAAAATAATCATTCCATGTTATCCCCGTGGAGTGCCTGCTCTGCCTGTTAAAACGCATCCGAGGCCACCCTCAAGACCTGAATCAACACTCCCAGGCAGCAGCCGGCTCAGCTGAAGTCCCCGTGCTTGCAGGGAGGGCAGAGCGTGGGCAGCCCAGGGCAGGAGCAGGGTCAGGGGTAGCGCAGCTGGAGGGGGCCGTAATCTGAGTTGCTCCTTGCAGACAATGTCAGCCATTGTATGGAGCAAGAGAAACTCGGGGAGCAACACAGGAGCCCAGCTGGGGCCATTCGGAAAGGGTGCCTTTGCCCGGCTGGCTGGAACTCCTTCTGCATCCATAGGACTACACAGGTATGGAAAGAGCCTGTATTTTCAGTCAAATCTGTAAGTTAATCTTAATTTATTGATAGATCAAGGAGTGGAAGATTTGGTTGAGAAAACAGAGCCTCCCTCTCACAAACTCGGACACATTTGTAATGGAGAGAGGAGAATCAGCAAAAAATGAGTGACTGATTACAGTACTACTGAGAAATTCTTTAGAAAATGACAAGTAAAGAAGAAAGCCCCCAAATGGCAATAGCACTGCAGTTTTAGGATCAAGTTCAGTGCAGCTTGGTGTTTGGTTATTAAGCAATTCAGTTATCATCCAGAAAATGCCCAAGCATTAGGCATAGCAAAGCCTGTGATACCAAAGCATAACACATCTCATATACTTGGAAAAACCTCTCCTTCCTTCTATCACCGTCTCTGTTCCTCCCCTCGTGTGCTCCTGGTTTGCTTGAATACAATACAATCAGGGCTTTTATAGCCAGCCCTACCTTTCCCAGAAGGTACATCTCTTAAAAAGAAGCACAGATTCTCTCTGAGGACCATAAAAATGGACTCACACTTCAGTGCCATCATCTAAAAGATGGATGAACCAATTCCGTTCAAATAAAAACATTCTACCTGTGCCCATCCTCCAGCAAAATTTCAGCCAAAGGTGGAACTAAACCCAAATCTAGCCATTATTAAAGTGGAGAAAAATCAGATTCCTTTTATTCCCCTATTCATTCTCTGCCATAGTGATTTTCTGAATTTCTGACAAGACCATGACAGAGAGCTGAAGGGCCGAAAGGGGCTGGATGTGCCGTATCACTGGCCCAAGTAGAAGCAGGAAATACTAAACATCTTGAATGGAAGCCTGTTCTCATCAGGTTTATAGCCCAGCTTTTTCCATCAAAAGCAGTGAGGATGGTACAGACAGGGTGCAGAAAAGCATCCAAGCATATGGGAGTAGATTTACACTAATCCTCCTTTTGAGCTTCATCCAGCACTAAATCAGAGCCACACCATAAAGAAGAACAATACAATAACTTGTGGGGGGGGGAAAAAGCAAAAACATGCCTCCTCTTTGTGAGGACAGGGAAAACTAAGCAACATGACTCGCTTTTCTTAGAAACTGTTGGAGGAATGTAACAATGTATAGCATTGCAGAGACTGGAAAAGAACAAAAATCAGGTATCACCTTAGCTTCGCTGCCCAGTGTCTGCATGCCCAGTGCAGGGTAGCAGCACGGAAGGGCCAGCCTTGAAAGAAAGCAGAATAACAGCCAGCTGTGTGCCACGGTTGTGTGGACAACAAATCTCACCTGGGAGGCTGTGAAAATGTCGTTTTGCAGGGCTAGGCTGTGCTGAGGCTGTCCAGCTACTCATGCCATCTATCCCCAAGGCACCCCCTGAAAAACACTGCTGTTGAACTTAAGGTAAAGGGTGTTATGGCCTTGTTCCCCCAGCAAGAACACAGGGCGGCCTGTGTGGAGCAGGAAAATAGCTTTCTTAGCACAAGGCAGTACAAGAGGGCCCTATGGTTGCAGCGAGTTTCCACAGGTGTACTGTGTATGAGCAAGCAGAGCAGGCTTATACAAGGAGCACCAAAGGCTTCCCAGGCTCATCCTCATCACATTAATCTCCCAGCCATAATCCTTGGCTTCACCTACTGAAAGCAAAAGGGAAAGAGCTGCTGCTAGAACATATGCACCAAGTGCTCTAACAGCAGTAACACATACTGGCTGGGACCCTAGCCCTTGATCACTTCTTCCCTGTGTCTGAAGCAAAAAAAAAACAACAGTTTTTTAACACTTGGAGTCATGCTCCACAGCATCAAAACAAAGCTGTCTGGATCTTGAACCAGGGACCTAAAGAAATAATTTCAACAGAGAGCTTGCTGCAAGAGATCTAATGCGTTCAGGGGATTAAAAAGAGATGTCAAAATGAAGTGGGTTGTTAAGGGTAAAAGTTGGGAGAGGATTTGGCTAAGTAAACAGGAATGGGAAACAATACATGCAGCTCAACACACACATAAACACTCATAGACAAGCAGCACAGACCTACAACTTAGGCAAAGCAGCCTATTGTTTCCACACATAAAAATCTTCAAATTGGAATTTTCTTATTTATGTATACTGCCTTTTCCTGATTAAAACTGGAAGAAATTGTACTTATCTCTTTACTTATAGAAAGAAATCAATACATGGATCCACAGAAAACTCCCCAAAAAACTCCAGTTCCTAAAAATTACTGACAGGTTTTGGCTGGTGTCAATCATCAGAGCTGAGTTGACTTCCAGAGGGTAGATCATCTTTACCCCAGCTTAAGATCTGCCCCCATACGCTGTTTCCTTAGAACAACTCGTCTTCTCTTTTTCTCAAAATATGCATCTGGTTTAAGGTGACTTTTCCTCTCCCAGCATATGGAGCTGAATGATTATGACGATTTACATTTATTTTAAATCACAGCCTATTAAAAGGAAAAATAAATGCTAATATGTTGATATGTTTTACTTCTGAATGAATTATTGATATGAATGAGTAGTTGCAGCTATCATAATTACTGTTTATTAAATAAATATATTTTGAATTAGAGACCCTTGATTAAGAAATCACATTTTTGTCTGAAAATTATTTCCCTGCTGTTATTATAAGCAATACCTCACATTACTCTAAATAAAAAATAAGAAAAAATAGTGAAATGATTCTCCTTTTTATCTTATCCTTTGCTCTGTGAACTTGGCAGCGCTTTGTGCATATTCCCTTTCACTGCTTCTCTCCTCTAATCAGTTAAGTGAGGCTCTTTCCCCTCTGTTGTTTGTGTGGATCTGTCACATAGCACCTAGAGACACAAAAAACATTTTAAACAGGAAAATGTGAAACAGAAAAACTAAAGGATTGAGGATCAGATACCTGAAACTCCTCTCAACATTCTCTTTTAAGCTGAGCACGTTTCATATTAATGGTGTCTCTTTAACATAAATAATGATCTAATGAAATAAATATGAAACCGAAAGAATCATAAAAAGAATTTTACATTTAAGAATGCCATCTGTGTAACACTTAGTCTAACAATGAAATCGTTTCAGCGCCAGAACAGCTCACTCCGCTTCCAGCACAAGTTATAGAGCGGCGCAATGGTTCTGATGAACGGCACAAAATCAAAGTTCAGCTGAAGAATGACACCTGGGTTCAAATCCACATTAGTCTATGGATATCACATGGGACTTTCGAAGTAGGTCCTGCTAATGTTTCCCACCTCAAGTCATCAGTAATCTTTCACGCAGTTGCCAATGTTCATCAAAAGAAGATTTAGATATCAGAGTAGATTTTGCAGGTCAGCATACTGCTACAACTACTGCACCAATTCTCAGCTTTTTCACAGCATCAAAGCATTCTGGAACTCAGGGCTATTTGGGTTTGGCTGAGAAGCCCAAGCCTCAGAGGTGAGACCATGTGTAAACACACTGGTAGCATGGAAAGGTCTACCTATAAAGCACTTGTGACAGCGCCAGACTTGAGTATGACTTTTAGGACCAGTGCCTTAATTCATGGGACTGCAGATGATGCTGCGGAGTCAGAGGCTGTGTTTCTAATTCCTGGGAAGCAAAACTCTGGTCTTACACACGGCAGCACAGCAGAGGCCCGCCAAGCACAATGGAGATTGTTTGTTTACACCAGCTGAAGAGAAGGGAACATATTTGTTTTGAGCGAGCTGTGTTAGAATACATATTGTTTTATATGCCCGGGCCTCATTACGCAGTGCTTGTCTTCAACATGGATCAGATCCTAAAGCTGCTCCACATACTGAAATAAATGTGAGCTCTACCCACAGAACATCTCCAGACTTAGGCCTCACGTCTATCAATGTCATCTTAAAAAAACAAATGCTTAAAAAGAAAAACAACAAAAGTATCTTAGAGACTGTGGAGGATGCTCACATGCAGTAGATGCCATTCAAGGGGATGCTGAGGAGAGACAGAAACCCATGTAACGAGGCTGGAGAACAGAGTGGGCCTGAAAGAAAATGAGAGATAATTAAAGTTTGCTGAAAGAAATATGAGTTGCACCAGTCAGTTTTGTATTTCAGAAGTTTTCTTAAAACTGAGAGGGAATTCTCCCCTCACATCAGCAGCAGGGCTGTACTAACACTCCCCCAGGCAGAGGTGGCCGCAGACTCTGCTTTGCTGAAAGGCACAAGAGCATTCACGGGGGAAGAGTTAAAGTGCTGCTCAGTAAACAACCTGAAGAGCTGCACGCTGTATTCATGTACGGGGAGGTAGGAGCCAACGGAGAGAGACGTTCAGAGGCAATCAAAGAGGATCTGAGCCTCCCTGAGCTCTCACATGACAGTTGGGATCATTTCGGATCCCTTCCAATGAAGATAAAATGGCATCAAAAGCAGGGAGGCTTTTTTTCTTTCTTTTAAGGATGAAAACACAACATCATTAGTCAAATTTACTCTGAACTTCCGCCTCCTCATGTTGATTTGTACTCAGGTTGAGTAAACATATCTTTCCATCAAGGTAAATAAACGTAAAAGCCTATCAGTAACTTAATTGCTTAACGAATGATGCAGTGTGGGGTGTAACACTGTTTTTGACTATGCTGCTGGAGTTAACGACCTCTCAAAAACACCTATTATACATCTTGGCAGTAAAAAAATCTTCACATACTTGAAAATTTGCTTGTAAAAATTCAACCATTTTCCAGTCATTTTTCTCTGTTTTGAGGAGGGGGTAGACACCTCACAGGGCAACTTACTCTGTGCACCTGTGTCAAAATGAGTACACTGGTGCAAGATGCTGTCTTTTGCAGGTCTGCATGCCACAGAGAAATTCAGTTTGAGAAAAGATGAGGTTCCAGAGCAAGGGCAGAAGTTACCAGGTGGTTGGGAAACGTATCTCCAAGTATAAATGGCTGTGTTTCACCAAGGTGGGGAGGCTCAGACTGCAGGAGCCTGATCTTGGGTACGTGGCACACACCTGGGTACATCTGGGAACACACACTCCTCTGTGCTTGTGGAGCTGATGCCCTGGGCTGAGAGGACCCCTGAGAGAAAGCAGTTCTGCCAGTTACATGAAATCCATTAAATAGAAGTGCAGGCAAAATGAGCTCTCTGGTGAGGTGACAGCAAGGGAGGAGGGCATGCCACGTGTTGGAGGCTGAAATCTGGCTGGTGGTGGGCAGCAGGCAGTGCGCAGAGACGCAGATGCCAGGCTAACATGATGGATCAGAAAAGCTACCAAGGAACTGTGAGAGTCCAGGAGGCTGAAGTAAAGGGAAACGTGAAAAGGTAACAGGTCAGCCCATCTATACAGTCTATCAATTAAACAACTGTCTGCTTCCAAAAGCGTGTTATGTCCTGAGCAGTGGATATCTCAGCACGTGATCACTGCCGTGATGGAGCGACAGGCTGACAAACAGGAATTAACAATAATAATTACTAGGCATGTTAATAATTTTGGATAGGCTGTTCTATAGCGAGCCCCTCCAAGGAAATAACATGGTTGGGTATTTTGGCTTAATTATACAGTCTCATATCGGCTTTACTCAGCCCACCGCAAAACAAAGGTGTGTTCAAATTTGTCCATTATGTGGGAGGGTTTTGCCAGAATCTCACCCTGCTTCGGACAGCTAGCGGGGGTGAGAGTGGCACACAGTTAGCTTCAGCTGCTTTCTCCAAAGCCCTGAAGCTTTCAGAAACATTCATTTCTGTTGGCATCACTCAACAGCTCATTGTTAGGGTTTGTTCTCATTGGCATGCATGAACTAAGACTGATGTATCGGGCGATCCAGAGTGACAGCCTTCAGCCCAAAAAGCGAATACCTGCTTCCCTTAGAGTCCGGGGACTCACACTTGACACAGAGGATATATGCAAAAATTATCTTTTCTCTTTCATTTGCCTGTGTTAAGCCTAAGAGCATTCATCCAAATTAGCAATCAGGCAAACTGTGCATGCAAAAATCTGCGCTTGTACAAACTGTGCATTTTCTTTTTTTTTTTTCTTTTTTTTTTCTTTTTTTTTTTTTTTTTGGTAATGCTGTAAGATTAAATATCTTGACAAAAGATGAAAACCCTTTAGCAAATCTTCCCCTAGAGAAAAGTAACATTTTTTTTTATTCCATTTACTGTCAAATGACATAAAGAAAGTATAGCTGAACACAATCCTATAGGTTGATTTGTTGCTTTAAATAATGTCACCAACATCCAGATATCAATGTGATGGTGAAAAAAAAAAAGAAGTTCACATTGAGCTAGATTCAATTACAGACCTAGAAACTGAAATTAAGTCTGATGCTACATGCCTAATTCATGTTTGTGTGACTGAAAGAGTATCTGGTTTACCTTGAATTTCCTGCCTTAGTGTGGTGAAAACATGACCCATCACGTTAATTAAAAAATAACTTTCAAACGTGGCTTAAGTCACATTGCACTGGCAGGAGGAGGTGAACTCTTTTTTGTCCTCAACATGTTAAACAATATAAAGGAAAATGTTCAATGTTTTTTTCCTTGATTTCTGGGTATATATTACAATTCTCACTGAAGAATTAAAAATTAATAAATAAGTAAAAAGATTATCTCTATCAATTAGAAGTCAATGATTCTTCTTTTATTTAAAAAAAAAAAAAAAAAAAAAAAAAAAGAGTCCTTATAAACCCTTAATCATCTTCTGACCACACTGGTTGAAGCAGGTGCATACTGGCAATTGTCAGACACATTATCAAGGCCTGTACTTTGCTCTGTATTACCCCATTCACACATTACACCCAGCATGGTATGTTCATGTTTAATACCCCAAGATACCATACCATATCAGTGGAATTTAAACCAGCACACATTTGACTACTGATTTCACATATGGGTCTGGGACTAACTTTTCTCCTAATATGGTGATGGCACAGGCACTATTTAAATGATTCCTGAGCCTTGTAAATATACACCAGATGTATCTTTTGTAAATGTTACATTTTTCAACATCTCAGCATTTGTGAATAGTTGAAAGCTATGCCAGCCATGCTTTAATGGGGCACAGAAGCGTACTGCACTCAAAGAAATGGCACAGCATTGCAATAGTCAAAATTACAAGTGCTGTCAAAAGCTACATTTTCACTTTATTGATTAGCACCAGGTAATAGAGCACTCTGCATCACACGCTCATATGGGCCATTCTCAGCTGACACTTGTGTGGGGGTGCACACAGTGGGACGTGGATCTGGATACACAGAGGAAGGAGGAGAGCAGAGCCATGGGGAGAGCAAAACCCTTGGGACACAGCCATGCCCCCATGGTCACAACAGACAGCCTAAGGTGAGCTGGGAAGGGCAGCAGGGGCTGCAGAGCTCAGCGTCACCAGCACATCTTTCCCACTAGCAGTAATGTGGTATAAGGCTGCATTCCTGCTGCTTGGGCCTCCCTCATTGCAGGGGTACCCCAGTATAGGAAGAGTCATCACCCATTGGAGAAGGAGCATGGATTGCATTCATTTGGCTGCCACTTCAAGGGCTTTTCTAGATCTGCACTTTTCTGTGCTGCTGCAGAAATTCAGTTGGAGATCCAGGGGCAGGTATGTGGCTGGTCACGGGAAATGCCCCTTCCTCAATTCCCACTTCCCAACACTTGCCCTACCTGCCACCACTATTAGTGATGACCTGTCTGATAGTGCCAGCTAAAAGGAGCCATCAGAAAAGAAACCAGAACGTTTGCCCAAAACCACACTTCTCTCCTTTGCAAGATTTGCACCCCAGCTGTACCACAGAGTGGGAAGGCATTTATAATGCCACATGGTTAGTATTATTCAAAAGGCAGAGTGTTTTTTCCCCAGAGAATTTTAGACTGGAGTTGCACCACTCGCTTCAGCCCAGCAAATCCGCTAAAAATCAGAGCTAGGTGATACATGACAATAAACTTAGAGGGAACAGACTAGCTGTAATGCCCCACTACAAGTATTATTTCCAAGTTCACAGGCTTGCAAATTAAAATGTCCCTGGATCACTGCCATAAAAAAAGAACATTAAAAATCAGGGGAAGAGGTCTGGGCATCTGTTAGAAGCATCTAATATATACCAAATGTGTATGCTGAGCTTCTTAGATATATGCATTGCTGAAATGTAGCCTACGACTAGTGCAAAAGCAGAAATATTTTAATTGTATTTTTCCATTTGATATTCAAATGAAAAAAATATATCTTATTAAACACAACTCTTGGCTTCGCTATTTTAATAAAAAATAAGTTGTTGAGGAAAAGAAAAGCAAAACTACTGATTCCTTCCCTTATGATGATCAAATGAGCCTTTCATGTTTGTATCTTATACTTCACTTTTTAGCATTTTGAGGCAAATAGCAGATATCAAAACTTAGTAAATAATCAAAGACATATTCAGTTTTTCCAAACTGTCATGCTGCTTATCTTGTAATAGCTGATCTCTTAGGTAGCATAAGCTATTTAATTGCTACTGAAGATTATTTGAATGAAAAAAAAAAAAAAAAAAAAGAGGCGACATTCTCCCCTACCCCTCAAAAAGACAAAACTATATTCTTCAAAAAGACACATGCCAGCAGATAGATTCTGATCTCTCATATGCACGCACAAGAGCGGCAGCTAATTTTACAAGATTTGATATGAGCCGTGGATCTGAGATTACACCCTGTCCTCCTGGCTGCACATTCCACACAGAAAATGGCTTAATTTGGAAATAAATTTTGTAGCTGATAAATCTGGACTCTGTGGTCCTTCGGTACCAGAATAGCCCAACTTACTAAAGCAGCTGAGTACGCACAGCAATTGTGTTTTAAAGGGACTTTTCACAGTGTTGCCAAAGTGTGTATTCATGTATCCCCTCTGACATGATAGATTGTAATGGCTCCGGTCTGTCATGTCAACCATCTGCATATTAAACAGTCCCTAAGTACACATTGACACAGCAGACCCTAATAGCTCTGAAGCCGTAACAATCTATTGAGTCAATAATATGCATGTTAAAGAGCATCTCATGTACTTCCATCAATATCTTTTATCTTTTACTTAATTTGTATCTTCTTTTCACACGTACAGCCAGAGTTAAGGTTTTAGGAACCTTTATCCTTAACGTGCTGCCGCAGATGTGAAACATGTGGCACAGAGAGGCAGATGCAGTAGCAAAATCCTTCCCTAGGATCTGGGCCAGATCTTAAAATGACGACTGTAATATTTTTACACTGGCAGCATGCATTCTTCCCTCTGTTCCAGATAAGGTGGAAATATCCCCTCTTTTCTACAGGGCCTGATCCAGTGCTCGTGAAAACCATGGGAAAGATTCCCGGTGATTTCACAGTCTTTGGATGGAGCCCAGTGTGATGCTACTCATTTCCTATTACACATTTCCTTCTAATTAAATGAAATAGGTCACAAGGGGAAAATGAAACAAAAGACAAATGTATTTACTTACAGTAATATCAACCCCAAAAAAGACAATCAGAAACAAGAGAAAAGATAACACAAAATACAGTCTCTTCATTAACTTGAAATTACATCTGGTACCGTAGGCTTAATTCATTCCTGTGTGATCCTGAGATCTTTTGTGCCACAGAAGAGGAAGACTGTTATTTAAGAACAAGAGAATGGTAACTTAATTTCTTTTGTCTAAAAAACTGAAAAGAAAAAGCTTAATTTGCTTTTCCTTGACTTTATGTCCTTGTAGTATGGCACATTCCCCTCACACTCCAATCACACAACTTTCCCACTTCCTTCCACTCCTCCATCACTACTTGGCTCACACTCTTAAAAGTTAATCCAAGGTGCAGTCTGTGTTTCCAAAAGGCAGAACAGGGGCCAGGAAGGCCACTTGACCCTATCGACAGATCTTAGTGGTCTGAATTCCCCACTCCTTTCTACTAATTTGACACTGATGTGTCTTTGAAGCACATATGGATTTATTCCAGCATATTCTTGACTCTCACACCAATGAGGGCAGAAAGGTGGTACACTTTCTATTGTATTTCAGAAGCATGCAATTCATCCTCTCTCCCTCCTCCTTCCCTCTCTCCCTTCCTCCCTCCCTCTACCTTACACCTTTTTGGGTCCCTGCCTATACCAGACCAGGTCACCTAGGTGTGTGCCTCACTTCAGGACAGCATCCCCTGCTGCTTGGCCTGCTATTCACCAATATGCCAAGAGCTGATGGTATCTATCTGTCTTCTACCAGTTCCTCAGCAGCTTTCCTGCTGTTCCCAGAAGACTTTTTTTTCCCAACACAATAGCAGGAAAAGCAACTGGACATCCATATTGCATGTCCAGTGATCTGCCTTACCAAGGGTCTAGAACCCAGATCATGGGAGTGGTGCATGTGCTTGATCTTACATACAACAGTGCATTATCAGGATGGGAGTTTGCAAACTGTGGATAGCTTTATTTATTATTTGAGCTTATTAACCGAGCATCTAACAAGCAGATTTAGATTTAGGCAGGACAGGTTTTCCCTAACAGGAATAAAAAGCTACTGAAAAAAAATCAAAGCAAATGAAGGATGAGTGTCTTAAAAAAAAAAAAAAGATAAAAGCCAAAGTCACCAAAAGTCCTTCTAGCTACATTGCCAGTACTTAATTTAGCAAAGGGAGTCAACATAAGCAGGGCTTTGGAAGAGCTTATTCCTTAGGGAAACTGTTCATTGTCAGCAAGGACGCAAGTCAACACCAAAACACAGATGAAATGCATCCTTCCATTTGCAGCACTGCAGGTAAAACCTTGTCCTTTTAAGGAAATTGTGTCCTCCCTGACCTTGCTGCAGGGGCTCTCTTTTGCTTTTCTCGCTAGTCAACCTTGGTACTTGCTGTGTAAACATGAGGAAAGGGGTCAAAGTCTTCTAGCAGACCAACAACCAGGACCAGTCCAGCTCTGATGAAAGTAAGAATGTCACACAGCAATAACAGAGCAGCTCTGAATCACATACATGGCACCTGCCTGCACATCTGGCTCTTCTGCTTGCACTTAAGTAGACACAGGCTCACTAGAGTTATCAGGTAGTGGAAAAGGTCTGGAGAAAGAGGACTGCTGGCCATGCCTTCTGGTCATGCTGCCAGAAGTAGTTCTTTAATGCAGATCCTCAGCACTGAAGATTACTGAGTTGGGTAATGTTCACTCGAAGGCTGCAAACACTTCCAGGAATTGTTCCACTGATTTATGAAGAGAGGTCATGCAGTCCAGCTGCATATTAGGGAAACCTATGTCTGCCACAGGGCTAAAGAAGATGCACTGACTTCTGTCAGTAAATGAGCCTGATGTCTAGGGGCATTGAATAGAGAGGGACTGAAAGAAATGAGGTACCATATGCGGGGTACACCATGTCACCCAAGAAACCATCCTGTAAATGCTGCAAAGTACAAGGTGAGTTCTCCAAGAGGGATGGCTTTTTGTATTTGGAAGGTAAGAAAGGTCTTGCTTCCTCTTGTACCACATCCAGCTGCTGCTGAACCTACCCAGGCCTGGCCTGGTCCTGAGCCCACCAAAGCCAATGGAAAGATGCCCAATGACTTCAGTCAAGACAGCTCTGTATCCTCAGGCAAACGTGGGAGAGAGAAATTTGGGTAGGGCTATGATTTCACTGTCTGTGTTCATAGGATGTCTCCTTTCCCACACGGAGGAACATTGGCCACCCTTCCCACTTTTTTGGTTCTCAGTGTTCAACACTGCACCTGGAGTTATCTCCCATTTACCAGTGAGCTGATTTAAGTGTCTGACTCAGTCACATATGTTTGGCTCACTTATCCAGAGTAAGATTTGGCCTACTAGCTGCGAAAACAGCTTATATCACATGTGCTGCAAAGCCTAGCCAGAACAGGCTGAATAAAGGATGAAGTTTAATCATGGAAATGTTGACCTACAAATAGAGAACAAAATGTTAAACCACATGGTATAGGGTGCTGCACGCCCCAAATATCAAGGAGAGGAAAGAAGAATTGAACACATTTGGAAAGTAAAGCTTACTGTTTTGGGTTGGTTTTTTTTCCTGTTTTTTTTTTTTTTTCCTTTCAGCAGGATCGAAGAGTCAGACCCACACTGTTCCTGCTCGCTATGACACCCTGGCATCTGAAGAACAACATAACACCCACCACAAAATGCTGCTGTTGGCTGGCGCTGTCTAAAACGGTGAGGTTTCGTGAGGGAGGTGAGACTGCCAAAGGAAGGCGAGTGGGGGTGTCACAGCAATGGGACCAGGCCACCAGCGTGACTCTAGTCTATGAGACTTGTAAAAACTCCAGAGGTAAACGTGGTGAAGAACATCCTTTTTATCCCGTGTCCTTGAGAACGATCTGTGGGTTACCTCTAATAGCTGGAGGGTGGCTTTGTAATTATTTTCACTCCACCTTTTATCTGGAATTTTCTCACCTTTGTGGGTTTCACACAAGGAAAGGTGGCTTTTTTAATCGCAACCATCACACAAACAGTCTGTCTCACAGAATGTGAAAACTTTCTCATAGGCTTATTTAACATAACACCATGGGTTGAAAAAGACAAAAGAAGGATTTTTTAAATCAACAATCGTGGTGTTTTCAATCCTTCCCATTCTTAGTCTTTAGGTACACCGCATTTTAGACAAATGTAGTTAACAACAGTCGGCCAGACCTTACTGACTGACAACTGTTTCTTTACAGGATCTCTATGTGCCAAGGAGCTGGACAGTAATATCCATTTGGTATTCATGGAAAGTACTTGCAGAACAATAATGACAATAATTGCTTCTGATTCTTGTGTTTACAACACTGCCAAAGTATCATTAGAGCCTTATTTATAGATAATAATGCTTATTAATCACACATATTTGAATTCTGGAATGTATTAGATTAATATTCTTTTGTAACTTGGTTCTGCACTAATGCTATGAATGCACTTTCTGAATGCAGCCCATTGGGAGCACTTTCCTTCAAAATGTAAAATCATCCAGACCATCTGCAGGTATGGACAAAGGGCACACCTTTTCCTTAGCAATCAAACACGGGGACTGTAAATGTAATTCCCAAAAGTAGCTCCTTCAGACTAAAACTGGGGACAGACTCCTGAAATAAAAATGCTCTGAAAGGTGTAATAGTAGTGTTACACTTGAGTTCGCTTTTTGATGCCCTATGAAACAGTGTGCTTTAAAAAGAAACCAGTTTCTTTCTTCTTACCCAGCCTACCCCTTACCTCTGGGCAAGTTTCGGATACGTGATCCCGGACCTTAGGATTCATGATCAGTCGAGGGGCTGGTAACGAGAAATACGGTACAAAAACCACTCCTAATTTTGGTTATTAAATAATTCCAGCTTTTATATATCAACGTCTGCTGTGATACAATAATGTGATAGGATGAAAATGGATTTTTAAAAATGACAGTTGCAACAAGCAAAAATGTCACCCAAATCTCGGTATCAGCTGCCATATATTCATATTCTCCTTTGTCTCCCTGTAGCCCATTACAATGCTGAAAAATACACCAAAACAACTGCAGTACCAAACTCTCCAATTTTTGGTGTGTGGCCAGCTCCATAAATTTGCATTTAAACAAATAAAATCCAGAACAGTGCAGCGTATCTTTTCTTTTTTTCCTACTTTTTCTTTTCCCTGAGATGGTTCTTCAAGCACATTTAAAGAGGTTCTGTCAGTTAAGAGATCCCATTTCTGCCTGCTTTTTTTTTCTTCCTTTTTACCCGTCCCTGACGTAACATCACCACTACAAATGCAACAAATTAGAGAAGCTGTTCTTTTCTCTTTCTGCGTGTTATTCTGTGCCTGTTTTGTGCCTTTTAGGGCTCTCTGTGCAGCGTCAGTGCAACCTGTCCCTCAGTGTCACGGTCCTCATTGTCTCCAGAGATCTTTTACACAGCCACAGTGGCAGAAAAAGAAATAATAATTAAAATGCAGAAGACTTACACTGCAAAGAACACTTGTGGCTTGATGAAACTCCCCTAAACTGCTCTCGGCTGACATATTTTACCAGACTAAATTACCAAGTAGCAGTACCCCTTTAAAATGCCTTTTACCTATTAATATGCTGGTGTGCTTTGCTTACTGTGTTTATAAAATGCGCGTTGAGGTTTCCCAGGGACTGCAAGCCTATCAAGGCAGTTGGTGCTGAGCAGAGCACAATCATTTCTAAAAGAAGCAAAGATTTTTTAGGGGAAAAAAAAAAAAAATAGAAAAAGAAAATAGAAAAACTCATAAGCGTGGTTAAGGATGAAACCAAAGAGCAAAGTTCGGGCTGTGGTCTCTAAGCATGCCCAGACAAGAGAGGTATATCCTGCAAAGCCTCTGCCATGAAGTAGGACGGAGCGGCACAACTCATGTTTAGGGGACATGATTTTATGGTTTTGACTGATTTTAGGGGGTTCTTTAGGACAGGAGACTCATTTGTGTTGTTGCAGCCCCAACTTGCAGACAAAGCAATGAGTGCCGAGGCCCAAGTGTCAGCTGTGCGCAGAGTGGCCTTTGGATCAGGCCTGCTCACTGCTTCCCGATCGGCACCATCCAGCCTAAACTGACCACATATCTGGCCCTGCTGTATTGAGGGAACTTTCACCAGTATCTGCTCATTTGTCTCAGCTCTTCTCATTCTCGTCTTCTGAACACAACCCCACAAAGTGAGTCAGAGGCTGTCTACTGCATGTCTCCCCAGTACACCTTGTCCCCTCTCCCACCGCCATCAGTCCCTCTAAACAGCCAAAATATTTTCCTCAGGTTTCAGCGTGCCACAGTGCAGGAAGCTGTTCCTCAAACAGTCCTTTAGCCTTTGCATGTTATTATTTCCTAACGCCAGTAAGAAATACACGGGAGCATTTAGTACTAATGTCCTAATTTTCAAAAGTCAAAACATCAGCATTTAAAATCATAATCCCCCTATAGATGTTCCAATCTTCTTATTTTCTTAATTAAGTAATGAACAATAATTTATATTATTGATGTCTTTTTTTTTTTTTTTTTCAGGGTAGTTGTGTTTTAATCGTTTCTTCTACCCCTGTGAAGTAAAAGGCAAAGCTAACAGTTACCATATGGTAAAGGTAGGTTAATGATTATATAGCCATAGAGCTGATGCTAAACCTAATAGAAAGAGTAAAAAGAAGAGAAGAAAAGAGAAGAGAAGAGAAGAGAAGAGAAGAGAAGAGAAGAGAAGAGAAGAGAAGAGAAGAGAAGAGAAGAGAAGAGAAGAGAAGAGAAGAGAAGAGAAGAGAAGAGAAGAGAAGAGAAGAGAAGAGAAGAGAAGAGAAGAGAAGAGAAGAGAAAGAAAAGAAAGAGAGAGAGAGAGAGAGAAAGAAAAGAAAAGAAAAGAAAAGAAAAGAAAAGAAAAGAAAAGAAAAGAAAAGAAAAGAAAAGAAAAGAAAAGAAAAGAAAAGAAAAGAAAAGAAAAGAAAAGAAAAGAAAAGAAAAGAAAAGAAAAGAAAAGAAAAGAAAAGAAAAGAAAAGAAAAGAAAAGAAAAGAAAAGAGAAAAAGAAGAAATTTCCAGAGGTAGCATTTTTCCACTTTTTTTTTTCAAACAGAGATGCAGGAAGTCAGACTTCCATATCCACACTCAACTTTCTCAAGAAAAGCAGCCTCTCTTGTTTTGAAAATAGTAAGTTTTAACAATTCTCACTGAAGTCAAAGGAAGATGGAAATGCCCCACACCTCTTGAGAAATGGGCCCTTCTCCTGTATGTACAAGCTCCTGATTTCAAAAGGCTGGTCTTTCTGCACTAAGTCAGTAAATGAGCCAACAGATACTGCTCGCATATCTCAGCAATTTTAAGCCCATGAGTAAGCATATGCAAAAGCAGATCTCCAGCAAGTCCCAAGTGACAAACAGTAAAACCACCTTCCTAACCTTCAGTGGGATTGCTACCGGTTACATTTTTGGATTTGTAGATACAGGATATGAAAACCAAGATGGAAAAGTTTTGACTAACTTGCCCGCTAACAGCGACTGAAAACAGAGCTAAGCAGAGAGAGAGAAAACAAGATAGATGGTTTCAAAAGCATTGTTTCGTTATAGCATTTTATTTGCTATTTTTCTCACTAGAACAATATTATCCTGTTTGTATTTAGTGTTGGTTTTATTATCAAATTGTTATTTTTTCTGCTATCAAATTGCATGATTATTGTGTATTTATCCCTCCAGATACATAACGTGAACATTTCTCTTCCTTATTTTTATATCATTTATAGCCACTAAAATTTAGAATTTGTGATTCTACATGGTCTTCATAGAGCTGTAAGATACAAGCAGGAATAAAAACAAAACATACCTTTTCATCAAGTATTCTGCTAACCAAAAGGAGAAAAATTAATCTCTGTATATTTCTAAATAGTCCTGTAGGAGTCGTACACTTTTACTAGCACTCTGTATACTGTACGGCTCCTTCTGCTGTTATGACACGTCTCATTACTTAAAAAAAAAAAACACTTCCAAAACCACTAAGGCACAAATTTTAGTACGGAGCCCTTTTAGCGTGCTTTTTATTCTGACAAGATTAATAATTATCCTATAAGCGTGACACAGTTTTAAAATGTTGTTTCTAGTATGAGTTAGCATTGTGCATGTGGGTATAGATGTGGAATGAAAAGTTATTTCACAGCAGAGAAACATATATTTAAACAAAGAGTGGTAAAATGATCAAACTGTTTTAAAAAGGGAATATATATATATATATATATTTTTCCCCCATCACCATTATTTTGAATGTAAAATATCTATAGTAAGTTTCAGAAGGGAACTGGGTGTTTATAACAAAAAAAGCAGGAGCTACTGAAACGAGCTGGAAGCAATTTGAGGAGGTATATCATGCGCCCTGGAGCTCTGGGCAAAGTGGTGAGAAAGAGATCTGCCACCTGGAGGGTGACAGGCATGTTCCTTCCCCCCCTGCCACCAACTTTTGCTCTACCCTGTGGCACCTGTGACTGGCTCCTGCTGGGAAGCAGGCTACAGACTTCCCAGGTTTTGCTGTCCTTCACCAAGATGGTTCCTAGGTGTTTATAGTCCTCATGACAGCCGTAGCACTTGCCAGAAGGTGTCACTTCCCTCTTTGCTAAGCTCATACACATCCAGTGCTTTCCACTGGTGCAAACACACTTTTTTTTTTCTTTTTTCTTTTTTGCCTTAGCTGTTCAAAATGCTCAATCACGTGCACCTTAAGTATCGTATGTATCAACTCATGTTGTTAGTGGCCTAGTTCACTGAAGGCAGGTTAAGAAACGTAAGAGCAAAGTTGGTGTGGCCCTCAAAGCGAAGCCCAGCAGAATTCTTGTTTGAGGTCCCAACCATACATCAACAACCTCTTCACTTCTATTAGGGTCCAAAGGAGTCACACCAGGGAGAAGACTGAAGGCCAGACCCTGCTCTTTTCAGTGAGGCCCAACTCCAGGTGTCTTCAGATAACGGGGTAGGCTGAATCTCCTTTGGGTCAGAGCAGGGCAGAGATCTGGTGTTAAGGAGAGGACTAAGGGCTGCGCCATCCTCCAACTAAAGCCAGTGGCAAGGCAGGTAGCAACACCTCCACCTCCGCCGAACAGAAGCACAGGATTCATCCGTGCTGCTCCCTCCCTAACTTTTCTTGCAGGAGTAATTTTGAGGTAACACAATGTCAAGCACCACAGAGCTCACTTCTACAACATCAGGCTGAGCAGTATAAACTCCCATTCTACATTTAAAGTGTTACTGCACTCCTTGACTTCATACTTTTTATAAATGTCCCGTTATGGTATGTCTTTGCTACGTATAAAAGCCCAGGTAGGTATTATGGGCTGTATCACTTTGTTTTGCCTCATTAAAGTAGCCGATTAGCTACTTTAAAATATTTCCTTTGCAGTGCAGTAGAAAAGAAAGCAAACATTCTTTTTTGTTGTTGTTGTTGTTTTTTCAATCATTTCCCAAATTAAATATATATTCCATAATGACTGTATTCCACGTGCAAAACAGCAAAACAGGCTTACATACCTGACCTCCCTTCTTTGGTGAACTGCCTCATTTGTGAAATGGCACATATAAATCTGGAATCTCAAATGAATTACTTGTTTTTTTCTTGCTACGAAACCTTATGTTCACAGCAATTTTAAATACGATACGTTTAAAATATTAATATTTCCCATATATTATTCACTGACTTTCAGGTTTCATCTCAAGTTAGAGGCACTTCGTATTTCAAAGGCAGAACTGCTTCTTCTTTTTTTTTGTTCAGTACTAATGTTCTATTAATTCACTTTGTAATATCACTCCAGTTCAGACAAATAAAATTGCACTAAATTGCTGATGCCAAGAATCGTGCTAAAGTTGTTGGTGCGATAAAAAATTCCACTTTCCATGATTATTTTATAAGATTTTTTTGTAATCTCTGCATCGTCTTTTTAGGTACGATTCAAAGCCCTGTGTAGTGAGTGCTATGAGGACAAATACGCACACACAGTCATCTGCGTGCTGAGATGGGGCCAAGTGTAGGTATATACAGCAAAGTCTGTAACTTCAGTGACTTCTATGAGGAGGTAAAGGCAACTAAGTGAACTAAGAACCTCCACAGATGATCCTTTATGAACATTTTGTATTTGGTGTACTTTCCCTTACAGCAGCGTGAGGTATCCCATCACACGCATATATATGTGTATGTGTGTGTGTGTAGAGACACTGGAAATATCTTATGTGCATATTATACAACATATGCCATTCGTGTAATCACTTTATATATTTAAATAAAATTCGTTTTTATATACGTAAATAAAATATGTGAAGGTATTCCTTAAAGGAGCCATAAAGGCCCACGTGTAGGTGGATTCTTCATCACATCCAAAGAACTGAAAGACTGTGGATATAAAGCGGAATCTTTTTATATGAGCATGTATCTTTTATAATCTCTCCATAAAATCCACGTGGCTGCATAACTGCTTCCAGAGATGTGGATGGAAGTTATACCTGGACAGCCCGAAAGCCTTTAATAAGTAAAGCAGCATATAATCCTATGAAATGCCTTTCAGGAGTGAAATAATTACAAAGCGCTGGAGCAAGAGTAGCAAACAGCAGGAAAATCACCTGTGAATAGATGTGAGAAACTTATCAATATACTCCAGTGTTTGTGTGGTCATCAAAATCAAATGACGAGGAGCTGGAAATCCAACTCCCAGGAATGCAGATTGATACATATATAGTCTGTGCCTCAAACTTTGAGTCTGCAGCGTTGTTAGTGAGGTATCCTCCTTTATAATGCTTAGCATTTGTTCCCTTGGCATTTAAAAAAAAAAGAAATGGGTTGTTTTAATTAAAATTTGGCCGAATTCTTTAATGGATAAATAAATAAATAAAAGCCTGCAAAATGAGTGATGCAAACCCCTCTCACTCGTGAGCACAATGAAATTCTACTGAGCAGAGAGAACACGGGGAGAGGCTCCTGATCAGCTGCAGCAGAGAATGCCCTGCTATACGCAGCCCACAAACGCCGGGATTCTGAAATACGAATTAGACCTCCAATGCAAATCAACCTCCGAAGCGGGAGAAGAAGGAAAAAAAAAGGAATCAAGGAGACATACCGAGTCAAACGCTCCCTTTTCTGCCTATCTCGTCCCCAGTGTTAAAACAGGCAAAACAAAACAAGTGCACATCAAGATAGAGCCAATTAAGGGAAGGCAGCGCGTAGGGCGGGTGGGAGGCAGCCACCTCGCCGAGCACATGGGGAGCGGGAGCGTATCGCCCCACCTCGAGCCGTCCCTGAGCCTTCTGTGCTCTCCCAGGAGTACAACGGGGGTAAATCGGAACCGGCTTTGATTCTGTCATCCAGGTTGCACCTGGGATAACGCGGAGAAGCGGGGGGAACGGGTCGGTTTGGCCGGGAGCGGATGGGGAATGGAAAGAGTTCGAGAAGGGAAAAAATACCAAGCGAGGGTGCCTAGCGGTGCGCGAATGAATGGTGATGTTTTTATTAGGATTATTTTTTTTTTAGTAAAGGGGTTGGGATAGATAAAGAGGTGGGGCAGCTGTGGGCGCGGGGGAGGGCGGCGGGGAGCCCCATCGGGGCTGGGGGGGCAGGAAGGTGCTATGGGGCGCTATGGGGCGCTGCTTTCCGCCTTCATTCCTCGCCCCCCCCCGGCCCTCACAGCCCCCCCCCACCCCCGCATCACCCCCGTGGACCCCCCGCGGCTGCCTCACCGCTCCCGGCGGCTCTCCCCGCTTGGAAATGGAGAGCGGCGGCTCTCGCCAGGGCTCGCCGGCATCCCGCGGTCCTGAGGAAGGAGTTTGGGGTGGCGGGGGGAGCGGGTGGCTGGTGGGGGGGTGTTGTTTGAGAGTGACGGTGAGGCGAGGAGGAGGAGGAAGGAAGAAGGCTGGGAAGAAGGGGGTGGTGGGAGACGGAGCTCCTGAAACGGAGCCAGCCCAAACGCGAGGCGATGCCGGGGCGGGGGCTGCGTCATTTCGGGGCTGGGAGAGGGCTCGGGCCCCCCCGGCCACATGCGAGGGGACACCCTCCCTCAAGCGGGGCCGACCCCCGACAGCCCCGCGGCCGGGACGGGGCAGGAGGAGCCGACGCACGGGGAGGGACCGCGGTGTGCCCGAAGGTGCGGGGGGGTAAAGAGGCAGCGGAAGGGCCGGGCGTGGGCACAGACACTCGTGGGGGCCCCGATGCGAAGCAGAGCCGGAACGGGAGGGATGGAACAGGAGGAATGCACGGCATTTCTCTGTGCCTTTCTAAGAGGTTCCTCCGGGTGAGTGGAAACGCCTTCTGCCCCTTTCACATTTTGAAGCATAGTCGGTGTTTAAGGGGGAGGAAGGGGGAGAAACGAATGGGTTTTTTTGTTGATTTTTTTTTTTTCCCCTGCCAGATAGTGGGTCTCTTTGAGCCTACTGTAATGTCCAACGGCTGCAATTACAAACTTTCCTTCTCTGAGAGGAAGTAGTTGAGACAAGATGCGGAGCCAAGAGAACTGCCAGTAGCCACCCAGGCCCTGTGACCCTTGCAAAGGGCAGGGATGGTGGTGGTATAGACATAGGGACCATATGTAGCAAGCCATGTGTCCCCAGCAAAATGACTGTTCCCTTCTTTCATTCACACCCCCAGTCCAAGGCATTTTCCCTCTAGAACACATCCTCCCAAAGGCTTTTTGAAGCATTCGTCTCCATGTGTTTGTATTTATTTTCCAACCCCAGCATTCAGTCAGGCTACCTTAGTGGGGATTGCAGGTGCCATCATGGAGGCCCATAGTGAGCACCTGCCACTGAGAAGGGGGCATATACCCATACTGACCACCATCATCATTGCTATGTGCACGCATCTTACTTGTGCCTGTGCCTGCGTGTGAAACACATGTGTACAAGCGCACACATCTGTGGATATGTGCATATCCAATAGCGGCGGCCCTGTTAAACCGAGCGGTGATTTCTCTCCTCCAGATAGATGTATAATACACACACACGGTGATGATACCTAAGGTGTTTGGGGGTGGGGATGCATAATATCTTCTAAATTTGAAGTTTTTATCAGGCAGAGCAGATTACTTTAAGCGTTCCATTTCTCAGCGATCCAATTTTATTAGGATTTACTATCATTTGTGCTGGGCATCCCTGGGGAAATAATGCTTTGATTAATGTAATCCTGGGCTGGGATCCGCCACATGCCCCTCTCCCTGGAGAAGGGCCCTGTTTGACAAACAACAACAGAGCAGCAACTCTTGCAATCCGCGCTCACCTTTAGGAAACACACGGCCACACTCGCACAGAACGCTGCCACCGCCTCCCCCCAGCCCAGGCACAATAGCAGCGCTGCAAAACAATGTGCTCTCATTCATTTGCACACAATGCCCGCGATTCAGAGCGGGCTGTACGGCCCAACCCTTGGCTGCACGGAGCCAGCCCAAAAAGGACACCGCGATGCTCCCCGCTGGGAAGTCGCAGCATCTCGGGGAGCTCAATGCCTCTCTGTATTGCAGCTCTCCGTGGGCTCACAGCACTTCTGTCTCTTTGTTTCCCGCTGCAGGCCTCGCTGCAAACTGATTTCTAGGCTGTGACCCCACACCCCCACCCCAGGCTGGAGGCTCCTCTGGAGAGTGTGGTCCGAACGCATGAGTCCATTTCTCTGCCTTTGGGGTGTTCCAGCCACTGCCACCCACATTTGTCCGTGCCAAAGGCTGGCAGGGGCTCTTAGGTTATTCACGTGGATCTGGGGGAATACATATGCCCAGGGCAAGGGACCAGCACCAGGTGACCCGACGCTCCTCCCTCCTTTCACCCCCAAGCGGTCAAAATGGCAATTTAATGATTGTTTCTACCCCAAACACGCGGGTCCCACTGCACCCAAAGATAGCGACAAAGGCCACGCGTGGGCTACTTTATTTCTAGTGTGAATTGTCACCGGGGGCAGAGGAGGGAGGGGTACCCTGGGGTTCACCGCAGGGCACTGCTCTGTGCTCAAACACCACCACTGACCTCGACGCGGTGACTCAGCGCTGCGGTGGCTGAGCGACCGCACGGGGGGTCCCCCCCTCCTCCCCCCCTCTTTTCTTTCCTGATGAAAAACGATGCAGTTCCGTCTCTGCGTGCTGGTCGGGGAGTCCAGCTAACACGCCTTAAACGCGTTGTCAGGCTGTGGTTAAAGAAGGAAGGATGGGGGGGAGGGGGGAGGAATAAGAGAGAAGGGGGCAAAACCAGGCATACAGTGTTGTGCGTGCCCGGAGTGCGTGTCCCTTTCCCTTCCCTCTCTCTCTCCTCCCACCACGGTCTCCGTCCCCTGTTCCCCACTTCCCTCCACCCCTTCACCCCTCTGCAGCCGGGCAGGGGGGTCCCGTCCTCTGCGGGGTGGGAGGGAGGTGATGAATAACTTTGGGCTGTGGTGGAGCTGAGCTGCGGGGCAAAGTGCCACGAAAGCTTCGAAGCACCCCGCAGCAGAGAGTGGATAGATAAGGGGAGAGGGTGTGAAACGCGCACGCATAAACTCAACGCAGGGCAGTGAAAACCCCAAGCGGGTTAAGTCAATCCAAATAGAAGGAGATGAAGTAAAAAATAAATAAAGCAGAGGGAAAGCGTGGCTGCTGCATTCACGCACGGAGAGAGGAGCCGGCAGCGTGTGCGTGTTTAATGTGCGGTGCCAAAAAGAGCAGCTTCCAGGTCGACCCGCCGCAATCTGCACCGCGCTCCTCACACAATGGCCAAGTTCAGATGGCAAAAATTGTAATAATAAGAGCAGAGCTGCCAAACTGCGCCCGGACTGCTTGCTGGTGCGACACAATTCTTCTCCTCCTTATCCACTACGAGAGTGCCTGTCCCTATGCGCGTAAAAGAAAATCTATGCTGTGCATATGGATCTTTCCTTCACCCCCCTCTTCCCCCCTCCCTTGAAACGCCATTGAGATGGCGAGCACGCAAATGGGAATGCTATCATGTCTCATAAAAGCGGGGCTACGGTTTTCACCGTCTTTTAAGACAGACTCCAACTTGCAAATCCCCTTTTTTATGTTCCTACGTGCAGAATTATTCCTATAAACACAAACGTGCGTGTGCGAGGAGCTGCTGGGTAACAGAGCGGCCCCGCGATTTTAACGTCGGAGGGAACACTGGGTTTCCATCCCGTGCACCGCGGGTCAGAGGAGATTGTTCCCATCCTTGGGCAACTTTCATCGCAGGGTGGGGTGAGCCCGAGCACGGCACCTCGGGAAACTGCGCAGTTACGGAGCTGCGAAGGACGGACCCTCTATGGGTTTGCACGTTTATTGCCCTAAAGTATCACAAAACCAGAAATGCTTTGTGACTTTCTAAACAATAAAGAAGGCGCAGAGCGAAGCCTTCGCAATAAAGGGACGGGTAACCGATCCCATTGTGCTTATCGTTGTCGTCGTGAGTAAACGTGCGTATTTTCCTGTTCCCATAGAGCGGACAGAGCCGTCCACCCTCCCGCAGCCACGGGTAATACGGACTCGGCACAAGAGAGTTCGGACAGGGTGGCACCGGGCTGCGGGGCACCCCGAGCCGCGTTCCCAGCGCAGTGCCGAGCTCCGCGCAGCTGGGCTTCACGTACAGCGCTGTACGCGGGAGGTGTCTTTACGTTTAACGTTTTAATTTGTACATGCTAATTAGGCTGTGGGTCTCTACGGTTCTATCTATAGCTGATCGCTTCCCTCTGTAAGTAAGTGACTGCTAAATACATTTCCTGTCCCCGATCTTCGTTCCCAGATGCCCGTCTAGAGGAGCCGTCCCGTCGGGCAAAACGGACCTTTACTAATGGAAGGCCAAGGGAGGTTCTTTGCAGCACCGCACCACCTCGGGCACGGCCTCAAAGAGGCCCTGTGCAGCAGAGCCATCGAAATAACTCCGTGCCCAGCGAACTTGTTGCTCGTTTTCAGCTCTGCTGCTCACCCCGGCTCGGGCCGGTGCCAGGCACAGGGGTAGAGGCAGCCTGGGGGAGAAGCCGCCGTTCTAGGGATGAAGAACTTTATGGGCTCCAAAGCCGCCCGCTCTGGGGGTTCGCTGACCATCGAGGGGCAGCGGCCGCTCTGCTGCTGGGAACTGCGCCCTGGCCATGTGTTTTCCCTGTGTGGAACATGGCTCGCAAGTACAGGAGATGGAAAGTTTTGTTCACGTCATTATCTCAAAGCCTCCCCCGCACGGTCAGTGCACGTAGAGGCTTCAATCTGTTTTCCAAACGAGAACCCACGGACACTTCACGTGAAAAGTGCATACTGCCTTGGGCCGTGCTTTCGCTTTGCTTACTTTCTTATTTCTTTTCCTTTTTTTATTCTTTCTTTGCTTTATCCCGATAGGATCTCCCTACGTTTACGGGCTGTACGGTTTCCAGGGCTCCAATGGGGTTTTCCTTGATGGAGGCGAGGAACAGAACTTTCCCACTCGCTCGGAAACTGCCGAGGTTCCAGCGTAGGGGGGGTGGAGGGGGAGGGAGAGGCGACAAAGAGCCCCAAATTACCCCCGGGGCTCTGGGACCCTCAGGTGCTGGACCAAAGCTGCAGGGATGTCCCAGAGAGATGCGTGTGTCACTCCCGCCCCCTCTTATGAGCACTATGGGAGTGAAAAGGGGGTGGGAAGCGATTCTTGGGACAGCGACTTGAGCCAACGCACGCTGGTGAAGGGAAACGAGGGGCCGTGCGCGCCGTCGGGCTGAGCCAGGGTTAATGCCTGCGGGCCCAGACACGCTGTGCTCGGGGCGGGGGGAGGACGATGGGGCTCTGCCAGCTGCTCCCGCAGCGTGGGGAGCAGGAGGGGCGGAAAGGAGGGGCCATCAGTTTACGGCATAAAGATAATAAAAGAATAAAAAAATATATAAAAATAAGAAAAAAAAAGACAACTTTCCCAGGTTTAACACAGCCATTCGATATCGAATGTTCTTTAAAAAATAATAATAATAATAAAATAAAAAAGACCATGAGTCGTTTTATTGCATCTCTACAGGCTTAAGCTCTTTATTTGGAGGATAAAACAAATAAATAATAGGGGAAAAAAAAAAACAAAAAAACAAAAAAAACCAACCCTATGTGTAATTGGTGCCCTCGCTCCCTTGACGGCCTCGGATCCCTCGAAGGTGTCGCCCCCCGATCCCGCAACTCCACCCCCCGCAGTCCCGGTCCGCTCCCGGGGGTGCTCGCACCGCACCAGAACGCACCGGGCTGAGCGGGGCCGGGAGGGGCCCACGGCGCCCCCTGGCGTCCTCCATCCGCCTCGGGAACGCTCGGAAAGTTGGTTTTGTGCAGCAAGCCGTGTCGTATAAAATTAACGAGGACCAATAAAATTAGCTTCCATGTTTCAACTGTAAAAGTCCCCGAGAAAAAGCGAGGTGGTTCGGGGGAAGCGGAGGGGCTCTGGTTTGGCTGAGCTCTCTTTGGCCGAACTGGGGCCCTTTTATCTAAAGCCCAGTGCACAAACATATAGCTTAATGTGACTAGTGTTCTTCCTTTTATTTCTTTCTCTATGGCAACCAATATGTTCTGCTCAGAAATGTTCCCCCATCAAGGAAACAAATGATCGGGAGGGAGCTGCTCTATGCGGCATCTGTTCCGATGGAGCGCACAGAGTTAACCCCGCTCAAAGGAGAGCCGGGCGGCGGCGAGAAGTGGAAAATGAGCGATTCTGCTCCCCCCGCGCGGAAACCGACACCTCCCGGGCCCCCCAGCCCCCATTGATCTGCCCATCGACCGCTGCCAAAGGACTCATGCGAGGGAATTAGGATGATGGCGAGGATCGCGCGTCCAAAAGAGCAGCGGCGGGGGGGATAGGAGGAGGGTGAAGGTCGGGGGGGAGTTAGGGGGGGGCAATATATCTATGTATTGAAAATAGCGCGGAAAAATGAAAATAAAGGCAAGTCGCGTCACGGGATATTGAAGCCAGGAGAAGTTTGCAGGCGCGTTACAGGGCCTAGTGCCTTCACCATGCATTATACAGCTCAGTACCGACGGCGCTGACCCCAGCGCTGGGGGTTCTGCTCTGGACACACTGTCCCGGTACCTTCGGGCCCGAGTGCGGCGCTCTGCGTCCCCTATTCACCCCACTCCCACCCCCGAACGGCACGACCCCTCCTCACGGCGTTCACCCCCTGCGCGCCCCCGGGACAGCAGGTGCCGGCCCGACCCGGCCCGCGCCCCCGCGTTGCCCTCCGCACTCACAACGCTGTGCATTTTCCAGACCTTTCCTCATCTCCACCCCCACCACCCCCCCACCCCCCACTCCGCCCCCCACCCACCCAACCCACCCAACCCACCCCAGGCCCTAGCGTTACAATAATGAAAAGTGAAGCAGCCTCCAGCAGCCTCCCCAGCCCCGAGGAAGCGCTGTGCCGCCCGAGCGCTGGAACCAATCCGCGCTGGATGGAATATTTCACCACGGTGCAGTTTGGTGAAGATTTTTTTTCCCTCTTTCCCCCCCCCCCCACCCCCCGCTTTTTTTTTTTCCCTTTTTTTCCCCCTTTTTTTAAGGCCGTTGCCGTGGGTTTCCCCGCCTTGTCCTAAAGCTGTTGAAAACACCCATCCAACAGACAAGAAAAGTAGATCAAAAAATGCCAAGCACTTACCGAGCGCACTCCCAGCACTGAGGAGATACGTTTTTGCTTTCATATGGGGGGTTTTAATAGGGGTGAAGGGGGGCACACCGCGCCTTCTCGGCTCCGGCGCGGCTCTCCCCGCTCCGCTTTTCCCTCTCACTGACTCCGCCGAGCCCCGCTCTCCGCCCGTCTATTATTTTCACCAAAATATATGAAAATTTATGCAAATGGAAATCAGCACTAACTGTTCTCCCCTTGTTATACTTTGGGTTTTTTTCCAGACAAAACAATCACACTCCGCGAGGGAGGGGGCGGGAAGAGTTGGGGAACTAAGTTGGGGTTTTTTTTTTTCCTCTCTCTTTTAAATAAAAGGCGCTGCTCTCCGCCGCAGCCTGATTTTGCTGCTGCTCTCGAGAGGGAGGATTGGTGGGGGGGGGGGGGGGGGGAGCAGGGGGGGGTATATATTTTTTTATTATTATTATTATTATTTGGGTGGGGGGGTTCTCCATCCCCCCCCCCTCCCTCTATATTCAGACGTGGATCTGTTTGCAGAGGCGCTATCACGTTCCATCGGGCCACCTGAGACGGCTTTTGAAAGCGCGCACTGTGAAATTCATAGCGGTAATTTAGACAAAATCCTCACTGTATATTAATGAAAGACGGCCCCATGGCACCGCTCCTATCCTCCCCATTCAGTGTAAACAAAACCACGAGACTCGCTCGGCTTTTTGAGCCCGATCCAAGCAAAATCGGCTGGAAAGGAAAACACGGGGCTCTGGCACGGAGCGCTCGAGCGGCTGCACCTGGAGATCTCCCATTGAGTCAATGGAATCTGTGTTGGGGCTTTGCTAGAGATTTGAAGAAATATAAAACAGAAGGACCTTTGGGGACACTAAAAGTCAACCCCCCCCTACCCCCACCCAACCTCGTTCTGTTGGGGTTCAACCCCGCTTTCTCCGCGGGGTTCCCCCACTCTCCGGCTCGGACACTCGTGGCGTGGGAACGTCGAACGTCCGAGCGGTGCCCCCTCTCTATCAGTCCCCGCGGAGCGCTCCGTCCGCCCGCGCTGTTGTTGTCGCCACTTTCCCTTTTCTTTTTTCTTTTTTTTTTTTGCCTTTTTTTTTTTTCCTTTTCTTTTTTTTTCCCCTCGGTTCACTGAGGCCGCCCGTACGCTGCGTTTCCGCTTGGGCGCATCTCGCTTTCCCCCGCCCCCCTTAACCCTTTCCGCCCGCCCGGGGCTCCCTCCTGTTCTCCCCCCCCCCCATCACCTCTTTCCCTCCCGACGGGGCGGCCCCGGGGGCAGACAAAGGGAGAAAAGGGGGGAAGAATGAAACAGGGGGGTGGAGGGGAAAGCATCCCGGGTTGGGGGCGGAGGGGGGGGGGCAAAGAGATGGGTTGGGGGGGGGAAGCATAAAGGTGGAGATGGTGCTGTTGTCTCTGGTGCTGCTGTTATTGTTGTTGTCATTAATTATGGTGCCCCCCCCCCCACCTCCCCGCTCGCCGGGCGCGAAGAGTTAAGGGGAGGAGGGCAGGGACGGATGGAGGGGAGGAAGGAGGGAGGGAGGGGAAAGGGGGGCGGAGGGAAAGGGGAAAAAAAAAGGGAGAGGAGAAACGGGGGGGGGGGAGATGAGGGGGGGGGGCACTTCCAGCTTTGCCTAAATTAAAAGGCAGCCAATCGGAACGGGCGGAAGGGGGGCCGCGCTGTCCGTCACGGGGCGAGCGGCCAATCGGTGGGGGTGGCGGCGGGCGGGCGGCGAGAAGCGGGGCCGGGCGGACCCGAGAGGGGAGGGCGGGCGGAGGGAGGGGAGGGAGCGGGCACGGCCCGGGAGAGGGAGGCGGGGAGAGGAGAGCGGCGGGACTCCGGCCCCGGCAGTGCGCGCAGCCAGCCCGGCAGCCAAGTTCCCCGCCGGAGTTAGTGTATAAAGGATACCATATATGCACACACACATACGCACACCTCTCCGGCAAAGGCGCTCCTCCTCCGCCTCCTCCTCCTCCTCCTCCTCCTCCTCCCTCGACCAACTGCTGGAATTAAAATAATAAAAAAAAAAAAAAAAAGGAAAAAAAAAAAAAAAAAAGCAAAACAAACACCGAGGAAAAAAAAAAAAAGAGGAGAAAAAAAAAAAGCGAAACGAAACGGGAGAGAGAAACGAGAGAGAGAGAGAGAGAGAGAACGAGAGGGAGAAACAACCCGCGAGGTGCCGAGAGAGCCCAACTTTGGGATTTTTTCTTCTTCTTTTTTTTTTTTTTTTTTACTTTATTTTTTCTTTTCTTTAATCCGAACGACTCGAGGAGACGGAGTGAGCGGACCATGCCTGGCGAGGGCCGGGGCTACGGAAAAAGGGCAACGGAGGGGAAGTGCTTACGCGGGGCACTGAACGCTCCGGCGGCGGCGCAACTTTGAGATATGCATCATCAACGCCAACAGCATCACCGCGGGAAGTTTGCTCCGGACGCCGGCGAAACTTGCGAATAAAAGAGCGAACCGAAAGCGACGAGGAGAGGAGAGCCGGAGAGAGAGGACGAGAGATTCCCCCCCGCCCCCCTCTCCCTTCCCCCCCCCCCCCCTCCCCTCCCGCTCCGCGCCGGGAGGAGGAAGAGGAGGAAAAGTTTCGCTCGGAGCGGGGAAGGCTGCGCGGAGGAGATGTACTCCTAGGGGAGAGCCGGGGCGAAGCGCGGGGGCTCGCCGGTCCCCCCCCCCCCCCACTCCCGGCCGCTTTTTAGCCTTTGTTTGGTTTCCTCCCCGAGAGCGGCGGCAAAGTCGGGCGAGAAGAAGGCGGAGGAGAGAAAAGCGCGAATCTCCTTTTATTTTTTTTCCCCCCCTCGGAAAACGAGAGAGAAAAGCCAAAAAAAAATAAAAAAAATAAAACAACCCAACAACAACAACAACAACAACAAAAAACAACCGTCAACGACGACCCTACCGTCATCACCTCGGCGGCACCGGCAGCACCGAGAGGCAGCAGGCGAGCAGTCCCGGCGCTCGCCCAGCGCAGGACGGCCGGCGGACGGGCGGAGCGGAGCGCGGCGAGGCGCTAGCAGGTGAACCCCGCGCCCGGCGCCCCGGCGACGCTGGGAAGGCGGCGGAGGCGGCGGCGGCGCGGGCGGCGGCCCCGGCAGCGGCCCCGGCAGCGCCGGGCAAGGGCGCTCGCGGCGGCGGCGCGGCGGCGGCGCGGCGGGGGCGAGCGGCGGGCGGCGGGCGCGGGATGGCCGCGGCCACCTCCAACCCCTACCTCCCCGGCAACGGCATCCTGGCCGCCGGCTCCATCGTCCACGCCGACTCGGGCGGCGGAGGCGGCGGCGGCGGCGGCGGGGGCATGCAGCCGGGCGGCGTGGCCGTCACCTCGGTGGCGGGCGGCTACCGCGGCGACCCGGCGGCCAAGATGGTCCAGAGCGACTTCATGCCGGGCGCCATGGCCGCCAGCAACGGCGGCCATATGCTGAGCCATGCCCACCAGTGGGTGACGGCCCTGCCCCACGCCGCCGCAGCCGCCGCCGCCGCCGCCGCCGCCGCCGCCGAAGCGGGCTCGCCCTGGTCCGGCAGCCCCGTGGGCATGACGGGCAGCCCCCAGCAGCCGCCGCCGCCGCCGCCGCCCGACGTGAAGGGCGGCGGCGGGCGAGAGGAGCTGCACGCGGGCGCGGCGCTGCACCACCGGCCGCCCCACCTGGGCCCCCCGCACCAGGGGCACCCCGCGGCCTGGGGCGCGGCGGCGGCGGCCGCCCACCTGCCCGCTATGGCCGGCGGGCAGCAGCAGCAGCAGTCGCTCCTGTACTCGCAGCCCGGGGGCTTCACGGTGAACGGCATGCTGAGCCCCGCGGGCGGCGGACAGAGCCTGGTGCACCCCGGGCTGGTGCGCGGCGGAGAGACGGCGGAGCTGGGCGAGCACCCCGGGCATCACCATCACCACCACCACCCGCACCCCGGGCACCACGCGCCGCACCACGGCGCCGTCAACAGCCACGAGGCGCACTCGGACGAGGACACGCCGACCTCGGACGACCTGGAGCAGTTCGCCAAGCAGTTCAAGCAGCGGCGGATTAAGCTGGGCTTCACGCAGGCCGACGTGGGGCTGGCGCTGGGCACCCTGTACGGCAACGTCTTCTCGCAGACCACCATCTGCCGCTTCGAGGCCCTGCAGCTCAGCTTCAAGAACATGTGCAAGCTGAAGCCTTTGTTGAACAAGTGGCTGGAGGAAGCCGACTCCTCCACCGGCAGCCCCACCAGCATCGACAAGATCGCGGCGCAGGGCAGGAAGAGGAAGAAGCGGACCTCCATCGAGGTGAGTGTCAAGGGGGCCTTGGAGAGCCACTTTCTGAAATGCCCCAAGCCCTCCGCCCAGGAGATTACGAACCTAGCGGACAGCCTGCAGCTGGAGAAGGAGGTGGTCAGGGTTTGGTTTTGCAATCGGAGGCAGAAAGAGAAACGCATGACCCCGCCGGGGATCCAGCAGCAGACCCCCGACGATGTCTACTCGCAGGTCGGCGCCGTCAGCTCCGACACGCCGCCCCCTCACCACGGACTGCAGAGCGGCGTGCAGTGAGCTGGGCTCCGCGGGGCCGGGCCGGGAGAGCTCCGGCGGCGGCGGCGGCGGCGCCGCGCTCACACACACGGACACGGACACTCACACTCACACGCACGCACGCACTCACACACACACACACACACTCGCGCGCGGGCCGGGCTCGCTCGGGCCGCCCGTGTCGGTATATGTACGGATAGAGGAGGGCGCCTGGATCTATCTGTCTATACGGGATCGATAGAGAGAGGGAGCGCCGGGGAAGGTCGAGCCGAGCGAGAGCGTTTCCGCTGCGTTGGGAGAACGGGGTGGAGATGCGTAATGCACCAAAACTGCAGATGTGCCGGGGGCTGCTGTGGGAAGAGGGCTCGGCCGGGTGGGTTCTGCCTTGGGTTTCTGTTCGGGTTTTTGCTTTTCGCCCCCCCTCCTCCCCCCTCCCCCGTGAGCCCCTCTCTCAGAGATGGGGTCTGCATCTCTCCCCTCCTCCCCCCCCCCGTGCTCTCCCCTATCCCCAAAGGGCTCTTCTCTCAATCACGGAAACTTTATTTTTCCCCCCTTCCTTTTCCTCTACGCCTTCCCTCCCCCCCCCCCCTTTTTTTTTTCCTTATTATTATTATTATTATTTCCCCTTTATTTTCTTTATTTATTTTCATTCCTTTTATTTTTATTAGATTTTTTTTTTCTCAATGGGAGAGATCCAAAAGAAAAAAAAAAAAAAAAAAAAAAGGGAAAAGAAAAAGGGGGAAGCAGAAGCGAAAGCGATGTGATCAATCAGAGGGGGCCTGCTGAGTGCCAGCACCTCTGTTTTTCTTGGCCAAACCGTAGGATTTTGGTGCGAGGCAGACATCCATTCTGAGAACACAGATATCTATAGAGCGATATATTCCGCAAAAATGAGAAGGGCCACTTTGTTGTTTTGGTTCTGGTTTGTTTGTTGGTTTGTTTTTTTTTTCCAGGAAGAAATAATAATAATAATAATAATAATGAAAATATGCACACAGCACTAAAAACAAGCAGACTGCGTAGGGAGGCAAATACATATATATATATTTATCTATATATATAGGTATAGCTATAGAACAAAACTATGGGAATACATGCCCTCACACCGAACACTGACCCTGAGGAGAGGGGGGCGGGGGTGGGGGGGACAGACAGAAACCGGAGGGGGGTTGGGGGGGGGGGGGGAGAAGGGAGGGTTGGAGAGGCCGCTGGTCCCTAAAGTTGGAGCTCCATAGAAGGACTGCGCTGAATTAAGGGAGCAGCGAAAGGAAGGGAAACCGTTCGGGGGCTGTCACGGTCCCGCTCCTGACGGCTGCCAATCATCACGGAAGAGTCATTAAAAAAAAAAAAAAAAGGAAAAAAAAATTAAAAAAAAAATCCACCGCTAATATTTTTTTTATTAATATTTTTATTTTTTATTTCTGGACTGATTCAGATAAAAGGGATTTAGAAGGACTGAGCATCTGCAGCTGCACTTATCTGAACTTCTCCTCTCTCCTTAAATCCGTTGCCAACTTTGATTGAATGGGTGCTGTGGATGTGATTCTAATAATACTGCCATTTCCAAGCAGTGTTTTTTTGGTAGGTTTTAATAAACAGACTTTTCAAAAAGACGGCAATATAGAATTGTTTAGATCCGTTGTTGATCTAAAAAAAAAAAAAAAAAAAAAAAAAAAAGAAAAAAAAATTTGCTTTATATTTTCATTAAATGACTTCTTTTAATATTTTATTCAGAATACCTATGAACTGCTGCAAAAAAACGGTAATTTATTTTTTCCCCAGATCTTGTATTACGTGTTTTTTTCAGACGAGCACAAATCAAAAAGATGAAATGAAATGAAATGAAATGAAACTATGGACAGTTGTTAGGTAATAAGGGTATCTTTTTTGATGTGATAATTTTGATTGTAATTTAATTTGAGTAGTGATTCCGTAAGAGCCGATTGAGAAAAAAAAAAAAAAAAAAAAACAAATAAATTTGTTAGAATGAACGACTCCGTGTTTGCTGCATCCGAAGCGGGGCCCAATAAAAAGTTCAGCGGAGGAGGGAGGAGGAGGGAGTTGCGCTGAGTGCGGGCATTTACGCGGGGCACCGCGGAAGGGACAGCGCGGAGCCGCCGTGTGACGCTGCGGAGCGGGGAGGGTGGTGGTTTGGAAAGGGGGGGGGTGGGTGGTTGATGAAGGAGATGAAGGTGCTGCCAAAAGTTCGGTGTCGTTCAAACGAATGGGAGGGGGGAGGTGGGGTAGGGGGAGAGCCGTGCGTTGTTTTGACGCGTTATCTGTCTCCGGAAAGATTTGTACCTGATTTATCTGCGGGGTGTATATGGAGAAGGTGCTTTTCTTTCCCTCGGAAGGATGCCCAAGGGGTATTGCTTCCAGCCAACCTCACACACCGCTCTGCTGCTGTTGGGGTTCCGGCCCTGGTTGCGCCGTAATCCCTCAGCAGCAGCAGCAGCAGCAGCGATGTTACACGGGTGCGCCGAACGCGTCGCGGTGCGCATCGGCCGCTGCGCTGCGGAGCTGGGACGCGGTGGGGACAGGCCGACCCCCCAGCAGCCGTGCAGGGGTTCTCAGTTGGCAGCCCAGGCCCCGCGGCTCCTTCCTCCCCTCCTCTTCCTCCCGAGCGCTCGTACCCGGCGGTGTCAGCCCCGTGAATCGCGGCCGTGAGCCGGGCGCTGTACAGCCGGATTGAGGCGCATCGCAGAGCCGGGGGTTTTGTGAGATGCGCGGGGCCTCATTGGAAAGGAGAGAGGGAAAAGAATGCAAAAAAAAGAGAAAAAAAAAATGGGGAAAAGAATATTTAACATAAAATAAAAAGAGGAAGAAAAGGAGGAAGGTGACGACAGCGGTTCTTTGTTCGCCTCCCGGAGCTCCGGGCAGGGAAAGGGGTGTTCAAAGGCGAATGTCAGCTACAGAGAGGGACCGTGAACATCTCTCTGTGGTGTTTGGTGCCCAGGTTTGGGTGGTCACAAAGGGCTGGAGTTCGGCTTCGCTCTGTGCGCTGTTAGGGGACGGCCTCGGCGGCGTGCCGGGGGAGAGGGGCCAAGGCTGGGCCGGGGCAGCGCTCGGCTGCGCGGACTCTGCCAAATGCTCCCGTTCAGCGGAGTTATTGTCAGAGAAAAGTGAGGCCGTGGTCAGCCCCCCTCCTCCCCCTCGTTCTCCCTCCCCCCCGCCCCCAACTGAGTCTTCTGAATGTATTTGGGAACGTCAGAGATAACCGGGATAGGTGAGAGCTGAGGGCGCTGCGTTCGGGTTCGTATCGTTCAACGTGTAAATAATGAAAATATCGTTGTGTATCACCACATCTCCTAATGCACTCAGTAATTGTTTTCATTTATAATATCACCGTTCTGTGCGTGGAACTGAGTCGGTATCGTTCTCCTCTTCCTCCCTCTTCTTCTTCCTCATTTTTTTCCCCCTCTCTAAAGTCAACGTCCCACAAAGTTTCCATCGTTCAGCCCGGGTAATCCCGAGTGGGAATCGCTTTATGCTCCTCTTTCCAACCCCCCCCCCCCCCAGCTGGGAGCTCCCACTCAGTCCCCTCAGGTGCATTGCAGCCGCCGTCCGCGCGTGTCCGGGGCTCAGCAAAGAGCTTCACGTTGGTTTCGGAGCGGTGGTTCCCATCGGAATGGGCCCAAAAGAGCCCTCTTGTTTCGTGCTTCGTGTGTGCGCACCGCGGTGCTGGTCACCTGCTCTGTGCGAATGGTTTCACGTAGAGACTATAAGTTCTGGTACAAAAAGCGGTACATAGTGTTGGTTATTCTATCCATAAGTGTAACATCTCAATTTTAACAACTCGTTTAGGTGTTTTGTTTTTTGGTTTTTTTTTTTTCTTTCTTTCTTTAAATTATATATTTCTCAAATGTTTATCCCGTCGAAAGCAACGACGTCTTGTTGTATTTATTCGTTTATTTTTGTACTAAATGATCGACACCTCCAAGCCGCTGCTGCTGTGTACATCTGTGCAGGTGCGCACGCATCGCTCCCCGTTTGCACGGGGCTGCAGCTGCAAGCGAGGGCCCTTCGTTCGCTCCATGTCTCAGACTCAAAGGGACGCAACAAGTGGTGCAACCCGGGTGCGTGTTCAGGGCAGGGAGAGCCGTGCTGGGCGGATGGCAGAGCCGCAGCTCCGGGTACCACCGCGGTAATTTCAGTTGCACTTTGGTATAATGGAGCGGGCGCAGGTTTCAACGAGAGGCTCGAGGAAGGAGAAAAGAAAGGCAGCGAGCGACCCCGCGGTGTCAATGACACAGCGGTAGGGAGCTCCTTTTTGGCCGAGACTCTTTGGCGAGACAAAAAAAAAAGCGGAGGGGTGACCGCCGGTCGCTCTCCGAGAGAGCAGCGGGGCCGCGCTCTGGGGGCCGGCGGCTCCCACGCGTGGGAAGCGGCCTCGGGCGGACGGGGCGGCGCTGCCGGGGTCCCTCCCGCCTCCTCCCCGCAGCCTCCCGGGCATCTGCGGGCAGCCCGAGGGCGGCGGAGCCGGGCCAGGGCCGTCCCGGGGCGGAGGGCGGCGGGGCGGCAGCTGCCGCGGGTCCCACGCGGTTGTTTTCCTCGTGGCGAGCATTGAGCACAGCGCAGCGTCCTTTCTGAAAGATTTAAATTTCGCGGATGAATTACCATACAGCGGTTGCTTAGCAACTAAATTCAAGCCGGGCTAAGAATATGCAAGCTTTTTGTGTTCTCATTAATAAAAATGCCACTCTGACACAGCAACCTGACTTTGGATCACTGCAACTTCTGTAAAAGCCATAGGAGAATACAAACCGGCTCCTCCGTTTAATTACAGATCAGAGTGGCTTGAAACGCGATGTTTTGTTAATCCATCTTCCTAAAAGCGATGTAAAAAAAATAACGGCTTTTCAAGAGCACTGGAAAACCACTTTTTTAATGGAGCTGTCTGCCTGTGCCACCGGGAGCTGGAAGGCAAAACCTTCCCAAGCACTGCGTTCAGGCAGCATCTCTCTCCCCCCCTCCGCCCTCAGTGCTTTTCCCAAATCCAAAAACATTGAGACATTTGGAGCCACGGGGGAAGATATATCTGTATGCTAACCCAGAGTGCGATAGAGGAGAGCATCGCTGTAGAAAAGGATGGGGGGCAAAAACTTGAAGGTGCAGCCCCAGCCCTGCTCTGAGCTGGCTCCGGGCATGGGATGAGCAGGTTCTCGGGTAGGAAAGGAGCCTGAGGGACCCCTCACGCAGCTTGTGTCTCTAGAGTGTGTATCTCCCCAGTGTAGTTCCACTTCTGTGCTTGGTGCTGTCTCAGATCTGTAGAGATAACGGGATCTTGGCGATGGATGTTGGCACCGTGCACCCAATCCCGTCTACATAGGAAAATGACCTCATCCAAGGAGGGCTGTGTGTATATATAGGAGAGTTTAAACATAGACTCTACACCTACATCTAGATCTATATATAAAGATGTATACACACACACAGCCTTCTGTGTGTATATACGCCTCCGACACTCCCAAACCCCCTTGCCTAGCCCAGGTTGCTGTGTGCCACCCCAGCAGGCCGAGCACTGTACATGGTGTGGGCACAGGGTGTTGCTGGAAGCGCTCAGAGCTTTTTGTGTGCCATTGTGTGCCTCTGGTCCCCTCCCTTACAGAAAGGGCTGCCCATAGGACAGGCACACTCATATTGCCATCAGCTGAGGCTTTGCTTGTGGTGCCTTTTTCAGCAACAAACGGTTAAATCCAAACTTTCTCTCCCTGCTCCTTTATTTATTTGTTCATTTATTTACTCCTTGAAAGTACTAAAACGGGCACTCAGCTGCATGGACCCCAAATCACGTTAAACTGAATTGGATGCAGATGTGTTTTTTTCCATGGGGTTTACCTGCAGGAAGGTCACCACGGAACCAGGAGTCCCCCCCAATGGCTCTCTGTCAAGGTTCTCTTTTCTCCTGTGGAAGGGGAAGGTTGGCTTGAAGGTGGAGGCATTTTCCAAACGTGAGCTTTTGTGATGGAGGGAGAGAACTATCCCAGCAGGATTTGGCCTCTATTTATTTTAAAACATGGAATAGCAGAAAAAAGGAAAAGAAAAAAAAGTAAGAACAAAAAAAATCCTATATAACAAGTCCGAAGGGAAGAGAATCAGTGAAGTGAGAACCTGTGAAGCCTCGATTCCCCCAAGTGTCGGGTTCACCCAGAGCTCCAGCAGAGTGTTTTGCTTCTCTTCCTAACGGTTACAGGATGACTATCAGGAGGATGCAGCACAAATAAGCACGTTCCCTTCCATTTTGCATCTCCATAACAGAGTTGAGACTAAAAGCCAAAATCTGAGTGCAGCCCTTACAGAGCAGTAGGACTGTGCCAGTGCATATGTTTCCCACTCACATGTTGAAAACGATACCTTCCAACATGGGCTTGTTTCTGATAGCACATGTTTCTGCAGCTACACGGGCAAAAAGCTAAACAGAACTTCCCTGAATTGTTCCTATTGAGGGGCAAAGAGGCAGTGCTACATCAGCATGACACCTCCAAGGCAAACAGGGGTGTTCAGCAAGGCACACTCACTGGTGTTGTGGCCATATACTGAGCAGAGGTCTTTATTGTAGGCTTTGGATGGTTGGAACCCATTTGACAGCAGCGCTGAACCATACAGAGCATTCGGTTTGGGAACAAACTTCCCTTAGTGGCAGCTTGGGGTGGATTTCAGGCCTCCATTGCCAGGTGTCTGGGAACCCTATGTGTTCCCTTGCTGTCCTGTGGGTAGGATTGCTGCTTAATGGGGATGGTGCCTTCAGGTCCCGCCGTTGTGCCGTGCCCTCTGAGGTCTACGCATGGGGTGCTAGCGGAACTATTCCCTCCTCAGAGGGAGCTGGGATGGGAACGGGGGAAATGTATTATAAAGGGGAAAAGAGCTGAGGATGGAGTCCTTGTCTCTGGTAGGCCTGTTCCTAAACCCAATGTCAAGGCTCCAAGATGTGCGCGTGAAATGGCACAGACAGACTCTGTTTCTTTCCGAGGTCCTCAGGTTGAGTGCAGAAATCCCAAGCACTGCTGACTGTCCTGCGTCCCGAGTCATCCTTTCAAATTGAAATGAATTTCTTTAAAAAAGCAAGGGCTGGCTAATGGGGAACCTCGTGGCTGCTATATTTATGTGCATAAACTTGAAATTTAAACAACTTGAGGCGGTGTGGGATGTAGTGAGGCTTTTATATATAGTAACCTTTTTGTTATTAGTTTTGGAAGTGCTCAGCGATGCGCTGCTGCCAGCTCTGTCGGGCCGATGCGCGGTACTTGCTCAGCTGCAGGCTCTGCTTCCAGCTGGAGCTCCGCCGCTCTCCAGGCTGGTCGTACACAGCCAGGTAGACCACTTGTCCAAAGCTGAAGTACCCAAAGCGATTGCGTGGTTATAAGGGGGGTGTGGGGCTGGGGTTCTTTTGGCTGCTTTTCTTTGTTTCTTTGGGATTTTTCCCACCCGTCTGCATGCGGGTGGGAGCCAGAGGAGGTGGACACCAGAGGTTGGGTTTGGGCTCTGCTCTCCACCTCCCTGCCAAGATCGAGGCAACCCGAATATTTACCACGTACAAAAGGAATGAGAACCGCTGGGCATTGATCAATGTGATAGCCCTACCTCGACAGAAAATGGGCCCAGAAAAGCAGAGCTAAAACTAATCTTCCTAAACGGGGTGGTAGTGGTGGGGGGGGGGAGGAATTGGTGGCTGAAGGATTGTGCTGGAGCTGCACACATTTCTTTCATCTCCTGGATCTCTCATTCACAACAGGGCCCCATCTGCCTGAGCGGGACGTTGCTCAAAGAGATCCAATAGATGTTTGTTCCAGAGTCCACACTGAAGCCACAGACTGACGTGGAAGGGTTTCCATTTGTTTCTCACACGTGCAAACACACATTTCCTTCTCCTCTTCAAACCAGAAAACCTCTGCTCCCCACTTCTGCTCTCTCCTGTGTTTTATGCAGATCCATACTCAAATGTGTACCAAAATTCTTCACCTCGTTTGCTGAAATCGCCAAGATTTGTCAGGGAAATTAAACTAAACAAGGCACTGTGCGAAGCATTGAACTTTAAATACCATCCACTACCTCGAGGAGAAGAAAACGAGTCAACAAACGCTCAGGTTTCTGCTACCGTTAGGTTATTGTAATTAAGAGAATTATTTGGTTAGGTTTTTGTTGTTGTTGTTAAGATGGTGAGAGCTCTGTCATGCTCAAGCAGCGTGCGTGTGAATGCAATGCTCTTTCCCTTCTTTCTGATGCTGGGCTGAGAGCTGGTGTCTCCCCGAGCTGATGGCTATGGATGCAGAGGTGGTTGATGCCAGGACGGCAGGTGGATATCTGGGGACGGCAGCCCTGAGGAGGCAGATCGTACCCTGCAGCTCTTGGGCTCGGTGCCCTCCTTGGTGCGGCGGCGGTGAGGTTGCTTTGGGCTCCCCCATGGTGCTGCTGCTCGGTCAGGTCAGTGCTAACGCCTCGCAGCGGGGCCGGAGGGAGTCCCGTCGCGAACAATGGCATAAACAAAGGGAGGGGACCCGTTACCTTGACACGCTTTGTTCCTCGGCCCCCAACTGCATCCTCACGCCATACAGGGAGGCATTGCCCGCGGGAACGAGTGATGAGCTCCGGCCATTGTCCCGAATCCATTGGAAAACAAACCCTAACGCCAAGCGGATAGGCCCCCCCCACCCCCCCCACGCTCAGCACGGAGCTGCGGACGGCTCCATCCCTTTCCTGCTGCTCCCCGCTCTTCCCGCTGCTGCCACTTCCCCACGGGGCCCTCCACAAGGCTGGGGGCAAATGGGAGGCTATGAACCCCCCCCCCAACAACCCGTCCCAGGCACTGTGAGCGCGGCGTGGGGCGGCCGAGGGGTTGAGAGGAGCTGAGAGAGTGCGTGGGGTCTCCGCTTTGGCCCTGCGTGGAGGGGTTTCCCCGTGGAGCAGCGCAGCGAGGCTGCCGCTTTTGTTCTCATTGGATTCGGATGGGAGCAGGTTCCAGTCCGGGGAACCTTAAGGGGATGGAGGAGACGCGATGGCACGGCCCGAGGCGGACGGAGGCCCACGGAAGGGCACGCAGCGGTCCTGGGCACAGCCGGATCCGTCCTTTAAATGCGAGTGTGTGTGTGGGAAAGAGGGCTGTGGGGCTAGTTTGGTACCAAACTCCTCGCTTCGAAGGTGGAGGGCTGCCTCGTCCCTTCTGGGCTGGAGGCAGCTAAAGAGGGAGAAAAAGAGCAGCAAAAACTAGTGGAATTTTCAAAGCGCTGAAAATTCCGCTGAGGGATTGCTACTAGCCCTTGTCCCTTAGACACACGATGGGGGGGAGGGTCAGCGGGGGATCCTTTCGTTGTGGTTCCCGCACCTGCAGCCTCGGGACTAGGGGCCCCGTCCCATTGCGGGCTGTGCCGGCAGTTATCTACCCGGCAGGAGCTCGGGGCGAGGCTGCCTCCTGCCTCCTGCCTCCTGCCCCCGCCTTCGGGCCGTGCCCCGCTGGGGCGGCCCCGCGGCCCTTTATGCGCGGCGGTCAGCAGCCGGGCTGCGGGCTCGCAGCTGCATGCAAATAGATCCCGGCGATCAGCTCATGTGTGAGCTCTGCTTCGACGACAACGTGCCTCTACGAACGCAAGGACGTTTATTTTATTTTATATTATTTAATTTTATTTTATTTTCCCGGCTGCAACCGAAGAAATAAACACAGGGAGAAAGTTGGTTAGGATGAGGGCTGCGCCAAAAGCAATTCGCTTTGGTGGGAAACCAAAGGTGGGAATCCGTTTCCTGCTCCTCTGCGAGGACAGCAATGCCGTAGCCAGAGGGAACGACCCCACGCGGTATGAACAGCCGAGAGGAGTGGGACATCTCCTCTATCATCTGCTGCCACGTGGAAAACGCCTCTCCCCACAATTTGCATTGAGTTATGGCTGTGTTCGATACGGGGTGGGAGTGGGGGGCTGTACACTTTGCTCCCTTGCAGGTAGAAAGTGCGTGGTTGGATCCTGCCGCTGCTCTCCACCACGGTCTGTCCGCAGGCACAGGGTGAGGGCGATTCGGTGTCTTCAGCAGAGGCTGAGTAAAGTGAATGAGATTAAAAAAAAACAAAACAACAACAGCAAAACACGGAGGAGGAGGGCGAATCATTAAGGATTGGAGTGGGAGAAGAAAAAAGTAAAACTGAAAACAAAATAATCACCAAGAACCCAATTCCAGAGAGGATGGGACAGGCTACAGTTCCTCAATTGCCATTTGGCAGACTCACATGAGAGAAAAGAAAGGAAAAAATAAGAATCATACTGAATAGTGGGGTAGTGGTGGGGAGTAGCGCTGTGCTTGAGGCAGCTCAGCCTTTGGGGACCCCTCGTGTGGCCGTGGTCGAGGGGGTGGCGGGGAGCGGTCCCTCCCCTCGTCCCTCACTTTAGGGGCAGTCACTCCTAAGAAAAAGGCCGAAGAGTGGCAACCCGACTGCAGGCTCTCCCCTGGGGTTCGGGTAAGCGGTGCTCGACCCCCCTTCTGGGATCTTCCAAGATTTCACCCCACTCTCAGAGCCAACTTCTGCTGCTCCCTATGGGGCTTTTTTTCTCTCTCTCCCCCCCTCCAGCCGCCCCGGGTAGGGGGGCAGCCCCTCCGCGGGGCAAGCATCAGCCTCGCTGCCTCCCGATGCTCCCTTGTCGCTCCGCACAACGTAAACTCCGGAGGAAAATCTCCTCCGGGATCCCGCATCCCCTGCTCCGGGCGGCGGTTTAGCACCGAAGTTCCCCTTTCGCACCTCTGCGCACCTCGACGTGGGCACCGGGACAGGGCTGTGCCGCTCTCCGGAGCCTCATGAAGCCGCGGGGGGGGGTGAAGGGGGGGACACCCGAGCGTCCCCCTCCCCACCCGCAGCCTCCTCTCTCCCCTTTCTTGGAAAGTGTGTTTAAAGCGGCAGCTGAAACACAATTAATTGTAACTGATTAACATGGATTAGTTTGGCCTCCGAAGCACTTTAAGTCAATTCAGCAGCCATAATAATAATTAATTCATTAATAAGGACTATTGGTGCCGCCGCACCAAGCGCCGGGAAAAGTTTCGCAGCGAAGCAGAAGTACAGGTGGCGGCGAGAGCTCAAACGAAAACATTTGCATGCAACTTTTTAACCAGAAGGGAAAGCACTTTGGTTCTATGCGGAGACATGTGTCTCACACATTTCCAACCCTCCCCCCCCCTTCTCTTCCCCTCCCCTCCCCCTTTTTCTTTTTCTTTTTTGTAAACTATGTAAGAATAAACATTACAGCTCCGGGCTTTTAATTTCTCCAGATGGAATCATAAAGTACCTAGTCGGGTTTTTCATACCACACAATTGAGGACACATGTCTGCTTTTCCCAGTGCGGACCGAGAAGCGACTCAATTTGAAGGCACGCCGCCACCGCACCGCACTTCGGATGGCGAACTGCAACGAGTTCGTCCTCTTAACAGCCGGGGAACCGCTGGGAGCCCCGCTTCGTGCTCCCTCCCTCCGCCCGAGCGCAGCCCCAGGCTGACCCCACAGGCGGAGGGGAGACCCGACGGGACGGGCGAGCCCTGCGCTGCTCGGAGGTTGACAATTCCTCCTTCCCCCCTCCCCCGGAGCTCTGCTGCCTACATGTACATAGGCGGGGGGTGCAGGGAGGAGCCCCCAGACCCTCCTCCTGTCCGCCACGCGTAGCCGGGCTGAGAGGCACCGGAGTGCGGAAAACGGAGAGACGAGGAAATTAATTGACGAGATGTCCGGCCCTGAAGCGCGTTATCACTGCTGCGATAGGAAGGGGCTGCTCACAGCCCCGCCTGGCACCAGCATCCCCCCCCCTCCCAGCCCCCGGTGCTGACTTACATGGGGCGATGGCACGGGGTTCCCCGCTGGGCCCATTGCGGAGCGCGTTGATTTACGCCCCAGCCGTCCCGCTCCGGCCCCGCGTCATCTGCGCGCTGCAGACAAACAGCGTTCAGTATGCAGAAGGAGCCGTGCCTTTTCTTAAAGGAGAACTCACCCCGGCGGAAAGTTCGCAGCCGAACGGAGGGCACGGGGGAGGGCGGGGGGCTGTGGGTTCGGGCACTGCCCTGAGACACGGAGTTGGGTGGCGGGGCGTGGAGAGGGGCGGCCGGGGGACACCGCCGGGACGGTTTGGACTGTGGCACCGCCGAGTCCCCAGACGCGGGGCTCGTAAAACCCCCACCCCAAACAAACAAGCGAACACCGAGGGTACACGCGGAACCGATGAAAATGACACCCGACAAAGCCCCGACGCGCTCCGCAGATGGCCCACGCAGCTTTGGGATAGAAAAAGTGAGGAAGAAGCCGTCCCACCGTCCCCATCTCAGCTCCGTGGCTCTGCTCGCCCCGTCCCCGCACTGCCCCGGGTCCCCGGGACCGAGGCCCCACTGTGCGGTGCGGGCGGCCCCGGGCGAGCCCCGTGGGGAAGAGGCATCGCGCTGCCTGACGCGGCCGGTCCCCCGTTTCGGGCAATTATACTGCATATTTTGTTGTTCTCTCTCTCTATATATATTTTTAACACGTGGTTGGAAAGTCTGTAGCGCCATCTAACGGGAGGCGGAGGCTGTTCTGCGCCGTGCTGCTCCGCCGAGGGTAAGGCGCAGTGGGGATGTCCGGCTCGGCTCGGCTGGTTCGGCATGGAACAGTATGGCACGGCACGGCTCGGCCCACATAAGGCTTCCACACGTGCTCACCTCTCTGCATCTCTTGCCGCCTCCGAGCATCTTAAGTGAGACCCTGGGAATACAGTCCTTTCTGCCAAACCAGGGTAGGGTTTTTTTGTTACGTTTGAAGTTTGCTTTCACTCTGCTTCTGTATTTCTCTTACGAATGCAGAATCTTCTATGTATGGCACACAACAGTTTTGCAGTAGTTGCGTATCTCTTCAGGCCCAAGGCAGCCCAGAGCACTTTCTGTCCGTGTCTGGTTGTAAAATGTCAGTGCAGCCTCTATTTGCATCACCCCCCTCTAAAACTGTACTGGTGTTTCAGCCCAAGTTGCTCAGTGCCCTTGGGTATCACTTACTGCATGCGGCACTCCCGTGTGACTCAGGTGGCCGGGTTACGTTGGCCCATGTGATGATGGCACCTGTGTGCCACTGACACCCGATGACTCCTAAGTGTGACACTGCTGAGACACATCAGGGCCCCCTGAGTGTTCAGGCTGCAAACAGCTGTGTGAGGCCCTGGCTTCCTCCAGGCACCAGTATGGACTTTTACAAAAGCCCAAAGAAGCCTAAATCCTCTGTTATATGTGGAGCTCAGCCCATACTATAATACTGAGTATCTATATCCCTACTTATTTTGATGTAATATCTGAAACATCTGTGATGGCACCCACGCCGTTTGGAAATGGGATTTACCCACCTTGTCTGTCTACACCCTCTGAAGAGAAGAGCAACATCTCCAGTTCTGAAGCCTCCCAGCAGCCAGAAGCAGATGTAGGTGATCTCTCCTCCTTTGCCATGTACAGCAAACACTTCCCACACACCACAAGGAACACAAGGTGTCCAGGATGCCTCCCTTCAGAGGCTGCCATGCCACAGGCTACTGTATAAACCAGACAATTAAGAGTTGCTGACAACTGCCTCATCATTTCTTACCTGTGTGGTCCGATTGCACCAGATAGTGCATTTTTGAAGGTGAAATTGTGATTTTATAATTCCCATCCCTTGTAAACTTCTGGCACCTTATGAGAGCTAATAGTTAAAAAAAATAACATCCTCACACTTATTCCACGTTGTAAAAACAAACTTAAATTTCACATGGCTAAAATGAAGCAAAGCACTGCCACCGGATTGCTTTCATAGGTAAGAAAGTGGAAACTCTTAATGTGTGCATCCTCAGATGGGAATAGATGTTCATTCTTGTGCCTGGGAATTCTTGTCATGTTCTGTAATTGGGAGGAAGAGAGATTTCTGTCTGCACGAGAAACAAGAAGGTAATTTCAGAGGTACGGACAACAAAACAACCTCCTATAGGGAGGGTAGGGTGTCTCGGAGTAAGCACAAAACATCAACCACACTCTAGTTCATTAACCACCTAAGAAGAGAGCTTTATGACTACATCCAGCAAAGGATTTGCATGTCTAAAAAGTTAGTTGTTTCAGTACTTAACTTTCAAGTGCCTTGCCCGGGGCTGGCATCCCCAATGTTGTGTTTGGCACCGGCACTCGCTATACTGTGAGCCGAGAAGGTGTGCACAGACAAATCTTTTGTGCCTTGTCCAAAGCCACGCTGCTTGGCGAAGGATGGCAGCAGCAGAGGAGCCCGGGTTTGTGGTTATGTTGGCAAAGGTGAAGTATTGGTTTCAGCTGTGGGGATCTTCTAAACTGAGGAAGGAAAAGGTTCTCCTCCACTCTTAGTTGAAGAGTGGTGGGAGGACGGCAGTCCCGATGGCTTTCAAATAGAGGAGTCCCAGGTGCTCCTCCAGGTGCCCCATACCTCCATGCCATGAGGAGTGAGTACTGAAGGATGGCAGGTGCCAACTCTCATTGTCACAGCTTGCAGATGAGGAAGAGTCCCCTGGGAGAACTACCTCCAGCCCTCCAGTAGCCAAAATTCAGGTGGGACATAAAGATTGTGTTTTGATCTAAAATACGACACCTATTTTCTTTTCCTTTATAATCCAGAGCAACTCAGGGTTTTGTCATTCAAAGGAGTTAAGCTTTGGCTTTGAAATCCTTTCAGGGCTGTGAGTTTTCTCACACTTGAAAGAGGAGTTCAGCTCCTTGAGGTAACTCAAGGCAATGTGTTTCTCACAGCAGTCCCAGGAGGACTATGGTCAGGAGCAGCTGTGCAGCTCATACGGGTCAGCCCTTCCTAAGCTTCTGATCCCCGTCCTGCTGAGGTTGTGGTGGTTTTGGTGCTGAGCCGTTGGTGAATTATGTGATGCCTTCCCCTCTTTCTTTCCCCCCTTGAGGGTGAGTTCTGATTCAACAGAAGATAATTCTGTCAGCCTCAAAGCCGGCTTTCATCGTTCCTCCCGTTCTGGTGGAAAAAGACAAGGGACCCAGCCCTTTTGGGGTCCCACTAATAAGGCAAAGAGAATATGAATTCCTTTGTACAAAAATGAAGCGGCTCCATCTACATGACGGTATTTACTTAAAATTGGGGTAGTTTTCTGAAGTGCTGGGGAATAAATAGGCTCAGTGGGTGCTCGGTCCCTCTGTAATTCACGACCCCTTCATGTAGATGCCAATGTTTTGACTTGGCTGGCTATCTTTAATATTTGGATTTGAAACTTTTGGCCTTGTGTGTTCTGTTTCCTCAGGGCCCTCTAATCTTAAACTTTTACCATAGAAAAATCTTAATGATTTCAAGGTTCCACCTTGCTAGCAATATGGTTTGAATCAGATACACTGCACAGAGACTATTTTGATTTTAAGAAAGAACAACCTTCTGGTTTTATGTCTGCAGGTATGAATAAAAATCTGAAAGATCCTGTGTTTAGGGCTTGCCTACTCTTGATAGCAGACAGCAAGAGCTCTGTGATATGGATCAGCGATACTACATGTTTTCCTTCATTAGAAACACAACCTAGACATTAAAAACAGCCTGTTGGAGAATCATATTCATTCAGTAATCATGTAATTTCACAATCAAGGGGTTACTATCCCTCCTCCCCCCTCCCCCCATTTAGGACTGCCCATCCATTATGGAGAACATCTGATTCCAATAAGTTTCTGATACCTTTTTCTAAAAGCAATGCCTGCATTTCAAATGTGGCTTTAGCAGTTATCAGATCCAGCACTGACTGCAGATGGGATTTATCTTCATGAGCTTCAGCCATATACTGCTAATGTGTTGGCCAAGTCCGGGATCCCTTGGTATCCATCAGTGGGGTGAGACAGAGGGTCTCATGACAGCTAACCTAAGCACCTATCAAGGAGGTGGGGGGGGGGGGGATGAACCACCTTTTGAAGATGTCTGTGCTGCTCTGTTGATTGCATCAGGAGCCCCAGCACCCAGCTTACTTACAGAGACCTGACGAGATGGCTGAAGTCAGGGAGATGGATTTCCTCCTACCTCTCTATGGCCAGCACAGGCAGAGACTGTTCAGGGACTCAGGACTAGTCAATTTGAGCTATTGCTACTGTCTGTAGCTGTGTTTTGACCATATAAAATTGAATTTCATGTATGAGCTCTCTTTTAAAAATGGGGCCATGCTTACACTGTGGCTGGTGGCAAAACGGTCAGGAAACAGTACCCCAGCCCTCAGCTCATTTGACCAATTTACAGTCTTGATGACTGAAATGCATCTTTAGTTCAGCACTGTTCTACTTGCCATTTGTGGTGCTTCTCCAAGGCATGAGGTCTTCTAGTTTTTCAAGACGGATTGAGCTGGGCTCTCCCTTTCGTTCAGACATTTTCTCTTTAATCATATGAGTCTAGGAGTCAGGCACTAAAGGAAATGCCAAGCAGCATGAGACTGGTCATAAAAAACAAAACAAAACAAAGATCTCCAAAACCCAAAATGGAACCTGGCAGAACATATAGAATACCTTCTTATGTGGTTACACTGGGGTGCTGGCACACACAGCTTGTACAGAGCTAAATTTACACTATAATGAACTCTCAGATTTTCTCTCCTAGTTAGCGAGACTCCATTAACTGGGAAGCAATGAAGGCAAGGGAGCCAGTGATCTGGGCTGTGGTGAAAGAGACGCATACATTCCAAAGACTTTTTTGAGTATTTTACTCCAAGGGTACATACAGGTGGGATGTGAAACAGTCAGTCACACCTGGCCAGGTAAGTTCAGCATCCAGAGCAGTTTGCACTTGGCTGAAAATGAGCCAATTCCCTTCCCTTCCCTTCCCTTCCCTTCCCTTCCCTTCCCTTCCCTTCCCTTCCCTTCCCTTCCCTTCCCTTCCCTTCCCTTCCCTTCCCTTCCCTTCCCTTCCCTTCCCTTCCCTTCCCTTCCCTTCCCTTCCCTTCCCTTCCCTTCCCTTCCCTTCCCTTCCCTTCCCTTCCCTTCCCTTCCCTTCCCTTCCCTTCCCTTCCCCTTTGGCATGATCTTTCCTATTGCATTTTGTTCCACTTCCTGCTTATCACCTGGCCTTTCTTTTAAAAGACATGAACTAATACACTGTACCTTTCTTGAAGTAGTTATATAACTAGGCTTTCTCTTCTGCTTCTTCAGATTCCCATAAGTTTTAGTCTCGCAGATCAGTGCTCCAGGCCTCTCCCACAATTAAATACCTGGACTCCACAATCCATCTGACTTTACTAATCAATTCACTGAATTTACCAAAATTTGCCCTTTTGAAATGTAAAACCTTATTAATATGCTCATTTATTTATTCCGTTTTATTAGAAAGTGACAGTCCCTGACTGCTTGAGTCAAGGCTTTTTTTTTTTTTTTTTTTTTTTTTTTTGCTACAATCATCAGTTACCAAATGCAAGTCTGAAAGAGCATCGCTCCTTACTGATGATTCTATTAAGAAATTTGCTGACTACTACATCCACGCATTCTATCATTATTAGTGGCATTTATTTTTCAATCTGGATTTGGGAAGGTAAGAATTTCTCTGTGTGATACCAACCTGAAAGGACTTAGTTCCCTAATGCTTCCTTTACCCACAATCAGAATCAAATCAGGGGAGATGTACATTCCAAGTACTCTCTTTGGCCATCTTTTCCTGAAATTATTAATTCTTCATAGGTTTTCATATTATTAATACTTGGTTCTCTGCCACAGACTTCACCTTTGTCTCTGCCTTTCTGGGTAATGCATGCACTTTGAGACCAGTGTTCCAGCTATGGTTGCTGTTCTGCTGTGCTACCAGCATACATGCCTTCCCCACTTAGTGACCCATCAGCTTATTTCATAGTTTTCTATTTTTTTGGGGGTACATATTACGTTGTTAAATATTCCTGTGCCCCATACCACAGCTTTGTTAGGACCTTCTCCTGATGCTGTACTGCCAACATGGAAGAGCTCTCATCACACTTTACACTTCCTTTCTTCTTATTCTTCACCATTCCGATTACTGAAATGTCTTTATCCTTTGACACATCCTCACATACCTAGGCTTTCTCCTCTGGTGTTTGCTGGGTACGTGGAGATTATTCAAGTCTTTGACTCTGTAGACTTCATTTCTCTGTTCAAAGCTCTGCTTATCAGTTCTGCCAGACTTGCTTTCAGAAGGCTATTTCCACAGTCTCTCCAATGGAGTCTGTCCTTCAGAAAGGTCTTCTTTAGTGAAAATGTCCCAGTGGTCAAACCCTGACAGTCCTTTGGCTAACTGTTCATCTTTCTCACAGCGCTTTTTTTGGCTTACTCTTTATTTCCTATAGCATCAGGAAGTTCTAGACCCTAGTGCTATTTTGAAATAAGCAATATTTGAAAATAATTTTAAAATGATAATGACATCTGCACCACATCTCCAGTAATACAATTCTAAAAGCAAACTCCCTCGTGCAAGCAGACAACCCAGAGAGACAACACAAATGCAACTAGAGCCAGCAGAGAATATTCTGTTCCCCTCTCAGGACTTCTTGTCTATGCAAAGAGTTTTGCCATCTTTGCTATGTCAGTCAGAAGCATAAAAACAATTGCCTGAGGTAGACAGATCCATATCAGGGGGAGAAAGTAAGTCTTTTTGCTGATATATTATTTTGCTCATCAAAATGCTTTCACTGGAGTGGTTCTGTTGGTATTATATTAGTGTAGCTTTGCTGGCAAGTGGTTTCACATGCAGTGAACAAAGTCTAATGGAATAGCAGACAGCAAGGACTACACCATGTTCATTCTGCTTTGGAGGGGGCTCAGTAGGGGTAGCTTTAGTAACACACCAGTTTGGCTAAAAATAAATGCAATGTGAGAAAGGGCAGTAACAGACTGTGTTAAAATATAAAGGCTACAGTGGATGCATTATTGGATGTCTTCTGCTCATAGAATTCCTTGGGAGTCAGTACTTCTGAGACGAGGGCTCAACAACTGTTCAGCAGACATTGCTGAAAAGTTAATATTTTGGATACTTCAAGTTATATAAACCCACCTAGAATGTACCTGAGTCTGGAAGACTGGAAAATATGGAAAGAAATGTAAGTAAAAATTCATCCAGTGTGCATCCTTTCCTCCCTTCCTCCTCTTCCCTCCCTCCATGGAGACACGTGAACACTTACCTGTCCTTCTGAGTCCATGGAGGATTCCTTTGCAAATATGCAGTGTTCTCCTCTCCTCCTGTCCATCCAAAAGGAGACTCTGGGCTGATGTGCTCAGCTCCCACTCAATTTATTCCCATCTTCTGATGCCAAATCACTGTCTGATTAGCTGAAGAGTGAATAGTGAAAGCTCAAATTGGAAGCATATTCTCTAATTGTGTAAGTTAGGATCAGACATCTTTCTTCAGCTTGGTGGAACCCATTTCCCAGGGATGACCTTTAACATTTCCAGTTGTAGTACTTCCTTATGTGTTTTTATGTTCTGAAGTGAAACACAAGCTCTTCACTGCTACCTTTAAACACTGATGGGGAGAATTCCAGAAGAATGAAATCCACCCGGTCATAGTAAACACAAAGGCACCATCTCTGCCTCAGCCTCTTCTTGAGCTGCATTGGGGAACAACGGCTGAGCTTTTTGGCTTAGTATTTTTCCCTAAGCATCTGCTGTTAGTCACTATCAGTGGCAAGGGTCTAGAGGGACACTGACATGGTCCAGTATGATCATTCTTAAATTTTGATATTATGCTTTGACAGCTTGGCCTTATGCAGCTTCAGGAAGCCAAGGCATGGTAATGCCTGGGCAAAAGGGCATGGATCAAACATTGCCATCAAAGCCTGTTCATTAATATTTTTGAATAAGCACATAATAAAAATGATGAAGAATCCACCCTTCAGCTTGGCTGTTTGCAGCAAATATTATAAGGGTATTAAACTAAACAATGGCTTGTACTCATCTGGCTCTCCAGATGTTTTCTATGACTCTTATTTTCTATCAATCAGTTAACCACGGTTTTTGCTTTCCTTAGCAACGTATTTCCAAATCACAATCAAAGAAACTAACGGCAAATAATGAGGGCTAGATTGTATTTGATTGCTGCTAGTTTGCTCATGGGAAAGGAAACTGCAAGAAGCTCTGCCAACCCTTCACACTGGCAGAGCAGCCAGGAACGCTTCCAGCTCCCCTGACTGCCCCCAGATGCGCTCCTCGCCAAAGGGGCTCTGCAGCGGTCGCCTCTGAAGGGGGGACCCTACAACTAGAAAGGGAGGAAACATGCGACCGATGGCTATGCTCCTGCATAGGAGATGCAGAATAATTTATTTCTCTTTCCATCAAGTTCTTTATTACAGCCTTCCCAACACACTCATAGACACAGCAGGCTGCAGTCATTCAGAGTTTAGCAGTGAGTGTTTTAGACTCGCTCTGTAAGGAAGCACAGCTCATATAATTGCACGATGCATACAGGCTTGAGTGCATGTTTGTCTGTTAACTGTTGAACCCATTGGGCAGTTGTACCTAAACCTGGCAGAAAGTTAGAGGTTTCAGAGATAAGTTCGTACACTTGTGAAAATAGAAAGCTGAACAATTTTCCCACTGGCAGAAAGGCTGCAGCCCACGCTCAGCTCTCGTTCAACACAAAGACAGTCCACTTGGGAGAGAGACTGGATGCTTCAGCCAGATTTTATACCTTGTTAGGTATCAGGGAATCCACCTAAGAGCCAAGACTGCTCTCCCTCATGGGTTCTCCAGTGTCTGATAAGGGTGGAATTCACACCGCAGCAACAGTATAATTCACTTAAAATGTCAGCCGGCCATGAATAACTGACTCCATTGGAAACTAGGCTTCCGGAATCATTCTGGTGTTCATGGAAATCTTGGTCCTCACTCATACACTGCACAGCTCCAGGAGGTGTAATGGGTATTTCTCCATTCTTTCCAGTCTCCTGATGAACTCTGTCAGGGCTACCTCTGCCCTGTGCTATGCGGGGTCTGCCTGCTGCATTTAGAGGTTCAGAGAGGAAACTTCTTCCCTTAGAGATGGACTCATCAGGTAGAACTTGTCTAAAAAACAGATTCACAGAAGTGCTCCCCATTGCCTTCTAGTTTCTAGGAGAGAAAAAAAAAGGAAAAAAAAAATAGAAAAAAAAGACAAAAAATGACCAGATTTCTCAATGGCTTCCTGGCCAGAAAGAATTGCTGGCTGCTGAGCACTTATGGAAAAATGCTCTATTGAGAAGTGTAAATGAGAACGCAATCTTTCTGAAAAACTGGATCCAACTGGGGACTATCAACACTTGAAATTTTGGCCAACATTGCTTTTGAAACACTCAGGCTTTAAATGAGCAAAATCAGAAGTGACTTTTCGAAAGCCTCCTGCCTTCATCCTCCCCTTATTCCCAGGTAGCACTGAAAATACTTGAGGTATTGATGTCAAGTATTGTACTCAAACCAGGAAAAAAAAAAAAAAGGACACATTTCAGTTAACTGAATGCTCAGGTTTCCTCTAGATACTGTTTTAATAACAGACTCATTAGGAAATTCCCCTCTTATTTGTATTGTCTTCCCATGTTAAAAGACGGAATGTTATTTCTTAATTTCAATATTATTATTGAATAAGGGTAGCTATTCCCTGCAGAATGAACAGATTATTCTGGTCCACTCAGGGATCAGCATTATTTCTGGCTTCTACATTTCCCTGGGAATGAATGCTAATATCGCAGCAGGTATTTGACTGGGGTATTTAAAAAGAGAGAGGGATGTATAGACATTCGATGAGTGATAAAGAGGGAGAGGGAAGTCAGCACCTGAAGACAGGCACAAGTCCTCTCATCAAAGAGAATTCCATGTAAAGTGGAATGATGCTGGTGGAATTTAAGCTATTGCCATATTTGCTGCAGATTTAAATGGGATCGAGGTCCTGGTGCAAAGAAAGAAGAATTTATTTCCCATGCAGATATATGGTGTTGTTTGACTTCAATAGGTGTTGCAAATGTATCCTGGGAGTCAGACTCTGCCTCTGTTAAAAGTCAGGGTTGCAAGAGATTGCACTGAGATTGTAGGCGGGACAGATCAGATATTATATGGGCAAGAAGGAAATACAAACCTCATAGAATTAACATATATTGTCACATTCTATTAAGGTTTTCTGTAGGGCTAGATCAGATTAAATACATTGAATCCCCCTCATCTTACAGCATATGAAAATATTGTCATGGATAGAATTTTTCATTAGTGGATAAAATGCAGAATAATGAACAGTAGACAAAAAAGAGAGAAGATGTAAAGCCAATCAAAGGGAGGGCAGATGTTTAAAAAGTCTTTTGCTATTCAGGATTGTGATCCAACAAAAGCAATTATGTTTCTGCTTTCTCAATTTCAAAACAGCAGCAAAGAGCTTTGAGGTTTTTCCAGTGCTTATGGCCTATCTCCACACCGTTAACTGAACAGAAGGTAACATAATACCAAACATAGCCAAAGGCAACTGATTCCATGTAAAGCTTATAATTTGGGACATCCAGTGAGTTAAAGGGGATCGTAATCAAGAAGGAGAAATATATATATATATATTCTAAAATTGCCCAAGAAATCTATAAGAAGCCTAATTAAATTCTGTTGTAAATCTGGAAGAGGAATCATAAAATCAAAACTAAAACAGTGCCTACAGGTGGAAATTACACTTGGTACCCTTTGAACTCGTGAAAAAGACGACGTGTGGAATTTTATCAAGGAATAGTTGGCATGTGAATGCAGGAAAACAATGCTTGGTCTTGGCAAACTGCTGCCTATTATTTTAGCTCAAAAACGTTTGTGCTATTTTTGAACTGATAAGTATCAAAGATTTCACCATAAACGCAGTCTGCCACATTCCTCCCCCAGTATCTCTAGCCACGCACCTAAACAACTGTGAGGCTAAAAAAGGGAATAGTTAGTGAATGCAGCATACGTAAAGCCCAAAATGCAATAGAATAAATAGGGAAAAGAATAAATGCCAGTCACGCAAACTTGTGAGAGAACCACATTCTTAACAGCATAATACTCTTCCTATATTTCTTGATGCACAAGGGCTAATGTAAAGAGAAGCTGCTTTCTACTCAGAATGCATGTACTATGTCATAATAAAAAGGAGAAAGGCCGTATCCTGCCCACTGTAGTGGTCATACAATGTATTAATACTGTACAAGTGAAAGGGCTGCATGGTTGGCCAGCCACAGAATAGAAAGCTACTGAAGTCAGTGAGACTGGGCCAGGGTATTTATTCAGTGGGGCTGAGGTTTTGCCCATGGTGCTTGCCTTCTTCTGCTCTGATTTTTTATTCTGCAGTTCTATTCAGATAACTCAGGACACTTTCTGCTTCCTCACCTTTTCTACTTAAAGAGCAGGAATTAATAAGACTTATTTTGCAGGTAAGCAGACAGAACTTTGTGACATCAGATGATGAAGATGGGCCTGATCCCATATTGTCTTCTGTGTACCTAAACTGCAACTTGGGCAATATGAATGTGCCTACAGAGGATCATACAGAAAATCCCACCCATCTTCATTAGGCATCTCCCAGGCACGTACACTGCTAGATTAGACTTCCTTAGGTACCCAATACTGTCCTACTGTGCGAATACAGCAAGCCCTATCCAAAGTCTGACTGAGTGAACAGGAACACAGCCTTCCTGTGAAGGGCATGGTTTGCCCTGCTACAGAAAGCACTAGGGTGCAGGGCAGGCATTGACAGAATGTGGAGCAGGACAGGAGGGGCCAGGGGAACAAGGCTCTTGGTCCTGCTGGAGAAATAAAGAAATGTAGGCACCAGTAAAGAAGTTCTCCACCTGGCTTGAAAAAGGATTAAATAGACTCACCTCCATTTGCAAAATACCATGTTAGCACAGTCTCATACACTCTGGGCTTCAGTATTTGCAGCCACTTCCTTTCAAAAGTGCTAACTTCTGTCTGCCTTTTGTGCAATTGCCTGGCAGCTGGAACTCTCTGGGAAATAAAAGTTTTCTGTTCTTTTTAGCCTAGAGTTTAAAAGTCTGTTACGGGGACTCTCATTGAGAGATAAGAGGTAGCAGAGGAGACGACCACATCGTACTTCACAGTGAAGTTAGCCATGGTGCACATGAAAAGTCAGGAGTCATGGAACTAAACAGAGCAAAGGCAAACTACTGCTTTTGCATTGCATGTAGACAGGCAGAGAGTGAAAACCAGGGTTCAGAGCTTCCTGTTCTCAGTGGGAATACTCATTACCTGTGCCACTCGAAACAGACCTTTCTACTTCCTCTGACTACATGAGCTATGATTTCTGGGCTGCATAGTGACCCAGCTGATATTGAGAAAACAAAGGCATTCACATTCTCACTCTCACCTAATCCTTCTGACAAGAACGCCTTCTCTGCGTTGGTGTAGAGTCTGCTGAGACAGGTTGGAAGTCCCACTTCTGGGACACAAAGTGAAGAGACTCTTGTCTCAAAATGTGTGTCCTTAGGTAGCTAAGGCCAGGAGAAGGAGCTCAGTTCATAAGCTGATGTTCCAGACATACTTGACTGCAGCTCAGATGAGGATGAAAACTCCCTGGTTGGAACTTCCTATTATCTCCAAAGGCAGGTTGCTTGGTTTGCTGTGAGCATTCTGAGTGCATTTACATTCATGAGTATAGATGGACAGGTCTGTTCTGTCCACAGTCCAGGTCACATGGATATATGGTATTCTGGTCCAGGAGATAAGGCTTGTTAGCTCAGGTTCAGTGCTGAAGTTGTACAGTCACATAGCTGTGGGATTGCAGCTGGGTCACCAGATGTGGCAAGAACTGGCATGTCTCAATGCACTCATCTACAGATGATTGCTTTCTAAGTGCTAGTCAATGTGTAGGGAATTTGAGCTTTATCTCCTTGTGCATTTTGTCAGAACCTCACCCCAAGCTTGTGACCTAACTTAGGATTTGTTTTCACTGCTGATCTTAAAAATCATATTGCACACTCTAGCTGGATCTTCAAATTGTGGGGTCAGTGGAGAGGCAGCCTGTATGGATGCACTAAAGAACTGTTGAAGGCTGGCTGTTAGAACAAGCAAACTGAGCACCGTGGCTTAGACTGACCTTTGCCCAGGTTATAATGGGCTATTTTAACAGCCATTTAACTGGTATCCAGAAAAGGCAGGCTGACTGATGACATGAAGTGAGAGGTCAGAGTATGCCACTCTGAGTATGCTTTTCCTCCCTGGATTAGCAGTCTTTCCTCCAGTCACTCAGTGACATCTAAGTGCATTTCTCTGACACCATTCACTGCTTCCCCTTCCTTCTTTTGGCCACAGTGGACCTGGAGACTTGCTCTGCTTTCTCTCTCTCAGGGCAACAAAACCATATTCTAGGATGCTGTGAGGCACCTCTTGGTCTTTCCCATGCCAAATGTACCAGTCTCATGGAAGCTCAGGTTGACAGACAGAACTAAGTATTGGAATGGCATTGCTAAGATAACAGTGCAAACAAACAACATCTCAAGGCTGCTGCTCAGCACACAGTTACCACCCCAATGCTGATACAGGTTGACTGCCTGGGTTCTCTGTCCTTGCTTCACTTCTGAGGACAGTGCAACCCATTTCACTGCCAGACTGCCTCACTTTGTCCTGAAGAGAAGGAGAAATGCTTCACTTGTCAGGTGGCAGTGTAACAAACAAGACCAACTGACAAGTGGTTTAAAAAGCCATCCCTTACCACCTCTTGGCTGATAGTTTGTGCTTTCCAGATGAGATTTATGCCTGAGTACTTGCCTTTTTGATCGCAGCTCCAGGGGGGTCACAAAGCTCATCAGGATAGATCCATAGGCAAACATCCAGTGTACACAGAGCTTTAGCTGTCTTACTCAGCACTGCGAATTTTGATTCAAGAGCTAAGCATCCCCTTCCAGGTAACTAAGCTGGCATAAAAGCACTGGGACGGCTATCAGACAAGCTCTTATGTTTTCTACTCATCAGGGTTAAGATGTGGCTGCACTCATTCATCTCCAGAAGTTTGTCCCCTTTCTCACTTTCCTTTGAGTTTACTGTCCAGTCAGTTTTGCAGTTTAACACTTTGTCTGCATCTTGACAGCTGTTTCCATGAAGTGATTCAGACTGAAAAAGAAGGGCTTTTGAATCAGGCCTCTTCTGCACAGGTCCTTGCTGTATCCCAGATAATCTACAAAGGCAACACGGAGTGTAGCTCTGACAACGGATGGGAAGCACTGCAAGGCAGTCTGCTATAGCTTTTTGTTTCTGGGATTCATGCTGTACTTTAACGGGTCAGCTACAGCTCCCATGGTGTCACTTGGAAAGGAAAAGAGAAAATGCAAAAATACCTCAATTGCACCCCTATTCCATCTCTACTAGTCTCCTCTAAACAGGTCGTGTGGGAACAGATGGCATAGGAATTGGCTCTGTCAGCTTAGTAAGAGCTGGGAACTTCCTTGTGCCAAGGGAATCCTCAAATGGGGAGATTCGGCACCTCTCCAGCTTTTCCAGAGTGGAAGATCATTCTTAAATCATTCTAAATGATTTAAGAATCTGGCCCATTGTGTCCTCATTTCCTCTGCAAATCAGCACAAATACTGTGGATGATGGAGTGGTAAGAAGGCAGAGAACAAAATTTCAAAGAGGATCAAAATATGCCATTTTAGCTCCTGTACATATAAACATGCATAACATGATATTTTGTTTAGACAGTTATTTAAAAAGAAACTTACAATCTTTTTAATTAAAGTGAATGCAAAGGAACAGCATGCAGCCTTCTAGACGATCTTTTTTTTTTTTTTTTTCCAAGTTATTATGGAGTATAATAAAATTTTTGTTTTCCTTTGCCCTTTTTTTTTTTTTTTTTTTTTTTTTTTTTTTCCCCATTATGCTTATGTTTGTTTTAGGTAACAGATTAACTGTAGGTGAGCGTTGTTTTTTCTTTCCGTGTATCATGTCATGTGCCAGAAGCCTTCATTTTTACAGGTAGCGTAGGAACAGTGAATAAAACTATAAAAGAGAGAGATGGCCATGTGAGAAGAGCAAACCTCAGATGTGAATGTGATAGTCTGCACTCATACTGCCGCTGTCATTAAAACACCCCTGCTCTAAGTCTCATTACCTTACCCTACCTCTGCCATTCTTCTACTGCTTACTTCACTTTACCTCTGCTGCCTTTCCACCTAACTCGTGAAATGCTAAACAAGTTTTGATATTTACCTGTTTACGATTAAATTGCAAAATGATCTGCTTAGTTCTGTTCTAAATTAAGGTCTGCATTAAATGTCATAGCATTTATCTTTCATAAAACGAGACAGCAAGGACACTAATTTCCCAGGCACTCAATCACTGCCCCGTGCCACTGGAGAGCGGCTTGGGGACGTGCATGCCCGCCGTTCACAGCTCGCTGACAGCACAGAGGCAGAATCATAAAAGTCAATTAATCATTAAAAGCTGTTACCAGCCTGTATTGAACCGCTCTGGCGCAAAATGTTAATCAGCTCCGCATCGATACAATAAATTCCTGCAAATTGGAGTGGTCGATAGCACAGAGGCCTGGCAGATCGATGGGAGGGCACAAGGCCTCTCCACCGGGCCCTGCCAACATGGCTGCTGGGCAGCCGCCATGCTTCTCCCTATAGGCCCTTCGCTACCATTGCCACGGCAACTACGTGTCACCCCTGGCCCAGCTGACTGAGGCTGAGGTGGTTGCCGATACATCACCCCTCTGATGGGGCTGTCAATAACACTTAGCAGGGGAAGGAGGCTGTCCCTGGAACGCTGGGGCAATTTAATCGCTCAAGGAGCCGTGTGCTGCTGCATATGTGCAGGGCTAAGCAGGGCCAGGGGTAGCACGACCTGGGGATGGCCCAAGCGGCCGGCACTGTGTGCCATTAACCTGGGTGCTGCTACCCGAGGAGCAACCCGCAGCTCTGTGGGTTAGGAATTTATTCTCTGTCCAGTGCAATATGTTACTCATGAATGGCTCTGGAGTTGTTTATTAATCCCCTGGGACCGTGATTTTCCTGTGGCCTTTGGTGTGCTGCTGCTTGGTGCTCAGAAAATAGTGTTGGTGTGCCTGGGGTCCATGAATGCGTGTGTGTATGTGGGAGGGGAGGAGGGAAGAGAGGGGCAGTTCTGCTTAGGCAGCTGAATAAGTATATTTCTCACATAACTGTCTCTGCCTTGAGAGTATGAGCAGTCCAAGTGGAGTCCAAGCCTCAGTGGAGAGCCACTTTAAGCCTTTATTTTTTTCAAAGCCATCACACACATTTTGGCGTTGGTTACATCCTCGCCACACTCATCACTACCAGCTTGGGATGAGTGGCAGAGCTGCCATGGTAGAAATGAATACAGTGGGAAGGAGTGGATCCCCAGTGGGAAGGACTGCATCCTCAGTGGGAAGAACTCGGTCCCCAGAGGCCCCCCTCTACAGTGCCTCTGTTGCCTCCTCATGATGCTTCTCCCCAGAGAGCAGAGACTGGTGCCTCCCATTTGCAGAGCTGTCGAAGGCTCCTCTGAGCCCAATCCATTTATCTCCTGTTACTGTTATTAAATCTGACCCGCAGTGGGGTGAAATAGCATTTTTAGGATTGCAGGATATTAAGAAGCCTCTTTAGAGATGAAAGAAATGCTGGATACTGTTACTCCAGGGAAGGATTGTGTTCCACCAGTTTCACTGTCATTTAACATAAAACATAAAGGTTAATGCTGAATAAAATAATACCCATGTTGATTATTTTAATAGTCTCAAAGTATAACTTTTTCCCTGGACTGCAGTTATCTAATCCATGTGTTGTACATACACTGACAATATTTTGCTCTCTTCCACAGCGCTGATATGATAGTTCCATTAAGTTTGGCACAGAGAAGCTATTGTGTGTATCTCTTGTACAATTGTTCTGCACTCTATGGAAAATAGAAAATATACGGCTCCAAAGACATGCTAATTCCCAAGGTTTGTACAATTTTAAAGATTAATAAAAAAGTCCATCTTATTATTATCTGAGTTATAGGAAACATCAAAATAAATTAGGAATCCTACTGCAAAGAAATTCCCTATTCAACACATTGAGACAGGATGATGTTATGAGTGCTCAGACAAAGGTAATACAGTGCCTCTACTTAATTGCCCTGACACCTTGCTCAGTTCCTCCAGCTATACTCTGAGAGCTAAAAAAACCCTCTCATTGTTATTAATTGTATTCCTTTTTAAATGTAATGTCATATCGCTGCAGGCTGAGCTAATGAAACATACCCACATTACCAAAATAGGCATATTTCTTTTTGTACAACACACTCTATCAAAACTGTCTGCTAAAGACATTGTGTTAAAGACCTTTCATAGAGCAATATAAAGAATATCTCAGCTACTCCAACATTTCTATTACATGATTATTAAAATGCCCAGGAGGACTAAACAATATAGTGCGGATCCAGTTATCATATAAGACTTTAGAAATATTGTTAATTCCTGCCACTGATTTATGTTAATACTAATGCTAGATTACATGCTGTGGCTACTAAACAGCTACTGCATATCAATTCACACAAAGACAGTCTCGCTTCACTCTATGGGAGCTGCACTCTTACGTTATAATGAGAATCTGAATAATTTATCTCTCTTTATCCTACAGTAGTTCACTTGACCACAATCACTTTTTCCCTGTTTCTACTGCACATCAGTGCATGACACAATAACAACCGCTGTCTTTACATATTTCAGCCACTTTAAATCATGTGAATTCAGTCAGAAGGTGGAAGCAAAAGAACCAGAAAAGTGTTGAGAAGTAGAAGAGTATGAGAATGCTGAGATTACACTCCTAAACATGCATATACGCACACATGTATACTGAAAGTAGTCTCCAGTATATTTTAAATACATGCCCAGTTTACATCATAAGCTGAGCACTACAGAAAACTTGCTGATAGCTCCTGCTGACGGCAGCTCTGTCTGGCGTATGCATCCTTTTAGAACTCTAGCTGGATTTGAATAGCTCCAGCACAGTGTCTGCCACTCATCTATTTCTGAATGGGACTTCAGGTGAAAACAGAAGCATGAGGAAGGTCAACTAGCATTCTACTTTGAATGTTCATATTCGAAGACTATGTCCATTTCCATCTTATTCCTAACCCAAGGCAGGGATATGACCAAAGTTCCTCTATATCTCCTGGGTCATAAGGCAGTCTATGGCATATCTGTGAAAGTATTTTTAACTTGTCAGTAACACTTGTTCTGCAATCATCATTAGTGATGACTTTACACATTCTTTGTCAGAACACAATTTGTCCACTTCATATGGGGCACACTTCTCATTTGAATTCTCCATGTGATATTTGCATGTTATAGCCCCACTGCCTGCTGTCTCAGTTTGTCTCAGTTTTATACTGTTACTCTAGAAAGGCAATGGGAGAAAAAGTGCTGAAGACGGAAAAGTGTGAGGCTTTGTTGTGAGAAATGACCAGTGAAAACAAAGAGAAAAAGGGGAGGAAAGAGAAAGAAAGCAAAGGAAGGGAAGGGGATGAAAGGTGAGGGGAAGGGAGGGAAAGGAGGGGAAGGGAAAAGGTACTGACTACCTCTGGTCTGAAGAGATGATCACACTGAACAGTGACATTGGTCCATTACACCTGGCCAATAAAAACTCTTCACTCAACCAAGAATCCTATTCCTCATTCTTCACTGCTGTTATCAGTATGGTGCCTCAGAAGTGAGCACTCTGAATTCCAATCATTTGTAATAATTAATCAAGCTCAGGAAAATACCCTAAAGATGGCATTTTAATTCAAGAAAACAGAGGTCATATTTTCCGTGGTATAAATTAGCCTAACTCCAAAGCCTTCAGTGTTGCTGTATGAATTTCTATTATCTAACTTACTGGCTTTGGTTACATTGATTACCATAGCAAACCATTTTTCTTTATTGGAGTAGAAACAGACTTTAACCATCATCATGGCAGTCTAAATCTGAAGTATTTCTACTGAGTCTGATGGAGTTGCACCACATTTGAAAAGTAAGAGATGATGCGAGAATTGAATAATAAAGCAAGATGACATTTAGAATCTATCTGAGTTGATTTGCCTTGTAATATTTAAAACCACTGATATTTTAGTTAGATAGGAAAATGCACTCTCAGAGTTCAATTTAACAGAGTCTAATTTCAAAAACTAAAGCCCAGTTCTCCTAATCCAAGTGACTTCAGATACATATGGGAATATCAAAACATGATTGCCCTGAAACTCAATCTTCTTCTTTTTAATTAAAGAAAGAATCCTATCTTAGTCACCTGAGAATCTGAAAGAAACTCTAAGTATTTGACACTCAGAAGAACTTTTAACAGATACATTATGAGGACAAGAGACAAAAGTTACTGTTGACTTTAAAGCAAATTTTAAATAAACCAAAGATGCTCTAATAATTCAGAAAACAATAGAGCCAGTCAGTCCTGATCTTCAAATCCTTCCTTCAAGACAAAAACAAATCTACTACAGGAATTAATTCATGTCATGACTAGATCTTCAACTGATGCATATCGGTATAGATCCACTGATTTCAATGGAGCTCTTCTAGTACAGGTTAGACAAAAATCTAACTCTCAGTTGATCTGTAATTTTTTTTCCACTAATCAACAAATGAAATACTGGTTTTAAGCCCTCATCACTCCTGAGACATGGCTTCCTCTTGGTTTTGCAACAGATCTGTTTTAACAGCTCATAGGTAATACAGATCTTTAAGAAACCCCCTTTTTATTATTGTTATTTTTTTTAATTTAATTTTATTTTTATAATCAAGTTGTACAGCTTTGATAAAGTACGTTTAGTTTACTACACATGACATCACTTCCTTCTGGCTTTGAAGAAAAAAAAAAAGGACAATGCTAAAGGATTAATCTTATTCTGAAACAATTTCTGTACTGCATGGACACATTAACAACAAGCTAAGCAAAGTATCATGATGATGTGGAGCTAGAAATGAGTGGCTGAGTGTCTGGAGGGTCAAGAGCTACCTAGTAGGCCATCCAAGTAACACCAAATTTGTCACCAAATATGAACACATGCAATCTGCTACACAATCTGCCACACTGTAGTAGACCAAACTTTTAAGAGCAATTCCCCAGCGTGGATTACAGACCAGAAGCAAGCAAGAGCAGACAAATGGTGGAGCTGTGGTACACTATGCCAAACCAATTAAGCAGACAGGCTCACTGGTAAAATTCTCTGGAAAGAAAACAGCTTTGTGCCCTGCCTGAGCATAGCATGCAGAGAACTGGGAATGCACTGGGGCTGAAAGGAGACCCAAGCCAAATAGCAAATTGCAGTGCACTGGCTGCAAGGACCCCTTGGTGTCCTTGGTTTTATGGCTGAGAGATCCCCAAAGCACTTCCTAATCACTTTCTACTAAATGCTATGAAAATTAAACCTGTGTAGCTTTTCTCTGGTTGATAGTGAAGCTTTCAAAGCTTGAGCATCTAAAAATATAACTCTGTTTTGTGCTGTATTCTTTTCTACTTGTGTGTTTTTTTGGTCATAGCAATGGATGAAGAGGACTGGAATGCCACTCATCTATTAACCATTGGGCTGCCACTACAAACATTAAATGGCTTCCCGACTGCTTCAAAAATAAAAAGCGCCAGCAAATATTTAATGCTACACAATAATTAGAAAAGTCTGGAATTGTCTCACATTCGTCAACCTTAATCATATCAACCTGTTCACTTACATTAGCGTATCAAATGCCAAAAGCCTGCTGGGAGCCCATCCCTTTGCCAGCTGGTATGCACTGTGTTTTACCAGGGCGCCTTTTTGTATGGGAAGCAGTGAAACAACATCCACAGCGGTTTGACAAAAAACATGGAAACCAGCAAATGCATCTGGAAGTTGCTGAGAATAATACGTATACAAGGGAGATAAACAAGTGAACACAGCCTGTGAAAATCACATTCATTGAGGACAATAATACTAGAGCATCATATTATGTCACTACAGAGAAAGCTGACATACATCCAGTTCTCATAAGGGAGCAGCTAACAATTACTGAATGCACATAGACAGACAAGGAATTTTATTAACTAATGTTCATCTTCTCCTGATCAAGTTACGTGTTTCGCTGTATAGTGGTTTTAGTTTAGATTAGTTTCATTTTGGTTTGTTTTTTTTTTTTTTTCTCAATAGAAAGTGGAAATAAACACACATATAGATATATGTCTATATTCTAGTGGAGGAGTGGATCATTAAGAAAGGTGCTCAAAGTGGTGCCCATGGATTGTCTCTGTAGATCGCAGTGGCAGAGAGTAGAAGGAGACATACTGTCACTGGCTGGCACATGCTTCAAACCATGTGGGTGCAGCCACAGTCACCCTGCTCCATGACTTCCTCTCTTTCACATAGTCATTTTGTGACTGAAGCTGAATTAAATCATTCATCAGAAACATTCACATAAAATGTGACTTAGCAAATGCAGAATGCCCCTTAATCTTACAACTACATTTTATTCTTTGCTACTTAGATGAAATTTAAAGACATGAGCTTGTTTTTACTTATTCTTTCCCTTCTGATTTTGCCTTGCCCACTGGATTGATTCTTGACCAGTGTGCCAACATTGATTTACCTTGTCTTGAAGACTTTTCTCCAGGTGGGTGAAGTGAGGTGTCTCATAGAGCTGAATTCTGCACTACAGAACACTGTCTTTTTCATAATGAGTCCAGCACATTGTCTCAGGGGCCACACACACAATTAAGAACAATATGAAATTTAATTAAGACAGGATAATAATAAGAGTATAAATGTCACTGTGAACTCTAAGTGAATACGTTCCCCCCTCCCCTCCTTACCCTCAGCCTCTCAGTAAATGTTCTGGGAGCTGGAAGGAAAGCCAGCTGCTAATATTCAGGTCCTGGCCACCCACCTGTGATTTTAGCATTTAACCCCAAGTATTAGAATACAGGAATGGGAGAAGCGTGACTGTCAGATAGTTGTTACTCAAAGACTGCAGATCCTTACAAAGTAATGCTATAACGATCACCACAATGAGCACAGACACAACCTTTGTACTTCACAATCTACTTACTGCTTACTGTGTCCATCTTGTTAGTCTATTCCATCTGTGTCTATGTCCACAGTGGACCTTGCAGTCTCAAAGTACTCCCAGATGTTGTTTGAGAACCCCAAAGAATATGAACGTAAGTAGCATCACAAGTATGTTCTGTACATCACAACAAACAGAACATTACAACATGAAAAAAAGAAAAAGAAGTATTGGAGAACTAAAAGGAAAGAAATAATTGCCTGCAGCCAATGTTTCCATTAGGGGAAAACACTCACTTGCTAAAATCTAGATAAATCTTAGTTACAAAATCCATGTACAAAGGTAGACATCTGACATGTGGCTAAAGTATTTCTATCACCTGGCTCCTCTTGCCTCCCCCCTCTCCCCAAGGGGCCAGTGCAGCTCTGGCAGCTCATGCTGGCTGAGAAATGGGCTTCTACTCCTTAGGCTCCATTCGTGTGTGCACGTCTTCTCATTCTCACGTCTTCCATTCTGTTTCTCTCCAAGGCTGAGAAATCTGCTTTTTTGGGGGGGAAAAAAGAAAGAAGAAGAAAAAGAAAAAGGAAAAAAGAAGTGAGGAAGATCATTAGCAATTTGTTTAGAACATGAATGTCAGCGTAGTCACTTATGTCTAAGTGACAGAAAAATGTATGAGTCTTCTGACTTTCAGCAAGAGATCCAGTGTTCTAACATCAGAATAAACAATATAATTACTGTGTGTATGAAGACATATTGGTCTCTGTATAATGAGATATTCAAATCTGCTCTAGTTGAATCAGATCACAGAGATATATTAAACACACATGGCGAAAGAATTCAGTGTAAGGGTAACCATGTGTTCTGCCAAGTCTTTCTATGCATGAATGGGCTGCCAGGGCACCATAGGCTACAGACAAAGTACAGGAGAGCTGTGTTCAGAGGTAAGGAAATGAGGTTGCTAAGGTATTTCCTCTTCGTTCCCTCTAACAGGCGAGTGTCTCCCATTTCTCTTCCTCTTTCACAGGCTGGTGCAACTCAAAAGCAATTCCACCAGAATTTACTGTAACATTACTGTATCATGGTTTCTTGGTACGCTTTATTACTGGGTATTTATAGCACCTGAGAGTGAGCTAGCTTCTTCAGAGGGGTGGCTACTGCAAAGGCTTTCCTCAGTTTGGGTTGCAGGATTGTTTTCACAAGTTCACGGTATTGTAGAAAACATGCCTCCTTCTCCAGGATGGATTGAGTTATTTTAAAGCCAGTCTGCTTGGATTCACTGCCTGTGCGTGAGCCCAATAGGTGCTGATGGGTGATTGACGTGTCGGGGACCCATGGCGTGGGCCCCTTGCTGAGCCTGAAATCATGTACTGCTACACACCATCAGTAGCTACCATTGTCAAAGCATAAGATGTTGAGTTTTTTGGCAGTGTTATTTCAACATCCAGATACTATGAAAAACATGGGCAGATGAAAACAGTAGCTGCTTTGCTTACATGTAGGATTGTCTAAGCGTGGATACCATAGCAGATTGAGTTACACCCAGCTGCCAAAACAGACGTGGAGAACATTTCTGCGGGTCAGAAGAAAAGTCGTAGCGGCAAAGCGTGCCGTTCTGCGGGTGGCTGAGCTGCTGTGGGGACCTCAGTGTGACGGATCAGAAAAGGGGGAATGGACTGAGGCCACGATTTCAATCTTTATCAGTCATGAGCGGGTATGTGGTTATGTGGGCAAGTTTCTCTGCTGAGAGTGCTGACAGGGATTTTAAAGGGGATTTTGTATTGCTTTTTGTTCCTGGGGCATGTGTGACATATATGCTGTACTAACCGTTCACTGAGCACAGCTGTCTGCATGCTTGCTGGTGGGTATGGGCATTTGCAGAAGATGCTTCTCTTTCCTATCTTTGACAAGGCAAAACGTTGGGGTGGTGGGTGCAAGCTGAGAAGGCAGCTGGAACCCATTCCCCTTTCTTGGCCATGGCTACATTCAGTGGAACACTTCTCAGTGTGAGGATGGCTATTTACATAGAAAATAGGTGCTGGACTAAAAACACCCCCTTCTGAAGCTGCCAGAGACACAGAGTTGGGAAGAGATTTATCAGGAGATGCTTGGCCATTTTTAAGAAGTGAGAACTCACTATTTCAAAGCAGAAAAGAGAGTGAGACCTATCTGTCTTTTCAGTAGACCATAGCTGCCAGAAGGAAAGGTGTCAAAGAGACTCAGTGTCCTAGAGGCTTCAGTGGAAGCTAGGGAAGAGGATACTGGCGGTGGGGGGTGGGGGGTGGGGGGAGGGAATGGAAGATTTAATGGGAGATGCATAAGTGCAACAACTCTTAGAACAAAGCTCAGGCTTGGTACTTTATTTCACTTAGAGATGAACTGTAGAGTTCACTTTTGTGGAATCAATGAGGTAATGCCACAGTTTTAGGAAAAAAACAGAAAAAAACCAGTGGATTGCTCTTTTGATTCATTCAACTCTTTCAAGTCTCTGAGCTAGGATTTAGATATCTAGCTTCGTCTTTAACTCCTGTTCAACTGTTCATGCATGGAAAGCTAGAATACTACAAGAATCTTTTTTCAAAGCACTATTCTAATAGTGAGATCAAACATGGGTGAACTATAATATTAAGGTCAACTCTATACTACAGCTTCAGTGGAAGGATGACCTACACCATGGGTTAGTATGAAAGTTCCCCATTCTGGCTTTTAAAACAGCAAACAAAGTAACATTTAGTAGAGAAACCGTTACGGTGGTAGATTTCTTCTTTTCAGAGTGCAAAGTTGCCTCCTAGTTTCACCAAATCTATCTTTAAAAGATGTGGAAAATAAAATAAAAGAGATGGGTAAGCTGATAGTTAGGCTGGATAGATATACTGACTTCATCAGACAATGTTTGTCTGCCTAAAAACTGCCTTTCCTCATTATGAGAATCAGTTCATATCCTCACTCTGTGGAAGTGGTTAGCTTTTAATTCATTCAAGAGATGCTATCAAAAAAGAGGGAGGCATTTTTTACAATCCCTGAATCAAAATAATACTGCTAAACAATACATAATTCATATCTCTTCAGAATTCTGAATGTGGTCAGAAATAAATAGCAGTGCAGGCATTTAAGAGATATTCTCGTTGAAAAATGTAATTAATTGGTGTTATCCACAAATTATTTCTTTGAGGGGGGGAGCCTGCATTGCTTTAATTACAAGTAATTGTTCTCAAAATCATGCAGCTCATAAATTGTGCAGGCTAGACAGTGATTATGCATCAATACACTAATCTATCACCTTCATTATTTTAGTCATCTGGGTGTGATCATCAAACTTTGGAGTGTAACCCAGACACCAAACCAGACATAGCTCATGCTTCCATTCTTTCCAAGTCAGTTTGTTTTAAAGGAAAAATTCTGCATTGGTGATGCAAATTTCAAAGCTTTTGTTTAAAATGAAGACAGTAAATTAGATTAAATTCCCCTTTGTGCGTTATTAGGCAGTGACAAGGAAAAGGATGTTCTTGTGACTACATGGTGGCATGGGGGACTCGGAATCCCCTTGATATTTCTGAATTCTGTCAGAGGTTGTCTTTGTGGACTGGGAGGAGGTTTCACTTTTTGTGCTTTGTTCAGACTGTCTAGCAAGCATACTGGGAGTTGGCTGCTGGAGATCAAGAGCTCCTTGCTCTCTCCATGCCAGACACCAGAGTGGTGATAATGCTGATGCCAAATGCTCTCAGATGCTTGCCATCAGGGAAGGAGAATGACCAAAGCTCCTTTCAGATCTGTAATGTAGGGAGAATTAAATCGTTAGTGTATGTACAGCTTTGAACTTCATCTATTTAAAATAAAATAATTTTTTTAAAAGTAGCTAACTAATCACGATTTATTACAACTGTTCTTGCTATTATCATTACTAGATGAAAATAGAGCTGAGTTCGCTATTAGCTGAGACAGTGCTCATCCCAATCTTTAGCTTTCTATACCTGAAGTACCACACAAATGCTCATGTAAAGCAGAGTTAAGCAAAGGATTAAACGCTGTCCTGCATAAAGATGGCTTAAGTACATGTTTCCTGAAGCAGGGCATAAGCTGGCATTTTACTACTGCCTCTGCAGCACTGCTTTTTCTACCTCATTAAAATGAGAGGATGCTTGCATAAATTCCTCACATTGACACACAAGACTATGCCTGTCTTCCTGAGAATTTGGAGATTTCTTTCCTTCTCCCCCAAATTAATAAGTGCTGTCACCTGCATCGCTAAACACCAATTCACTGCTTACCGCTAACAAGACCTCCACGTAATGTAGCTAACGGGAGTATTTCAAAAATAGAGCTCTCCTGTTCCCAGCATGTCTGACAAGAATACATTAGAGGCACCTGTCCCCAGCACAAATATTTTGTTTTCTCTTTTATGTGAAAAGGAAGCAATCTGAAGCACTGAAATTTTCCTTGAAAGTAAGGTAAATGTGAATGCATGTATTTCTCTCCCCCCTTTCAATGCTTTCTAGCTGTAGGGAGATTTCTAAAAGTAAGTTAAACATCAGAAACATATCAATATGGGTGAAAAACTAAAATGATCTTTTTCTTAGTAATTTTCACTTAAAAATGACCAGGTAGTGGGAAAAATTTTAATTTCATTTGGGACTGTGCTTATCAATTCAAAGATGTGAATACACCATATAACAGTAATACTAAAATAAATCCATCGTGTCTGTTATCTGGGCCAAGACCAAGATGGTACAACATAAACTCAAGATTAGTAAAATCTATGTATTCCCCATCTCAAAGAGTGTAACAGAGCAAAACACATTTCTGTATTCTTCAAATGAATTGCAAGAATACTTCTGTAGTTTGTGGGATGGGCTCCTTTGGTTATTAACTTTAGACTTTTGACCTGTACATATTAATACCTGAGGTAGATTCTTTGGATCCCTGTGGTGTGGATGTCCCCTCCCCTGGAGGCTTTCAAGACCAGGCTGGATTTGCCTTTGAGCAGCTTGGTCTAGTGGGAGGTGTCCCTGCAATGGGAGTTGGAACTAAAAGGTCTTTAAGGTCCCTTCCAACCAAATGATTCCATGATTCCATGATTCCATCATCAACAGAGCGAAATAATTATTTTGAATGCTTAGTTATCCGGCCAAATGTAGATTCCAGCCCTAGAAGATAATGAACCTCCATGAAATGTCCATTTCTCTGTACTAACTTCAAAAGGATCCTGAAGTTATCTCAGATGGAAACATCTACTTTTCATTCAATGAGTTCCAGGATGCTGGGTGCTCAGATTCATCTTCAGACTTCAAAAATCTGCTCAGCTTCTCCTGCTGAGATCAAACTTCATCCATCTGCATTCTTTTTATTTGGATGTCTTCTATCAGAAAACAACTGGTTTATGCTTTTGCCCCTGTGAGAGTGAGAGTTGAAGATGACAAAGTATTTATTTTTGCTGTGAACTTATTTTCTGTTTAGGGCTGCTTGCGATCTTTTTTTCAGTTTTCCACAGCATTTGAGGAGCAGATTTCAATAATCATAGAAATGGATTTAATTCTAGATCAGACTCAGTGCAGTCCCCACTAAATTCATCTGAAAGGCATTTGCTGACCAACAAGTAGACTGGACTGAGTCTCATAAGAGTGCTACCATGAAACCAGCCAAGGCAGCACTGTAATTCAGTAATAGTAGTTTAATTTCAATCGAATCCATTGACAGTAGTTGAGAATGCAGATGTAAAATTGTTTCATTTCTTATCCGCCTGAGAAATTAAACTTGTTGTAGGAAAGAAGGGAATATCCAAACAGCACATTTGTATTTTTTCCCACATTTTTTTTTGGCGTTGCTGTCGTGTGAAGAAACAGAAAACATTGCCTCATTTTCTCTACGGTTTATATGGGATTTAAAGTAGAATCTTTTGTTCTTGCTCAGCGTCTGCTCTCAGCCCAGCCCCGCATTCATATAAAAGCAGACCGTTTATAAAAAATAAAACAGCAAAATAAATGGAGTAACAGAACTTTCTGAAAAGCCTGTTTACGACTTGCTGCAACTGCTTACTCAGATTTGATTCAATCTCTTTATACATGTTTCTACTCAGCTTTTTAGCAGGTTTTCCATGTACGTGGCTTTCGTGCACCTGGCAGCCCTAAGACACTGCACAAACCTCGCAGAAGTAGCTAAGATAAATCTTTATAAGGTAGAAGGATAACAGAGTGACCCCAGCCTGAAGTTTCCTTCTTGTCTGTTTTCTTAAGTAGAATCTAAATGCCGTTTGAAAAAGTTGTGCTTTTTAATGAGCAGTTCACTTTATAAATAATAAGGTTGTACCCATTTTCTTTTACGAAGTTAGTCATCTTTTGACTATTCCATCTGCTTCTAGATCATGTAGTAATAAGAAATAAAGGCATTTTATGGATCTGATTTTCCAAACACTTACCTCACTGTACACCAGAAGTAACTCCCCTGCAGTCATTAGGTCTGATTTCTCTCATACTTCATTCTTGCCTGGCTTCCAAAAAAACTGGGGTGTGGGGAGTGGAGGAGGACCTGGGCTGGGCAGATCTTCTGTCCTTCTCATTCTTGGGCTGCTTATAGCTGTGTCTGCCCTACCAGCTCTAGGGGGATAATGGTGACCCTGGAGAATGGCTGGGACATAAGAACCACTCAAGGTTGTACATCATTCCTATCCCAGGACACCGAGATGTCCTCCAGGAGAGAGCCTGGAAAAAAGTTCCAGCAAGCAGCAGTGATATCATTTTCTCACGGGCCACTCGCACAGGTGAGAGGGACATATGGGTTGGTCTGTGCCCCTGCAATGTCTCTCCTCAGCCTCGTGCAGCTTTGCCATCCTCTGGGATCACACTGTTGGGAAATGGGATCAAGTAAGAGCATCCTCAAACCTTAGAGAGGCCCTTTTTAACTTACATAAATGTTTTGCAATTACATTAAGTCTCACTGTGAAGAACTAAACTCTGCACTTTGAAATTGGGACTATTTTGGTTCATCATCTTTTGTGTTCACAGTTAAAGAAAGCAGTTTGAGCCTTCACAAAAATGTTAGTTTGCTGAGGAAAAAAGAAAAAAAAAAAACAAGCTGCAGTGAAGTGACACTTTGATTATAATTAAAAACTTTTCAGTTGATTTAACAGTTCACTTTAGGCATTTTTGGGGCCGTGGAAATAACAGTGCTTTTAAGTTAATGAACATTGTATGATTGCTAATGAAATCCACATCCACATACATCCACATATACATACGGTCTTTATGCTCTGCATATAGCCATCTACATACATAGATGCTACTTTTAGGTTTATTTTAAAAGAAATCAAATGGGAGGGAAAGCACATTTTTCAAACGTGGCTCTAATCGTCTTTTGTGCGTGTTCTATAGATCATTACTGTTTACAAACCTTGCTTGGAATGGCTTTGCAGTGATAGAGGGGTAACATATCTTCATTGTTTATAAAATGACAGCTCCTAATGGACCATATTAGCTTTAACACAAACTATTAAATCCTTTTCATTAAATTATTCTGTGCTCTGTTTCGGAATCTTGTTAGCTCTGGGAAGTAGGTGCAAACTCCTAAGGAAACATGAGCACACATTGAGACTATTATAGATAATGTTTATTAAATAAGCCTCTGAGGATGTTTTTCTTGGGTTGCTCTCAAGCATTTTGAAGGAGTCATGTTCCATGTTTGAGGTCCCATGTTTCTTCCTCTTAAACTATGAGCAGCTGTAGCACATGACCTACTTCTGTAGAACCCTGTAATGATTTCCTTCCTTCAGTGGCTTCAGGAGTCCCTCTTCTGCCCTGTGAAAAAAGGGACAAATATTTTAATCCAAGCAAAATGCTAAAGCAGGTTTTGTTGGTTTCAGGGAAGAAACTCAATACAGCTACATCACCGAGTGTAGGCCTCAAATTGGAACCATCTGGTCTGCAGAAGCACCATGAGATCTTTGGGGAAGGCATGGATATTTTTGCCTTGGGCTGTAACGCATACACCTGCAGAAAGGGTAGACATGTTGGCAGACAAGCCGGACTCATACAGGAATACAAGCCTGCTCTCACAGCGCTGTGGCAGTGCCGGAGCTTGGAAATTACACTGACATGTTTAATAAACGCAGTTGCTGTGCTGCACGCTCTCTGGGTAGCAAATGTTCAGCTATGCTCTCACATACGTTAATTCAGGCAGGAGCCATGCCAGGACCCACGTCTTTTAGCCCCCTCGCACAGACAGCCCCTTTGAAGGCAAAATGAGGACAAGGGAAGGAAGACAGCAAGCACAAAAACGAGCATTACATCTTAAGGCTGCTTCTTGCAAGAGGAAGCCTTATGTGATATTCATGTGAACTGGATTAGACTGAGGATAGATTCTTGTTGGTAAATATTACAGGTCTTAGGGAATGTGTAAAGCTAAAAGAAGGCAGGTGGTGTCGTGGTCTAAAACTGTCGATCCACCTCCATGGGAGGTTTGTAATACATCAGAAAGGGGTGCAAATGGACAGTGAAGCCCCACTTGGGCTCTGAAATTGTCAGGAAGAAGCAGCATCCTAACCCATCCAGAAAATGCTAATGCACATCACAGAAGCAGGAGGACATGCATCCTCTGCCTGGCAAGCTGCTAAACAATTAGGAGTGAAGGTTTTCACAGGCCTCTGCACGGTGCCTGGTTTTCTGTCTGCATCCTGGTGGGTGGCAGTGTGAAAGATCAGAGCATGACATTTGCACATTCGTGATCTGCAGCTGCATGCACTGATTTGCACCTGCATATTTGTGCCCTGGTCCTATGGGTGCTCTTCAGACATAGATCCCAGTGGTCCCTCAGGACTCAGAGGTTAAGGCCCGCGTTGTTAGACATCAATACCGTGTTATTATCTTTTGAGCAGAGTAGTGTACACAGAACCCTCAGCAGAATTTTGGGTGTTATAAAGTGTTGCTGCTCACATCATGAGGCAGACAAGTCACAGGACAGCAGTTTTTCCTCAGCCTTCTCCCTCCCCATATAAAATGAGCTGCGCAAGTCCTCCCACTGGGAAAGTTTACATCCAGAAAAATTGAATGGTTTGGGTTAGAAGGGAACTTTAAGATCACCTATTTCCAACCCCCTGCAATAGGCAGGGACATCTCCCTATAGATCAGGTTGCTCAAAGCCCCATCCAACCTCGTCTTGAATGCTTTCAGGAAGGATGCATGCACATCCTCATACTGGGCAACCTGTTCCAGTGACTCACCACCCTTACAGTAAAGAATTCCTCCCTAATTTCTAGTCTAAATCTACCCTCTTCCATTTTAAAGCCATGCCCCCTTGCCCTGCTGCTACCCGCCCTTATAAAAAGTTCCTCACCAGCTTTCCTGTAGGCAACTATACTTTTACTGGAAGGCAACTATAAGGTCTCCTTGGGACCTTTTCCAGGCTGAAGAGCTCCAGATCTCTCTGCCTGTCCCTGTAGGGGAGGTGCTCCGACCCTCTGATCATCTTTGTGGTCCTCCTCTGGACCTGTTCCAACAGCTCCATGTCCTTCTTGTGCTGGGGAGCCCCAGAACTGGATGCAGTACTCCAGGTGGAGTCTCATGAGAGCAGAGGGGCAGAATTACCTCTCTTGACCATCAAGAGAGGTCACACCACTCTTGATGCAACCCAGGATATGGTTGGCCTTCTGGGCTGCAGATGCACATTGCTGGCTCACGTTGAATGTTTCACTGACACTCCCCAGTCCTTCTCTTCAGGGCTGTTCTCAAGCCATTCTCTGCTCAACCTGTATATGTGCTTCGGAGAATCTCCATCTACATCTTCCCATACTGCCAAGAAGTACAAGAAGAACATCTGGACCTTTTGGTCCTCCTCATTTTGGAAAGAAAATCTGATGTTATGTACTGACATGTAAAATGAATGTGATACAGTGTGTGTTTCTGGAGGCCAAGTCCCTCATGAAATCATATCTGAGGCATTTTGCTTTGTTCCCCTCACCTTGCAGAACTCCTTGCTGCTGCCCCTGCAGCTAGGAAAGCATTGCCAAATATACAGCTCCAAAAGTCTCCAGCCCTGCTTCAGCAGCAAGATGGGAGTTAATGAGCCTCAACACGCTTCCTAGCAAACTTTATAGGGGAAACCCCTCGAGTGAGAGCAGGAAATCCATCCTGCAAGCATTACAATGCGGTCTCAGTTCCTCAACTAGAAATTGAAGAAAATACTGATATTTTTCAAAATATCTAATGCAAAATATGGAGGGTTCCCCAGCTAAATATCCCTTTGGTTCAGAGGAGCAGTTTTTCATTTCAGTGCTGTTTTGATTTTTGAAATAATTGATTATATGCTTTAAGAATATACAGCCAGATCCTGCTGCCTCTATTTGCTGTGAGTGCGCGTAAGCAACCTGACTAACTCTAGGAAAATAAAGCGCTGTTTACTATGAAGAAAGCTGGAAAGAATCAGCCCCTTCCTAAAAGACTTCTGAAAGATGGGGAGAAGCAGAAGGACCCACGTTTCAACAAGTGCATTCTGACAAATAGTTGAACTGCCTTGAGATCTCAACCAGAAAACAGGAGCCAGACTGCAGCCTTTCTGAATGCTGAAATTCTCCCCTTGCAATACACACACTGGGAACAACATCAGAAAAGGAAATCTTTATGAGGGAAAAGCAAACGCAGCTGCGAACCTGGGAGGCCAGGTAAAAGGATATGTGAGCACGTAACGTGAAAAACACTTTTCCTGAACAAGTTTTCCAAAGCCCTGGCTCATCCCACTCCCCTTTATCCCATCCTGGGACAGCAGTCCCCCCAGCACGCTTTGCCATGTGCACCAAGCCAGGGTTATAGCGGCAAGCAGTAGCTCTGCACCCAGATGTGCACTCTCCCATGGGCGTCGCTGCAGGCGTGCTGCAGGGCTGGGGGAAGGAGGAGGAGGAAGCGTTTCACACACAAGTCCCATCCCCACGCACAGTCAGGATACAGCCAGGACCTGCATCCAAACCCATGAGCCAGGCAGTGCACTGGGGATCTGTGGTTTTGATGCAGTCCAATTGCCGCTGGAGGAAGCACACATCTGCAGTTTGTAGGAACAGAGGTTTTTATGAGACGCTGTTCCCTTACCATCAGTAAAGGCAATAGAGAGCTCTTTTTCCTCCAGAGCTTTGGGCCGAGAAGTTCATGCAGCCTCCTTTGAGATTGACGGGGTTCCAGCTATTGATTTTCCCCACTTGCTCATCAGTTAATATTTACCATAAACATCTCAATGAGAAAATTCAAAAGAGAAATGACATTTTCAAAACAGCAGAAGCTGGGGAGATAACAAACCAGACACAACCTTAAACAAGATATTTTAAAAAGTGTTAAGACTTCCTTCCTTCTTTTTTTAATTAGTGGCAAAAAGAAAATATGAATAGAAAAAAAACAAACCCAACAAAACAACAGAAGGGTGATACTCTGCTTTTATTATTGAGTTCATTACTGTGATTATTTTGGGAGAGAAGACATTTTTCTCTTAATCCATGAGCCAGAAACGAGCTTTTTGGAGGCTGAGTTAAAAGCACCTTAAACAACATAGGAGAGATGGCTTTGGTAGAAAACTCCATTTGGCTCAGCTACAGCCAGGTGCCCTGTTCCCTAGTGCAGGCTGCACTCCTCTCCCCACTGGGGTCATCGTGCTTCCCTGGAAATAGCAGCAATAGCATCCCCCCGCCCCAGCCTCTGCCTGGGGAGAGCAGCTGACAACTTCACCGTCAGCGAGGGCAGAGCATGAAAGAAAACACACAGCCGACGGAAAAACGCAGTGCACACAGCAGAGAATAATATTTCATTTGTGTGGCGGCTGCCCTGTGCTGGCAGAGTGAATAGAGCAGGTTACACTGCCATGAATATGGCACTGTTTATAAATACGAGCCCCGCTGCCCGGGGACGTGCGTGGGGAGTGCTGGGCACACGCGAGGTCACCGCACCGCCTTTTATGATTTACATAAATCACGTCAGGCCCATGAAGTGAACCATTCAGCCTCCCCCTACCAGCCTGGAAACAGGTAGGAACTGTTAATGGGCCCACCGTGTCTCTTAAAACACATCAGGGTGTGTGTGTGCATCCACCCCAAACATCTCACTTCCCCCAGAGGAACAGAAAAGAAGCCAGAAAGTGGGTGCCGGTGAAGCTGGGGAGCTAAACTTGGCTTTAGCCTTTGCCTTCACAGTAGAAAGCATCCCAATGAAGGCGGTGGTGGAGAAAACACAACATCGTCGCAGCCTTCTGGGCCATTCCTCCTGTGATTTCCCAAGTGCATTGCAAATTTTGATTTCTTGCCAGAGGAATCAATACCATGTGATGAAACAGAAGCTCCTTGGTGAGTGGGCTTGCACCTGAGTGCCTGTGGTTTGGGGCTGGAGAGGAAGGCAAAGCGGGGACGGGTGTAGGTGAACAAACTTCTGCCAATCTTTTTCTGGTTCCTTGGATGCTCTCCGTCTCATCTGAAGAGCAATAAGCCCAAAGCCGCAGCTCAGGACATGAGCGTCAGAGACCATTTCCTTTTCCTTGCTACTTAACAGCCCTGTGTCGCTGCAGGGTTGTCCTATTTTTGGAGGACAGAAGTCCCTTTAGAACCAATTTGCCCAGCTCCTGAGACAGATAATAGCGTCAGGGTGGGCAACTGAAACACTGAGGATCTGGCTCGCAATCTTTAACTCTGCCCAAATTTTAGCTTAATAACATGTAATTATGTAAAATAATTGTAAAAATGACAATTACACATGAATCATGTATAATTATGCAGAAGAAATGTAAAAAAAAAAAAATAAAGGCGGCACAAAATCCTTATGATACATTGATGGTATACGGACATGTACTATTCACTACTCTTAAATGCAAGTTGATTTAGAAATATTACTTTGACCATAAATCAACTGTGTGCTGTGTGATTCCTGTTGATCTACAGCTGTGACACTTTCTCAGAGGAGAACAGATGTAAATATCACAGAAAATTGGGAAGTGTTCTGGGAAATGTTTTTCACTGAAAAATGTGGTTTTGTCAAAATCAAAGCCTTAGGGAGGAGAGGGGATTTTTTCTTTTTTTTAATGAATATGCCATATTCACACACAATTGAGAGATGTTTTTAAAATGATCAAAATATTCTCTTTCTGTACTTTCAAAAGAGAAGACGTAATTTTTAGGCTGGAAGTAAGCTTCTGTTTTGAAATCGAAGTAAATTGACTCAAAAAAAATGTCAAAAACAAAAACACTTTAAGTCAAAACACTTCAAAGCTCACCAAAGGCAAACTTTTCAGAATGAAGTTCTTTCAGATCCCAATTTCGTGTTTTATTCTTTACCCGTTCTTTTTTCCCCCCCAAAGATTTCCACTTCTGGGGCCAATCCAAGTTAGAAACAGAAGTTTTTGCAACTTTGCAAAACAAGAGCAGAAAACCATTTCCTTCCACTTGTGCTAACCTGTAGAAGCATATTTCCAGCAGACATTACAATTTCTGCCATCTTCTCCAGAGAAGCTCTACCAAGCTGGAAAGGAGATGCGGCTCTCCAGCCAGATTGCCTCTGCTCTGCTGCCCCAGCTTTAGTTTGGACATCAGGAATGGCTTTTTCCCAAAAGAAAATGGAGAGGTGCCCTGGTCCTGGGGGCATCACTTTGAGGAGGCATGGAAGTGGGGTCCCTCCATTACAAAGGGTGACCTTCACCTCCTGGTCTAGTTGATGTCTTGGCTCGGAGAAAGTCACAGATCTCTTCTCACCTGAAGTGAAACCTTGACTGAAAACCAAAAGATTTGTGGTGCTTTTTGCTTTTTGTTGTTGTTTTTGTTTGTTTCTTTGATTCATTTTCCTCCTCCTGATGGTGATTTCTTTTCAGGGGCAATTAATGCTGAACATCAGTTTTTTAAATGTAGTGGATATTGCAGTTGTAGGTAGCATCTAGTCAAGGACAATTTCATTCATAGGGCAGCCTTTATTTCATGCTTTCTTCTCAGGACCAGCTTTGTCTGAAATAATATGTCCCATGTTTCTGTGGCCCTGATCTCACAGACTCACCCACACAGGAAGGATATCCACACAGCCAGCATCCTGATGGGAACTAAGTGGTTTTGGGGGGGGAGGCTGAGGTCCTGAAACAAGGGCTGTGACTTTCTGTGCATGCCAGGCTCAACATGGGGTGGACTTCTGGCACTCTTCCTCTTTCCCTCTTCTTTCTTTATGGGAAAAAATAATTGCAGGACATGCTTCCTTCCTCTAAAGGAAAGAGCCTCCCAGCTTCCTTAAGGCTTGGGTTTTATATTACCAGGTAAATTTCCTTCCAGTTTTATTTGCATGGAGCGAGAGTGACATTCTGTGGCCAGTCAGATTTATGGCAGCTTGCTCACGCTGCCTTTTCTCTCTCCTGTGAATACCTCAGGGTATAAACCATTCCATGATAACCTCTTGTTTTGTTTGTGGCTTCTATCACACTTTGTGAGAAATGAAACCAGAGGAATTCTCACATGCATTTGTGTGACATAGAATCCTCAGGGACTGCTTTGCCATGAATCCTTGACAAATTCAGATGGCTATGTACTGATTATTATTTTATGAGAGCAATGCCTGATTGTAATGTAAGTAACTGGGAGCACGGGAAGCATAAAACAGCCTTTGGGCTCTGTGCTATCTGGTTCAACCTACTGCACTTGGAAGGGATGAAGAAGCCATGTTCCAAAACCCCATAAAAATCATGCAGAGAGCTGTTTAAAACAAAGCAGTGGGCATTCTAGGCACTTATGTGCTCAGATTACCCACCAGCTCCACTAAATCGAACCCATTTAGCTGTAAGCATAATCCTACACCTAGTTTCCAGTAGTAAAACACCAGACAGTCCATGCTGAGGAGAAACACCACACGAGGAGCAAAGATGATCACAAGTACCTACAAAAGGGCCAATGTGGGAGGGAAAAAATGCCATCCTTCCCCCACAGCATTTGTTAGTGATCCAGAGTCAAAACCCAGCTGAGACACACATAGCACCAAAAGGAACCTGCCTGGTTTAAGTGGCAGAGAGCAGGCACTGGAGTTTATGTTGTTCCTCTGTTTATTAAAAACGGATGGGAGCGCTTGACAGAAAAATCAAACTTCTGGCCATGCCTCATTAATCTCTGTTGTATCTGTCAGATATGTGTGTCTAGAGTTTCAACGAGGCTCTAGAATCAAGATTGCTGCCGAGCTCTGTAGTTTCCTCTAACTTTGAATGAGGAGAAATGCTGCCAGTCACCACTAGCTTGTGAGACAGGGCGTTTCTGCAGCCCTTTGATATGGGCCTCTTCCTGTCCCAGCCTGCCAGCCTGGTGTAGGGGCAGCAAGCACCTTCCTCTCATCATAGCCTGGGTTAGGGCTGCATCCCAGTGATGGGTGCTCCTTCATCCCGATATCCCCCTTCCTGCAGGCCTGGCTGCTGCAGGCAGCTACTCCAGTGTAAAACCAGCTTAAGTAATGATCTCAGCAGGCCTCGAGTGGGCCCAGCAGGAGGGAGGAGAATACGGTATGAAACAATTAGCTGCAGATGGTATAGGAATCTTGTTTTCTGGAAGTACAGATTTTGCCTGGAGATCCTGCTATATATATTGGATTTGTCAAAGCCACAATGACTTGAACATTTGGAGGGGGCACGGCGCACTGCAGGGCTAGATGCAGCTTCAATGGTGAAGATGGAGGGCATGTCAGTCCCAAATGTGTCCCTCTCACCTCCATATCACTCTTGCAGCCCACAGCTGAGGAAGGAGCAGAGCTGGGCAGGGAGCTCACCTCTTACCTCCCCTTGTGCCTGGCAGAAAGCAGAGCTCAGCAAGTGCAGCCCTGCATCACAGCACACCACCTCACAACCAGCTGTATTGTTTGATCCACGAGGAAACAATGACCTATTAGATCTTAATGCACAAAGTAGACCCAGCTGCCTGCTCATCTGCCTGCTATGTGGCAGACTTTTGTAATCCAAAGAGCAAATTCCCATTGCCATCACATGAGCTCCTTAATACTTAGAATATGTTTCCAGTGGTGTTTTAGGAGTATGGATTACTGGGCCACATGATCTGCTCATTCTTGCAGCTACATTAGCTGGCATCACTCACTGCTGCTCAGAGAAGCCTGCACATCTATATATATATTTGTAGCATATCTGAAGCTTCTCTGTATTTAACACCTTATTAGCGCTTTTTTTTTCTTCAATAACGCATAAGTGATGTAGGAGTTATTTTCCATAGTCACATCAGCCCTTAAGCCCGGATCCCTTAAGCTATTCAAGTACTTATACACATATATACCTATGTGGAAGCATTTCAGACGTCTCAGTGGGTTGGATTACCAGTTTCCACAGTAGTTTGTACGCAGTTCCACTTTCCCAGCAGTTGCTTAAGTTGTTTCTTTGGGATTTAGATACTGAGATGACACGTACCAAAGGTGCACAAATAGCTGGATGACTCGTAGAAGATAAAGATGGGTGTTTGTACACCACGGGATGCAGGATCAATCTTAGCTGAGTACCAGCTGAGGAAAAGGCCATGTGCATCTCTTGCCCATCAACAGCCCTGGAGAAAATTTCCAGGCAGTAAGTTCAGACGGGGGGCTATGAGGATATGACGTCTCTTATGCTGATTCACAAGGCACAGGGAACACCTTCACTTAAATCAGTTTTTGGGGGACCTAAGTTGCACTAGTGACTCTCTCAACCACAGGTAATCATGGACATAACTGGAAAAAGAGAGGGAACATTAGCAAGGGGTTGGACTAGATGATCTCCAGAGATTCACAGAATCACAGAATCACAGACACAGAATCACAGAATTACCTGGGTTGGAAGGAACCTCAAGGATCATGAAGCTCCAAACCCCTGCTGGGCAGGGCCACCAAACTTCCATGTTTACTAGATCAGGTTGCCCAGGGCCCCATGCCCCATCCAACCTGGCCTTGAACACCTCCAAGGATGGGGCATCCACAGCCTCCCTGGGCAGCCTGTTCCAGGACCTCACCACTCTCCTAGTAAAAAACTTCCCCCTAACATCCAACCTAAATCTTCCCTCTTTCAACTTAAAACCATTTCCCCTTGTCCTGCATAACATTCCTTCCAACTCTTATGATTCTCTGATTCTGTGATTCTGTAACTCTCAGATCAACCTGCTAGAAATACACATCTGTTTAGTTGAAATAGACTGGGGGGGATAGGGTAGGAGGGAGGGAATGATTTAATGGATAGTAATGATGGAGCTGTAATCTGTCCTACAGAAAAATGATGCAAACATTGTCAAGCAGTCAATAGCTGAGCATCCTGTTTGGGCTGTATCACTTACTAACTCTGCATCCAATTATGATCACAGAGTCATCATAGAATGGCTTGGGTTGGAAGAGACCTTAGAAATTATCCAGTTCCAACTCCACACTAAACCCCACCAAATCAGGCTGCCCATGGCCCTATACAACTTGGCCTTGAGTACCGTCAGGGATGCCCAGATTCTCTGGGCAGCCTGTGCCAGTGCCTCATCACTCTCAGAATAAATAACTTTCTCCCAGTACCTAATCTAAGTCTCCCTTCTTTTAGATGAGAACCATTATCCCCGTTCTAACTCCTAACTCTAGGAGACTGAGGATACAGAGATCTGGGAGTCCCTTACTGCATTATATGGCAACAATACTGCTTTTCTTCCTGTAAGGACTTTATGTCTCCTAGGACTGAGTCAGGAGCAGCCACCATGCCACTGACTTCATGGTTTTCTTTCTGTTCTCTATTACTGATTCCTTTTGCTTTTTTTTTTGTTTGATTTTTGTTTTTTGTTTCCTCACGCATTCAATGCTTAAATAAAGTAAAATGCTGTTTTCAAGTGTGTAAACATACAACAATAAGTTACCAGTAATTTGTTGCAAGGGTTAGTGGAAAGTAAGTGCAAATGCTTCAATGCTTAGCAAACAGTATGGATGAAGAGGTTCTCCGCTTTGAACTGCAAAACCAGAAAGTACTACAAAACATTTTGTTATACCAGACATCGTGTCACTGAATAAAGAATCTTTTGTGAACCGAATGCTGAAAAACCCAATGATATTATATTCAGTTACACTGAAAATGCAGCCTTTCTCTCTACATCTCTGCTTCTACCATTAGCCATACAAAGATCCTCTTCTTACCACAGAATGTATCAACTGCAGGTCTCCAGTTAACTCATGTGTGAAATGTGCTTGATACCAAATGAATGGATGATCATAAAAACAGCGTTCTTTTTTTCCCCTGGAAACACAAACCAGTGGTGATACATATTGCTTCTGTTTTCAGCCAAAGACTATAGTACCAGATGGCTAACACAACTGTAACAGCTAACTGCATCTGGATTTAAAATGAATAAATAAATAAAAAAGGATGGTGTGAGCTAATCTTAAAAAAATGCCAGATAACTTTTATCTTCTTAAATCATATTCGTGCTGAGCGTATTTCCTGCTCGCGCCATCCTAGTACTGCTCGAACATGCTTTAGACAAGTTCATTAAACATCATTAAACCGAACAAAAGGCAAGTAACCGCCTTTGCTAAGTCAGAGGTCAGCTTTTGGGATATAATCCGGGAACCGTGGAAGGCAATGGAAGATGTCTCACTGATTTCTACGGCCTTTGAACTAGAAGCTTAGTTGTTATTTCTCCTTGTCTGCATCTATTATGGTTTCAGACAAAATTTACACTGGTTAAGGAGAAGAACAGAGAAGACGACTCATTGCTTTTTATGAACTGACTGGGCTTCCCACACTTAGTGCGTTGTTTCATAAAAGTAAAGATGTTTGGGCAACTGTGATTGGCTAGCTACGTAATCTGAATACTGAACAGACAGAGAAGAAATACATCTTTTCACTGCATATGATTATCAGGCAGCCAAAACAATAAATCAAAGAGAGGTCCTGGGCTTAGCTACAGATGCTTGCATTGCAACAGTCAGGTATCATTTCAAATTAGTTTTAATTCGATATCTTTGAGAATCAGCAACAAATGAAATGCATGCATTGGGATGAGTTGTTGGAAGCATTTTGACTTTGTGAACAGCAAGAACAAAATCTGTGGGTGATGAACTAGGTGCAGGCTTCTGGAAGACACTGCTACTCCACAACTGTAACAGACGACCAAATTACAAGAGCTAGCTGTTGAGCTGGTTTTGCTTGTCTTCCCCCTTCCATTTATTTTCTGTAATGGCAGCAGTGCAGCTTCAAAATGCCATGATTTTCCTCCATAATGTCTGTCACGGTGTCTCAGAGTCTCTATTGGAAAAATCTTACAATTAGCTAGTAAGGAATTGCTCAGAGTTTTGTAATGTTCAAATGTCACAACCATTCTAGTATTTTTGATGCAGGAACACTGACTAAATTGCGTGATTCACACAACCAGGACAGAAGAAAGAATGGCCTTGCAATGACTTGTGCTATTTCTTGAATGTTGGTAGGTTTCTTTGTTTAGTCTTTCTCCAGCAAACAAAAAGTGACTCAGCTTCAAAACACTGGGGAGGGAAAGATTTAGTTCAAGTCTATTTTCTCTGGTGTTTCTCAGAGTATGGGTCAGTGGTTTGAGAATAACAGTACTAAGTCACAGCCTGGATGAAGTAGATGCTGCTTCATCGGAGAACGGGCTCCTGAAAAGTAGGAGGGAAGGAGGGAAGCTTTAACTTTTCTCATTGTCCAAAGGCTATTATAGCAGTGAGAAAGTGTGACCTGACCCTCAGCCTTCATACCCATCTGCTCCTGGGAATACCTTGTATAATGCTTTGGATCAGAAGGACACCTGAACAAGCCCCTTCCTCCCCCACCAGCAGTCTGGAGATCCAGCAAAAGAACTGGCAGACCACCTTCCACAGAGGGAAATACTGCCACTGCCTAAGACCATCTGGCCCCAGTATGATGTCTCGTATTTGCATCTGGAGCACACATTTTGCTGCAAGATGAGGTGCTGCACCAAAAAACCACAAAAGGCAAAGCTAGAGAGATCAGTGGGAACATGGACATTGATAAGGAAATGCAGAGAAAGCGAGCCAACATTGTTTAACATAATGGGCACGAGCTTTGGTGCACCTGTTGTCTGATTGCTGTCATGTGTGTTGCAGGCAACATGGCACTTTCAAAGCAAGGAAATGACTTAAGTTTACAGATATCTGATGGGAATTCCTCCCAAGTGGAAGCTTAAAGAAAAGGCTTAGAGTGCTTTTTTGGAAATTAGGTGGGCAGGATCTGTGTCTTCATGTGCAATTAGGTGCAAGAGTCAAATAATGGCAGTGGTGATGGGCTGAGTAGGAATAGACAAAGAACATCCAGGAAAATGGAAGCAAGCAGTTCACATCAGCCGCAATCACAGAATCACAGAATCAATATAGGCACAGAGGTGGAAGCTTGAAAAGAGAATAAAAAAATACAATTCATTTGCAAACTAAAGAGTATTTTTCAAGTAGCAATCAAAAGAGACTTGAGTAGCACTCGACTTTCTATGATTTGGCTGTCATGCTTGCATGTGTACTATGTGAGCCTCCTTTACTTTGTCAAACCTGAAAGAGACCCTCAGAAATCCATCAGTGGACATGTAGGAGTCCCTGGAATTAAAACCTTACAGATAGGCACTTCTGATCGAAGATTTTAGTGTCAGTGGTCTCTAAGTGTGACTGTTTGTCTACAGAGGGGTCTTTGTTACGTAGATTTTCTAGATTTTGAAAGATCTTGACTTTGACTTACTAGCCCTCATGTTGCCCTCCAGGTCTTCATACGACTGAGTAGCATGTATGCATAGCCACAGCAGCATGCAGATTCAATGAAAAGGTGTTGTACAGATTTCAATCCCATGTATGGAAAAGTGTGAATACATTTTTACATGTCTGTTTGGGCACGTATTTTTAGACAAAGAAACTGACAGACAGGAAGATAAAAATAATCACCCACATATTGAATGTTCAGAATATTCTAATGCCAGTGAAGTTGTCAGCATTTCCATAAAAAACATTTTTTTGTTTGCTGATTCATAACTTTTTCATTTCTTTCCCCAAAACATTAGTTAGTCTCCTTGTTTCTTGAGTCTCCGAACAAGCGCAGCATAACTGCCTTTCATGTCCAATAGCTGCCATTGACTTTGCTTTCAGACATGAAGTTTCCTAGACACCAAAACAAAGCATTCTGCACATGTTTAAGAGCTCTGTTTTTATACGTCACAAGCTAGGCACTTAATTCCCACATATTTCAGTGCTCTGCTAATCCAGAAGAAAGCTGCACTTGTCTAAGCCCACAGGGACTTGTAATTTGTGATTCCTTTTTTTTTTTCCATGGGAGTTATGAATTGATCAGACTACAGATATTCAGCCATAGCATACAAAAATGTGCAACATACAAAGGGCCGGAAAAAGAGAACAGTGAAGGAGGAATCTCATTCTGTCACCAGTGACAACAGGAACCCCATGGGCAGGTAGAGCAGCCATTACTTCTGTCTTCTGCCCTACCCCTGCACTTTATCCTCACTGCATGATACTTAATAGTCCCTGGGTTGCTGTGACAAAACCTTGCCTACACCTTCAATTCTGACTTGGAAAAAGTGGGTCAGAATGCATGCGTAACAGGTAATATATTGTAACTACAAAAGCAATAAAAAATGCAGAAGGCACTTGTGCAGTATAATCCCATTAATATATTGCCCCTAAAACCCTAACTTTGGAATTTCCTGCTGTTATTTTAACCATGCAGTTTTAGCATTATATTAAAAGTCTTCTGCATAATGCCCAGGATGGACTCAGCAAACACAGCAGGAACTGAAATATGGATGTCTTGGTTTAGTAGCTTTGACCTCTGCTGTCCAACACTGCATAGGTTGGTCAGGGGAGATGCACTCCATTCAAGCAAGCATTATATTCATATTTTTCTTGGTTGTTTGCTATAACTACTCACACCCTTCCTTTCAGAGCATAAACGGAACATCAGCAAGCCTGAAAGATGGTGGATTTAAGTGTTCCTGGACTCAAACGATAAGACCTATTTTGAGCATTAAGACACATATGTATCTGCAGAGGATAGGAGTGAAGTAAAGAAAATATATGCAGCATGGGTGTTAAGGAGAGAAAAACAGTGTCTGCTTTGCTGGTTAGTATTTGGTGCCCTCTTCTGCACTCATGCATATTTTTAAAGTTCCTTACAACTAGAGAGGAGCATCTGTCTGTCGTTCACTTGTACATAGTTGTGCTTTGCTGATAGGTGCAAGGGGTCATCCTAGCAGATGTCAGCCATCGTGGGGATGGGAAAAGTAGAATCTCTTTTAGGTGAGAGGAATGAATTTGTTAATATTGTTGAGATGAAGAGGCTGTGAATAGAAATTAAAAAATATTTAACTGGGATTTCTTTTATGACATCTAAATTATTATATTAATAAAAGTAAATGGTATTTTGATGGTGAATGAATAAAAAACATACCATGCATGTGCGGTATATAATCAGTTTAATCACATGCTGAATCCAGGACAATCTCATCCCAACATGTTGTGAAATTACAAATAACATATAGCGCACACAATTCTTCACAGTAATTTAAATGTCACTTTGCTAAATGAACTTGAAGACAGATTTGCACTTCTTGAATGTAGAATCATTCTAATATTAATTTCTATTTTTTCCATTACTGAAAGATAATGTTATGCTAGAATTTCAAATACTTAAATCCAGAAGGCTCACTAATTCTGCTCTCAGCTTTTGAATTTCAAAAGTACCAAAATCAATGGGAAATCTTGCTAATTACCTTTATCTTTTCACCTTGAACCTCACTGTATCTGCAGATGTAGAAAGCTTTGCAAACATCTTACAGCAATGCTCTACCAGCCTGCCACTGTTTGGGCAGCTATTGCTTTCTATAGAAGTATTAATTTATTTTGAAGAGAGACGATATTGAGATTATCATCGTGTCTGGTCATATCTCCTCTGCTGAGAACTGAAGAGAGCAGTATTTAAATCTTAGATGTTATGAACATGACAAGACTCAGCTCCCCATATATCAGTACACCTGAGCCCTGACGAGGGCAGAGGTGCTCAGAAACACTGTCTGAGCAAGAAGCAGAGGAATGTGGTCTGGTTTTACTTTTACAGGTATGCCTCTGTTCCTCCTTACTGCTGGTTGACTTCATGAGAAGAAATCCATCTGACATTTTAAAATTTACTTTCTTGGATACATGGGTTTGAGCAGCTGCTGCTAACCTCCCTTACAGTTTTGAAGCCAGTTTGTTTTCAGTCAAGCTAAACCTTGGAGCCAAAACTGTCAGACTTGGGTGACTACATTCCACATGGAGACAGCAAAGCAATTGGCCTGATTCTTGAGGATAAAAAACATGCAGAGTTTGCATCAACTCAGCACCTCCAAAACTCAGGCCATCCATTTTAGTGAAGGGAAAAAAAAATGCATTCAGTTCCCCAAACACAGATTTCCATTAGAAAAGGCTGGCTAGTGTTTTGTGTTTACTTTGGTAATGAACTGTCAGGCTTACTGACCTGTTCTGCAAACTGCAACCTTTATTGTTTTGTCTTTTTTTTTCCTCTTTTCACTCTGGGAAAGGAATGGTATGCTCAATGGTATTAGTCCTGTATGTGTGCCAGAGGATAGGTAGAGTGAGGAATCCTTAGAGCACTTTGTTTTTTTGCAATGTGTTATACTTCTATATCATGTAGAGCTGACCTTCCAGCAAAAGGAATAGTCAGAAGGACACTGAAATATAGAGTTACCCTTTGCTTGCATTTGGATAACTCTGATGGATAAAACACTGTTCAGCATTATTCAGGAATGACATCAAATGTTCTGCCTCCGTACGCAAAAAAAAAAAAACAACAACCCGCAGTCTAGACTGAGAGGAGGCTTTTGACATCCTGGCTTCATTCTTAATTTTACAAAAAAAAAAAATAAAAAAAAAATAAAAAAAAAATCATAGTGAATTCATTATTAAGGAAGGCATTTAAAAATGCTAAGCCAAATCTGCAGTTAGAACTCAAACAACGATGAAGTATCAGTGGAAAGAAGGACATTTGCCTATTTTTACCACCCTACCTATAGTTTTCGGAGATGATTAACTGTTGTATGCTTTAATATTAAAAGGATTTTTAACAGGCATTTTATTGAGAAGATTTCTGATTTAAAGAGGTGCTTCAGAAAGTAATCAGCTGTTTTACTATCCTGTTGAGATAGCTATTTCTCTTCCAATGTAAGCTCAAGTAATATTCATATCGGTATAAGCAATGTTATAGCATACAATCAGAGAATAAACTGTGTGGAAAGCAGTTCCTAACATTGCATCATCTACAGAGTAAAAATATATGCCACAAATAGAACATACAAAGAGAATAATCGCATATATATATATTTGGTTGCTTCCAGACATGCAAGTGAAAACATCATGGAGCATGGGTTTGCAAGCAATATGAAACACAAAAGGATCTTCCCACTACGGTGCTCATTTCAGTAGTGGCAATGTCCTGCTGCTGTCTCAACTTCAGGTCAAGAAATATATGTTTGATAACAAACATACACTGTGGCCCACAGAAAGTGGAATTATGTGCCTTAGTGCTAAGCAATAAACCTCCCGGATTCCTTGTATTTAATTAATCATTGCATAGAGAATTTTTTATTTTAACATCAAGTTAATCCTTAACTATTAGAGCTCAATCCCTGGAGAGAAATATCACTAATTATCATAATTATCTTATAGTTCAGCTTCTGGAAATTTTGTATTATACATTCAACTTTTGGCATTATAAAATGTGAAGTGCAAAGTACACTTGATGTGCCTTTCTGGACAACTTAACACTAGTATAGTATACTTATTTGCCTCACACAATTTTTGTACTTCTAACACAGGATTACACAAACCCAACCCACTCTTCTACGTTACCAGACGAAAGGAAAGCATATGTTTGTTTCAAAAACACTTACTTTAAATCATTCATTTCGTGTGGCAAACATCCCAAAACTGTATTCTCAAGTTTAAGAAAAAATCCCAATGAAATTCCTGTGTTCATCCTTAACATGTAATTTGGTGAACTCTTTTTTTCAGGGCTGATGTGCAAAAACATCTCAAACAAAAGTCTTCTGTCTATAGAAACATTCAACCTGGCTAATTTTCTTCTTGTTTATTTTTGAGAGATAGGAGATATTTCTCTTACAATGGCACTGCCAAGCCAAGACTGTTCCCACAAATAATAAGGTATTAGATGCTTTCCAAGTAATAACGTGTTCTCTGCAACTGCTTAGTGATAGCCTACTTGAAATGAAATATTCAATAAATTCATTTTTTGAGTATAATAAGATAACTTTGCCACTTGGATTGCATTTCTGAATTAAATATAATTCCTCTGTATTTTGTATTTATGACATTAAAAGTTTTGAAACTCTGATTAGGCAACCTAGATATGCATTCAAGAAGTTGTTTCCACACATTTATGAACAAGAGTTTCTCCTCTAAGTCTCATTTCCTTAGGTGTTTCAGATACACAGTAAAACTATGCCCACTTTTTGTCTTCTACCCGTACGTTCTAATCCTTTGGAGTTTCTTTTCCTGCCAAAGGCTTCTGTACTATCATCATCTCCATCCACATTTTGGAACTGTCACTTAAGGGAAAGCCTACTTTGTTAACTTCCTTCCTGTTCTACTTTATTCAGATCTGATTCTTTCTATATGTTCAACTTCATATCTGTGAATTACAAGTTCTTGAAACGTTAACTAAAGACAGAAGTCTTCACTGTTTTGTGTTGGAATTACCCATAATGTATTATATATGTCATTGCAATAAAATAAATAAAAAAACAGATTTTGCTCTAAATCGAGAAAATCTACCATCAATAATACCATAACAGCTTGTTAACAGAGAGTGAGAATATTGCTGTGTCACAAAGTATTCTAGATTTTTCCAAGGACAAATAAAACAGTAGTATTAAAAATAAGAGATGGGATATGGGAAAAGGTTCAAGAAAGTCCCTGCCAGGCAGGGGGGCTGGAACTTCATGATCCTTGAGGTCCCTTCCAACCCAGGTCATTCTGTGATTCTGTGTGAAAGTGGATTCACTTTGAGCTACCCAAAATACCCAAAATATTCCAACAATCTTCTTTTTAGAAAATCCTAAGCTTAACTGAAAGTTTAAGAAGAAGTTATTTAAAGAAGGTGAATCATCTTCTTAAAAATACTGATTTTGATTCTCTAAAAACATTTCACTTCCATCTGCTATAAAGTAACAAACACAGAATAGGTATAAAAGAGAGAACATTAATTTCATTTTTTATTCTTATATTTGATTTATGGCTATAATCTTACTTGGGTTAGAATAGATGAACATTGAATACGTTAGTGTAAACAGCACATTTCTTAGTGGGAAGTTTTCCAGAAAATTATAGAAAACAGTATTCCAAATAAGACTATGAGCACTGAACTTCTCATCGCACATTTGAAGTAATTAACCTCAGTTTGTGTGGTTTTCCTTTGAACTTTCCCTTCTAAGTGTGTCTCCTAGGTCTTAACTGTATTATCTTAAGGAAAAATGTGCTGTATTTTAAAATACTTTATCTAACCAATGGTAACACAGATAGAATGTGGTTTGAAAATAATTCAAATAAAATGGATCAATTTTCAAACGTCAACCAATTCACATTATTTTTTTAATTCAGTTTGATTATATAACTTGACTGCTAATGCTTTAAATCATAAACTGAAAATAAGAGAGATCAGGTACATTGAGTATGAAATCCTGAATCTTTTTAGATGTCTTTTATGAAAAGACAGAGAAGACTTGATGATACAGGTAAATACAATTAATTCAAACTATGTATTGAAAAATGAAAGTGTCTTCTAAAGCCATGTAAACAATAGTTTAAGCATCTTTACTGAGCTCATCAATGAGATCACCACTGGCTATCAAATCATAGAATCACAAGGTTGGAAAGGACCTACAAGTCATCTAGTCCAACCATCCTATCACCATTACTATCATTAAGCTACTAAACCATCTCTTGTAGCTCCTCACCCAAACGCTTCTTGAACACTGCCAAGGACGTCAACTTTACCACGTTCCTGGGCAGCCATTCCAGTGCCTGACCGCTCTCTGAGAGAAAACATTTTTCCTTATGTCTAATCTAAACTTCCTCTTGTACAGCTTGTGGCTGTTTCCTTGGGCCCTGTTTATTGCCTGGGAGAAGAGACCTCATCACAGCATCCCTTCAGGAAGTTATAGAGTGCGATGAGGTCTGCCCTGAGCCTCCTCTTCACAGAAACAGACAGAATGATGTGATGAATATTAAAGAGATAAGTGAAATATGTTTTTTTACTCTTGAATAATCAAGATTCTGAAAATATTTTCAAATTTACAGCTGATAATTCTTAAAGCCCCCTGAGTAACAGTGCTGTCCTGTCTTGTAGTGTATGCAATCTGAAAATGCAACTCAAAGATAACAGAAAAAGTTATGGTAACCAACAATGAAAGGGACTGTAAGGAAAGCTATTCTCTGGTGGTACAGTAATAATAGCATCATAGTTAAATATAGGACTATAGCTCTGACTAGAATTGAGAGAGCACTAAGAAAAACAGTTTTGAAATTATATATGTTCATATGTGAGACAAATTAATAACTCTTTTTCAAGAGGAAGAAAAATGAGAAAAGGAAGAAAAAGAGGAAGAATAAGTTAGACATTATATCTCCAAAAACACAACAGGTTAACAGATTGGTTTCCCCATCTTTTGACCCTTGAATCGGCTAAATTATTTCAGCAGAAAAATGCAAAAACCCCTTTCAACAAACTGACATAAATAATTTAAGGCAACAATTAAACACTGTATCACTTTCTAATTCAGGACATGGAATGGCTTGCTCAGGAAGGTGGTGGAGTTGCCACCCCTGGCGTTCAAGAGGCGTCTGGATGAGGAGCTACGAGATACGGCTTAGTGGCTTGTGGTAGCAACGGTAATGGGAGGATGGTTGGACTAGACAGTCTGTAGGTCCTTTCCAGTCTTGTGATTCTATGATTATATGACTCTATGTATGATTCTACTTGCAGAAATTTTCAAAGTGAATGTGGCAAAATCAATTTCATTTTCCCAAACCTGGTCTTCACTTCAAGGCTCCCTGCTTGAAAGTTACCAAAAGGTGTTCAAAAAGTGACCAGAGCACTATCCTGTGTGTAGAAATACTGATTTCCACAGACATACAAAAGAAAGGCAGGGAAAAATGTCTATCCTATTGATTCCAGAAATGGGCAACACTTAGTTGACTCCCTTTCCCTTTTATTTTCAGCATTTAAAACTGGCATCACATTTTCCCTGACAGCTCCACACTTTTTTTTTTTCCCCTGAAGATTCCTTGTATATAAAGTATTTTTTTTACACATATGCTCAAAACTTCTAGACCTCAACAAAAACTCCTGAGGAAACCCTTGTTCATTTCTTTTTCTTCTTCTTCTTTTTTTTTTTTTTGTTTAAGTCTATCCAGAAAACTAGCACTCACAATCCACTTAATGGGGAACAGTGATGTCCTCTCCCAGGAGATATTTAACAAGCTTTTTCATGTTGCTTTGCCTTTTACTTAAGTAAACTTAAATGGTTAAATCTGATTTATTTTAACCATATATATTTCAGTACAGTTTGACCTTTGCATGTAACTTATTATAAATGACTGGGAAGGCTTGACCAAAGAGACAAAATGTCTGGTATCCTTTAAAATAAGCTGGAGCCTACTTACCTCTGCAAGGTTCAGGATAATTTGCTGCCAGCCAACCATGCTCAGTTGGGTTTTGACAGCTCATTATAAATGGCACGAGTTATGTCATCAACATGTAAGTAAATCAGCCAGTTTGTGACTATGCCCATAGAAACTGCAGAGTACTTTCTCTTTCCCCCAAGCTCCTGCAAACTTTCTCTCCCATTTTGCCTCCTGTTTTGTAAGAGAACTATCTTAATCTGAGAAATACATTTGCTTGCCGCAGATGTTCAGATTTAGGCTGACATACATATTAGATTCTCATGTGTAAGGAGATGATGATTCATGCAGTTTCTACTGATACTTATAATCATCCCAATTACACATACTATTTTATGGGTTAGCTCCTAACTGCATCACTTGCCCTCTTAAACTGAAATTCCTAAGCAACATTAGTTGTCAGTGGCTGATAGTTTCTCAGGGCTAGTATACAGTCCCTGAAGGCCCACCTATTAAATGCCAACCCTACTCATGGAAAGCAGAGCACTGCTTCAGGCTGGCTCTTGCACACATGCATGAATGCTGAAGAAGCTTCCTGTGCTTACTTCCCCCTTCAGACTTACCCAAAGAAGGTTACTGCGGATAATGCTCTTGTGTGGGACTAATACAGGAAGCATTTTTTCCAGGTGTGCCTCTGGCTGGTCCTTCATATGCTGGCACCCACATCATAGACTGTAGGTAGTGCTGCATTGCTGTAATAACAGAGAAGCCAAAAACACCCCGGCACTTCCTTTGAGGAGCACCTGGGGAGGACATCTGTATTAAGTTAGGCACTTGTTTTCTGGACATTTTATAGCCTTCACATTCTAACATAAAACATTACATTCTGCCCGAAACACTGTAACAGGTACAAAAACATTTATTCTCTTATTAGTTGTCTAGCATGAAGGAAAGCTAATGATCCCAACTTGCATTAACTGTATTCAATACAGACACATAAATTGATACTTTCTGGAAAGAAAACTACAGCAGAGAACTGACCAGATTATCTTCTTCATTATTTGAACATAGCGGTCAGAAAGTAACAGCAGCTTGGTGCTTTTTCTTCTTCTTCATCGTCCCAGGAGGGAACAATTGAAGACGTATTTTCTGGTTATCTGGTGGGGTAAATGAGACTTATGGTGTCTACTATCTACCTATAAGGGAATCTTGGGAAGCATGTATGATTTAAGAAATTACTGTTTTCTTTCATTTATTCTGAATACATATATGTAGGAAATATGTACTTAGAAAAATCAGTAACAAAAACTCACTGAGAAGGCTTGGTAATGGGAACAGCAATAAATTTCTATGTGATTAAGATAAAAAAACACTATTTCTCTGCCTATGGATGAGGGAGATTATCTGTATTTCTGGTTCTATTTGAGGCTGCTCCAGCCAGCATCACAGATCAGAAAAGGTCTAAGCAGAGCTGATGTGATTCAAGCAAGGTCACTCATTCTCCAGGCCAGTGTAAGGCCTCCTTTATTTAGCAGTATAGACATAGCTTATGGATCTAATGTCAGCTCTGACCCTAAGCTGCTTCCAGAATCAGCAGTGACATTTGTCTAAAAGCTCTGATACAAGCCTCAGTTGAAAGCACAGCTCTAAATGATTCTAATATTGAAAGACTGAATCAGCAACAGTGATAAACATATGGAGGCAAAGCTTATGGTAGGCAAACGACAAAGACATTACAGAGTCTGAAAGCACTTGCCAACTAAAAATAGTCCCAGACACTGTATTTGGATCTCTTTGGGCTGATTCTGGCATCCATGTGGAATAAAACTGTCTTCAAATGCCTCCAAATTACATCCATACAAATTCTCCTACTTTCTGAGAACTGTTTGCAAATTCAGTGGGGGTTACTCAAGCATATAAATTATGGTAGAGCTGGAACATAGCGATGCAAAAAGGAATGCTCCCCAAAAAGCTTTGCAGCGCTCAATGACATACATAAGCCGTGAAGGGAAAAAACATATAAAAAGAACACTACCACTTGGACTTTGAAGAAAAGATGAAACAGATGTGGAGCTGTGATACAAACTGTGATGAAGTCAGTGGGATTAGGGTAGCACCTTCTTACACGAAGAAGGAAAGCTGTCCACAGGAACAAACCAGGGGCATAGCATTACAAGAAATGATCTCTGCTGATGTTATCTTTACTGCTTCCGTGCTCACTGCAAAGCGTCCTTGCAATAAAATATGATCCAACCGTATTTGATGTTTTCATGTAAATTTTATTTTTATATTCAATAAATGCCGTTGGAATAATGATTCTTGAAACCTCTCACAACAGGCTTGATTGACAGCTCCCTAAGTGCTGTGCCTTTTATAGCATAACTTAATTGACAACCCTTAGGTAGCTGGCACATGCAGTCTACAAATTGGAGTGTGCTCAGTCTGCATTTGAAGAAATCTAGGTACAGTGAAGTAGTTGCTCTTATTATTCATTTTTAAAAGTAAAATCAATGTGTTTGCATTTAAGAAAGCATGATTTCTGGATACATCAGCTTTAAGCCTTTCAATAGTGATGAAAAAGATGAATGCAAAACAATTTCAGTGTCAGAAAGCACACAGATGCCATAAAATATTGAGAAATTACTTAACTGGAACAGAATTAAAATACTGCTGAATTACCTGCATTTTTAACATGCATTTTCTTTTTTTTTTCTTCTTCTTCTTCTTTTTTTTTTTTCCAAACATGTATCAATTATCTTCTGAAACATGGGGATTTCTGTCCGACCATGGTTCTCCTCTCCAGTGTCTTCCCTAGCCAAAACAATAGCAAGCTATTGCTGAATTCCAAGTGGCTAGACCTGGGTTTTCTTAATGCCCTAGATCCAAGGAGAAGCCATTAGATGCCACTGGTTAAGTTCTAACTGGATGCTCCATCTAGTTACCCTCTGTCACCCACCTGCTTGGTCCCTGGACAGGCCAAAATACTCATGACTAAGGAAGAAAAAAACAGGTGAAAGAGCACAAAAACTAGTTTCTAAGAACTTCAGAAATCAAAAGCAGATTTACTCTTTCATTCCTGTGGAGCAGAAGTGAAAACAGTAAAATATTCAGACATCTCTTCAGAAGTGCATTTAGATTACAGTATCACAAAAAGTCTTATTTCTTCTACAGCTATTTCTTTGGTCTTCTGAATCATGGAGTCCCTCACTTTCTGCCATAGGCCACCTTGTTTCATTGCATGACACTGCATCCCCAGATTATATCCTTGCTCTCACTATCTAGTCCCAAAACAAAATTAGTAATGTTGTGTAGATAGCAGTTATCAGTTGCATGATTGTCAGAGTACAATCAACAAGGTATATATGGGTGATATGTTCACTACTTTAACACATTCCCAGAGTTGATCATTGCTCACCCAGGCTCAAAAAGACATTCCTGACACACAGAGACTAAAGATCCACAGGGGGCTTAGCAAAACATCAGGATAGTTTGCATGGATTAGGTAAGCATCTACAGTATGTCAACTAAATATAGAGATAGATAGAGAAACCCTTTGGAATTAGTCTTGGGTAAGTAGATTAAACACGGTTTTCTTGCACTTCTCCTAAGCTCTGTCTTAATAAAATTGACAGAGGGCTGGGAATGCAGGAGTTGAGCACGTATGTAACTTCCATAGCTTCATTTTTATCTTTCAGTGGCTGGTGCTAAGAGTTGATTTTGAGCTGATAAACACAAACTCATGTCATCTGATTAGGAGTGGCAACCCTTAGATCAGAAGGAATCCTTCTGGAACACAAGCCACACCCACTACAAAAGTTAATTTCCTTCAAAATATCCCAAGCAATAGCCAATCATAATTACATTTACCAGTAACCCAGACTTCTGGAGGAGTGTCTTCCAGGAACAAGAAAGTTCAGGTAAACTCTTTGGCAGCCGTGGGATGGTTGGAAAAATACCTGAACCCAAGGATTTCAAAGCAATTTCTGCTTTCAGTTTCTTATACTGAAGGTGTAATTTCTAAGATTTGACCACTCAAAAGAAACACAACACAGCCCTCGTCATTAAATACTTGACTCCACATATACTGAGGTCTCCATTCATCTAATGAATTGTTTTTCATTTGTGAGAACAATTTTACAACCTCAGACTAAAACAACGAACCATATACAGGCTCTCATGTCCTTGAAAACATGCTTTGGACTGCAGTAGCATTTGATTTTATTTCCTAGTAGGCACAGGAGTAGACAGACTTGAGGCAAGGAGTGAGCTGGATTGACATGAACTAGCTACGAAGTACAGGTAGGCAGTATTATATAGGCATCAGTGCTCTTTGGATTTTACTGACAATTAATTGCATACAAAGAATTAAAGCAGTTCACTCCAGTAGTGTTTTGATTACAGGCAGCTGACAGTGGTTAGAGGTGATAATTATTTGGCTTGGTGAGGACTGAGGAACTTCTCCATCCCCAAACAGAGCCAAGCAGGTGGCAGATCAGACTTGCCATGAACCCTCCAAAGGCTGCACCACTCTACCCTTCAGCTCCTTCAGGGGGTCAAGCAGGACTGTGACCCCATTTTCATCTTCATGGCTGGTGACCTAGGGAACAAACACACCTTTCCAGTTGGTTTCTCCTTGACCTCCCTGCACAAGTGACTTTCCTAACCCCCCAGCTGCCCCTCCCCTCACAGCTCCATGCCGTTCCCTTGGGTCCTGTCGCTGTCACACAGAGCAGAGCTCAGCTCTGGGCTGAACACACCACGGAACCTCAGCCTCCCTTCATTCATATATCAGCACACCCCCAACAACAACACCCACTAGACACCCAAAGAAACACGGCTCCATCCACCCCCCCATCGCTCCTCAGCGCCGCCCGCTCACGGCGCGCAGGCGTAGCTCCACCTCATCCTTCCCTTTAATGGGCGGCTCTGGGGCCTAGTGCGGGTTTCGCCACGCCGGGCTGTCCCGTCCCCGTTGTCGGGCATGGCGGTGGTGGCTGCAGGGCGCCTGGTGTGGCTGGGCGGCCGATGGAGCACGGCGGCGTTGGGCGGACCTAGCGCTCAGGTGAGAGCCGCCTGGGCACTGCGTGGTAGCTGGGGAGGGGGGAGAGAGGGGCCTGAGCCCCGCCGAGAGGGCTACGGAGCTGCGGGGGTTGGTTACAGGGCAGCCGCTCCCGGTCACACTCCGCTGGGCTTCGTTTATTTTCACTCGTTTATTTTTTATTCACTGGAACAGGCTGCCCAGGGAGGTGGTGGAGTCTCCTTCTTTGGAGATATTCAAGACCCTCCTGGACGCCTACCTGTGTGACGTGGTGTAGGGAGCCTGCTTTGGCAGGGGGGTTGGACTCGATGATCTCTAGAGGTCCCTTCCAACCCCTACAATTCTGTGATTGATTCTGTGATTTTACGTTGTGACTGGCTATGGAATCTCCGAGTTCCTGCAGAACCAACTGCTTGTTCTGATAGATGCTGGTTTGCAGCTGCTGTCAGTGCAGTGTTCAGTTGTGGTGTTGCAGCAGTATTTGATATATACATTCCAGCAGTACCCAACAAATTAGTTCCAAGACAAGGTAGTAATGATGCCAAGCAATAAACTGTGTTGGGGTGGTGTGAGCTGAGGGGCTGTTTGGTGACTGAACGAAACCCAAAGTTGCAGGAAGGATACGCCCCGTCCTTGGAGGTGTTCAAGACCAGGTTGGACGGGGCCCTGGGCAACCTGATCTAGTAAAGGTGTATGTTTGGTGGCTCTGCCAGGCAGGGGGGTTGGAACTACATGATCCTTGAGGTCCCTTCCAACCCAGGTCATTCTGTGATACAGTAAGTAAATAAGAGGTAATGCTGAAAGGAGCAATTGGGACTGTTTTATATTGCTTCAATACAGATGAGCTGTATGTATTTAGGGATGAAGACCTGGGTGGTCTCTTATGCAGCAGGCAGAAATACTCTGAAGCTGCTCAAGGACTGAGAAGAAAGCTGAAAAAGACCTAGTGCTTTATCATAGTTCTTATTTGGAGGAGTTTGTGTGGTTTTGGTTATCCTACATGGAAGTTATGACTGAGAGTGGCGTGGCCTTTCTGATCAGGTACCTGCTTGAGTTTCAGCTGAGAACTCTATCATAAGTGAGGGAATGGTTTTGTTTGATTGGGTCTGGTACTGTGTGTGAATTTCTGTGGATGGTATATGTACTGATATCAGAAATATGATCACATTTTGTCCTGCCAGCAGAGAATGTAAAACCAGAAGGTGTGATCTCCATGCATATTATAACAATCTCCTGCAGAGTCTGGCTTCAAGAAATGGCTGGGTGTGAGACAAGCATTGGTTGTAACACTGTGGATGTTAGCCTACTTCATAGAATCGTAGAATCACTCAGGTTGGAAAAGACTAAGGTTATCGAGTCCAACTATGACCTAACCATACTTCCCTAACTAACAACCCTCTGCTAAATCATGTCCCTGAGCACCACATCCAAGTGGTTTTTAAGTATATCCATGGATGGTGACTCAACCACTTCCCTGGGGAGCGTATTCCAGTGCTTAACAACCCTTTCTGTAAAGAAGCTTTTCCTGATATCCAGCCTAAACTTACCCTGGCGCAACTTGAGGCCGTTTCCCCTTGTTCTCTCAACAGTGAGAAGAGACCAACCCTGCTCTCACTGTGAGCACTTTTCAGATAATGGAAGAGAGCAATAAGGTCTCCCCTCCTTTTTCCCAGACAATACAGCCCCAGTTCTCTCAGTCTCTCCTCATAGGGCATATTCTCCAAGCCCTTCACAAGCCTTGTTGCCCTTCTTTGAACATGTTCCGGCACCTCACTGTCCTTTCTGTACTGAGGTGCTTAAAACTGAACGTAGTACTCAAGGTGAGGCCTCACCAGTGCCAAGTACAAGGGCAGGATGACTTCCTACTCCTGCTCACCACAGCATTACTGATACAAGCCAGGATGCCATTGGCTTTCTTGGCCACTTGGGCACACTACTGGCTCATATTCAGCTGCCTGTCCATCAGCACACCAAGGTCCCTTTCCATCAGGCAGCTTTCCAGCCACTCCTCCCCAAGGCTGTAGGGTTGCCTGGGGTTGTTGTGACCAAAATGCGGCACCTGACACTTGGCCCTATTGAAACTCATACACTTTGCCTAGGCCCATTGATCAAGTCTATCTAGGTCCTTCTGTAGTGCCCTTCTCCCCTCAGGAAGATCAACACTCCCTCCCAACTTGGTGTCATGTGCAAACTTACTGAGGGTGCACTCCATCCCCTCATCAAGATTATTAATAAAGATGTTAAATAGAACTGGCCCCAGTACCGAGCCCTGAGGGACCCCTCTCATGGCTGGCCACCAACTGGATTCCACTTCATTGACCACAACTCTTTGGGCCCTGCTATCTAGCCAGTGTTTCACCCAGCAGAATGTATGCCCATCCAAACCATGGGCAGGCAGCTTCTTCACGGGGATGTTGTGGGGGATATAATATATGGTATAAGCAAAACCAAAGACATAGATTTGGACAAATAAGCGAAAAGAAGTAGATTCTGTGGGTGAGATGGATGTGGTTTTAGTTACCTTGGAGAGAGAATTCAATTAGGGAACAGTTTCTTCTAATTAAATAATGTGGCAAGTTTTTTATTAATGTAATATAGAATTACTTTAGCATGTTTGCTGACATCCTGTGATACTTCCCAACGTGTTTCACAAAATGCTTATTAAAACATAAACCTGATACTGATTTACCTGTTTGATTTGTAGGCCAACTGGAATCTGAGACTTTGTAAATGCCATTGAAGTAAATGAATTAAAATGCTTTGTAAAACATCACACTTGAAAGCAAAAAGCTCACATGCTCATTATGTAGGGTAACTACGTATTGCATACTTTGTCTTGTGCAAGACATGACCGGAGGGCTGCTGTTGGCATCTTGACTATACTACCAGTAACTGGAGCCATGGACACAGGGAAGCTCCTTCTGTTGTGGTTATACAGCTCCAACCATGTACTTGCTGGTGAAGTTCTACCCCAAAGTTAATTGACAGGGATCTCTTGGAAAGAGTCCAGCGGAGGGCCACTAAGATGGTGAAGAGCCTGGAGCATCTCCCCTATGAGGAGAGACTTAGGGAACTGGGTCTGTTTAGCCTTGAGAAAAGAAGGCTGAGAGGGGGCTTGATCTGGGTTTATAAATACCTGAGGTGTGGGAGCCATAGTGGTGAGGCTGGTCTCTTTTCAGTAGTGCGTGGGGACAGGACTAGGGGTAATGGGATGAAACTGGAGCATAGGAAGTTCTGCATGAATGTGCACAAGAACGTCTTTACAGTGAGGGTGACGGAGCACTGGAACAGGCTGCCCAGGGAGGTGGTGGAGTCTCCTTCTCTGGAGATATTCAAGACCCGCCTGGACGCCTACCTGTGTGACGTGGTGTAGGGAACCTGCTTTGGCAGGGGGTTGGACTCGATGATCTCTAGAGGTCCCTTCCAACCCCTACGATTCCGTGATTCTGTAATGTTCTAGTACAGATCTGTGCACTATGTGGTTCTAGAAGTAGTTGAAGTCTGCCAGCATAGAGCATGAAAGAGGCTTAAAAACAGTGCAGCTGTGGATGTACCACGTAAATTGGTGTCTGCTTTCACCTCTACAACAACACACTTGATACCTGCCCTTTAGATATTTATAAACTTCGGTAAGATCCCCTCTATCCCAGGTCTCTCAGCTGTTCCTCATAAGGGTGGTGCTCTACGCCTCTGATCGGGTGGGGTGAATACTCAGGAGCTGTGTCCAGAGGTAAAGGCTTTCATTTATCTCCTCCTCTGGTGGAGCGACCTACTATTTCAGAAGTGCTGGCGTTAACCAATGCCATTTAAAAATGGTGAGGTTGCTGTCTGCTGTAATGCTTTGTGAAACGTGTAATGAGTCAATGCAAACAGAATGAATCACAGAATGACCCGGGTTGGAAGGGACCTCAAGGATCATGTAGTTCCAACCCCCCTGCCTGGCAGGGCCACCAAATATACACATTTACTAGATCAGGTTGCCCAGGGCCCCGTCCAACCTGGTCTTGAACACCTCCAAGGACGGGGCATCCACAACCTCCCTGGGCAGCCTGTTCCAGGACCTAGCCACTCTCCTAGTGAAGAAAAACCTCTGTAGTTTCCTCTGGAAAGATGAGGAGTATGCTTTCTTGTTTGACTGAAATGCCAGAAGCATCTGGTGCCGCTTTGCAGTTCTTGCCTGTATTGCCCATGAAATAGTGCTCTTATCCCAGAAGAGGTTCCCAATACAATAGATAGTGATTTGCATAAGAGGCTGTTTTCTAATTATGAACAGTTTGTGTGTCCAGGGACTTTTGATTAGTGATGAATTGAAGCTAGGGAAGAATATGAATAGCTTGAGGGAAGGAAGACAAAAATGAGAAAATTACAATAGAAATTGACAGGAATAAGATGAAAGCAGTCTTTTTAAAGTATCCTGTTTAAAGCATAGCAGAGAGAAAGCAATTTTGGGCTGAGTAATATGGAATCATGTGTTCATTAGCAAGAATTACAAATAATTAGTTTCTATTACAACAAGTAAGAGGATGAATTGAATTCTTTCCTGAGGAGCGACTAGGAGAAGAATAGGTAACATGCAGAGAAACCTTATTGCTTTCTTAGGATGTCAGCAGAGCCTTGTTGGTGGAAGCTGTATATGTAAAATCTTTAAATATAGATAGATAGATTTAAATCTATGTATGTAAACACAATCTCACATAAAACATTACTTGTTTATTTTTCTAAAGGAGCAAGTCAGAATTGGCATTGTATATGATACTTATAAACCATGGAGAAAATAAGGCAACAACACTCTGCTGTGGAGCTGTTTTTAAACCTTCTTTGACCAGTGCATGTATATGTCTTTGGGGTTGTAGCCAGGCTTGAAGATTGTTACTGTATTCATATTAGTTTTAGGAAGATAGTGTTTTAAGCTATTTATATTAGCTTAACTCAGAATGATCAAATCAATCAGCGTGTCCAAATTGTGATTTACAGAAGGCTGTTTCTGTGACTGAGAGGATGTTTAGTTGTTTCGGTTGCTGGGTTTATTCTGTTCCTCATAATAAGGCTACTCGTTCACTTTGTTATGTGTGTTTGGGTTTTAATGTTTCATGAAGGTTAGGCTGAGGTTGCAGCACCAGGAGAAGCGGAAACCGTTTAATTACTTGCTGAAAGAAATTAAGGTAAAGTGGGGACTCGTCTTCTTTCTCCCACTTCACAGAATCACAGAATTGTAGGGGTTGGAAGGAACTTCTAGAGATCATGGAGTCCAACCCCCCTGCCAAAGCAGGCTCCCTACACCACGTCACACAGGTAGGCGTCCAGGCGGGTCTTGAATATCTCCAGAGAAGGAGACTCCACCACCTCCCTGGGCAGCCTGTTCCAGTGCTCCGTCAGCCTCACTGTAAAGAAGTTCTTCCGCACATTCATATGGAACTTCCTATGCTGTAGTTTCATCCCATTACCCCTAGTCCTGTCCCCATGCACTACTGAAAAGAGACCAGCCTCACCACTATGGCTCCCACACCTCAGGTATTTATAAACCTGGATCAAGTCCCCTCTCAGCCTTCTTTTCTCAAGGCTAAACAGACCCAGTTCCCTAAGTCTCTCCTCATAGGGGAGATGCTCCAGGCTCTTCACTTAAACCACCTCCTGTCAGCTTTGGCACTCAGGAGTATCATTTCAGGATCCCTTGCACTGGCTCAGCAGAGAGCTCCCTGCTCTTTGGCAGTGCACAGAAAGTTTGCTATTCTGCCAGGGCCAAAGAGCTGCAAAGAACTTTGTCTCTCCAAAGCTGGTATTAACAAAATAATGTGCCCTACTGGCACTGAGCAGAAACTGGAATATTGCAGCCCTGTCAATGAAGCTCCTGTTCCTGTGGCAGAAGGCTTGATTGAAATTAGTCATCATAGTTTCTGATTGTTTTGATAAAAGTTTATCTGTCAGTCTTTGTGGGAGACAAATATGTGTCCCTGGAGTTTTGATTCCTGAGTTTGAAGCCATGCTTGGTAGTAGTTGCTGATGAGAATCACCTTACTTTGTTTTCTCACCATTCCACCAGAGGCAGTGAACCTTCTGGCACTGAACAAGGAAGCAGTAATTCATACTTTCCAGAACATCTAACAGTGGTTGTCCACTGTGCCACGAGACACAGGGTAACATGTTTCCAAAAGCTGTTAGAGGGCTGCCCTGCAGATTTTGTTCATACTTTATTATGGAGTACCTTTAGGTGAGTGCAAAACCTGCTTACATGCAGTTAGATGCATTTGCTAACTTACTACAGTAGTGCATTGAATCCTGTTATAAGTTATCAGTAAGCAAGACTTGTTTTACTGTTGATTTTATTTAAAGCTATAAATATAAAAATAAATCTCACTTTTTTCCCTGTTTTTGTTAGACATTGAGGCTGATCTCTACCACCGCAGCTGCATGGAGGAAAAATGTAGCAGCCTCAGGACCTGAAAAATACACGGAGGCATTTATTAAGAAACAAATTGAAGAGTTCGAACTAGGAAAGAGACATTTAGCCAACATGATGGGAGAAGATCCAGAAACTTTTACCCAAGAGGATATTGATGTAAGTGCGGTTGCTCTGTTGGAGAAGTAATTTACTGGAGAGTTTCAGATATTGAAAGCACTTTACTTCAGCATGAGCCCCTCAGCTCTCTGTGATTTTTAATCAAACTGTCAGAATGAGAAAGACTACTACTATATGTTGCAAACATTGCAGCTGTGACTGTGAATAGAGATTCTACTCATGCTACCGTGTGAGGTCACACATCACAGTATAGAGCAGTGTATACCGTATCTTGCTAAAGCACAGTGGGTTCTTTTGAAAAGTACTAATGGATAATCCCCTTGATCTGAGGTTATAAGAGGCCCTGCAAAGGTTTATGTAGCTCTTTGGAACATTTAACCACAATTTGACCTGCTGTGTATATTTAGGTTGGGTTTTCTTGCGTGATATAGTGGTTGCTGGTAATGCCAATTAAATTTTATAGGATGCTTTACAAGTAACCCCCTGGTTTAGCTTAGAGATTCTAATACAGACCTGCTTCTAGGGCTCATATCAGTATCTCAAAACATATTCTTTTATTGCCATTCTCTCTGACAGTTGATAGGTGGGTGGCCTGTTCTTTCTCTGTACCATTTGACTTAGGTAAAAATACACTGTCTTTCACATAAATAAATAAATAAAAAATTGACAGCCAACTAGGACTTCCATCATTTCTATCTTATTTTACCACGCATCAGAGGTAGTGAAGAGAAATGTCATTTGGTGACATTCAGTCGTAGGTGAAGCTGCATGCTGCTTTTTCTGCACAGCAGCAACGCTATTACTAAAGCCGTGGCAGCACAGCATAGCAGTGGTTCCCCCTAGGGTAGATGCTGTGTGTGCTGAAAGAGGAATACATGGTTTTGTTTCTTTCAGGGGAAGGGGATTGTTTTGCTTGCATGGTATTGTCACCTTTCTGTTGCGAATGCTGTTAGCATAGCTGTTTCAGTGTAAGAGGTCTTGATAGCCTGCTTATGCCAAGGAAGAACCACACCTGTAGGTGGTGATGCAGGGTGATTTCAACCACATTCAAAATGAAGTTCTTAAAATTTCTCTGAAAATAGTTGACAGAGTAGAAAGGGATGACGTTTAATGGCCTGCTGAGAAAAAGGCTGCAGTGAGACTTGAGTCACGTTGTGTATCAGAAAATTCAAAAGGGAAACTTGTCTTCAAGTCATAAATCATAGGAAATCAAGCTTTGTGAGTATGTAGCTCGGCACCAACAGTGTGACTTTCATTCATGTGTCTGTTCTACAGACAAGTGCCAATGCAGACCATTCTGATCTCAGTGTGAGCTAGTTAAGGTTCTATCAACAGTGAGGATAATCAGAGAAGGAGGCATTTAGATTAGAAGTAATAGTGGCCTGCTTTACATTGGCTTTCTGTCTTTTCAACAGATCACAGAATTTCCTTTCTCTGCATTTTTCTGACTTTTTTTCCCCACTACCATTAATGATACTTATGTTACAGGAAAGTAATCATATTAATGAGCAAATCTGCCACTATAAAGACCTCTCACTGTACTATGGTATAGACTTTAGAGTTGGAAGGAACTTCTAAATATCATCTAGTCCAGCACCCCTGCAATGGAAAGGAACACCTGCAGATGGATTATTTTGCTCAGAGCCTGGTCCAGCCTTAACCTTGGATGTCTCCAAGTATGGGGCTTCCACTACCTCTCCAGGAAACCTGTGCCAGTGCCTCACCACTCTTAGTAGTTATTTTATATTTATATCTATATAAAACCTTATTCCTTATGTTCAATCTAAATCTCCCATCTTTTGTTTGAAACTACTCCCCCTTGTCCATCACAACAGACCCTGCTAAAGGGTCTGTACTACCTTTCTTTCTTATAGGCCCCCTTTAAGTACTGAAAGGCTCTCATATCTCTCTGGAGCCTTCTTTTCCAAGTTGAACAGCCCCAGCTCTCTCAGGCTGTCCTTGTAGGAAAGATATTCCATCCCTTGGTTCAGTTTTGTTTCCCTCCACTGGACACATTCCAACAGGTCCACATCTCTTCTGTGCTGAGGACTGCACATCAGGATGCAGTGCACCAGGTGGGGCCTCATCACTGCAGAGCAGAAGGGCAGGATCACCTTCCTCAGCCTGCTGGCCGCACTTCTTTTGATGCAGCCCAGGATATGGTTGGCTTTCTGGCCTGTGAGGGTGTGTTACTGGCTCATGTCCAGCATGCCATCCATCTGTACCTCCAGGTCCTTTTTGTCAGGGCTGTGCTCCATTCCTACATCCCCAGCCTGTAGTGATTGCAGGGATTGTGACAACCCTGGTGCTAAACCTTGCATTTGGATATATTGAACCTCATGAGGTTCACCTGTGCCTACCACTCGTGTTTGTCTAGGTCCCCCTGAATGGCATGCCCTCCCTCTGGTGTGTTGACTGCACCACACAGCTTGGTGTCTTCTGCAGACTTGCCAAAGGTGCACTTGATCCACTGTCACTGATGAAGATCTTAAGAGCACTGCTTGCAGTACTGCCCCCTGAGGGACACCACTTGTCACCGATTACCATCCAGACGTGGAGCCATTGACCATCACTCTTTGGATACAGTCTCACAACCTGTTCCTTGTCCATTGAATAGCCCACCCATCAACTCTATATTTTTTCCATTTGGAGAGAAGGATGTTATGAGGCACAGTGTCAGAGGCCTTACTGCAGATATCATCTGCATGGATGATATCAGTGGCTCAGTATGGTGCTGCTCCTAATAGTTTAGTTAGTTTGCTTGAGAGGCTAATGGTAAGAGTGCATTGACTTTCTTTCTCTTGATAGAGTCTAGAGGAAAGGCTGTCAGACAGCAAGACTGGAAGTGGAAAATGAGCATGTATAGGTAGCAGTTTCTTCTGTATAAATCTGTAATCACTTGCAAAGAATTGAGCTCCATAATTAATAAATGCAGTGCATGTGGCAAGTATGTGACTGCTTTGCAGGCTCTATTTCTGAAAAGATGGAGAACTGAATCTAAAAGCGCAGTGTTTTGTTTAGTGATACCAAGTGTGTGTGTTACATACTTAATTTCTTCGTATTTCATCAGGTGTTGGAAAATACTTAGTGTATAATAGTGTCTGCTATGCATAATTAAATTACTGTTATAAAAATATAAAAGCTGCTTAAGCACTGGCAGGAGAATTACCAAGCTTTACATTTCAAACGGTAATAATTCTTACTGATGAGTGCTTACATACCTCCATGTCTTCTGCTGTTAATCAGACTGTGCGCTGTGGTTCCAAAGTAGGCATCATAGGATTCTGTCCTTCACTGGAGTTTTAGGTGTAGTTTAATAAAAGCTAAACCTTGTGAAGTTTTAAACCGGAAAATAAGTTGTCTTGCTTGTTAATCTTTCTCCTGGATGTTGTGGAAGCAGAATTGCTTCTTATTGATGCTTTTATTTAGGGATGAAAAGTTAAGCTGTGCATTACAACCTTATTTCTGGAGGGGAAAAAAAAAAAATCCAGCAAATTGATGTATAACTCTGCAGAAGTCTACCAATTGCTTTTTAATTGGTATTATAGACCTCGCTCTGAAGCTGAGATGTTTTATTCTCCTATGTGTGAGTATGTGGTATGAAGTTTCTCTAATTGATTTGCTTTGCCCATTCCATTTGATGTATCATTTTTCACAATATTTCATAATTTGTGCTCATTTCTAATGAACAGAGTCGTTAGGACAGGCATGTCTAAGTGCAACTGACAGCTAACATTAGGTGCCAGATGCAGTTTATAAAGCTATGTAGAACTGCAGAGAACAGTTTAAATAAATTAGCACCTGTACATTAGTCTCACTTGCTGGTAATTTATAAGCGAATCAGTAGAGATGACATTTAGGTACGTCATTGATCAAGTTAACAGCTGCATACCCACTGCCCAGCTGGGATACCTAATTAATAGAGATTGCAGTCCTGACCTAGTGCTTTTCCCTGATTGAGTCTGTAATCCTTTTATTTTTGATTTAACTTCCTTGCGGTTATAGTAAACAGCCCACCTTCATTTTCCACTGTCAGTTCTGTGATATTCTCCTTTAAAGACCAGAAACCTAAGTAAGATTAATATAAGAAAAGCATCTTAATCTCCTTGACCTATTTATATGATATGTCAGTATTTGTATTATTCATTTCTATGCAATCACTAAATGCTCTCTGAGATATGAGCTCATCAGGAACTTTCCCCCTAAGTTAGTAAAACTTGAAGGCTAGAAATGTGTTGATTTTCTTCTGTTATCTGCCATATGACCTAGTAGGTTGTTACCATGAAGATAGTTGGAAGAATTTTAGTCTAAAATGCACACTTCTTCCTAAGTATTTTCAGTTGCATATATGTTGTTGCAAAAGTACCAGTAAGGTTCTTTGCAATTAAAATGTTATATAGAATCATAGAATTACCCAGGTTGGAAAAGACCTTGAAGATCATCAAGTCCAACCGCAGCCTAACCAGAACCCCGACTCTAAAAACCCTACACTAAATCATATCCCTGAGCACCACATCCAAACGGCTCTTAAACACATCCAAGGATGGCGATTCAACCACCTCCCTGGGGAGCCTATTCCATTACTTGACTACCCTTTCTCTAAAGAAGTTCTTCCTAATATCCAACCTAAACTTGCCCTGGCGCAACTTGAGGCCATTTCTCCTCGTCCTGTCACTTGTCACTAGTGAGAAGAGACCTGCCCCACTCTCACTGTAAGAACCTTTCAGGTACTGGAAGTATAAGTGAGTAGCTTCATTCCTTAAAGGGTATAGATTCTTTCAGTGCCTTAAGACTTCGCTAATAGGTTTAAAGAAAAAAAGAAAAAATAGTGATATTTAGCTGTATTTCAAAATGGTTCAGAGCATCTGATTTCTAAGTAACATTCAAATTTTAGCAACTCAGATTGTGAGAAATAAGTGAATATTAACATATGTGAAATGTCAGAAACGTTACTCAGAACCAAATATGTTCCTGAACTTTCATGTAGCTGCAAGAACATGATGTCCAGTGTTGTCCTTACCAGAAATACTGAATTTGTATTTTTTTTTTTAAGTAGTTGGAGCTAGAATACTTTTTTCCAGCTTAACTGGAAGTTCTTTATTTCAGATGCTGAAGACTTTTAAAGAATGCTGCTAATTTGCCCTGCCAAACCTCTCTTCTCTACGTGGGTAATTTACAGATTGGACTGGCTCACTGTCTCTGCTCAACCCCATTATGACTCCATCAGCTCTGTCTGATTAAAGTATCAAATTCTTAATTTCTCAAGTTATTGACAAAACAACAAGAGTAACGAGAGCAAAACAAACCTTTACTGACCCAGCTGAACCTTTTTAACTCTCAACTGTAATCTCTAACTTTTAGATAGTGAACAAAACTTTGGCTTGCGGGCAGGAAAGGCAGAGTGGATCAGGGATCAGCACATGCAACGTGCACAACGAAGGAGGAAGATGAAGGTGGGACAGATAGATTGAACTTGCACAACATGTTGCATACAGAGCTGGGCTGGTTATTTAATAAATTGTTTTGCATGTAATTTGTTTGAAAGACTGCCAGGTTCAGATTTTTTTTTTAATAAATGGATAGAGACTTGTTTCTCATTATGCCTACTGGCTTGAATTCAAACTGGAAGGGACCACATACATTGTGGTCCTATAGCAGTATTCTGAATCATCTGGTATCTCCACAAGTGCTGATAAAGCGGGATTCCTTTTCTTTGGTAAAAAATGTTAAGTTTATCAATGTGGTGTAAAAAATATCTGAAGTAAAACATCTTAATTCCTGAGTGTTAATTGTGAGCCGCTATGTTTTGAGAGTGTGACTGCAGAGATTGTTCTATTTCCCAAGAAGATGATAACAGTATGGTTTAATAAATAGAACTTGGAAGTAGCAGCCCATAACCTATGGAGGGTTAGAGTGGGTTTAATGAATGTTGCCTACCAGAAATGATGGCCTAAGGAAAGCTGTTCTTGGTCAAATTCAGTAAAAATTGAGGATTCAGCTATTTAATGAGGAACTTCTCTGAATAAAGGACAAGACTTCATCTGGAGTCTTTTGCATCCCTGTAGAGTTCCTATTGGATTAGATTTCCATTAAAAGGGAGAATGCAGTAAGACTCTTCACTTTGACAGGGAAAAAAACAACAACAAAACAGGGAATCTGCAAAGTAGAATAATTGTTTCTTGGCTCGTTGAATGGAGAGATGCAAGTAGATGTTAAGGTTACGTAATGCAGTGTTTGTTTATGGTTTAGCCCTAAAGATGTGACTATACACTTGCAATATAAGATACATTTTCAAGACATAAGGTATCTCAGATGACAGTCACTCATATGAATGGCGAATTGTTATAAGCATTTATTAAGGTGCTGTAGTTACAGTAGCTGTTATGATAGGGATTCTGTAAAATGCTTGTATAAAGCCTACCTCTTAAATACACAGTCGGTTTCAGAATCCTGTAATCGATTCTTTTAATATATTATATAATGTGTTTGTTTAACATCATTTGGCTCACAGCGGATTTCTCTATTGTCATCATAATTAATCCCCGTTTGTTCATAAATAGGTGTTCACCTACTGCGTGTATGCATAAAATGCCCATTGACTAACAAATGGGAATACAGTAGTCACTAAGAGAAACAAAATTACCATTTCATAAAATCAAGTTAAGCCTTTTGTTTGCTTCGGAATTCTCTAAATTTCTGTTCAGAATACCAGTAGGGGATTAATGGAAGTAATAGGTTAGGTCCTTTTACACTCTGTATGTATTAAATCTGTTGAAGCACTGACAACCTGCTCCATATCCGTGGAAAAAATTATCAGCGAATAATAGCCCTCAGGTTGCCTCATGGATATTTTTCTTAGGATAAGTTATTTTAACTGAGATTCAGTTGTAATTCTACTTTGCCTTACTGCCTAACTGATATACAAATGAGTCTGCAGTCAGATTTATTCAGTCCGTGTTGTCAAACAAAAGATTTCTGTCTCAAGTTCTGCTACCCACTGTGTGAAGTTTGCCATGCTTACCAGAGCCCTGCATCTAGGGAGCTCTGATGGTTAGCATTGCCTTTTTAGTTTTCAAAACAAATAGAAACAAACAGCTCTCACGTTTAATAAGCTTTCCTTCCTCGGAGATCTCCTTAAGCCACCTGGACGTGGCTCTGGGCAGCCTCCAACCCCTGCCTGAGCTGGGGTTGGACCAGGTGACCTCCAGAGGTTTCTTCTAACCTCAACCTTTCTGTAATTAAAGCAAAAATACACACGTATGTTTCAGTTGCATTGAAAAGGGATGGCAAGGTGATGCTGAACTGATGCATCCCATTGGGCTTAACCCTGCATTGCATTTTGCCATGCGAACTCCATGATTTGGAGTTTTATTGGAGGCAAGTATTTGAGACTTTTTATTTCATGGGAATAGAAGAATGTTGGTAAAGTAAATGATGCATCTTTTGCTGTTATTAATAAGAACCACGGTAGTTCACAAGTGTATGATGTAATTTTCTAAATTGTTACAGCAAACCTTTTGGTATCTTTCAGGTGAGACAATTAACCTTTTAAAAGAAGGAAAACATGCTTGAGGAGTCTGGCTTCTCTGCACTGTTAGTTCAAGTTCAGCAAAGATTGCAGCGATTCACACTTGTTTGAAAATGCAGCGTTCAGAAATGCTTTACTAAGTTATGTAAAATATCTTACACTGCCACAAGCATTGCTCTTGGACTTCAGGAAACTGAACCTGTACAAACTGAGGTTCCCAATGTGCAAACCTATGTGGTGTCCAGTTGTTTTATATTTGAATAAATAAAACGTTCATGCTCAGCCTGTCAGTAGGCACTATTAACAAGCACTGATATTTTCAGAAGGATGAATTAAATGGCTTAGTTTCCTGTAGAAGTTGCAGCATTCCAAGATTTAGGAAAGCAGTGTTGCATTTACTTGTTAGAAAGGTAGGCTTTGCACTTGAGTAGTTCAGGTGAGTGATGACGAATGTATATTGTAAAAGCCAGAGGAGGTTCTTTACTAGGAGAGTGGTGAGGCCCTGGAACAGGCTGCCCAGGGAGGTTGTAGATGCCCCGTCCTTGGAGGTGTTCAAGGCCAGGTTGGACGGGGCCCTGGGCAACCTGATCTAGTAAATGTGGAAGTTTGGTGGCCCTGCCAGGCAGGGGGGTTGGAACTACATGATCCTTGAGGTCCCTTCCAACTCAGTTCATTCTGTGAAGCCAAAACTTTGCAGAAGAGGGTTCGCTCGTTCTGATGCATTAGATTACATCTGTCAGAATGAAATTTTACTTTTCCTGAGGACTTCTGAGGAACTTGTTTTCAGCGCAGCAGATATGCAGTAGTCTTTGTTACTGACGCGCTTATATGTGTGCAGCAGTTCTATTTTATCTACAACAAAGAGCTTAAGTGGTGTTTTGATGCTGCTTTTATGGAAAAATTACATATGTGATCTCTGTTTTCAGAAAGCTATTGCCTATCTCTTCCCTTCGGGCTTATTTGACAAACGAGCCAGGCCAATGATGAAGGTAGGATTTTTTTTGTTGCCTTTCTGAATAACTGTAGTGTGGCATTTCAAGTAACTCTTTTCCTTTTGATGATCATGGTTTATTTATTTATTTTACAGCATCCCACTGAAATTTTTCCAGAACAGAGGAGTAAGTGTTCATGATTCTCTTTTTATTTATTTATAAGTATTATAAGTTTGCCATGTATTTAAAATGCCTTTTGTAGATTTATTCTTATGAGGAACAATGGGGGTGTGTGTGTGGTGGGGGAACTAGTAAGCAGTGCAAAGGCTGATCTAGTACTATGGCTTTTTGGATTAAGATGAAATACTTCTGGATTCTGGTATGCCATTGGGCTTTTCAGGTACTAGTGAACTGACTATAGATAAATGTTTTTCTCTGTTAGAAATAAACAGTAGGTAGAATGACGTGCAGAGTCCTCTGAAGTCACAGGGAAACCTTTTGTTGTATTCAGTAGCTTTTTTGACAGAGCTGTCTATCACATCCATAAAATATTCGTTAAAGCTATTTTAAACCAAAAACTTTCCTGCTAACTTTGGTGCTGTAAAAGCGGAGAAATTAAGCCTTGTAATTGCCGTTTGAGAGAACAGAGTATGGTGTGAGTGTAAACTCACCCCATTTTGTCCTATTTTTTACCTGGAAGTTGTAACTCTGCATTTAATCCATAGTCTTAGGTTTTCCTTCCTGAGGCACCTTAGGAAGTCTCAGTTGTATCAGTGACACGCCAATGAGAACCTCATTGCTCAGTAAGAAACCTGATTGAAATCACCAAATTAATTTTTTTTAAGGAATACTTAAAAAGATATTGCTGTTCATTTTATTTTCCTGATGTTTAAAATGAAGACTAGTAGTACAAGTATGGAATTCTTTACTTGCTGAACTATTAAATTACAGATATCTGAATACCAGCAAAATCTTACAATTTTCTTTCCTTCCTTCTACTGAACCTGGAGTCAGTCGATTCTTGATGCTTTTGGGGCTTTGTGTGTCTTCCATAGAGGTGTCACTTTGCCAGAAATCATGGAATTTCAGCTATCAAATGATATCATGCATCAATTTCTAACTAACCCCTTACACGAAACACAAAGTAGAAGGCAAAAGGATAAGACAGTCATGCAATTTGAAAATTCAGGACTTGTTTATAGCAGAACTAAGCTACTACCGTTTTCTTTCAGGATCAAAGAATTCATTGAGTTCTCTGCCCAAAGAAGTGTATGAGCTAATTAATATTAATCTATGCCTAAAATAGCAGTTTTTTATATCCATTTTTTAAAGGCAGTGTTGCCTGTCTGTTCATTGTGTCATTAAGAATTTTAAGTGCAAAGCCATAAATTTATCTTTCAGAATGTGTCCTGGATAGTCATTTTTACTAAATATGCTCTTGTAGCCATGTAACTGGAAATTAATACATTCCCTACTAGTATGTGTGTGTTGAAGACCCCTCTATTTTTTCTACCTTTGTAAAATCTGCACCTTTGCATTGCACTTCTATTGTATTCATGCTCAACATTAGAATGCAGTGCATAGCATCCTTATCCAGTATTACCTGTCCAAGACAGGTTCATGTAGTCTTATCTTTGTCTGTAGCCTATAGATTGCTTCCTGTGAACTTTACTGGATAAAATGGCTGGAAATTTCTTTACTGTTCAGTTTTTAAAAAGCTGTCAGGTATTTATTTTTGTTAGTTTTCCTTATTTGGAAGAGATCTAATTGGTGTTAAGACACTTAAATTTGGTAAACTGTTATTTTTCTTTAGGTTGAAATTTATGTCTTTAAATAGCCTTTTTTAATGGACAAAAATAAACTGGATGTGTTGAATCCAGTGTTTTGTTCCTGTACTAATTATGTAAACCATAGCATCAGTCTTTTGTTTTAATATAGCCCAAAGGCATCACCATGAACAAATCTTAACATCGTCTAAGTTCTGAACTTAAGTGAGTTACCTGCAAAAAATGACTGTACAAATACTTGGTTTGATTTAGATATCTTGTAAATAATGTGCACTGCATTTAAAGCATTCTTTTCCAGAGCAGATGATCTTCAGTCTTTTGAAGTCATTATGTAGATTTCAGTTCTCTTAATTTTAACTTATTTCTGGAGTGGATACTTATGTCTGTAATGCCAACTGTACAGTCTTTTGGAGTTTATTTAAGATATCTATGTGAAATTTCCATGTCAAAAGAGATATTTAGAAGTATTATATTACATCATTATAATTACAGCTAGAGATTGCTTTTTTTACAAGGTAGTTTAAATCATTGCATTTCCAGGCAGTTTGAATACCTATGAAATGTCTCTGCTCTCTGATACTTAAAAAGGTAATCAGTATTACGAAAGAGGTTTATAACTGCAATTAAATACAAAGATTTTTTAATTTTTTTTAGTGTGTTTGTATTGCTTTCTTGTCTAATCATGCTTTTCATTAGAAATCCAGTGGGGAGAAGATGGCCGTCCATTTCACTTTCTCTTTTACACTGGCAAGCAGTCGTATTACTCATTAATGCATGTAAGTACATTATAATCTATAGTAACTAATGTTAGTTCCAAGTCAAGTACGTGCTATTCTAGAGATGCATGTCAGGAGCTTCTGCTTTATTTTTACAGGAGGTCATATAACCACTGAAGATAGATGCAATGTATATTTTTGTCATAATGTTTGTTATTAGGAGTGTTTTAATGTCGCGCTTAGGAGAATAGAGTACGTAACAGTTGCTGCTTAATTTTTGATTTATTTTTCAGTCTTGGCTGAGATCTGCATCTGAATAGTCTGAACACTTTCTTGTAGGCATAAGGTTAGTAGTGGAGAATGCACAGACAACAAAAACAGCTTAGTCCTAGAAAAATCATTGTAGGATAATATTGGGGGGGAAAAAAAAAAGTTGTTTTTCTCCCTTGAAGGGCAAAGCTATAGGAAACGTTATTTGTGCTGACATTTAGTGTGAAGAAAATTTGCATTTAAACTGCTTAATTGATTTTTCTGAGACTGTTTCATTCATGCAAACTTGAGGCTTTTTTTCTGATTAGCGTGGTTCCAGGAGTAAAGGATCTGCATCTGTTTACCTGATAGAAGCTTTGTCTGAACGTATCAAGGCCCTGAGTACTTACACGGGTTATGAATAGGCACTTCATATCTGTGGCCATCAGTAGGGCAAACATTATCCGTCTCTTTAGAAGAGTTTATAAAGATGAGCATGTTTCTTATGTGTACTTAGGGAAGACGAAAGCATTGCTGCTATATACCAAAGAATTTAATTCCACAGTCATTTTGTTGTTTTTTTTCCAAAAAAAATAATTCTGTCATTAATCTATTCTCCAAAGGGGAAAAAAAAAAAAATGCTATCGAAGTCGGCACATAGGTTTATGGGGTGGAGTGTTTTCATTAGAATTATCTGGTATTTGTGTTCTGTGTACCCAAAGGACTAAATCCCCACTTGTCAGGTACATTTATTTCTTTAGGAGAATAAAAACCAGCTCCCCCCACTCTTTTCCTCCTTTTCTTTTTTTATTTTTTTTCGTTGTTGACCTTGGGCAAATGAGCTTCTTGCCCTGGCAGAAATGAAATGAATGATAAATGTAGAGTGTGTCTTTGCTGAGTAATGGAGCTGCAGCATAGGCTTTCCACAGAGGTTTTCTCCTGCACAGCCTGAGGCAGCCCGAGGACCCCTGCTGTTCATTTAAATAGGTATGTCAAATCTGCCTCGAAACGCCGCTGGTTTGATCTGTGGTAATATTTGTGAAGGTTCCATATGGACTTGAGCCCCCTGCAGTGCTAAGAAATAATGTACAACGCTTCATGGTGCAGACGCAAATTTTCTCTGAAAAGGGATGCAATGCTGCGTTTTAGCTGTCGGAGAGGATGATGGAGCTGACGCGCTAGGCCTGTCAACTTGTTACACGGATGGGTTGCACGCAGCGAGGCTGTGGAAAATCTGTGCCTTTTAACTTTTCTACTTAATCACGGTTGTAGCATTGCCTTTAGACTGTATGCTACATTAATTCTCTTCCTGCCTTCTGCCTTTCATCCCAAGTTTCACGGAAAAAAGTAAAGCATGCAGGTCTTGTAGAGGAGCCTTATCAAACAGCTGTCATCTGACAAGCCATTTGCATTTGTTTTGGCTGAAACAGAGCAACCCAAGGGCAAGATGTTTTGTTGCATTCCATCATAATGAAGAAATTACAAATTTTACAAGGAGCACAAGTTTATTTTTAGCTCTTCTGAGTAGTTAGAGTATGCAAGATTGCCTTGGAAATCTCAGAGAGAATAGTGTGCATCTTGTTTCTATCAGTGGCAGCCACCTTCAAACAAAACCTCTTTGACAAACACAAGTTTCATTAGTAATAGGATATTTAAGTGCTGGAGTGTTGTTAGAATGCTTCTGAATATCTTCATTAAATAGACTTCAATAAGCCTGAACCCATTAAGCGAGATTTAAGTTTGGCTTTTTTTTTTTTTTTTTTTTTTTCAGTCAGCCAAATTAAAGAAGAAATCTGCATGAAATTCCCAGTGTTGTTTTAACCTCTTATTAGGCTAATGTGTATTTAAGAAAACGTATTTTTAAATCTCAAAGCTAATTAATTTGGCTAGGGAAGAAAAGGGGTTGTGTGTTAATACAGTCTGGTGGAAATGATCAGTTCTGTTTGAGGATGTCCTTTAAATGGCTACATTAAGTGTAATAAATTGGATAAACATAATATTTAGCTTAAATTTGTGTGCTGTTAATTACTACATGGATTCCTGCAGAATTTCACTTTTATTAATTTTCAGTGGCATCGGTGTTAACAGCATTGTTTATGTAGTTAAATGCTAGTAAATAATATTATCCACTTAGTGAAAGTAGAAACTGTATGTATTCACATGTATTTTAATTGACAATATATGCGTTGCTATGACTTGAATATTAAATGAACTTTCATAAAGCTTATTCACTTTATATTCCATTGTTGCCTTTGTTCTGCCTGTTGAATAAAGTTTAGCTGTAGGGAAAGAACAGTTTCTTTTTCTTCAGATAGATGGAAAATTCTTACTGCACGAAACAGTCTCATAGATGTTTGGCAGTATATTTGATCATTGTTTAACTTAAAAGTTTTTCAGAGAGGACATGGTCATGTTTTTGTGATGAGAAGAGTAAGAGACAATGGGATCTTGGTACAATTCTGGATGCAGGAAAATGGTTATTTTATGTAACTGATGCTTTACGTTTTCAGGAATATCAGAAATAGCGGGTAATGAATATAATAGGAGCATTTTAACTCCTTAAAAAAACCCTACATGCTGAAATGAAAAAACATGAGTAAAAAAAGGCTAAAGGCAATGTAAAAATGTTATGGACTTTGCAAAAACCAAAACACCACAGTTTAGTACTGTGAGGTATTTTCAATTTAAAACAACAACACAAAAACCCACATTGTCTTCTGGGTTTCCATTCACTAATTTCTGTCTAAAATTTTATACAGGATAAAATCATGTTATTTCTTATTTTAAAAGGCTGCATCCTTACGTGGATCTGAAATTTGATCCTTCTCTTAGATACAGAAGCAGTTCAGTTTGTAGCCAATCTTGTAAAATCAGCTGTTTTGATTGTGTAATAGCTGAGTTTACAAGACACACAGATGTGTACATTCATGAATTGGACTATTGAATCCTGAAGTGATTGGTAAAATCCTCACCTGCCAGCTTTGGAAATGCAAGCGTGCCTTCAAGATGCTTTCTTTAGCCTTTGGGGAGTGAAGATTTGTCAGATAAATTATTGGGCATTACACACAATTCCTGATTTTTGCAAAGAATCACCCACATGCTTTACTGCACACGTGAGTGGTTCTTTTAGTCTGTTGACTCCGTCTCTATACAGAGATTAAACACTCGCATTCATTTTTATTTTTTTTAATGCTTTAGAGCAAAATCCTATCTCATAAGAGATTCAAATTGACTTTTATTACTGATTTGTTTTGCACATTGAAGTATTTCACAATTTATTATTATTATTAATTTCAGTGGACATTACCACTGCAGATTGGCTAAAGCATTTTAAAGAGATCATCTTCATTCCTGCAAGTGCACGGTTTTAGAACTTAAGCATGCTCTGGTTGGGAGTATCTGTGGACTGTCTTAAGGAGAGATCTCTCTGTTTGAACAATTGTGAAGTTTTCTTTTTGGTTGTAACAATGAATTTCTGAGTCTAAAAACCAGTGGGTGGCAACCAATACCTCATTTATCTACATGTGTAAATCAGTAGTGTTTTTAAAGGGCTGTGACATAGTTGTGTTAGGCTTTTGTTGGTGCATATATAAATATGTATTATATGCATATATATATACATATACACTTTTTTTTTTCAGTAAAAAAAAAATCTATCCCAATAAAAGTAATTCAATTAAAAATATATGCAGGAGTGTCCTGAAGATGATAGATGTTTATGAGTAGGCAGAGCTGACTTCTTTGCCAGGTAGGAAGGTGACACTACATGCCTTCCAAGAGATAAGCAGAGAGGCTGGCACATGAGTGAGAACTCCAAGTATGTATTTGTGGTGACTCTGCCCACAGTGGGGGTTGGAACTAGATGATCTTTTAAGGCCCCTTCCAACCTAAGCCCAACTTATAATTCCATATTTGTGAGCTAATAATCCAATGCCTTGTCTGATTATCTGACAAGTCTTCTCAATGTCCAAAGTACCTTCTCCATTCCTCATCTGATGACTGCCACTTACGGAAGCTCAAACTGCTCACCTGAAATCTGAAGTCCCTGTTCCAGTCAGTTCTCTGCATATACCTACAGCCAAAACTTTCCTATCCTCCTTTTCCCTACTTACCATAGTCTGGAGTGGAAGCTTCCGTCCTGGTTCTTCTTCATGTGTAACTACAAATGCATACTAAATCTCTTGATGTCAGACACACGTCATGCCCACTAATCCAAACCATGCATCTGCTGTTCCTGTATAAAAAATAATTATTGCAGCATAACAGTCTGCTTGGAAGTAGAGCTGTTAAGCTTATTAGAGCTGAAGTGAAATGAATCTTGCCCAAAGTGGTGCTACCATACCTTGCTATCTTAGAGATCCATATACATATTTCTGATGACTGGGAATCCTTGAAGTTATGATTTGTTATGGTCGTTTATTTTTTTTGTCCCATCTGTTTGAAGATAAATAGGCTTTTTTAATTGAGAAATTCTCCTAGTTCCTCCCCAGAACAGTTATCTCTGTCAGAACTGAAGGATTTCTTCAAGGCATGCTACTGTAATATGTGAGTTCTTGTGCTGTCTCAGGAAGTGGACACTTGAATACTTCAGGATTTTGCACTGAGGAGTTATTCCAAAAATACTTTTGTTTCACAGTCCTGTTAAAAATATTGCTAGTGATCTGCATCGCAGGCCTCAGAATTGTCCTCCTTTAAATGCTTTGTATGCAGCTCAGATACCAATCACTTCTTCGTTCATACGTTTTCAGTACACATTTTTAGTCAGTGTGCTGGTGTTTTTATTAGTGGATAAATCAGCTTGGACAGTAGATGCTTCTAACTCTAAGCAAGATGTGGCTTTTTTTGTGTTTTTAATGACTGTAAATTTGCAGAAATTTCATTGCATCCTGATGCAAATCACAGTATTGCTTATGTTGAGAATAGAATTGCAGTGGTTAATTTTTGACAGTACACAGCTTCCTCACATTTCTTTTGTAATCTAAGTATGTAGAATTGATTACAAGCTTTGTGTTTTCACATCTTGCTGGAAGTAAATGATTTAGAATACATTAACTTTGTTGCAGTACAAAAATTCCTTTTCTTCAGTATTATTTGTAATTATTTCTCAGAATATTAAAATGTGGTTTAAATCTCTTTTGTAATTCAGAGTAGTAGACATAGTATTTTGGAACAAAACATAGTGAAAGTTTCTGAACTGAAGTGAAAATACTCATTAAAAGCATTGTCACTCCTGTAATATTTTCGGTGTGGCTTTGTGAGTATTTTTGCTTTTGGTTTTCTGAAGTTGTAAATCACTGTCACAGCAGAGTGGTTTGGAAATGCAGAGCTGTGAATCGCAAGAAAACTGTTCTGAAAGCGAAGTTGTACAACAAAAAAATCATAGCCGGTGTATCTGTAACGTTTGAAAGAATAGAAATTCTGATTTTGATAAATGTACGAGCATGTATCACTTTGTCCCTTGGAGTGTGCCACTGCAACAGCGAATTCTGATTGATACAAACCGCTGTTAAAACTGACAATCTAAATGTACCAAAGTGTTGCTAACTGAAATAATCTGCCATTTTAAATGCTCTCACTTTTTTGAAGGAGATGAGCTGAAACGTGGATGCTCTAATGGAGTCGTTCTGCTTTATGTTTTGGAGGCACGTCCATTGTACAGATGTAGCTGTTTCCCTGTATAGCTTTGAGAAGTTTTGTATGAGCCCTGTGTTGTAAGATGGCAACAAACACTGAAGAAAAGCAGCAGAATTCAATATTAACTACGTTGAACCGCATATGAAAGTATTACATACACTGTCTAAATGTTCACTGATTTAGCTTGAGCATAACTGCATTTTTTTTATCTCATTTGTTAGAGCTCTGCTTGTTTCCCTTGAATTCTAGATGTTTGGACAGTGAAAATGTAGATTTGATTATTAAAATGCATTTAATATTGAATGGGAAACACATTTCATTATTCATTGTTCTGCTTATATTTTAGGAAACATATGAGAAACTACTAAATGTTCAGAAACATCAGGACCAACTGGCCGCTCAGGGCTTTTCTCTGCAGAAGGAGAAAAAGTAAGTTTCCAGTTGGAATGGATCTTGAGATTAATTTCCTTGAAGTACTTTGGTTGTTTTGGCACGTTGTGTAGTTCCCCCATCCTGCCTGAATACATTTTCAGACTTTTTTCCGATTACTTGGCTAACATTTGTATGCTAATTTCAGGTTTAAAAGTCTTATCTGTAATCCATATGTGCAGAGTACTCATTGCTTACTCCTGAAATTGGTGAATTCCCAGCTATTTCTCTTGCTCTTTTGTATCTCTCTCTGTTCTTTCCAATGTTCTGTCCTCTGTAAGACTTCTTCAATCATGGAATCATAGTCTTGGGTTGGAAGGGACCTCAGGGATCAAGGTCCAACCCCCCTGCTGCTGTCAGGGCTGCCAACCTCCACATTTAATACTATACCAGGCTGCCCAGGGCCCCATCCAACCTGGCCCTGAACACCTCCAGGGACAGGGCATTCACAACCTCTCTGGGCAGCCTGTTGCCAGCACCTCTCCACTCTCTTGCAAGTGTGTCTTGAAGATATTTAGGGAGTATCCAGGGTTCTTTGTGTCTGTGTAAAGTTTTCTAATCATTTCTTCATTAATGATTTTTGAAAGGTTAGTAAACTCTTTCAGAAAACAAGGCCTTTGTAAGTACCAAATTGCTTGATTGTTGGAAAAACCTGAAGGCTAAAGCTGAGCTTTGTAATAGTCTTTCATTAATTACAGTTCTTGAGTATTTTTACTTACCAATATTTCTTCGAAGACCATCAGAATCCTTTATTATTCTTCTTTTAAAGGCTTTGAACATCTAGATTGTCAAAACCATAGGAACTTTAGAAAAGTTTATTTGTTTGAGTTTATGTACATATCACCATTACTAGGAATTGAATTAAGTTTCTCTTCTTTCTTTAACTTTTCCGGTAAGCACAGCAAGCTCTTCAGCTTGCCGTTATCTGCCGGGTGGAGAATGTATATGTGTATATATATGTGTATATATACACACACACACACACACACACATAAATATACATATATATTAACCAGAACAAGCTGTGGAGAATGCTGTAGTTGGTTTCTCCATGTGTACAGTTCTTTGAAATGAGGGCATGCCTTAATAACTATTTGCATCTCTTAAGCGGTGTGCTTGCTTTTGGATACAACTAGGAATCCTTGATTTCATTGTTTTGTTGTTTCCCTTTCCTTACTATTACTCTTTTTTTCTGTGTCCTAGTTGCTTTTCTTCTTTGGTCTTGCTCTGCATTTTCTCACCAGATGTGTGTGGTTTTGTTGACTTGTCATTTCTTATTTTCAGCCATTTGTTTGAGGAAGTGTTAACGTGCTGAGATTATTTCTTTCTTAAATAACAGTTATTTAAGAAGTTAATGTTTCTTCATGGTTTCTATAAGCCACGGTATGTTTTATCATAGATTCATGTTAGTTTCTAAACAGACGAGAACAAATGAATTTAGTTGCTTGGTGTATACTGCTGAAAAATAACCCAACTCCTTACAGAGCTTAGATGGTGAATTTAGTGATGTGAAAAATGACCTAAAGGTAGTCAGGGTTGAAAGTGTGGTTTGTTTTTATCCCCTCCTTCTGTTATGTTTATAAAAGCTCTGAGAGTTTAAAGGATTTAAGGGATGTGGTTACTTCCTCTGAGATTAGCCTGGATAATTTATCTCCTCAGGTAGGTAGGAGAGGGAGGGAAATCTTTATTTTTTCCAGAAAACAATCTATCACGGACACACTGTAATATTAACTGTAGGGTTGGAAGCTGACCTTGAAATACTTAAGCTTATTGGTCTTCATATATTTAAAATACTTAAATCACTGATTTCACTGGAAGCAGCTATTTGTAAGTACATGTACTGCATACTTCAGTTTATCAGAATTGGGTACTTTTAAAAATTGCTATTGAAACCAGTATTAAGAAACATACTTGATTAGTAGTATTCAAAATCACCTTGAGTAGGAATGCTTTTCTGAATCAGAACTTGTTCGTTAATATAATTTCTTTAAAAAAAAACAAAACAGAAAACCACAGAGAAACCCCAACCTACAGAGCTGAGAAAGCTGCTGCTACTGCTTTGCTTTAAATTTACTAGGTACATTTGGCATTGTATTGTCAGTCTTTGTGCGATACTTGTTTCCCAAAGACTTGCTTTTTTGTTTGTGTTAACATCTGCATATGAGGCTATTTTCTTAAAAATCTCTGCAACTGCTATCATTTCAGTGCAGTTACTGTACTGAGCATATCGAGGTTACATAGTCTACAAGATGGGGTACCTTGTTACTTTGACCACGGTTACTGCTAGTGGAGTTCTGGTATTGAACCAATAAACTGAAGAGCACAGACAAAATTTTGATGCTAAAGATTATTTTTTTAACATCCTGCCTTTTATTTTTTTCTCTGTTGCTTGTAAACCAGACTGTTTTTTAGCATAGAGTTAAAACTAAAACGTAAACTAAATCTTAAGCTGTGGAGTAGATAGCTTACTTTTATGAGATTACTCCTGCTCTGTAACAGGCTTCAATGATATGAAAAACTCAAGTGAAATACGTAGTTTTAATTTGATACATTCAATATGTGAAGTTACCCTTCCTTTCAAAATATCTCTTAAAATCAACATAGGCCTTCTCCTGTTTACTATGGGAATGTGATCTGTGTTCATTTGTGATGGAAAATGTGTTTCTGAACTAAGGCTGTGAGTGCGGTCCTTTGTGATGCAACTCTAATTGCTTAGTTAATTAAAGGGAGAATATATGTGATATTTTTAACAGAAACCTGGTTGGCAGCAGATGGCTGACTAAGACGGAATTGGAAGGAATGTTGTTAGAAAAACTGTCAGATGATGATGTAAGTAATTAATCTTTCTAATCTTAAGGAGGCTTGTGTCTTCAAAACACGGACTCTGTACATTTTTTGGATGCTAAAAGGTACTACATAGAGCCAGGTGTTCTTCAGAAATTTTTGTCATCCTTCCTATGAAATATATATGCTTGTAAGCACAATCACATTGATTTCATGTTGCCTTTAAAAGTGCCCAGTGTCCCTTTTTTATTTAATTTATTATTTTATGCACCATAGCACAGAACAATTGAGGGTTTTCTAACCCTAACCTAAAGCTAACATGGTTTAGTTATTCCTCCATTAGCATTGTGAGGCCTAGAGTAAAAGAACTTGTCATCTAATGGTGTTGTCAGGGATTGAGCACAGTGACAACTTTTAAATTCTAATTACAGATGAAAGAATGGGACTAGAACCTTTCACCTCTTCCCTATGATAAAGAATGGTCAAGATGGGAAACACAATGGATTTGTGTGTGTAAAATGATTAACCTGTGGAGAATGTTTGGCATGATATTCTTAAGAGATAGGAAAGTAACAGGGAAAGATGGTCAGAAATAATTCATTTTCTTAGTGATTGGCTACAGAATCAAATATCAGAAACAAGATATAAAGCTACATAGATCTGTGGTCTGATCTGGGATAGCTCCTTAGTTATGCTTGATATGAAGTATGGGAGGAGAGAGAAAATTTCTTGTAGTTTTCCTGGTATCAGTAGCTTGTATTGCTTCATTGGATTACAGATTCAGAGTGCTTCTTTACATGCATCTTGTTTTCTTATTCAGAGCTTTTTAAATAGCCTTAGGTTTCGGAACAACTGTGTGACTGAACAACTTCAGGTTTGTTTTGGAAGTTCAAGCTTGAATATGATAGTATCAGGGAATAAAACACGGATTATCTCAGTATTCCAAGTATTTTTTTGCACCTGCAGTGTTCTTGAATCCTATGTATCATTACAGAAATAGTATGATAGTAGCAAAGATGCCCCCTGCTCATTTGTCATACAGAACAGTAACGTGATAGCTGGCTGTTTATGGGTGAAGTTAAAGGTCTTCAGCAGATTCATTTCCTCAAGTCTTAAGTTTTGAAATTGCTGTTGTAAATCTCCATTCTGGTATACCAAGGAGATTTCAGCTATCTTGCTTCTAATAGAAGTAGCTATAAGCTCAGTGTGTTCAGTAGCTTCTGCATTTGGGATGGTTGTATTTGTTCTTAGAGTCCCAGAAACTGATCTGGTTGTAACAAGTTCGGTGTTCTTCACTGTTTGGTTTTTGTATGCAACACATCTGTAAAGGTTGTGCAGTAGATGAGGGGGGAAAAAAAGACCTGATACGTTTTGGCCTCTTGTATGTAGAGCCACAAAGTCTCAGCCTATAGCACAACCACTGATGTTTAAATGTATTTGAAATGCCTGAGAATGAGCTGCTAGTGTTACCTGCTCAAATTCTTTTAATTTGCCACTGCAAATAAGTTTTCTGTGGTGTGTGCATTATTAGACAAACACATAACTATTGATTTTTTTAAAATTCATACTGTGTAAGTGAAAAAATAGAATAATAAAAACAACACCACATACTTTAATAAGAACTTGTAAGTAAAGAAAGCTTCAAGAATAAAGATCCAATCTCTATATGAAAAATCCATTTTAGAAGATGGTGTAACTTCGTGCCCTGTGACCAGCTGTCTGGTGCTCCTGCCAGTAACACTTCTTAACGGGACATCCCAGCTTTTAGCACAAATGGGTTAACACAGTGGTGTTTACTCTTTAATCACATGTTGAAGAACTTCGGAGGGGGTGTGAGGGGGAAAGAGAACCACACAGTAGCAAAGGATAATTTATTTCAAGAGGTTGCCCTTTAAGTCAAGTATCTCTTGAATTTTTAAATAGCTTGATTGTTAGGTTTTAAAGGAAATCATAAACATTAAAGTAACTCAGCTTGAACAGCCGAAGATAGATAGATAGGTATTTCCTGTATATATTATGAAATATAATCATTTAAGAGGTTCAGTTTAGTGAAATAAAATTATTTCCAAGTGAATGAATATGGTGACTTACTGAAACTGAGGTGAAAACCTTTTCCGTTTGCCATTTTAATAATAATAAAAGAATGAAGACCCCCTCAATGTTTTCTTTTAAAATATGAGATGAACTTCATTCTAAATGCAATAATCCTGTATTATGAAGGGGTTGGTTATACTTTGAATTAATGCTTCATTGTTGCCTGAAGAAAGAACTAGGTATCTTTAGTCACACAGAAAATGATGCATCTGCATGCTGTTCTTAAATCAGCATGTAGGTGCAAAAGTGTCATCTTGTCAGAAATCATCAATAAAAGTGAAGTAGAAAGATCAAGTATGCAAAAATAGAAAGTTTTAGCAAATGCAATTACGCTGGCATCCTTTAATGAAGTCTTGTTGTCTACAGTACTCAAGGTTTATTCGACTCTTAGAAAAATTGATGACGTTGCCATGCAGTGACATCGAGGAGAATTATATTAAGAAGTTTTCCAAAGAAATTGCTGTGCAGTTGAAGAAAGTATCTGTTGAGCCCTTGAAGTATGATGAGCAAGGAGTGGCCTTCAGCACTGGTGAAGGTAATAACTTTGAGTTGGTTGGTAACAGCTCAGATTTGATTTCTTCACACTGTGTTCTTTATAACATGAAAATGTGAATGACACTGTTTGAATGCTTCGTTTATATACTTATTATATGTATATTGCATATGTAATTGTTAATGATGTACTAAAACACTGAGTTATGGTAGAGCTTGTTAACAAAGCCAGAGTTTTTGGCACAGTATATCAGCTGTGAGTTCTGAGGCCTTTACAGGGAGGACCTCGTTGTTCTACACATACAATGAAAAACTAATTTACTGTGAAAAGCTGTCTTCTTACCAAAATGGAGGGAGGGCTGAGAGGAGTACAAACACATGCAGAGAATTCCATGGGTACAAAAGCATTGGTGCTTTGTACAAAAGTGGTGTGCTTAGACCTACAAGTAACTTTTAGCATGATTTGTGTAGGTAGTTTATCAAATGAGAATTTTGAAGATTAAAAGAATAAGTAGCAAGGCATTTCAGTGTATACAGACGGCTGAAGAAAATGCAGAGAATTAGGAAATTTAATTTTTCAAGCAAGTTGATAACTGGCATTATGAGACAGGAAAGAATCAGTCACTGCTGCTAAGACAGTGATGATGTTAGAGAAGAGACAAGAGTGATTGTCTGGGAAAACTATTAAAGCAGCAGCATGGATAGGAAAGTCTGAAGACTTTCTGGACAAAGCACATGCAGATTTGTGCACACATGGACATAATTCATGCTGTACTTTTAAAAGGGATGTGTGTTCTTAACTGGTGTAAGGACATTAGAACATTGATCTCAGAGAACTCAAGGGCTGGAGCACCTCTCCTGTGATGAAAAGCTGAGGGAGCTGGGATTCTTTAGCCTGGAGAATAGAAGGCTTTGGGGAAGCCTCATTGTGATTTTCCAGTCATCGAAAGGAGCTTACATACAGATGGGGAACAGACTTTTCATGTGGGTAGATAGTGATAGGACAAGAGAGAATGGTTTTAAACTGAAAGAGGAAAAGCTTAGATTAGATGTTAGGAAGAGGTTCTTCCCTCAGGGTGCACTGGAACAGACTATTCAGAGAAGTTATGGGTGCCCCATTCCCTGGAGGGGTTGAAGGCCAGGTTTGATGGGTTCCTAGGCAGTCTGATCTTCTGGTCGGCAACCTTGCCCATGTCAGGGAGGTTGGAACCAGATGATCTTTGAGGTTCCTTCCAACCCAAGTCATGCTACAGTTTTATGAACTTGAGAAACAAAATGGCTGGCAAACTATGTTTTCACCGAGTTGACTTAAGGATGGCGCGATAACAAAGAAGTATGAAAGAGCCAAACTGGAATTTAATGCACCTTATTTTTTTGGTAGTGTCTTCACAATAGTAGTTATTGTATTTATGCAAGTCATCTTATTTAAGAAAAGCCATCATATTACATTCAAGAAGAATCTTATTATCCCTCTAAATTAAACAAAATGTCACAATTTCTTTCATTATAACAATGATTGTATCCTTTGTGCTACAGAAGATCATTCTGAGGCTTTAGCATGGGGTTTATGTTTTAACATGAATCTACAGAACTGAATTGCAACTAACAATTTCTGAGGAAACAATGCTAAATGTTACATAGGCGTTGCTTGTATCATCTTAGTTTGTGTTAGCCTTTTCCATGTGCATATTCTTAAACTTCTTTATTCGATTTTTGTAAAGTCATTAGACTTTGAAATTGTGCACAGGTGTTGAACAAGCAGTTAATTATTGCATACATTGTCCTCACCAGGTCCGGAAAGTGCCTGACCTTCTGAACTTACGAGAGGTAGAATGTAAACTCTACTCCACCTCAGTTCACTTTTTTTCCCACTCCTAGTAGTATTGATCAAAATATACTTAAAACTGATTGTTCATTGTTTGTATTTACTCATCCTGCCCTCCTACCCCTCCGCAACTCCCAATATGTTGTTGTTGATGCATCAGCCTCTAAAATGAAATGTCTGGTACTGTATGGAAGTGTAAAGATCACCTTAACTTCTTGGGTACTTGAAATTCTTTAGAATATGAAAGGCACATAACAGATTGTTCTTGATTTATTTAAGGTGTAAGAAAAACATCAAGAGCTACTGCAGTAGTTTATGACAATGGGACTGGAAAAATTACAGTGAATGGAATAGATGTTTTACGTTACTTCCCAGTCCTGCAGGACAGGTGAGAGCATAATGAAATGTTGTATTTCTAATGTACTGAAAATATTCCACCAGTAGTAATGTTTTATGTTTTAGTTCTGTATTCTAGAGTTGATACTGTGATTTTCTGTGTTACTGTCTATTTTATGAAGATTAGTCTATTTTCCTTCTGCTTTTCGGAAGTCAGTAATATAGGAACTGATTGACAAGCCTCGTTTTGGTTCTTATCCCTTTCTGCAGAGTTGCAGAAACGAAGAGCATGAATTTTGCTTGCTTTAGGAAGGACTTGCAGTTCAATTTAAAGAAATAATTAAAAAAAAAAAAAAGGTATTAAGTGCTTCCCGAGAGATTTGCACATTATATTCATGTGTAATTACTCAGCATTATAGTGGACTCAAACAAGGTGGGAAACTTCATATGTAGGTTCAGATTTTGAAGGATGTGCACAGCGGTGCTATAGAGACTTCTCAGAAAGGATAGAAACCTTCCTTTGTCAGCCTTGGTTTCTGAGCTTAAGAAAAGGGTGAGAGCTTGCTCAGCTGTAATACACAGATGTCGGTATCCACAGATAAATTAGCAAGACAAAAATGAACTGCAAAACTGAACTTCAAGTACTTAACATTTACAGTTTGAAAATTATCCTTGCTGCTAATTCCCTATTGATTGATTTTTATTTCAGTGAGACCTCAGGGATGTTAATACCTTTCTGGATGCCTATTTTAAAGTTAACTGGTTTTGTGTATAATGCAAGGAAATGTACACAACGACTTTATATACAACTTTAATTTATCACGACTATTATTTTTTTGTCTTATTTTTAGAGAGCAGTTGTTATTCCCTTTCCAGTTTCTAGACAGAGTTGGAAAGCATGATACAGTTTGCACTGTCTCTGGTGGAGGAAGATCCTCACAGGCTGGGGCAATCCGTTTGGCCACTGCAAAAGCCTTGCGAAGTTTTGTGACTGAAAAAGAGGTGGAATTTATGAGACAAGGTAGGAATGGAGACTTGATTCCAGTGTTTTCCAGCGTGTTTCTAGTTTCACTGAATTAATACAAGAATAACTCCAGAGCAGATTGTGCCAATTTGAATAAATAATCCCAGTGAAACCTTGCTGTATGAATGGATTCTGGCTTTATGAATCGTTTTCATTTTTTCCCTAGCATCCTTTGTATATGTTTTGGATGACTTAAGAGTTTTCCATCTGTTCATGACCTCTGCTAGACCTGTAAACTGGCTTATATTGCATCTACGTAAAACCTCAGAGCAAGCTTGTAGACTCATTATCAAAGAAATCTGGATCAGGAACTGTGAGCTGTAGGGTGTTAAAATTGTATTTCATTTTACTTGCGTAGTTGTGCCTTACTCATCTAAAGAAAGTTTTATTCTCAAACGTAAGCACTGTAGCTTCAAAGAGATAATAATGAGCATAAACATAATATATGAAACGACCAGACTGAAGGGGTTTATCTTCTCTCTTGCATTAGAGTTGGCAATTTCCTTAAATAAGATGGAATAACCGCAGCATTTGATACTTCTGAGTGATTAGATGCAATACTGTCGCAGCAAATACCGATTTGTGAACAGGGAGTTTTTAACTATGCTCTTTCCAAACTAGTAGGGATTACCTTTGCTTGTTATTGGCAAAACATAAATGTTTTTTCCACTCTGTTGCTATGCACAGCTGTAAAGCTCTTTTTTTGCAACAAGATTCTCTGATTATAATTGTTCAGTATCGACAAGTGAGATTTGCTGGGAATACTCCTGTAAACTGGTATGGTAATGAGTGTGGTACCTTTAAGGAGATCAGTGTAATCCTGAGCAGGGAGCACAAGGTCCCTTGTGATAGGAAATAAATTACTAGAACTTCAGTAGTGCACCGATATGATCTGTAAGTGAATGAATATATTTAATTGAGGTGCTTGCTCAAAAATCTTTAACAGGTAGGAGTGTGCGATTAAAAATGTTAGAGTCCATTGCTCTAAAGTTTTAAACAAAATCTGTTAAGAGGATATTGTGGGATTTCTTAATGGTCCATAAAGTAAAATGTGAAGAAATTTCAGTTACCAAAGACACTGAACTGGGTAGGGTGATGAAATCCATTCTGGCTTGTTTTACACAGGACCTTTATCCTTCTAGATGTTGTAATTCATGTACAAACTAGGAACAGTAAACAGATGGGTGCTTCTCTGTTTTATAGCCGGGCTGCTGACAGTCGACCCACGTACGAGGGAACGGAAGAAGCCTGGTCAAGAGGGAGCACGACGGAAGTTCACCTGGAAGAAGCGATAAGTCTGAGTATTTTGAGAAAGGCAGAATGCTCCAAGAAGTTCAAAGCATAGCAAATCATGATTTAAAACTGTTGGATAAGTATATTTGTTAATAAAGATTTATTACAGTTTTAAATAGGCTGAGTGTTGAAGTGCCTCCCTTTTTTTTGCATCTCAGGTATCTGAGGATAAACGATCCACATAACTCAACCTAAGCTATGGTGGAATTGAGGAACTACTTAGAATGATGCTGACAGTTGTTGAGGGGATGTTGATAGAGAAACATTCACAGAGGCTAACTTCTGACGGTGGAAACTGCCTCCTGGATACCTCCCCGGGGTTAAGGAGGAAGTGATTCATATTAAGCATCTAATTTTAGGTGCTCTGAATCACCCTCTGGAGGAGTCAGGGTTTTTTCTTCCATCAAACGCAAAGAAGAGCTGGCGGGGTTAGGCTGAAGTTAATCTTCTCCACCCTTTCAAATCTCAGGGGATCTGATCAAAGAGGCGTGTTCTGAATATGGCTAATGCACAAAGATAGCATCGGACTCTTTGCCAAATGCAGTCAGAACTTTTCTTATTTTAAAATCAGAAGCAGGAGGTGATGACAGTTCGGCCCACCTCCCATCTATAATTGTATCCTGCCAAAACAGATTAGCACAACATTTTGGTTGGTTTCCATCTTCCTTCCTGGGGCAGAGGTCAAACACATGCAGCTTCCAGGAAGAGCATATCCTTCATCTTTCCCATAGGAACTGGGCTACAGTGGAAAACAATGTTCGTCAAGCCGGGGGAAAGCAGACAAGAAGAAATACCTCTCAGTGGCTCTAACAGCAGGGCCCTGAGAACACAGCCCTTCCTCATGCTTGCTGTAGATAGCAAAATATTACACCTTAGTGACAGAAGTTCCTAGCTGAGCACGGAAGCTGATAAATAACTGAGTGATCTGTATTGGGCCATTGTTTTCCCAAAGTGCCATTCAAGAGGTAGCAGAAAACATAGATCTCTTGGACTGAGTAAAACAGAGTGGGGTGCATCCTTGACAGGTGTGTTTCTGATTGCTTCCCTAGAGCCACTTGACTCATATTTGTTTATCGAGAACGCTCAGTAAACTTGGGCGTGATTCTCTATAGAGTGCCTGATAGCTTTCACATCACTAAAGTAGTTGATCTCATTCAAAGTACGTGATTTATTCAAGCTGAATTTAACAGCTGAGACAGTTCACCTGATTCTTTGAAATGCAAGTTGAGGCTAAATGAGGCGTAGTTTTCACTAGTGAAAATGGGGAATGCTTTAAGTAACCTTTCCACTCTAAATTTAATTTAATTCTAAATTGTTAATGTATCACATGATAACATGATGAGGTTTCAGTAAAAGTTGTGACTTCTATTCAAAGCATTCAGTAAATACTCATTCTAAGACAGGAATGTAAGGATTCTTCTGGTGTGAATACTGGGTTATTACACTGCACACCTTGTGTTTACATATGCAACAAAGCGTGTGCGTAAACAGGTGAACTTAGGGTAAGAGTCAAGAATCCTATGTTTTAAAGACGAGTATGGTAAATCATTTTTCATCTACCTACCTAAGTATTTGGCAGTGAATCTATGAGAGTGACATACTTGAAATTGTTCTCTGACTGCAGGCAATCAGGAAGAAATAAGCAGCCTGTACTTTCTGGTCATTTCATGCTGAGGTTCATATGGATTTGTTTGGGTTTTTTTCCCCACCATCGCACTTTTTGCTTTGAGGTAAACAACCAAAGATGGCTCCAAGTCCATTGGAATGTATCAGTGCTGTTGTTTAATTGTGGTTTACCTTCTGTCTGGTTCCCGCAGTACAGAGAAGCTGAGCCGTTTGATTTGTATCGGTGCTGCTGTTGTACCACAAGATGGAGCAGTCTGCAACCTAATGAGACGAGCTGCTTTCAGAAGCGCTGTGTTCGCACATGGGAAATAAACGATGGAGCATCTTCCCTATAAATACTGACTTCTGTAGCTACAGATTAATATAAAAACAATGGAATTGAGTTTTTAAAGTGTCGATTCATATTTTCTTTTCAAGGATTTTTCTTTGTTTCCTGCTGATAAGGGATATAAATTTGAGTGCAAAACAATCAATGTGAGAGAATGCTATTTTTTAGAAGTCTAATTTCAGCAACTGAAACTGGAGAGTTTTGATGGTATTGCGCAGCCATAACCTTGATATGCTGTGGAACAGAGGGATTTTAACATACTGCTGGCATAGCAGGAATGTTGAGAAAATTTGTCCTTAAACAAACTAGCAACACTTAGTTTGAGTTTTTTTTTTCTCAAAGCTTGTGTTTAGGTTGTGGTTCAACCCCTTCTTCAAAGCCCATAATATGAGGAGACCTTGTTCTGGCCTTCCAGTACTTGAGGGGAACTTATAGGTAAGAGGGAGACTAACCTTTTTACATTGGCTGTCAGGATATCACAAGGGGAAATGGCTTTAAACTAAAAGAAGGGAGATATAGGTTAAATGTTAGGAGGAAATTCTTCACTCAGAGGGCGGTGAAGTGCTGGCACAGCTGCCCAGAGAAGCTGTGGTGCCCCATCCCTGGAGGCGCTCAAGGCCAAGTTGGATGGGATGCTGGGCAACCTGAGCTGGTGGGGTGCAGCCCTGCCCACAGCAGGGGTTTGGTGGGCTGTGAGGTCCCTTCCAACCCAAACTGTTCTGTGCTTCTGTGATAAAAGAGCAGGGAATGCTTTAGCTGTTTTCTTTCTAGATTTCTATCTGAAAACCGTGAACAGCTAATGATGGTTAAAGTTCAGAGAATGCCGCAATAGTTTAAGGGAAAAATGGGCTGTCATTGAAAAGTGAGGCTAGTAGCCCTTTTATCTCACTTCATTTAATATTTATTTTCTTTGGGGAGTACTTGATGATGACACACGGTGACCTATATACATACTGTTTTAAGTCATCAGCAACGTATTTCTTATTATTTTCCTGTTTCAGAATTAAATAGAGACAGAAAATCAGGCATTTTAAAGTTGTGTACCAAATGTGTGGCAATTTATCTGAATATTTCTTATGTATATGACTAGTATGAAATGACCAACTGGTGTTTCATCTGTACAATTTGTTTAATAAAATCCTCACATCCATAGACGTTTCCACAGTACCCTCTGTTATTTTATGTATATAAAATAATATATGTTATTATACATATACAATACAAAACTAAGAAGTTATGTAAGTGGAATGGTGTGTGTTCTTACAGGCTGGGTGTGATCCTGAACAAGCTACAGCATCCCCAAAGCAATTTCAGGCAAAAGCAGACTGTCGAGTCCAAAAGAGAACTGTTGCCCACGAACACTTTTCCTGCTATCTGCTCTTTCTTATAAGACGAGATGATGTGTGATGATGCCAAGACAGAGCTGACTGTTTACACCGGTACCAGTGTAGAAGTGATTCCAAAACCTTGAACCTTGTCTTGGTACAGTTATTTCGGGTCCCAGAGAGGACCTGCATGACTGATGTTGGTGGCATCTCTTGAACTTTACGTCTCTCGTCTCTTGGATGCTGTCTCACATACAGTTGTTGGTTGTAGCTGTAGCACCTTTTAGGTGGTGTGGATATCAACAGGTTCTTTTTTGTGTGCATGTTCATATAACATATATAACATGACAAGTTTTAGACTAAAACATTGTGCGTAGCAAGAGGGTATGAGTTATTCATTGTCTACACTAAAGTGGTATGAACATGAGAAGAGGTCATTGCTTTCCAAAGGACCTTGTAACCACTTTCAGGCTTAGTTCCATGTGCTCATCCGCTCATAGAATCATAGAAGAGCTTGGATTGGAAAAGACGATAAAGATCATCAAGCCCAACTGCAACCTAGCCATACTACCCTAACTCTAGCCACTAACATCCTCACTGAGGGTGCTTATGCAAGAGGAGCACAAACACATAAGAAAGCTATGACGTGTGTACTGAAATTACTGTTTGAAAGAAAAAGCTGCTTTATTCAACCTCGTTGTAAAAAGGAGAATTTAAGCACACAGTTTGGCAGCATTATGTCCAAAATCACAGGGCAGCTGAGCTGCCTGGATCTTTCAGCCCTGTGCTGCAGGCTGCCTCCCACACAAGACCTGAGTTGCCACATCCCCATCCCAGTGAGCAGCTTTGGTAGTGGCTGAGGGAACCTCCACCAGCGGTTACTGCAGTGGCAGCAGAGCTCTCTGGTAGCCATAGCGTCTGCTAGAACTGATATGTGGGCTCTAACACCCCCCATGGGCACCCTCACAGGGTGTCTTACTTTGGAGAAAAGCGAATTTGAGGCCTGTTCCAAATTCCTCCCAGTGTTACCTCTGAACTCCGTTTGATTTCAGAGGCTAAGCAAAGGACATGCTTCAAGGCTGGAGAACTCATTTTTGCTCAGGTGGTGAAGGATGCTTAACAATTTTATTTGACTGAGGCAAAATGAGAAAGGAAAGCAATGTTTAGAAAATCTCCTTAGAGAAACATTCACATCTTTGTTTCTGTAACAAACTACCAGGTGATCTCTGCCTTATTGGGGCGAGTTTGTGTGTGCTGGTGGATCTGGTGTTGGTGGATGAGTTTGCAGAGTATTTACATCTCCCCGCTGGGAGATTCATGGGTTACCTCTGTCTGGAAGGATGTGGAGGAGCTGTCCATGGTCAGACACAAAAAGCCTTGCACTTGGCACCAGGAGATGCTGAGCCTCTTCCAGGCAGCAGCACAGCCCACTTTACATGCAGTCATCCACCTGTAAAAAGAATAATCATGTGCTGCCATAAATTTCTTTTCACCTCAAGGAACTTGTCATTTTACAAACAGAATGTGTTACTTCGGTGTCAAGTCTCTCGAATGTTCAACATCATCAAAATCAACCAGTCAAAGCTTTACCCCATTGCCTGGGTTTGGCGTAAATCTGATTGGCTTCTTTTGTAGACAGCCAATTTAGGAACCAATTATGTATTTTAATGGTCATGAAAACAGCTCCTCTTTGGTCATTGTGGTAGATTACAGATTGTAGTCTGACATCACTCCACTGTGTAGCAAACTGTCAGAAAATGAAAACTCCTATTAGAACACTTACAAATCTCTGTTTCAAAATAACTACTTAGCAACCATCACAGCATCTTTATAGAAATGTCACTACCCTCGTTACATCTGTACCTTCCGTTCGTTTCTTTCCCCCTTTCCAATTTTCTCCCAGCATCTTGCAGCTTTGCCTATTATTTGGATGTATAATTAGAAATCCATTATTATGTTTTATGGAGATGTAAAGGGTAGGAAGAAAGCTGCATAACTACTTTTTACATAGAGCATGCAAATTATCCACCTTGCGTATTTTGGCTCTGAATGTTCAGCAGATGTAGTTTCATTTCCCTTGGATCTCTGTTTATCCATTTTTATTGCTAGTCATCAAGTATAGAGCAGAAAAATCAAAACAGGAGGGGGTAGGGAACTTCCCATAGAAGCAGCTTAGCGCACCCCGTCTGCAGAGTGGTATCAACATTAATGTGTTTCACCTACTCAAGTGCTGTTCATGGCCACTATTTATAAAGTATGGTCTTAAAAAACCTAGGGATAGTAAACACAGGATGAGAAAATGGTCACTGACAAATCTGAATAGCTGGGAAAGTGCTTTGAAGGATATGATTTAAAGTGTTCTATCCAGACAGTATGCATACTAAAAGAGGATAAAAGAGGATACTGAATGGGGTTTTGAATGTATCTCACATCTCAGGATGAGCAAAATATCTGTCCAGAGCCTGATTCTTCCAGATGACATTTCTTCTGGTTTGATACACCTATAATATCCAGCCATTCGATGCACTTGAGAATGGTGGGATGGGGGTCATGGTTAGTGGGCATGGTGGTGATGAGGTTGATGGTTGGACTAGTCCCCTCTTCAGATGCCTACCAGTCTGATAATGGTATGTGGAAGTGGCTCTCGGAGAGAGTATAGAAGTATAAAGTATGAAATTATCCTTCTTATTTTAGTAGAGGGGGGAGGTGGGAGGAGGTTTCCAGTGTTTGAGGTGACGCTTTGAAGGAATTAAATTTCCTCACTAGAGTTGTGATGCAGATATGGAACCAGAATTACAGCTGTGCTCATAATGCACTTTACTGTTCAAGGCTTCGTTGGCGCAACTGAGCTTTCTATAATCATTACTTTGCAAGATACAAGAGGGCAGAGTGCACTTAATAGGTATACATTTAACAAAGTAAAAAGAATACAAAAGGTTTTCGCAGTATTATTTCACCTAACTCCTTAAGGCGATGGCTGGAGAAGGAAAAAAGAAAGGACAGCCACAACTCATCTACAATATATAGGGTTTTTTTCCCCAGAGTTAACTCTCTATATTGCTGCTGGCCTTCTGATTTCATGTATCTTTCAAAATAATACATTGCCAAGAGTACCAACCTCTTTCAGTCACGGTAAAAGTAGGAAATACATAGATTTTGCTCAACCAAGTGTTACCATTTGGTGATGAAGTAGTGTTTGACTGAGGTATTATATACATACAATACATACAATTAATACACATATATAGGTCTTGTATGAATACATGATATGCATTAGGACTAGGAAAGAAGACTGATAGTTTATTTTCTCCCACTGTAAATAATTTTGATAATCTGAATATCTTAGGGAAGCCATAGAGCTGTGAAACCTGAAATAATTCAGAGCTACATTTAAGAAGTTCATATGGCACTGGACAAGGACATCGCAAACAGCTGGTCCTGCTCTTTTACAGATCTTGTGTATGACCACAGAGTAACTGCTCACAGCCTGATTGTGAGCTGTGGCACAAGCTGCTCAGGGAGGTGGTAGAGTCATTGTCTCTGGAAGTGTTCAAGAACTGTGATCAGTGGGGATGGCGGAGATGGGCTGGTGTTGGACATGATGATCTGAGTGATCTTTTCCAGCCTTAATGATTCTATGATTCTATGACAGTGTCCAAGCTTCCTATAGCAAATCCAAATAAGAGTATCATAGAATCATAGAATGACCTGGGTTGAAAAGGACCACAAAATCATCTGGTTTCAACCCCCTGCTATGTGCAGGGTCGCCAACCACCAGACCAGGTTGCCCAGAGCCACATCCAGCCTGGCCTTGAATGCCTCCAGGGATGGGGCATCCACAACCTCCTTGGGTTGATGCCTGTTGATGCCTGGCTCTGTCCCTGACCTTGTCTGTCCTTCCCTGCAGCCTGTGCTGATGCTACTGTTCTCACGCTGTATCCCAAGACAAGTCTTCACCACCGGTAGCAGTGCTGGTAGCACTGGATGTCTTGAGATGCTGCTCACAGCAGCAACACTGCTTTCCTCTTTTTCTTTGTGGTGAAACCAGCCCTCCCTCAAGACAAGAGATTCTTCTGTGCCTGCTCACCAACTGTATATGAGTTGGGTGGCTAAAGAATGAGTAGACCGACCGTGTCTGTGCAAATGTACTTTTTTACATATCTCAGACAAGGAGGGGTACTATAACATTTCATCTTCCTTTGAAGGAATAAGTGGAACCTGAAGGCATTGGAGTTGTTTCTCACATAAGGCCATGGCAAACTGTAGCCTTATCTTAACCTCTGCCAGGGCCTCAGGTCAGTTCAACCAGGTGCAGACCAGAAAGTCTCTAGTTCAGCTCCAGCTCTGTTATGGGTTGTGTCTTGCAGGTCCAACAGCTGTAGAAACACTTTAATCACAAGTTTAAGATGTAGCTTTAGATACATCCAGGGAGTGGATCTGTTGAGGAAGCAGGTGCTGATTTTCCATAGTTACTTTTAAAAGCCAAATTGTGCTCGGCTGCTGATTTTTAGTTTTAAGGCAATATTGAGAATTTAAAAACCCTTCTTTTCTTTTTTTTCTAATTCGATCCAGCTGGAGCTTGTACTTCTTTAACTTTTTTTTTTTTTTTTCTTTTATTATTTAAAATCCTTAATTATCTGAGACAAAATTGGTAAGGAAATCTGCAGAATCTAGGGATTCCACAGAGCTTTCTCTATAAACACTCAGGCTATTCACTGGTGCCAAATAGACATGTGCCAACTCTGAAACACCCACCCACTCTCTCCTTCTGCCGCGGCAAACTAATAAGCACATTGATTACATTCATTTAAAGAAAAGCACTGCTCTTTTAATCTTTACATTCCCTATACTTTAGATTTCTGATTACGAGAGATATCCTGTTTATCACACTTTGCATGGTGAAAAAGCTACTTGACACACCTCAACGCACTAGATATTTTAAAAGAATATTTTAGAGGATACCAGCGAGTGGTAGTAGGAGATAATTATCATTTCCTGCAAGCTGTTGTTGTGCTGTTTGCAAGATGAACAAGAGGTCTCTTAAATGTGATTTTTGTAAAGGTCCCTCAAATGCCTTCAATTCCCCCCAAACAAAAATGTTCACACACAGTTCTTCTCTTGCTTTCCTCTCTTCTCCCCACCCTTCCAACTCCAAAATCTAGAACTTTGTAAGAATAGTGCAGATACATATAGGTGTGTGTGTGTAAATCATGCAGAAATGCAAACAAAAAAATAGGTACCCTATGTGTGTATCATACAGAGAATCACAGAATGGTTTGGGTTGGAAGGGGCCTTAAAGATCACCCAGTGCCACTCCGTGCCATGGGAAGGGCTGCCCCCCACCAGCTCAGGCTGACCAGGGCCCCATCCAACCTGGCCTTGGGTGCCTCCAGGGATGGGGCACCTGCAGCTGCTCTAAGCAAAGTGTAAGCCAATCTCAGCTCTTCAAAGCAGAGGTTTCCCACTTGTTTTAATTCAAAATCTGGCAACAATTGACCCAAGTTAGGTGTAAACACCTTGACAAATTTAACGTGCATGTTTCTGCATCTATCTACGCCCACAGACAAACACGCTGCGAAAAGGGCCCTCCGGCTCCATCAGCCATTCATCTGTCTGCAATTGAGATCTCCCTGGAGAAGGATCACAGGAGATGACTCTTGACCTCTGCAAATACGTGCTGACCACGTCTACACAGCCTGGACTCCTCTTTGCCTCTGAAGGGAAATACAGCAATGCTTCCTCAGCCCAGCTGTCCTGGTTTCTCTGAGGTGTACTATTTCTGTGCAGCAGCAAGGTTGTGATGGTATCATTAACATTAGGAGCATTTGTTGGTAACAATTGCCAGCATCTAATGTTAGCCTGCTGTTGTGAACAGGAATTTCAAAAGGAAGCCAGGAAAGGCTGGACAAAGAGTCCTTATGTGCTGAATAGAGTGGACCTGGGTAAAAGTGAAAAGCTGTTGATTTAATAAAAGTAGATAAAAAAGGGCACTTTCTGAAAGTGATCTGAAGTAAGAGTGGCCTTCATGGGGTGATCTTCAGTATCTGGGATTCTGAGCTCTCTACGCTGAGTGCTGTTGCCCATGGAATGAAGAGACTTGCACATCTCTAAGAGCAGTTGCCATCATGCAAATAACTTGTGTTGTATGAGATCCTAAAACCAGCTTTGTTCATTGATCACCCTTTAGAGTGATCAAGTGAACCCTTTAGAAGCAGTGAACCCTTTAGAGTTAGAACTTAAGGACTGAAATCCTGCATCCGCACTATGCAGTTTTATCTCTATGGCTGCAGTTGGGTGGGTGTTCTTATAGGTCTTCATTCTTCAGGTTATTTCCCATCTGTATTTCTGGGTGTATGTGTATGTCCTCAGTTATTCCTTCAACACAACCGCTTATATCTGGCCAAAAACTTGAATACTTCTAGAAACATATCTTTTTACCCTTAGCCCTGATGACCTATTAATGACTAAAATGGATTGAATTTTTCACTTAAATCCAGCTAAAGATAGATATCAGAATAAAAATATTCATTTTTTAAATCTGCACTGTTATTCTATATACATACATTCTCAATAGCTCTTCTGGTAGACTTTTAAAGGTGGCATTTACAAAGAATTCTTCCTAATATTTTGACTGCTAACCATTTTTCTTCCCCTTTAGAATAGCTTTTCTAATGGAACAATTCAGAAAGAAGCACCATCATCACGTCATCATGTACTGTGACAAGGACTGCTCAGCTTTATGTTTTGGTGTTTAATGTGTTCTCAGCTCTTCGCTGTGGATGGCAATGGTGACTTAAGTAGATGAAAGGAAAAAATACTCAGGATGAATTGTACTAAATCCTATCTTGCTGTATTCCACCTGTCTTTAAGACACACAGGTTTCTGTCTGGCATCTTCCAGCTGAAGTCTCCTGTGATTCACCTTGGCAAAATTTCCATAGACTTCCCAAGATTTAATAGAGATTATCTCTGTCCTTGGAGAGAACTAAGGAACATCCTAAATTATCAAGTGCTGATGAGGAGCCCTCTAAAGGACTTAATAGAAATTGAAAAGCACTGAATGGAAAGGCATTTTTTTTTCTGAGTCCAAAGGCCTTAATATAGTTAAGAAAACATCTGTATGCTGTAGGACCTTGTTCCTTTTGCTACATATTTTTCTTGCTGTTCCTGCTGAGACATCTGACTGTTGTGAACCTTACAGAGTGAGTTCCCAAATAGGCTGAAACCTTTCAAATCCTATTGCTTATGCATTTTCTTGTCTTGACAGAACAATACGAAACAGTTGACCTTGCCTTTTCGTAGCTGGGTTTTGCAAAGGTAACACCCTGCATTGGGCAGAGTTTTCCTTGTCTGCCCACCAGTTAACTTCAGTTCTCCCTTGTGTTTGGTCCAGATGGATAATTCTGGGGAGGAGGAATAATCCCATAGGCTTATTCTCCCCTCTGCGTTGCTTTTTTTTCCCATGATGCTGGTTGCCGTGTCTTTTTCCCAACACATCAAAGCTTTATAGACTGGAGTGCCATCCACAGTGCACTTCCTGTCCTGGAGATTGTGTTCAACACAGATGGCTCTTTATTGCTAAGTGTATGTGAGATCTAAATTGAATGTGCTCTCTTGTCTAATATTTAACAAAGCACATTTAGTTAATGACTAATGTTTCATTATTGCAGGAAGCTTTTAGTATCAAAAGGTTAAGTGGTTCATTTGAATATTGCCCGAGTATCTTTGCCCTGTCAGGGTGTTTTTTGTGTTTTTTTTCCCCTGAAGTTAATTTGCTATTGTTGTGATCATGTCTGACAAGTGCTGGCTAGAAGTGAAGGCAGGTTATGGGGATCTGTTTCCATGACATAATTTCACCGGTATTTAGCAAGCTGGATTTTAGCTGAGCAGCTAATTTGCACGGACCCTCATCCAGGGATGAAAAGCCAGTTTTGAGCATAGGCCATCTTCCACTGGGAGTTATTTGCATCTGAGGCAAAGGACTCTGGAGGAAGTGATAAAAAAAAAAAAAAGTGGGTAAAATTAATGGAGCCAGAAGAGGTTAATGGAGCTACCAGCAGAGGCTTGCTATATATTCACATGTGTAGAAGAGAAGGCTTACATATTGTTAAATATAAAACAGGCTGAGTAAAGCACATGGAAATGAGTTTCTGCTACACTGATATGAATGATACAAACTCGTTATGTGGTCACAAAAATGGAGAATATTCTTTTCCCCATAAGAAAAAGGCCACTTTACTACTTTGCTAGTGCTGAATATGTTAGGCCACCAGGCAAAGTGTGCACATCCAAAACAAAGAAATCTGTTTTGAACGCAGTAGTGAGTGCACATCTTGAGACAAGGCCCTATGTTGTATTTAAATGCATGGAGAGTAGTGGTCCTTCACACCCTCAGTACCATTTCTGCAGACACCATGAAAGCGTGGCCCAAAGGGACACATAGGGCACAGCTTACCCTTCTTCTGCTGCAGAGTGATGGGAAATGAAATGATTCATTTTGATAGACGCCTTGAAAGGCAGAGTATGACCAGGATGCTTGAGGAACCTAAAAGAAAAAATGCTGTATCCAGCCTTCTGTTTATTGAAACTAAAGATGCTAGAGATGAGGTAAATAATAGTCTGTGCATCATTCCTGGCTGTATTTCAGCTCACCAGTGTGGAAGCTCATGGATTAATGCATGGCATGGAGGCTGTGTAATGGAGGATGGCAAATTGTGTGCTCAGGGATGCAGAAGTGCACCCACCGGGGCAGCAGATGTTCCAGTATGCCGACAGCGAAGTATGGGAGCACGTCCTAATGTGCAGTGGGCAGTCAGAGAATGCTTCACTGACATCTGGAGAAGAGCTGGAATCTATCTGCTCCACAGATCTGATAAAATGTTTGCCCACCGGCAAACTCCAGCATTTGACAGGATGAGGGGAAGTGGCCTCAAGTTGCGCCAAGGTAAGTTTAGGTTGGATGTAAGGAAACACTTCTTTACAGAAAGGGTAGTTAAGTACGGGAATAGGCTCCCCAGGGAAGTGGTTGAATCGCCATCCCTGGATGTGTTTAAGAGCCGTTTGGATGTGGTGCTCAGGGATATGATTTAGCAGAGGGTTGTTAGAGTTAGGGTGCTATGGTTAGGCTGCGGTTGGACTTGATGATCTTCAAGGTCTTTTCCAACCTGAGTCATTCTATGATTCTATGCGAGGACAGAGGAGGAATTGCTAAATTTGTGTCTGAAACCGATGTTCCCATGCCTCTGTAGGTCATATATAGACACATATAGTCATAACCATTACCTTTTCCCTTTCCTCTATCTTAGTAAATAATTTTACCTCAAACCACAAGCTCCACTTTGTTTTCCTGATTCTTTCTCCTCACCCCACTGGGAAGGGGGGAACAAGCAAACAATTGTGTTGTGCTCAGCCACCTGCTGGGTTAAACTGCAACAAGCAGTGAGTTCTACTGAAGACAACAGAAGGATTTCCACAGCAACTGTCCTGGTAGATAAAATATGTCTACCAGGACACCCTTCATCTTATAAGCAACCACCAAAGAATAGAGGGGAAGGGAATATTGTCTAAAGGCAGTACAAGGAAATGTCCTTACCTGTGCATAAGCTGCTGGCAGATTCCTATGTCCCAGCACCAGTCTCCAGACAAAGACAAGCTCCAAGCCCTGCCTGGTTAGCAGCAGTTCCCAAAGCCTAGGAGCCCACACCATCTCTCAGATAGGATGCTTGTTGAGTGAAAATGCACACTGATAGCAGGTCATGGCTCGGTCACACTGAAGAACTATGGGAATTCTGGTCATCTGTTGCCTGCATAGATCTAAAAACCAAACTTATCCGTATGGAATGACACAAGCTGCCTTAAACTGCTAACCCCAGCATGAAGCCATGGAAGAATCCTGCCAGTCTTTTGAAAGAAGGAAATTGAAAGAGATGAGCAATGAAGAGAAGCTGTTATACAGGTTGTCACAAGGTCAGTTAATACTTGCTGCTCACATTGCTTCCACCAGTGCAGTCACACTTAATTTGCCAGTTATAACCTCCACGCTTATTGATGAGGTAGCTGTTACTAGACTGTTCTTGCCCCCCATCTAATTCAGGAGTCTAATTACATTTTCCCTTCTGCCTTTTGGTACAGGTGCAGTAATTAGATGGTATTAAGTCCATTTCACATTTATTAAGCAGGCTTGTTATTATCTCTTTTATATATATCTGTACCAATAAATGTCTTGAGGTTGTTGAGGATACGCCCGGCCCCTTCTAGCCACCAGAACTGAGAAGGGGGAGCAAAAAGAGCAATGCTGCATTTCAGATAACAGCATAGGTCTTGCAGTCTGAGAGAGGCACAGGGAACAGCAGAGGAAGAAGGAAGGGGAGCGGGAGGAGGATGGAGATGATTGCATCTGATTCTTAGGGCAGTGATGACAAAGCCACAGCATTTGTGAGTGTCTCCAGCTGGAAATTCTGCCCTAAAATCTGGGTGGACACTGGCAACATAATCTTATTTTTCTTTCACCTCTTCCCTTCTTCTGCCTTGCTTCCATTCCTTTCTTCATCCTGCCACTCACTCACACCTTCCTCTGGATTTCTAGTGCCATTTCTGCAACTTCTGCCCTGTTAAGACACAGAATGCTGATCCCTTCTTCTGTTTTCTTTCCAAGTGCTCCCACTCTCTCCCTGCATGGTTGTGCATAGACCTTCCAGGTCTCATGTTCTTGTATTTGTTCTCTTGAATCAGCTCTTCAAAAGCAAATCCAAATTGTGCTGAACCTTAAATATCAAATATGAATAATTAAAGCAATGAAATAATTGATGGATGGCTTTGGTTTTGAACATAGGTGCATTGGATAAGATCCTTGACATTTTATGTGGGAGTGGGATTTTTCTCACTGTTTCTGAGTTAATAAAAGGAGGTAATGTGATGTTTTCTAAAACACTAGATGAGGTGGAACATGGGAAACACACTCAGTATCTTTGGAAAGGGCAAGTTAATGAGCTTATATTACAAGGTGTGCACGTGCAGACCTTGCATGAACACAGACCACACGCTTCAAAGTACTGATAATGGAGATGGTAAACACAGTGGAGATGCTATAGAGGTGAGCAAGGAGTAGAGGGCAAGGAGTGGAGAAGGAAAAAAGACTCTTGATAGCATTCCACTGTGCCAGTGCTCTGTCCAGCACTAGCAAGGGCTGGAAGTTTATTCTCCGTTATTACGCTAGAGGAATTATGTGTTCATTTTTGGAAGGTAGCCCTAAGCATATATAAAATCTTTTCTTGTAAGTCCCCACACTGCTGAGAGCACACAACACCTAGATATTTTAGCGCTGGTAGAATGTCTAAGCAAGATGTCATCATGTGATAGAAAACTTCTGATAGCTCTGAGCTTCTCCTCTGCTGAAGTCAGAGGTCAAGATACTCACAGTCCACAAAACTTTTTGCTTGCAGCTGGAATGAACTTTACCCCCTCAAATGCTAGGGATATCTATCTATCTGTCTATCTATCTATCTATCTATCTATCTATCTATCTATCTATCTATCTATCTATCTATCTATCTATCTATCTATCTATCTATCTACCTATCTACCTATCTTTTATTTATGACTTTGGGCTTTGGAGAAAATGAAGAAAGAAAATGAAGTTGAAGCTCTCTCATAGACATCATCCCTGTAAGAACAGTTTAGCAGCCATTAACTAGGTTACTAGGAACCTGCAGGCACAATGGAGATCTTGCAGACCCTAAGAAGAATTAGTGGGATAAAACCAGCAGGGTTTCTCCCAGTGGAGCAGGATGGGGTGGGTGGAAGACATTCTGCAGCTTAGCCACTGAAATCTGTTCTGAAGCCTAGCATAAAGTCAGAACCTGGCAAGACACAACGGGATAGATTTGCTCTCAGATTTCTAAGACTCCTTTCTCCGTACCCAGCTCACAAGTTTCTCTGTTCTAGAAACCTCGTTATTCCAGCTCATGGTTCACTGATGTCTGGCTTTTAATTCAGAGTCCTCTTGGAGCTCACTGGGCTGTGCCCTTTGAAAAAGGGCTCTGGCAAAACTGTTTTTAGCTGGCTTTGAATCCTGTCACAGCATGGTTTAAACCAAGGAGGTCTTCCCATTTGTCCTCCCACAGGGAGGGAAGCTGACAGCTTAGCGAATCATTTGTACAAAATAATGATGCTTTAAGAGCACATAAGTGTGCGCTCGCAGCCTGGAAGGCCAAGAGTATCCTGGGCTACATTAGAAGAGAGAGCCAGCAGAGCAAGGGAAAGGACTATTCCTCTCTACTGTGCCCTTGTGAGGCCCCATCTGGAGTACTGCATCCAGACCTGGGGCCCCCAGCACAAGAAAGACATGGAGCTCTTGGAATGGGTCCAGAGGAGAGCCACTAAGATGAACAGAGGGCTGGAGCACCTCTCCTGTGAAGGAAGATTGAGGGAGTCAGGATTGTTTAGCTTGGAGAAGAGAAGGCTGTGAGACCTGATTGCAGCCTTTTAGTGCCTGAAGTGAGCTCACAGGCGGGAAGGGGAACTGGCCTTTTATACAGTCCAATAGTGATAGGGCAAGAGGGAATGGTTTTAAACTAATTAGAGGGCAGGTTTAGGTTAGATGCTAGGAGGAAATTCTTCACTCAGAGGGCGGCAAGGTGCTGGCACAGCTGCCTAGAGAAGCTGTGGTGCCCCATCCCTGGAGGTGCTCAAGGCCAGGTTGGATCCAGACAGACACTCCTGAGGCTGCTGTCAGCTATGGTTTCTGCAAATCTCCAAGAGCCTTGTTCTTTTCCAGAAATTACCTTTTATTGGCCACAGACTCCTTTGGATGCTTAAGTATTGCTTTCCTCTGGAAAAGAGCTGATCCCACTCTAGGCCCAATCTTGTCGGCAATGGCCTGAAACCATACAACCAACCCGACCCAGGCTGACCCTGCTTTGAGTCAGGCCTGGTCCGTACCATATTTGAAGAACCCAAACAGCTCACGTTTCTCTGATTTTAACACACAGTAGGGACAGACAGCTACACATTGACATGGCAGTGTCTACAGGGTGTTACTGACAATAATAGCATTCTCCTGACTGCTATCAGTTTTTGAGGCAATGTTATCATCAGCCTCATTACCTACTGAAAACCTGCTGGTGTTTAGCCATCAGTGTCCCATTGGCAGCATTGGCCTTTCTGACCTTGTGCTGTCCTGCAGCTATGGATGTTAGTTTTGGACTGGGCCCCTGGGGCCCATTGCTGCCAGAACGGCAGTGCCCTATTGATCGCCTTGGAAGGAGATGCCAACTGGGTGATTAGCACAGGCTATTTTCTAACCACTGTCCAGGGGTAAAACAGGCTGAACTTCCACTGTGCTTTTTTTATGCTGCCTTTTTGCATTGCCATTTTTGTTGCAGTAACGCAATGAGGTAATAGCCTGAGGTTGTGCTGGGGGAGGTTCAGGTTGGATAGTAGGAACAATTTCTTCTCAGGAGTGGTGCTGTAGTGGCACAGGCTGCCCAGGGAGGTGGTGCAGTCACTGTCCCTGGAAGTGTTCAAGAACCGTGTGGATGTGGCATAGCATCACTAGGACCACATTCCCTAGCAGAACTTGCCCCAGGCTGCTGCCTACTCTATCCTCTTCTTCATGAACACCAGTGCTGAAACAGCCATTTGTCTTCACTCATGAAGACCCTGTAGCTGCTGAAATTCAGCCTTTCTATTTGATTATCTTCATCTGCCAGTCACTGAATGTGTCCTTCACACAGCTGTTCACATCCCATTGCATCCAGGAATGAACAACAAGTGTAATTAAAAGAAGTTTTATTACAAATCAACATATTTATACATTTGTACATCTCACATACTGCTGTATACGTTCACCAACATAATCGTTAGTTCAGAAAGCACGAACAGTATCAATTTCCATCGGACCAATTTAATGCAAGGGACTTTTAGCTTTTTAATCGAACATTACAGAACATTATTCCTCTTTCTTTTTCCCTTTAAAAATAGCAGCACGTTTAATTATCAGTGCTCACAGGGCACAAGCTCTAAAGTTTTGTACAGCAGGAGAAAACAAAACAGTAGAGGCAATAGGAGGGCAACTCAATGGATAGGTACTGGTTAAGGTAGAGTTAGATCTAAGCAAACTGAGAAGTGTAGTAAAATGAATTTATCTCTTATAACTGTAGAAAATAACACTTTTAATGTCATTTGGGATAGGAGTCCAGCAAACAGGAGATTCTGCTATAAAGACTAAGTAGACAGTTAGGATAATGCTTGTGTTTTCCAGCATATAACAGAGGTCTTAAAACATACATACTCCCCATCCCTACCGCTACCTTCCCACAGCCGACATTACTCAGGTTTCGTGTTGTTGATGTGCTTAAGTGATGCCAAGGAACATCCAGAACTCTTCAGACTTATACCTACAATTTAGTGTTAGAACTGTGACGCAAGTTAAGAGCTTTTGGAAGTTGGCACTAAATACAATTTCCTCTTGTAACCAAGAAGCCACAATGCTGCCTGAAGCGGTCAGCCCATAGGTAACGTGTAATGTGCTCTGTATAACAAGATTTGTTTTCTCCACACTTTCAGCCCATTATTCTTGTACTATTAGTGACATGATCATTTTTCTTCTTTAAATCACAGAAATTAAGACCTATCTGAAATTCTCTCTAGTCATAAGCACACGGCTATTCATCTGAACAGAGCATCAGATTATAGGCACTTCTTTTTTTTCTCCTCTCTTTTCTGCCTTAGGGAGGGAAAAAAACATCACATGATGACCCACAATATATGTATATATAAACACATATGTATATCACACACACACACACACACACACTTCTTTTTAACCTTATCAACAGCTGCATAAAGAAAAAATATTCTGACTGAATCTCTCTTCTCCAAGGGCAGGTCTAAGAACTCCTAAAGATCACATCAAGCTTAACCTTCCAGAGCCTGACAGGTGTAGTGGTTGCCCTGCCAAAGGGTACTTCAGTGCACACACTTTCATGTATTTCCTGCCTATAAAACAGAGGATAACACACACCACCCTGACACGGGCTACCATCTCCCCTGGTTGAGCGTTATCCCTGGTGCTGAAGTGCTGTACACTCGCTACAACAGCACCGCTCACCTTCCACAGCGCTCCTAGGCCCTACCTCAGCCTCATAACTCTGCTTTTGCTTTTTCATTTTACTTCTGAGGGACTTACACATTAACTCATCCACACGAGTCATAACACACAATTTTACTGAAAGAAGAAAAAAAAACCCAACAGGTGAAAATGTATAAACAAATGTTAGTGTTTTTCCACTCCACGTTCCTGGAGAACTAAAAGGATCCAATCTCCCAAATTAAACATTAATTGCCTTCTTGGTCATCTGTGATTGCAAATCTGCTACCTTAGCATTGCTCCTATTCATGTATTTGTTTCTGCTATATTTTAAATCAAAAGTAAAACCCTGAAGAAAATCTTTATTAATAATCCTTATGTATTTTACTGATGTATCTTTTCACACCATAATAATTAATTGTTTTGATGTAATCCGAATAATATGATCTCTATTCCATTGCAACACGAGTTGACAGAGCTCATCACTACCTCATGGTCTGAACACCTTAAGCTCAGAGAGTGACGTCTGCTTTATTACCTCCCTATAAGACAGAAACAAAGAGCACACTGAGGATGCTCACAGCAAAAGGAAGTATCTATAAGCAGCACGCCAATGAACACAACTGGCTTCTCCAATCTTTGTAAAGCCTCCGCCCCTACCTGCAACTGTTTTGAAGACGTGGAACTAGAAATTTCTCATTGCTGTTTGTACACAGGTTGCTCAGAAATATGAGACACAGAACCTGCTCATACCAAGGCTACACAGGAGAATCACTCGTACCACAACTCAGAAATGAGAGAGAACGCCTTTCGGAAGGTGCTTTTCATTAAGTTTGTCTTTCATGTCTGAGCAGAAGGAGCTGCAAAACTTAATTACTTTCTTTAAAACTCAATACAACAGCACTACTGAATTCTGACTCAGCAAAGATCCAAATGACTTTTACTTTCAAGACAAAGAAATGGATACTCCCCTCCAACCCCCCCACATGTAGTCTTGGTTGCCCATTTCTGGTGTTGAAAAAGCTGTTCCATAAGCCGATGTTTCTGTAACAGGAGATCTCTTCCAAGCCCACATCCAGATGCTACCACGCAAATAACCTGCCCTGCTGAAAGTCTCAGCTCTGGTTTGGAACACTAAAGCAGTAATCAGCTCTACTGGCACTCTCAGCTGCATTGAGCTTTCACTTTGAAATACTATTTTATTTGAGCTACTGTTTTTGAGCCTCTCTTGTGGGAAGCAGCCCATCAACTGCTTTAAAATGGTTGAATGATTTATCGTGATTATTCAGTACAAGTTTTGCTGCTGTCTGGAAAACTGTAGTTTACAGAACATTTTGTAGAACACAACAAATCCAATATCTCTGTAGTGCACCTTAGAAGATTTCTTCCCAGTTATGCCACCTTCCCATGATTGCACTAAGTAATCCACAGGTATTAATACCCATTCTTGTTGAGTTTCAGTCTGCTTAAGTTATAACAAACATTTAAGCACATAACCTACACACTCCCACATCAGCTACATCCTTTATCCTCCATGATGATATAAGATAAATGTATTCAACTGTATGTACAGTATATTTGCATATTAATAAATAAACCAATATTAAAAGTTTCTTTTCCCATAAAAAAGTGACTACAGTCTGACCAGGTAATCTGACTTCATTTCTTCATCCATGCGCAGCTGTGTGACCAAGTCTATCAGTTTCCACTCAGTTTACTACAGTAACGATAGGAGCAGAAAATTATCGGGCTAGCGCTTAAGTTTAAATTCTATACAGCAAAGGAGAGAGGAAGGAAATAAGAGTACGAAAAAGTGCAAAAGCCAACAACTTGTAGAGCAAAGAACACGTTCATTATTGATCCTGGGGAAGAGAATCCAGCCCAAATGAGGACGTGCTGCAGCAAACATCATGAGCAAAGTGTTTCTGTCCTGACAGTCAGCTGCACGATGGCAGTCTTGTTGTGCAATGCTCCAAGAATTCCTACTCCAATAGATACCATCTCCACCTCTACCAATGTATCAACACCACATTCAGTGCAAAGTGACATTTCTGAAAATAATGGTTTACCTTGTCTCCGTAACATTAGTCCTCACTGTGGAAAAAAAGGCTCACTTTCTTTGACTGCTTATTACTATATACAGAAGTCTATATTTGCACCTCTCCATTTCTGGTAGTGATTTTTTTTCCCCTCTATTTACATTCATTAGAAACTGAGAGGCAATTGGCCATATTTTATACTTAAGTCTTCCCATTAACCCAATAACTATCAGTTCATCTTGATTTATGCTTAAAGTAGCTGCACTTGGTTTCTTTCAATTTTTCCAGTCCACTTTCAGTGTGATATAAGTCATGGGAACCTCTGGAACCTGGAACATATTTCAAGTCTCACTGCTGGAGCTGGAAGAACAAGGAGTCACATTTGAGTTCAGATGTCTGTTTGCAGCACAGTGTGTGTGGACCATACCCCCATTTGGGTATCTTACAAATGCGGGCTCACAGAAAGGATTTTGGCACACCTGACAGACCTTTTTGTCCGAAAGGAGAATTGGAGTTCCTTTATGTTTGACCTAAGGAGGAAAAAAAATCCAAATATGTATTTACTAATGAATGAAGTCAAATTAAGATACAGCAGAAAAAAAGCAACACTTCACTGGTTACACCTGTGAATTATTTCAAATGTACCAAATTGATGGCAAAAGTAGCTTGAACTATTTAACATGAAATTCAGTCTCTGTATCCATACCAGATTGTTTCTGTGCTTCACACAGAAAGGCACATTCAATGCAACTGAAAACCTGGTACAGGTTGCTAAACAAGAACACAACTCCACAGCAAACAGAGCACTGCTGAGTTCTTACTGCAGACAGATTTTGCTGGATAAACCTTCATTAGAAGGAAACAGATCTAATCATACTCAAAAAAACTTTAACACTGCTCCACATAATAACAAAAATACTCCTCAAGTGGATTTAACAAAATCAAAAGCTATTAATAAGCTTTAATGCCAAGTGTTGTGCAAGCTTTCTTGCAACTTCTGACATGCTTCAGTCCCAGCAAACAAACAAACGAAAACAAAACTCAGTTGGTAAAAAATTGTGGAAGAAATTCATTAATCTGGAAATCCCAAATGTATTTCCATCATTCCATTCAGTTCAAAGCTGTTCCTTTTTCAAAGCCCCACCTCCCCTTTTGTGTAATAGGAGCATAACATTGACTATAGTAGCCATCACAAAAATGTAATAAATGTAGCAATTAGAATTGCCAAGGACCTGAAGTCAATTTTGCCCTCACTCTTAAGGTGTCTGATTATAATTAAATCCTCAGACTCGTATTAAAACTTCAAAGTGCCTATATTATAAACAAAACATAACAAAACCCTACCTTCTCATATTTGTAGATCAAGTTTTCGGCTTGTGCTAACCCAAGTGCAACCTGAGTCATTCTTTTTGTATGAATGCTTTGCCTCACCGCTCCAGCCAGGAATGGGGAGAGGAGCTGCACTGACCAGCTGTCAGGCACCAGCTGCAAAACCAGAGCTGCATCAAACTCAGCAGCATGGTTATTCAAGAGATCTACAGCAGCCGTGACGAGTGCACAATCCGAAGTGTCTGGATTCAGATATACTGACAGCAGCATATGGAAGAGCCTCCGTCTGTACGGTAGATCTCTGTTCTCAGAGTTCCATATACAGTATTCTTCAGCAGCACGGAAGTCCTTTAACTCATGAACAAGGATATGCAAAGCCTTCTCGTGTTCTTCTAGTTTTCCATATAAAATTGCACTTTCCATGTGAAGGTCTGTGCCACGGATTTTGTCTGTTAAGTGAGAAACAAGGTGGAAAAGACTGCTACTTTCTCTTCCCAATTCATCAAGTCCACAGAGCTCAATTTCTACTCATTTTGCAGAGAAGCTGGCAACCCAGCTAGCTCCACAGCAAGCAGAAGAGAGAGATGTGCTCCCACACCCTTCAAGACTCTCTGCATGATGCCATATGGTATGGAATATCCCTTTAGCCAGTGAAGGTCAGCTATCCTGATTCTGTTTCCTCCCAGCCTTTTGCTGAGAAACTGGAACGGCCTTGGTTCTGTACAACACTGCTGTACAACAAAAATAACCACTGGGGTGTTATCAGCTGTGTTTTTCACCTAGAACAAAAACATAGCACCCTACCAGACACTGGAACAAGTGGCCCAGTGTGAGGACGTGGATGTTCACTCCATGGAAACATTCAAGGCTAGGTCGGATGGGGCTTTGAGCAACCCAGTCTAGTGGACGGTGTCCCTGCCTATAGCAGGGGGGTTGGAACTAGGTTATCTTAAAGGTCCCTTCCAACCCAAACCATCCTATGGATCTACGATATCTCAGACTTAGACTATTGGACTTAGTAAATACTATATGTTGGTCCCAGTAGAAAGCAGAACTACAGAGAAACGTATCTTACCCAAAATAAAGTGAATCCTATAAAGATCAGATTTCTGAAGAAGGCTGCGTAGTTTCAACAGCAGTTCAATTGTTTCCATACAGTTATCTGTGGTCCCAGATTTTAGATGAAGTATCGCCTCCAAATACAAGGCAGCTAGATGAGTGTGGTACTTTTCTTTCTACAGATGCAATAAATGATGTTAGCTCACGTTTACAAAGACAATCCCTTCGCCCCATCTGTAACATTTCAATTGATATTTATGTAATTCTAGGAAGATGTTCAAGTTCATTCATTTAATTCCAATTAGTCAGAAATCTTTAGTTCATGCAAATAGTGAACTTATTCAGACCAGCTTCACAAGATAGGATAAACATAGGAGATGCTTGGAATTTTAGAGTTAGAGGTGCATGTTTACTTCTCTCTCTCCAAAAGGACAAGGTAGAATATATCTATGTATCTATACGACAGTAAGTTTGGATGTTTGAAAATGACAAATGGCACACAACGGGAAAATAAATAAATAAATAAATAAATAAATAAATAAAAAGGTTTCCGAGCAATCTCTGATAGATTGAACACATCCTTGTTTCACCTTCTCCTGTACACTTCGCAGGTATCTCAAAGTTTCATGTGTATGACCCTTCCAGGATGTACTTTTTAGTCTAAATGAATGCCATACCAAATAGTAGCAAACATACCAAGGACATTTTCATCAAAAAATCCTAAATCACTGTTTATGGAATGAGCCTCACCAGCAAGGCAGACAAGCATGTGATAATCAGATGCAAAGTTAAGCAATTGTTTTGCCACAGTGAGAGCTGAAAAGATGAAGACAACAGAATATAGATCACAGTTTCTTATCTCCTAGTCTAACCATAAAATACAGAGAGCATGGAAAGCTTAATATCTAAATGCCTTAAATAATGCTCACTTCTTCTAGATTTTGGCTTGCTTCAGAGTTGCTCATTGCACATAATAGGATTTAGCATGCAGTCTACTTTTGGTATTCCTGCAGGACTCACCTCTATTTTTCTTTCCAATACAAGATGCTCTAGATACTTAATACGTGCTTTAGGATATTTGTTAAGGCAACTGATGATATCATCTGGATCAATGTTGTTTTTCTCTTGTTCTTCCAAAGGTCTTTTAGTGAAAATCTGCACTCCAACCTAGAAATAGGTAATTGCTTTTAGGAACTCAATGTCAACCATTTTTTTATCATTTCAATATTTGTTTAACAGCACTACCAGATCAGTTGGTACATTATTCAGAAGACAACACAAAACTGCCTCTTGGACTATTAAGAATACACTACTTTGTGCTTAATGTAATCATACCCACTTCTATCTCCCTTACCTCAATAAGCAGTCTACACACTGCCATGACTATAAATCTTCTGTTCAATATACTCTACACCAGCTACAAGAGGTACTGAACAGATCAGCATAACAGTGGGACAATTTACTGCAAAGGACTGAAGTGTAAGCTGGAGATCTGAATATGCATGAATTAAATCTGTCACACAGAAACTGAACTTTATATCAATACTGCTAAGGTAATGACCTATTCCACCAGTACAGGCTAATAAAGTATAAAAGGTATTACAAAATTGCATTTTTACTTCTGCTGGAATAAGGCTTTTGATGTTGTTGTTTATAAGCAATGAGATGTCGTGTAGAATGAAGGCTGTTTATTCCACAGCCCAGCATAAACACCACTCTTCACTGGAGTTTGCTTATAAGAAAAAGCAGCAGCAGCTAACCTTTTAAATGAACTTTTATGAATGAAAGACCTGAAAATTATCTTAGAAATGTGAAAAAAAAAAAACCAACAAAACAAGTACACCAATCACAAACCTCTTCATTTTTTTGTAAAACCCATTCAGAGTATTTCCACACCAGATCCTGGTCTGAGCAGAATGTCAGGAAGTCTACTACATATTCATACAGATCTGAACGTGTAGAGTCTTCGATGTCTCCATCAACTATTTGCACCCATAACTGGAAAAAGAACAAACAACCAACAAAGATTAGAAAGTATTTAAACATTCTTACGACTCAGAAAGTATACAGCCTATAATAACACTTAGCATTAGCCATGGTATGCATGCAGTTAAAAAGCTTATATGAACACCAATTGTGAGGGACCTCACTGATTACAGAATTCACACTTCCTCTCCATCACATGTTTTTCTTGTACCTGCAAGATTCAACTAATTCAGTACCCACAATGTGTGGTTTCACCATCTGAGAACACTTAGCAGTATAACAGGTAGGATTTTATAATTACTCATACTAAAAGATTTATACTAACCTGAAGTGCTGCGGCATCTTGACCATTGTAGTGATACAGAAGACCAAGGGCAAAATACCTGTATGAAAATAGAAAACAGTACTAAAATTGACACAACTTTCCTATCAACTTCACTATGGTTTGATTAGTTTAGAACCTAACAAATAGTTGCTTACAGTGGGATTTCTAAGTGACATGCACACAGTCATGTCTACATTCAAAGGAAAGAAGTCTTTTCCTAGTAAAGCATCCATGTCCCTCCTTTCTCTTAAAATAGTTAGAAGTTACTAACTCTAATTTAAATGTTTACAAATCATCGGTCAATTCAGAGATGATTCTCATGCTGTTATCTGTATTTCACATACAGATGTAACACAGCTCTAAAGAATAAGCATTCTGCCAACAGTTAATCATGTGCAATTAAAATCAAATGTATATGCTGCTTTTCTTTAAAACTTTGTTTTGCCATCAGAAATATATTTTTCTTTACCTAACTTGATTTCATGCTACAGTAAGGAAGAGCTTCACATGGTACCATCACAGATTGTTTTTTGTGTGTATTGTAATACAAATGAAGCTCAAGTTCTATAATGACTGCTCTCACAAACTATGTTATGCATTTCAAATCCACAAAGCACACATACCAAGAGTACTCAATAAAACCGCTGCACTAAATCTAATCACAATTAAAGTCTGCTCTCCATAACTGTAGTTGCTACTACTGCACCACACACTTTAAAGACTGAAGAAATGAAATCAAAGAGAAAGGTTACCTACGACTGGAGTGATTTTAATTTCTATTTTTTTCCAATTAATTTTCTCTTTCTATCCATTGGCATTTCTAAATTGAAGTAATTCAGTCATTTGTGGAGGTTGGTGGCCCTACCTGTGGTGGGGTGGGGGGTGGGAGTTGGAGATCTGTGATTCTTGAGGTCCCTTCTAATCTGGGGCATTCTGTAATCCTAAGCAGTGTCCCTTTGGCAAATCAGTGGGAGCACAGCGAGTTCAAAATTCAAAAGCAGCTTTTCCTTCTTGCCTCAAATACGCAGCTACAATTTAAAAGCTACTTGTTATTTAACAGCTTCTACCTAGCATGTTTTGAGGCATTCTTTCATTATGTCCTAAACATTTAGTACTACCGCTGCTGCTGCATCCATTCTGCTCTCACACTACCACAAGGGCAAATAAACTGCTTTTTGCCCACTGAAATCCACACCAGTAGTAATTTTTGCACTGGACACAGTTTCAAGGGGAAAAATCTGTATTCCACTAGAAAAGTTTTCTTTCACCTCTGATTGTCAATTAAGACCTTTATCCCCAAATTTGGGGATTTTTAGGTAAAATTTGCTTTTGGACATTAAGTCAGAAATGCATCACTCTAGAAGTCAACAGCTTTTTAGGTCAAACGTTTTACTTCCTGAACTGAAAGGTTCCATACTCTAAAAATCCACTCACTTTTTGTGCTTTTCCAGCCAGGCAGCGCTATCTGTTAGAAGACAAAAGTTCTCTGAAACCAGCAGATCCAGCAGACTTTCATGATTTGCCTCTGCATATAACTTAAGTAAGGCCGTGTCGATATCTTCCTTGTAGCCATTTGCAACCTCAGTGCTGCGGACTTCATTCAAGTAACTCATGAGGAATCGTTTGCATTTGATCATCTTCTCCTGGTCCCCTTGCGTCAGCTGGTTTAGGTCAGCATATTCATGCAGCGGAGGATGAGACCGTATAAATGAAGAGGAAGTAGGCAACAGGAAGGGGTAGAGAGAGATCAGCTCCCGGACATCAAGCTGGCCGCTTCTGCAATTACAGTGTCAAACTAGATGAAGCAAAAAAGAAAGAAAAAGTATACATAGGCACAAAAAAATAACATTCTGGGAACGTGTGCACACATGCTAGAGGCAGGACACTAATATGTCATGAGATTCTGAAAGCTATTGCCTGCTGCATCAAGTATTGTCAGAACAAATTTGGATTTTCTTTTAATATTTCTATATATTTTTAAATCTCCAGTAGATTACTGAGAATGCAGAGACTGTCCCGTCTTTTGCCTCTGACATTTTACAGCTTCTTGGTGGCATACAGGGAGAAACAAGCAAACGAACATCAGCTGAACAGCTCCAGGGAAGATCCTGGGACTGTCCTAGACTTTATCAATATGTAATGGTAGCTGACTGAGACAAAGAAACCCAACAAGACAGACAGTGAAACCTTCCAGGAAGCCAAAAAGACTATGTAGCACATTGTAACACAAGTATATTACTCTATACAACCATCAGCAACCTCAGAAAGACTTGCCTATTCACAAAACTGACTGGAAAATTCTCAAAACTTTTTATAGCCATGGAACTAAATAGAGCAGGAACATTTTTTCATCCCATAGGCAATAACTGTAAATGATCATGAAATTGCAGAATGACTTAGGTTGGAAGGGACCTCATAGCCCATCCAGCCCCAAACCACTGCCATGGGCTACCCCCCACCAGCTCAGGCTGCCCAGGGCCCCATCCAACCCGGCCTTGAGCACCTCCAGGGATGGGGCACCACAGCTTCTCTGGGCTCCCTTGGAGTAAAGATCTTCTCCCTGATCTAATATTATTCACCCTTCTTTCAGTTTAGAACCATTGCCCTTTGTCCTATCGTTATCTTTCCACATAAAGATCCAAGTAATCTGCTCTCAGTGGCCTTGCTAGAGCAGGAACCTCCAAAGGCTCCTTCCAACCTCAACTCTTCTGCTGTTCATTGGTCTACTAAATGGGTTAATCATCTATTGTTCTGAAGTAATTAAAGCACTGAAGGCATGCTCCAATTTGTTCACGTCGTGCCAGAAAAATAATCTCCAAACTACCCAGAAAACACAAACTAGTAAGAAGCACCTCATTGTTAACAACTACTTAGAACTTTAAAAGTATGACTTAAGGATGTCCACGGGCTATTGAATCTACCAGAAGAGTAAAATTCTGGGAGACAGCAGCAATAGCAAGAAATTTAAGAGCAGTAAGCAAGCAAAGAGAGTCCTGGAAAAAGAGGCTTCAGAGAATCACAGAACCATACAACGGCCTGGGTTGAAAAGGACCACAATGATCATCTGGTTTCAAACCCCCTGCTATGTGCAGGATCACAAACCACTAGACCAGGCTGCCCAGAGCCACATCCAGCCTGGCCTTGAATGAAATGATTCACACTCTACTGCCTAAAAAGCTTAATCTCTCTCACTAGAAAGGTCAGCCTCTAATAAAACAGATGTTCACATCTATTTTGCTGATTCCTGCAGCTGAAATTTCCTTTATTTCCCCTTTTTGGATTTTGCATTTAGTTTTGATATTCCACATTATGATGACTTCACCCCACTATGACGAATTCACCAACAGCCTGCTAAACACACTGTTTGCTTTATGTATGTGTAAATCCCCAATGGTAGCAACATGAAAAAGCACAAATTGTAGGTTATAATGGATTATACAATGCTAGCAATAAGAGTCTGTCAAATCAAACAAATCCTGCTGTGACAGCTCATTTTAAGGTTAACAGATTCAGCTAAAGAAGTTCTTCCCTCCTTCTGTTTAGCTACTAAAAGTTTAAATCTGGCTACTACTTCCTTCCTTTTTGTCAGCGTTAGCCAGTATTTGGAAGCATCAGCATAACCAGAAGGAACTTAGTAGTAAAGCATTCCTTTTAAAAGCTTCAGCCTCTACGAACTATGACTTTAAGAATAAGATAATTATTTGGACAAGGTTAGCCAAGGATTATTGATATAAAAAAATGAGACTTAGTCCAATGCAATTATTATCTGTCTAATCTGTAACTCATAGATATTTTCTGAGAAATGAGCCAGTCTTGCTACAGATTTGGCCAGCAGCAGATCCACATCTTATCAGTTCCTTGAAGCTTCTGCTGCTACCGATTCATTGATCACCTTCTCCTCAGACATATATCAAGTGGCCCTTTGGCATTTTAAAGTGAATTATCTCTGACTAACACTAACTTACACCACCAGCAGAACAATACATGCAGATTGGGAAGTATTTGCATAGATTGTCATTATCTTTCTCATTTTTCCTTCAAATACCAATAAACTTAGAATGAACAAGATTATGCCCTGATATACACTGAGACAATCAGATATCACTTGCACTGGGTATGATGGCCGAGGCTGAAAAAGAAACACCCTAGGATGCAGACCCAGCTTCAAAATTCATGCTTGGACAGCAAGTTTTCTCATGGAACACCTTCTCTATAAAGGATCTTGCATAATACTGTTCACTGAAACTCACTTGTCAGATGGACTGCCATCTGGATAGATGCAGCAGAACTGAACTTGGCTATTCCATCTCCCTTCCACTCACAAGGTGCTGGAGCTCACTGAAGGATGCATTTTCTGCTTAATTGCTTTTAAAGACCTTTAAACCACTACTAGCAAGGCAGGACTCCCAGAATAGACTACAGGCAATTGCTGCCAGGAATTTGGGGGTAAAGGAATAAAAGAGTTGAGGTTGAAGGGTCAAACCGTAGTCAAGACAGCTGCACTGCTATAGAATCCTGGCCACTGAACACACATCAACATCAAAAAACGATTCAAGAAACCAAGTGTTTTTAAGGCCAATTACACTAACTCCTTATTTAAAGATAAATTACTAAATTTCTTGTCACAATTACCTGAAGAGTTCTTTTGCTTCAAGGAATTGAAGCTGTGCAAACTGTATAAAACCTGCTTGCTGCAAGATTCGTTTGTACATTACCTGTAAAAGAGAAGGGGGAAAAACTATTATATTTCTAAGGAGTTTAGTCAGAGATGTAAAAAGTACATCATAAAAACACTGAAGACATGACTTTCAACTGGAACCATTACGTAGCATGCAATAATAATATCATGATATTAAATTGTATGTACCCACATATACTCTGAATCTGCTGCCCAGGCTGAGTTACTTTCACAAATGTATGGAAATGCAACACTATCCACAAAAATTTACATCAATGAACAGCAAATTCAAGTTCTCTCATCCAGACACTGACTCATCTAACACCAGTCTGACCTGCCTCCAATTTTCCTTTAAGGTATTTGCAAATGTGAAGGCCAATGATTATCTTGTGTGCCCCGGTGGCGCAGTGGTAGGAATGCCCCGTTGCAACACCGGAGGCCCGGGTTCGAATCCCCCCTGTGGTGCAAGTGGTAGAAGTGCCGCTCTGCTACACAGGAGGCTCGAATCCTGGGGGTTGGACTTGATGATCTCTAAGGTCCCTTCCAACCCGCACGAGACTGTGATACTGTGATACTGTGATCTTTAAAGTTCTTGTAATTCACCAGACAAGAAAAGACAAACAAAAGGGTCTGAGCTGAAAACAAATAGCCAACTTCCTCCTCTTCTGACCATACTTCTGCTGCTTAGATGGAGATCTTCACAGCCTCTTTTCCCAGTTGATGTCAATATTTCTGATTTTCTAACAGGTGTTTTTGTTGTTGTTTTTAATAAACAAATGCTTTTAAAACAGTTCAATTTATCAAATACAGAACACATCACAAAATGCACGTAAAACATGGTTAGAAAAAGCACAAGTAAAGCACAAGGGAAGCAATGTGTTATAGAGTTTTGTTGTTAAGATCATGCCTAGACAGAAAAAAAGTTTCCCAAAGAAAAAAAATCATTAGCAAATGAACAAATCTGCTTTGAATATATATTTTTATATATGTTTTTAATCAGAATGGTGAATTGGTTACCATTAAATTCATTGTAGTTCAAATATTTCCAACAGCAAAAGGAAAATTACTGTAAGGAACCTGAACTGTGATTTGCAAAGCATCCACCGCTTGAGACAGCACAAGTGTTACGTGAATACAACTAACCACTTCCACATGCTCTCAACTTTACCCTTCCCCTTTATCATGAATATGCAGCTTTCTGATATCAAGCAGAGTACATGAATGCTGTTATTAATAAGACTTCCATTTTCAATGAGAACAGCCAGAGAAATTCCAGTACATATAGGCACACAATTCAGGCATATTTCAAGCAGAGTAGACTGATTTTTTCATCTTGATTAAAGATTGTGGATGTACCACGAGAAATTCTTGTCTTAAGTCCATTTAGTTTATGCATATTTTACTAATGAATTATCCTACAAAAATACTTATCTGTGATCATTAGTAAACCATTATAAACTATTGATTTGTAGAACAGTAGGACTTCTCTTGCCTCCCTGGTGTTGGAGATAAAAGGATAAGCAGAGGGACATGATACCTTGCACACCTTCTCAGACAAATGCTATGCTAAAAGGGAACTTAATTAGAGCAATAAAGTGAAACTACCTCAGATGATAACACATACATCAAATACCCCAAATATCTTAGATTTACAATTGTGTTATTATACCAGTGAATTGAAACCTGTGAGCTTATGAATAGCTGCCTGGTAACTGCCTGAGGATGGGATGCAAAGAGGTGCTGGTAAAGGATTTCAACCTGCATCCAATTGTGCCAAAAACCTTCAAAATCTGACCTCAGGCTTGCTACCTGAGGGCCGAAGGACAAACGCCATAGAGAGAAACCAACATTACAGTTTTTCTGATGTCCACTTTCAATTTTTTCAGTCGATGGACCACTAATATTTACACATTAGGAATTAGGGCATCAGAGTTAAGTTTGCAATGATCTAACACACTGAAGACACTGCCTTAATTGTATGGCTTACCCTTTACAGCAATCTTCAAAAGAGCTTGTATATAGTTCAAGTATAGACCTAAGAAATCAGTGTTAAATTTAAAACTGATTAAGTGGCATTCAGTTTCATTTAAACACTGATGTATCCTCACTTGTTCCTTTGTTACCCAATTTCAAAGAACATCTCCAGGCAGATGCTTTTCCGACTTTAAAAGATACACTGATAAAATCAACCAGAGTGATCCATATCTTAAACCAACAAGGTAAGCATCAAACATTAAAATGCCTCAGGACTACGGAAGCAGCAGATCTGGAAAGTATGGCAATACTTTGCAGGGTTTTAAAAATAAGGCAGATCTATGTGCCAACTACAGCTTATTTTTGTTTATGATATAGAAGTGATCCTGAGTTCTTCCAGACTCGTTTGCCAGAATAGTGTAACTGGCAGATTTAAGAAGGTACTAAGTTACAGTCTGTCAGAATTCAATGCCTTAGTTACACTCCCAGCATTTTTGAAGAGCAATTACAGGACTCGAAGTACCTTAGGTGAATTCCATATTGTTGACTGAATTCACATTAAAAAAATTGCAAGGACAGAAGTTCAGCTACAGAAACACGAAGATTTTTATTAATTCCTATTTGAAAAAGAACTAGTAAACACAGCTGATTGTTGAAGCTATATTAGCTATAGCAAAGCCTTAATTCGACCAGCAGCTTGGAAAAGCCTTTCTAGTATTATAAAAATTCCCAACAAGACTGCCATAATGATTCTTTCTTGAAAATTACCTCAGTTTTCATCAGGTTTGTGTGCAGTTAACAAGTTTTTTGAAACTAGAGAGAAATGAGAGGCAAAAAAAGAGATACCTATGCAAGAGGTGTGTCAATCTAACCAAGGTCTTCACTACCATCAACCATGATTTCTGCAAACTTCAGCTGTCCTGAAAAATTAATAAGTAGTGTTCAGTCATTTCATGGTAGCATGGTAGAAAGGCCTTCCTATTCTTCTACCAAAAAAATGATATTCAGCAAAGCCGTTTCCTTTGCACCTCTCTTGTTTAGCAGTTTTTACTTAACGATAATTCTTGATGCTCAAATACATATTCATGTAACACAACAGAAATATGCACTCTGCAGGAGCACGTGTTAAATAATGTTAGAGCTACTAACACAAGACCTTCTTCCCATAAACTAAGCATTTGCTGTACAAATAATTCTAAGAATGCAGTACTTTACTGTTTCAAACCCAAATATCATTCTGTATTATTGGTATATATACACATATTTATGTAGATATAAGTAAACAGAGTGTGCAACTGCGTATGCATGCAACAATGCAGTACTGAACTGCAGAAAAAACCCTGCGTCCTCAAGAACTCCCTTGACTGAGTTCAAGTCACATATGCAATGGCAAAAGCCATTCCAAACTGAGGAAGTTAAAACAGCTTTACTGAAAGTAAAGGCAGTATACTAACTGTATCAAACAATTGCAGTCACCCCTACAGGTACTGGATCAAGCACCTGAATTCAATAACTTTCTCTTCCTACTCCTGCTACTATAAAACGGTGAATTAAGGCCTTGAATGTGTCAGCTACACATGAATCAGTAGAGCTTGCAAAATAGATACATGAAGATATTTATTAGATATGAGTTAGAAGGGAGAGATTACGTGACCAATTAAAGAATGCCCAAGAAGTGATGCAAGAGATGCACACGAGGCACACAGTTTGGATGCAATCCATCAGGTTTATATTATGGGAGACTACAGCAAAGGAAAGACTCGTACCAAAATGCTCGTACCAAAACTGTAATGACAGCATTAATTATCAGAGGCATATTAGAAAGCAAGTTCAATGTGTTATGTTTCCAGCTACTGATGCATTCTAAAAAAGTTGGACTGGCATATCAACAACGAATTCAAGTTGAATAATTTTAACAAGTCAATGGGAGTCTTCATCAATTTAAGCTGTAGTTAACATCAGTCTGTAGTTAGAACTCAAAACCTCAAGAGGTTTTGCTTACACATAAATTTTCTGCTTTCCAGCCATAGCGCTGACCCAAAGTGACTGAATACCCTTGAAAAACAAAGTCAGAAAAAACCTAACAATATTCTTGGAAACAGTAATTTGGGGAAGTAAGATAGACATATAAGTGCACATAAGGCACTTGTAAACAGAAGGTAACTTACCCTAAAGGCAGAAAAATCCTAAAAGGAAGAAAACCTCAGAGGATTTAATCACAAATCTTATAGAATGAATTGCAACTAAATCTGTGGAAAAAAAGCCATTAAGACATCTCCCTTTCTAAGTCCTCAGAAACTGGAAATACTTGGAAAATTAGAGGCCATAATACACAGAAGACATTTCAATCACACATTCTGTCCTCACAGAAGGATTTTAGTTTGCCTCTGTAGATCCCAAAGGAAAAGTTAAGCATTAAAACAAAATGCAAACTGAATTCTGAATTTGCTGAGATATTTTCCAATACTTTTCAAGTTTTCAAGTACTTCCAGATAGTTGTGCCTTCCTAAAAGGACGGAAACACTTTTCTGCCAATATTTTTACATCCAGCATCTCCCAGCCACGCATTCTACAGAGGAACTAAGGATCAAAGTGAAAGCTGTTAAAAATCTCCATTTCATTCAGTGTTTTCTTTCCAAGGGCCTTGAACAACATTTACATGTTTCCTGATAGACTAAATTCATTTTGGCCCACAGAAATTTTAAAATTTCCACAGTCAGGTACCAAATTCTTAATGTTTTCTAAGCAAACTGAAAGATGCCATTTTAATGGCCGTGTACTACTCCAAAGTACATCGAAAAAAAAGAAGTAAATATTAATTTCAACTCTGCATATAGATTTAATGCAGACTACAGATCAAAAGGAAAGAAAGCATCAAACATCCATTCACATACTTGGTGAATAGTTTCAAGTTCACTTTCTAAAATACTGCTCCAGAATAAGCTGGTTATTTCTTTATATTACGAGAGATTTCATGTTATTTTATCCAAATTTCAGACTCCAGATCAGAGATAGGAGTAAATTAAGAAGCATGTGTATCATACGATAAACCAGAGGGAGAAGGAAACAAGTGCTAGAGATTTGTACTCAAACAGCTACTGAGATGCCTTTTTTTACTCCATAGAAATCTTAACCATTCTGTTATATACCAGTACAAGTCTGGAACTAGGATGTGTTTGTTATACACTTTCTACCACAGTATTTAAAGTTGCATACTATGGAGTTTAAGGTACAGTGAAAATGCCCAATAAAACCAACTCTGAATGGAAATCAAGTATACTTTTTTTAATCAGCAATAATATCCAACAAGTTAACAGGGAGCTACAGTAAGTACTGCAGTGTTTCTTTTCCCCATCACTAGTTTTCTGGTTTTAAGTTACAAACAAGGGGGGAAAATAAGAATACCAAAAAACAGCAGAACAGCAACACTCAGCGCTGCAAACATCACACCTGTTAACAACACAAATCAATTCAGTAGCACGTTTGTTTCTTCAGGCTGAAATAATACAACACATTAGTAGATTTCTCTTCAGTGCAAATTTCTCTCCCATCCTGCCCAGTGATCACTTGACACTGGCATAAACGTGTAAATTTACATTATCATGAAAATTCAAGTAAGCACAGACCTGAAATTTCTCTTTTGGAATATTCCTTCGAGCTCCTTTTGCTAGAATGAGGGCTTCTTCCACCCTGTGGCTAGCTAGAAGATCCTGAATCTGCTTTTCCAAAGGCAGCGGTACCATGATATACACGCCCTTATTAGTAGCAACAATCACTTTGCCTGTAGAACGCAAACAGACATTGAGTTTACAGTCTTTTTAGCAGTATAAGCTTTAACATTTACAATGTAAGATTCTAAATAGAATTAAAGTTTTAAAACTTATCTTTTTTATTACTGTATTCTCCAGACAGCACAGTTTACAAGTAAATTGCCCTCAAAGCTAATAAACTTATTTTTGATAGCAGATTTTGTCCCGCTCTGAGTAAACGAAACAGATTATACTTCTCTTATGTTGAACTGAGTCATACAGGTCATCACTTTAAAATTAGATTTAAGAGAACAGACTTTTAACTGCCAGCCTATTCTCCTCAGGCTTGCATTAGGAAATCGTACAGCTATATGCAAAAAGTGAAAAGTAATATGCAATTCATAGTACTACAGTTTGTAGCTCACTTGGGAAAAGAAGGAAACCAAAACAAATATGAAATGTATTGCATATCTAGTCTGTAATTGCAGGCTAGATCATTAAAAATAATAAATGTGTATTTGTATTTAACAACTTGCTATGGAATACCTATTTCTGAAGCTCTAGTGGCTGGCAGCCCTGCCCATGGCAGGAGGGTTGAAAATCTGACGTCCTTTCCAACCCAGGCCATTCTATGATTCTATGAAGCTTTATCAGCTGTTATAGAAAGGCATCCAAAAGAACAATTTTAAGATATGTTCTCTTGGCAAAGTTTACAAATGGACACCTATCTGTAGCCCACAGTTATGGACTCGTAACATCACATCAGCTTCTTTTAAAAGAACAGTATTAAGTTACAAGAAAAAACTCTAGGCCCACACACAACAACTAACTTGATTAAAGTACATTCAACACATTGTTGGAAGAACTGAATTCTAGGTAACAATTTTTTCCTATCACAGGCTGCAGGATCCCAAATGACAAAAATATTTGCTATGAAGTTACAAGAGTTAACAGGCTTGCTAGATCTTTGTTTAAGAAGTAAACAACCCCCCACCCAAAGAAAAAAACACAACCCAACAACCAAATGAGGTGACTGTGCTCACAGTGGTGTCTGTTCCAGAATTACTGGTATTAAAGAAAGAAAAAATGAAAAAGTGTCCTTTAATACCTTCAAAGTCCTGTAGAATATGACCTTCTTTAAATGGCAGGGTTTGCTTTTGCTGCTGGTCCAGCATGCTGTGCACAGTAATGAACTCCTCATCCAGAGCAACCACATAGGGAAAGCACAAAGCAGCTCCAATCACGTTCTCCGACCAGTGCACGGGAGCACGCTGTGAAATGCCATCTACAGTTGCAAACATGCCTACAAAAAGAAAGAAGCCTGAGGCTCACATTAATTGAAGAGCATTTTCCCCCATCAATATTGATACTAAGGTATAGGAATAGCAGGTCTCAGAAGAACAGATGCAGCATCAGATGGCACAATGGCAGCACATCACACTTCTCCGGATCTTACAAACCTGTTGGTTTGTTCAGTTTGAAGTTGTTCTTTTTCCAGCACCCACAGAGATAAATACCATGAAGAATGAAAAATATTGAGAAAAAAAAACCACTAAAATATAATACAAATGTTTTTATGAAAGTAATGTTATCGATTATTATGTTGTTCAAATTCATTCCAAACCATAAATATCTAGTGAGATTGGATATTCAAACAATACAGACTTCGGAAGAGCAGTAGGCCTGCACAGCCCAACCTATCCCACGTTAGAGGTGTATTTGGTCCTTGCAGTATCACACGCCCTAAGAGGATGCCAGTCTGTATGCAGCTTTTTACTTCTCCACTTTGCCATGGCTAAATTTTCACATCCTGAAAGGTGGCAGTTTTCAAACCTCTTAAAAAAATACATCATTTCTGAATATCTTTATACTTTAAGCCAAGCATAGTTTTAAAAACAATCTTAAATATCTCAAGGATATCTGCACTATCTTACTAAATCAGTGATATTAAATCCAGTACCTTCAGTTAATATGTACTTTTTTCTGCTGCCACTATTCTGTTCTTCTTCCTCCTAGCTTACAAATATGACTTGCCTTTGCTTCCATTTCTTAGTATTCAACAGTTCTACTTCCTGAGACTTTTCTACTATTAACTGATGGAAAACTGCAGTCTAGACTTGCAGATGTTGTTCAATAACTCTTTGACAATGGAGCACGATGTAAATTTCTGTTAAAAACATGAACACGTACCACTTGATATCAGAATTCTCACTCCACTAAAAAGACATGCCTATGAATATTGCTCTTCAGCAAGAATGAGCCACTTGGCAGCTGGTAGAATGAGTCTGAGCTCTAAAGGATAGAGGAGATTAAAAGATTATGTTATTTGATTTACAAAAGCTCTTCCAAACAGAGAATAATGATGTAAGGGTGAAGTACGGGTAGCTGGTTAGCAGTGCCACCCTGAAGGGAAACAAACAGACTAAAACCTAACACCTCTCCCTCCCTGACCTAAATAAAAAAGTGAATAAAACAGATGGCTGTAGATTTTTACAGAACCATGGTGTAGAAGCTAAATTTCTGGATCCCTTAAAGCAGGTTCAATATTATCAACCCTTTCCTTTGATTAAGGGTGCTAAACAACTCAATATCTGTCTACAGCCCTCAGCTCTCAAAAGCTGAGGCTTCTGAGGTAGAACAATGTCATTTCTAGTCTTCATCAAACTTTCACACAGGGATAACAGCAACAGCAGGAAGGCCACGATTCCTGGTTAAGTATAGGAATGTGCTTTATGATATAGAATCAGAATCATAGAATTACCCAGGTTGGAAAAGACCTTGAAGATCATCAAGTCCAAACGCAGCCTAACCAGTACCCTAAACTGATATAGATGAAATCACGGATAGATTTCATATTAGAAATGCATATGCTATCCAGTTACAAAAAGTGACTCGACACATAACAATACTCAGCGCTCAGAGATCTACAAATCTGTAGAACTACAGAAGTTTAAGGGCTACCAGAAGACATCCAGTCCAACCCTCTACACTCAACAAAGGACCAACTTAGATACTTATCTGATGGATTCTGTAGTGTTTTTGTTTGTTTCCAAACAAAAGTCTTAGTGAAAATATCTGGGAAAAAGCACAGTAAGAAAAAGCACGATTATTTACTTGCCTTAGAAACACAGAAACTTTTAGTTATTATAAAAGCTGACAGCATGAGGAATACTACAAGTGGGTGAAAATAAGGAACATGTTGGTTGCTACTGACTACTATGCTTTGTGCAATATCACCAGCTCTGAGAAAATGACTTGCAAAACCTTTTGTGAATCATTCTGCTTAGCACACACGCTTGTTGCACATTATAGGGTGCAGCTGTCCATTTGTAGGCTACTCGATCACCATGCAACTGTTCAAAACCACATGCCATTGAGAAGAGTTAGTGCTGGAAAAAGAATAAACTATAATTAATGAGATAGAATTTATATACGCATTGAAGTTGATTAGATGAAATTGGGAAGGAACCTACTCACTATATCAGGTCCAACTCACTTGCTCCAAAACCTCATCCAGTCAGTTTTTAGGTATCTTTGAGAACAGACTTACTCCCTTTTCAGGTTCCATCCTTTGGCCACCATCATAATGAAGTTTCTTCTTAAATTCTGGTACAATCTATATAAGCTCTGTCTTCTTCAGACTGACTAGTCCTAAGGTTGCTCAGCCTCTCCTTAAACAAAATGCAGCAATCACCTTTGTATCAGCTCCTCTTCCCACTTGCGGTATCACATACAAGCTTACTGTGGGTGCAATGCATACCACTGTCCATGTCATTAATATCAGTATTGCCCTCACTATTGGCTCCCTGGGGTACACAGCTTGTGGTTGAACCGAAGCTGGGCTTTGTGCTGCTGCCTGCAACCCACTGAGCTAAGATTTCAATCTATCTCACTATCCAGTTTGTTCTTCATCTGTTTGCCTGTAAGAATGTTACGGGAGGTAGCACTGAAAGCCTTGCTGAAGTCAACATTACTGCTCTCTCCTCACCCACCAAGACTACCAGGCAGGTCAGACAATTATCCTTTAGTAAAACCACGTCGATTAATCACAATTAAACCCCTCAGACTTTTTCTCTTCTGCATTCTCTGGCATGTGGTTGCCTGCCCCATTCAATGGTGGGCACACATTTCCCCTGGCCTTCCTTTCCTGTTAATATACTCATAGAAGCTCTATTTGTTGTCGTACATGGTGTCAATCAGATTCAATGCCAATGGGACATTAGCTTGCACAATATCATCACCACATGTATGGATGATGTTTCTCCATATTTCTCCAGGTCACAGTCCCTGCTGCCACCTCTTGTGGAACCATAACAAAGGCCTTGCAGAAGTCAAGGCAGATGATAATAGTTGCTCTTACTTTGTCTACAGTAGCTGCAAGTTGAACCAAAGTACTGAACTGTTAAGTTTATAGATCAACCATGAGCAACTCTAAATTTCTCTTTGCTCTAATGCTACATTAAAGAAACTCAGATGCTTTACTTTATGATGATGATTTCAAGCAGCTGCTTGATGCCAACTCTTTGTCTTAACTCAAAATCAAGTTAATCTAGTAGACAAATGTTCCTTTAAACCCTATAAGCCCAAATACACCAATATAGAATACTTCAATTTCAGTAACAAGAGTCTGAATTCAACATAGATGCACTACCAAGTGCCAAATGAACATCTCAATTGATGAGATGTGCAAAAGTGAAACAAAATTAGAAATAAAGATTCATATTAAACCTTTCCAAGTCCATTCACTTTACAGCAGCAGCTTACGTCAAATGCTAAGATACAGTGTTTGTATTATGAAGTTGCTCAACTAGTTTCTCAACTTCAGAAAAGGCTAAATTCACCAAGAATTCTACTGAAGAACAACAGCTAGGTAGATAGTACCATACAAAACTATAGCAGAGTAGAACAGGAAACAGATGATAAGAAGCTGAGTTTAGCAAGACAATGCTATATAGTAAGCAGCAGTCTTACTAAGTCTGAGCTTAAGATTTGCCTGTACTATGGAGAAATAACAAAGCTTCAATTACGCCTAGAGATGTAGAAGTAGATTTGCTTAAGATACCATACATCTGATATTTCCAGCACAGGACAATCTACTTATACAGGAATACTGGTTTCTCTAGGGTCTTTACTGTATAGCTCTCTTCTAGGAAAACAGATAGAAGTAAAAACCTAACTACAAGCAGTTCTTCCTATTATTTGAAAACACATCCATTCTTCTAAAAATAAACAAAGCAGTAAAAGGATAAAGGCAAAGCAGTTGAACAGAATCTGGTTTCATTCACAAAAAAATACTAAAGAATGGGATCTCCTAAGAAACATGCCAAAAAAGAATGCTTCCAAACAGTCAATTCACAAATTTAATCTTCTACACTGCCTAATGCCCATAAATTTTTGTCCACATCTAAAGCAAAAATAGTTCTAATGAAGACTGTATAACCAATATAACTAAGAAAAGTCTCAAGTCTGAAGAAATAAGTACATCGCAGAACATCCTTCATTTGCATAAGGAGATATTCTAATTAACCTCCACTTCCATCAGGAAAATCTATTAAGTTGACATTATCTCTTGCATCCTGGTCACAAACTGCAAATTCAGTATAGACAATTGATTACACTCATGCTTTCCCCTGAAATTTATTAAACAACAAATGAAGCACCTAAATATGCGAGATCTATTTGTATTACGCTATTCCCAGTACGCTAGGAATGATATACAAACCGCCATCTCCTAAACGTAGCATTATATGGCAAACAGCACGCAAGTATTATGACGTTGGCCCGTCAACCCCAGGATATTGCAGCTTTTCCAAAAAAAGCCCAAGATTACTGAACTCACAGCATTTGCTGGTTTAGCCAAATTGCAGCAGTGTTAATCCTTGAAGTTATCTATTAGAGGAGAGTGCTATTCCTCATGATCTACAATTCCGACAGTTTACTTCTGCAGGATTTAGGATGAAGTTTAATTCCCCCTAATAGTTCTTTTTAGTGTTGTAGTAAGACACACCTATATGCTAGCCTTCTACTACTTACCCTGATAGGAGTCTATGTAGACATAAAGCTTTTTACTGACATGACAAAAAAAAAATACAGATTTTTTTTGTGTGTGTGCATTAAGACAGGAGAGTAATAAAAATGTTCAGTACCAACAATTTCACAGAATCACAGAATTGTAGGGGTTGGAAGGGACCTCTAGAGATCATCGAGTCCAACCCCCCTGCCAAAGCAGGCTCCCTACACCACGTCACACAGGTAGGCGTCCAGGTGGGTCTTGAATATCTCCAGAGAAGGAGACTCCACCACCTCCCTGGGCAGCCTGTTCCAGTGCTCCGTCACCCTCACTGTAAAGAAGTTCTTCCACACAATCGTGCAGAACTTCCTATGCTGTACTTTCATCCCATTACCCCTAGTCCTGTCCCCATGCACTACTGAAGATTTACCATTGAACTTTTTATCTCAGCATTCCAGCACAGACCTGCGAAGAAAGGTGTCATTATTCTGTAAAATACTGTTATTTAAGCTTTGACTCAAAAGTTCAAAAACTGGAAGAAAAGAGTAAGCTTAGTCTCACCTAGCCCTCCAGGACCAGCCAACAGGAACTCTTGTCTGCCTATTCTTTTCACAATGGGCCGTTTCTCATCGCTGCAGTAGGGAAACAGATCCTGGGAGATTCCAGTATTATAATTCAATATTATATACTGTGTAGTAAGTGCAAGACATAAGTAGTAACCATCTACAGCCACAGCACAGGGTTGCTCCGGGGTAACCACTTCCTTCACTATCTGGACCCTGTCTTCAAACACCATGAACATTTGAATGGTCCGTCGCTTGACTGAGATAATGCAGACTTCAACGCAGAAAGGGTCCCCACTCACAGGATTCTCATTTAATGTGAATGTCACAGCTCCTTTGATTCTAGCGCCAGTGGGAACAGGTTCCAAGTTCATCATATTAACTAGTGTTATTGTGTTATCACAAAGCACAAGAAGCCTGGTGAGTGCAGAGGCTGCTTTCAACTCACACACAGGCTTCTTGAAGCCCAGGTATTTATGCAGTTGCTTGGTGGCTCCAAAAGTTATTTTTCCAGATGTCGATACCTTCTCATCCAATATAAAGTGATAGATAAAGCAGTCGTTGGTTCCAATATAGAGGTTCTTTCCACAACACTCAATGCATTCGATGTTGATGTGATTTTTGTCTCCCATTAACATCTCCCGCTCAACAGCAGAGACGAGCTTGAAAGCTTTAACACTCATCGTGTCTTCTGGGTGGTCTGATTAAAAAGGAAAAAAGTTATTGACCTCCACGTACACCAGCAAAAGAAATTTAACATTCACCTGTACAAAAACTGTATTGTTGTATCTTTAATGGTCATACAATTGTCTGAGTTACACAGGACCTTCTGAGGCCATCTAGTCCAGCTGCCCTGCAATGAATAAGTACACCTACATCTGGATCACGGTGCTCAGAGCCCCGTCCAGCTTGACCTTGGATGTCTTTAGGGACAGGAAATTCACCACTTCTCAAGGCAACCTGTGCCAGTGCCTCGCCAGCCTTATTGTTTAAAAATAATAATAGTTAGTTACATCTAGTTTAAACCTCCCCTGTTTTAGTTTGAAACCATTTCCCCTTGTCCTATTACAACAGACCTCTCTAAAGAGTCTGTCCCCTTCTTCCTTATAGTCCCCCTTTAGATATTGAAAGGCTACACCCAGTTCCTCCCTGGAGTCCTCTCTTCTCCAGGCTGAATAATGCCAGCTCTTTCAGCCTGCACTTGTAGGGTAAATGTTCCATCCCACATGCCATTTTAGTGCCCCTTCTCCGGCCATGATCCAACCTATCTGTGCTCTTATTTCCAACCAGATTACCCAAGCCAGAGTGAGCAAATTAACAACCACAGAAATCTATCCAAATTTCACTATACATCTATTCTGAAGTAGATCCAACACAACACCAGCTATGTTAAAAGATGCTTTCTCCACACAGAAAGCACATTGCTGGCTCTTTCAGACACTGGAGCACTATAAGGGTTTTACAAAGATCACCTCAAAAAAGACAGGGAACTCCTAGGAGGGCCACAAAGATTATAAAGGACCCAAAGCACCTCCTGTATGAGAAAAGGCTGAGCAACCTGGGTCTCTTCAGTATGGAGAAAAGAAGATTGTGAGGGGATCTAATTAGTGTTTTTAAATATCTAACAGGAGGTGGGAGGAAAATGGATGAGGCCAGGCTCTTCTTGATGGTACACAGAAATAGGCCAAAAAAGCTCCATACAAACATGCAGAAGAACTTCTATATGGTGACAGAGCACTGGAACAGGTTGCCCAGAGCAGTTGGGGAGTCTCCTTCTACAGAAATACTCAAGACCAGCCTGGACACCTGCCTGTGCAACCTATTGTAGAGTACCTGCTTTAGCAGGGAGGTTGGACTCTACCTCTTGAGGTCCCTTCCAGCCCCTGCAATTCTGTGATCACCTGCTCATGAAAAGATACAAACTTTGGCTCTCAGACTTCTAGAGAAGCCACGAGTTAACACCTCAAGTCACTTTATCTATTTTTTTTTTAACCTTTTTTTAAATCTGACAAAATTCAGGCCTAATAGAACTTATAGTGAAACATCATATGCAGATTCCATTTACCCCATTTCCTATTCTATACTCTTCAGTAGTAAAAGCCGCAAATTACTTTTCATCTACTTTATTATAAGGTATGCAATGCATCACTCAACTCACCAAAAAGTTATTTATTGTTTCTTTAAATATCAGTGTCAGCTTTACTCAGCGCTACTCACACAATCTCTGTATCAGACTATATGTACTGGCAAGCCTCACACAATCATAGAGTCATAAAGATTGTAAGGGACCTCCTGGAATCAAGTTCAGCCCTGCTGCTCAAGCAGGTTCCCTACAGTGAATTGCATGGGAAAGCATCCAGGTCTTGAATATCCCCAGAGAAGGAGACTCCACAATCTCTCTGGGCAGCCGGTTCCACTGCTCTGCCACTTTCACAGTAAACAAGTTGTTCTTTGTGTTGGTAGGGAATTTCCTGTACTGCAGTTTTTGTCCATTGCCCCTTGTCCTGTCACTGTATACCAATGAAAAGAGCCTGGCATCATCCACTTGAATTCTACACTTCAGGTATTTATAAGCATTGATGAGATCACCTCTCAGTCTTTTCTTCTTCAGCCTAAACAGGTGTCTCAGACTTCCCAGGTAAGACAGATGCTGCAGGCCCTTAATAATCTTTGTGGTCTGCCACTGAACTTGCAAAGATCCTTATCTTTCTTGAACTGAGCCCAAAACTAGACACAGTACTCCAGATGTGGTCTCCCCAGGGAAGAGGAGAGGGGTAGGATAACGTCCCTCAATGTGCTGGTTGTATTATTCTTAATGCATTCCAAGACAGCATCTGCCTTGTTGGCACACTGCTATCTCATGGCCAACATATTGTCCTCTAGGACAACCAAGTCTTTCTCCACAGGGCTCCTTTTCCAGCTGGTCAGCCCCTAACCTGTACTAATGCCCGCAGTTATTCCTCTCCAGGTGCAGAACCTGGAGTTGAAAAGGACCTGTGTTAAAAAGGACCACAATAACAATCCAGTTTCACTCCCCCCTGCTACGTGCAGGGTCGCCAAACAGCACAGAGCCACATCCAGCCTGAATCGCCCACTCACGAGGCCTCCCCTCAGCGTTCACTTCTCAGCAGCAAAACAAACTACCAGCTCATTACTCCAGGCTTCCCCGGACGCAGGGACCGTGCCTCAGTCTCCTCGCCCCCCGCCCGCTCCCTGCTCGCTCCCAGCCGCAGGCCACAGCCTCAATTCCACGCCCCCCCACCACCACCCCGCGTCCTGCGGTACCTGCGAGCGCCGGGCGCCGCCACAATAAGAATCAAACCCGCCGTAGCGAAGCCTCGCAACGCGGCACCGGCAGCCAGAGCCAGGGCCGCGCCGGGCCCTGTCAGCGGCCGAGCCTGCCCGGTGCTCTGCTTCCGGGGCCGCCAAAGGCCCCGCCCGGCCTCACCGTCACCGCTTACAGCGGGGTGAACGCGGGGCAGGCACCGAGAGGAGCCTTCCCGTCACGTGGAGGGCGGGACCTATAGGGGTTACACCCGCATAGGGCGGGGCTGGGGGTGTGGGGTGGTGCAGTCACTGCCCATGGGGGTGTTCGTGAGCTGTATGGTTGTGGCAATGAGGGATGTGGGCAGTGGGCATGGTGGGGGTGGGCTGATGGTTGGACTGGGTGATCTGAGTGATCTTTTCCAACATTGCTTTCAATTCTTAATGAACAGGAGGGAGAGTGACTTTTTATGACATCTGATAGCGATAGGGCACGGTGGAATGGCTTTAAAGTAAAAGAGAGACTTAAATAAGGTGGCAGGAATTATCACTAGGAGAGTGGTTAGGTCCTGGAACAGGCTGCCCAGGGAGGTTGTGGATGCCCCGTCCTTGGAGGTGTTCAAGACCAGGTTGGACGGGGCCCTGGGCAACCTGATCTAGTAAAGGTGTATGTTTGGTGGCCCTGCCAGGCAGGGGGGTTGGAACTACATGATCCTTCCTTACTACATGACCTTCCTTGAGGTCCCTTCCAACTGACTTGCGGAATCAAACTCCATAACCACAAAGTAGTTATAAAGCAGGTATGTTTAATGAGTGATGCGCATACACCCTGGTGCAAGGGGGATAGCTCCTCCAAACTTGCACACCGTAAGGAGAAAAGTGTGTTACAGATATAGGTCAAGCTAATACATAATCAATAGTCTCCTCCTCAGTTTGATTACATATTCATTACATTCCCTATGGCCCCATTCCCCACAACCCCATTCCCTCATTCCCCCTCACCCCAGCTGTTGTTTTGGGGTGAAATTCTTCTTCTGTTTTCTTCTTGGTGTTATCTGCTGTTATCATTCTTCCATGTCGGCATCATCTTGCCTGGGGGTATCTAATCCTTCTTCTTTACTGTGACAAGGTCTCCGGACAATTTCTTCTTATCTTTATTGCCCTCTTCTCTGGTTTTCTTTTGACTAAGTGTCTGTAATTCCCCTTTTCCCTGCCCTCTTAAATGTAAACTATCTACAGTTACCCTTTGTCTAGGTTTCTGTGAAGTTCCCCTTTCCCTTTCTATAGCAAAGTGTTACCCTGCCTCCATTTTGGGGCTTTGCCCACCCTTCACAACTCAGATCATTCTGTGAATTAACTCTTTACTCAGAGGGCAGTGAGGTTCCGGCACAGCTGCCTAAAGAAGCTGTGTTACCCCATCACTGGAGACGCTCAAGGCAAGGTTGGATGGGACCCTGGGCAGTTGATCTGGTGGGTGCAGCCCACTCGCCTCCTATTTATACAGCCCATGTGATATGACGTCACGCGCATTGCGTCACATCCGCTTTTAGACCCGCCCCCCCGCGCCCGGCTGCCTTGTGGGAGAGCGGAAGCGGGTCGCCAGGGGAAGAAGATGGCGGCGCAGAGAGGGGGTCGGCTGGGTGGTGGTGGTGGTAAAGAGGAGCGTGTGTCGGGACGGTCGGATTCGGAGCTGCTGCTGCACCCGGAGCTGCTCTCGGAGGAGTTCCTGCTGCTTACGTTGGAGCAGGTGTGCCTGAGTATCGCCTGAGTGCGGAGCGGGGGGCGGGGGGGTGAAATGAAGTGAAGTGGAAGGTAGCCCTGAATCTTCTTTGGGGGGGGGGGGGAGGGGGAGGCCTTCGGCCATGCGAGTTGTGTCTGTCCCTTTTATTTCCCCCTTGTATTCTGCAGGTAAACTCTTTATTTTTCTCTCTTAAAATTGGTACGTGTACACGATGTAATGAGTGAAGTTAATTTTTAAGTGTACCTAATTGAAAAATCTGAGTTTGAAATTGAGCTACAGCCTATTTTGAATGCATGTGGTTTCACTGGATGTAATTTGGAGTTGTACAGGTTTGAGGTGAGTGAAGCAATAGTCATCTAAGGCTTTTGTGTGAGCTTGCTGAATTTTTGCCTGCTCTTAGAGTCTTAGAATATCATGAGTTGGAAGTGATCCACCAGGATCATTGAGTCTGACTCCTGGTTCTTCACAGAATCACGGAATTATCAAGGTTGGAAAAGACCTAGAAGATCATCTAGTCCAACCATTACCAATACTTCCCAGCTAAATCATATTCATCAACACAACATCCAGACGTTTCTTGAACACTCCCATGGTCGGTGACTCCACCACCTCCCTGGGCAGTGCATTCCAATGCCTGACTACCCTTTCTGAGAAGTAATACTTCCTAATGTCCAGCCTGAATCTCCCCTGGCACAGCTTAAAACCATTCCCTCTAGTTCTATCATCGATTACATGAGAGAAGAGGCCAACCCCCAGCTCACTACAACCTCCCTTCAGGAAGTTATAGAGAGCAATAAGGTCTCCCCTGAGCCTCCTCTTCTCCAGGCTGAACATGTTCTTGAACATGTACTTTACGTGCACAGGGGTGCACAAATTTTAGGTCCACATTAGGAATCATAAAACATTATTAAAACCAGTGGTAGCAGAGATCTCACCTGTTACTGATGATGCCAAGTGTGTATGAAGTTTGTGGGTTTTTTTCTCTTAATAACTTTGGTAGGAGGTACCAAAAGCATGTTTTCACAACCTTGTATATGAGTAGAGGGAAAAATTGGTGTTCTCTTATAACTGATAGGTACTAGGAATATCTCTTATCACCTTATGTGTGGGGAATTGGGAAAGCAAAGCTCTCCATCCGGGAGTTGGAGCTGCATTATGCTTCAGTTGCCTGGTTTTTGGAAGTAGTAAAAGATTCAGGGCAGTGCATTTAAGGGTGTGTGTAAAAATCTCAGTTATTAATACTAGGTCTGTCACTTACTTTTTCTTGTATTACTATTTTCACTGGGGAAAAAAACTGTAGAGTTCACATAATGGTGGTCTGTGGGGATGACCTGTGTGGGGGATGGTTCTGAACTGCCCAGTGCTGGTCACAGCTGGGTCCCTTTGTCTGACAGTGGTGAAGACAACACATCGCACACCAAAACTTAATCAGTAGCATGTGATGCTGCTCAGATGTTCTTCACAGTGGGTGGCAGTGTCTAGGGAAGCAGAATGCACAGGGATCGTGGCAGATGAGCGCATAGAGGAAAATGAATCCTGCTTTTCCATGAAAAACTGAAGTTGTTGGGGATGTGACTGGAGAACCACTCTTAAAAAGAGGCACTGCACACAGAGTAGATGTGCCTCTGAGTGGGCTCCAACCTATGGAGATCCAAGATGGGAGCAGGGAATCACAGAATCACAGAATGACCCGGGTTGGAAGGGACCTCAAGGATCATGTAGTTCCAACCCCCCTGCGTGGCAGGGCCACCAAACATACACATTTACTAGATCAGGTTGCCCAGGGCCCCGTCCAACCTGGTCTTGAACACCTCCAAGGACGGGGCATCCACAACCTCCCTGGGCAGCCTGTTCCAGGACCTAACCACTCTCATGTTCCAGGTAAATTGTGTCCTATAGAAAAAATCCATACTAGGGCAGTGGGATGTGCATAATGATAATGGCCATTAGACAGAGGCTTCTTTCCTAGTTTGAACTTTACTTGTTTCCAGTGTGGATTACACTTGACCCTCCTGGTTCTTTCCATGAGTCAGTGGGAAATGCAGGACATGGGGATTAGCATGTAAGGGTTTCTTTTTATGAAAGTTAGCTATTAGGTCACCTTTTCACTTAACTCCTCTTGTGTGTTCTTCTCTGGCTCCTTTTGTGTCCTCAGTCCTGATGGCTGCTTCTCTTTGTTAGAGGTATTTGAGTAGAGGTGCTGTGTTCTTTTCTGAAGCTTTAGTGTGTAGTGGGTTGTTTTCATTATTTTCAGAGTTGTCTGGAAATGGCTGTCATTGGCACAGGGCAGTTCATGGCCTCTCACATAGTTCAACCTTGGAGCTCTCACTTCTAGAACCCGGTGTATTGGTCTTAAACTCTACTTCAGAAAGACTTTTGAATGATGACATTTTGCCATTAAATTGTTAGTGCTTTGAATTTGTCGTAATAACAGTTGTTTGTTTGTTTTTCCCTGTTCCCCACAGAAGAATATATTGGTCAGAAATGACGTGAAGTTGGACAAAGATGGGCTTACGGATCTCTATATTCAACATGCCATTCCCCTGCCTCAGCGTGACTTACCAAAAAGTAGATGGGGGAAAATGATGGAAAAGAAAAGACAGCAAAATGAGCCGAAAAGTGGGAATAAAAGGTAATTTAACATTCAGTGGGATAAATTGGAGAACTTATAAAGAGCAAACTAAATGATTTTTATCAGTCTAATTATTACAACTTGTACAGGTTTTGAATGTTGTTACAGTTTATAAAGAATGCTGTTAGATCTTCTTTGTCAGAAATGTTAGATTCTGCTACTGTGATACTGGGGAAAAGGGAAAGAGTCTTCTTATGTCACCTAAATGTTATTTATGGTATCTAGATAACAGTACTTGCTTTTTATGGGTATGTTTCAAAATGCTTTCTGAAGGAAAGAAAAATAAAGTATGTTATTTCCTTCGTCTTTTAAGCTGAAATATGTTAATGGCGTTTAAGACAGATATACCAGAAGTGTATTTAACTATGACTGCACACTGAACAGAATTAGTCTGCTGAGTCAGGAGAGTGTGCTGCAGCAGTTTTATGTGTCCAGTTCAAAATGAACATCATCTTCCTGAAAGAACTATTCTGCCTTACATCTAAAACCATTGTTTATATCTGATCAGAAAGCAAAATCTTCTCAGGAGTTTAACTAATTTTTTTTTTTCTCCCCACAGCCTTTTGCCTGTCCAAGACTTTAACTTAGATGTGATATGTATGGGTGGGAGTTTGATTTAATTCTATCAATAAATGCTAAAGGAAAGGTGGACATAAATTCTCACAATATGTTTTTGTAGTGTTACAGCTTGTTAAATTCATGAGTCTGCTTTATCCTTACTGAGGTTTCTAATAAGGAAGAGCTAGACAAATTCTGGCAAGTGAATATATATATTTTCTAAACCAATGGCTAGGATACTAAATAGTCTTTTGGTATTTTTTCCTTTTTTACACCCCCTCCCCCCACAACGTGCATAAAAGGTCTGTTTGTAGCTTGGTCTGTGTGTAATTTGAAGATAAAAGCGTGAAGTGACGTCTCAAATAGCAAGACACCATTTGTGTGCTAAAATAAGTGGAGAAGAATTTTTTTATCAAAGCAGTAAAGATAGCAGCCTGGGTGTTTTTGAGAGAAGGAGGCCGTGCTTATTTTTAGATGGGAGCAATGCATTCTTCCTTGTGTCTTATGTAGAGTAAGCTTAGGCACTATTATTTCAGTACACTAAAACTAGTTCAGTATTTTCTGGGAAAATAGTCTGTGAAAGTAGCTTTATTTAATCTATTGGTCTGCTTTTCTTCACTAATGGCCATTAATACTTAACATCTAGATTTCCAAGCTTAATCTTTTGCTTTGATGTTAGACATTAAGATTTTCTGACAGTTGCTACTTTTGCTTGTATTGTGTCTTTCTTACTTGAAAATATATTGGCGAAGCACTACCTAGAATAGTTAAGCAGATTTTACTGCTACTGTTACTAATTTCAGAGAACTGGAATAAGATAATAGAATATCAGCACTAAAGGTAAATAAAAGCTGCCCAGAGAAAGCTTCAGTTCTGCTGTATACATGGCAAGAATCAAGAAAGTCCAGTCATCTTTTTGGATGCTACTAGATGTAGTATAGGCTTTTTCTCATAGTTATGTTCATAGTTTAAGGAGAATTGATATGATGTGCCAAGTAGACCTTGGCATTCTTGTTTTTAAATACAAAAAACAATCCCTAGATATTCTGAGGCTGTAAGTTAAGTGTAAGTCAAATATACTAACTAAAAGTGCTGTTAGCTCAATTTGAAACACAGATAAGCTGACTAAATAACAGGAGCTTTCTGTTGCATTCTTCCGTGGAAAGTACTGCTTTTCATAGTGTGCTAGGATTAATATGGGGCTTGAGGATTTGATAAGCAGAGTTCAGTGTGTGTGTTAGTTGTGGTGGATGGGAGGCCAAAACATTAATAGTTTTAACTGAAACTTTATAATGTGTTGAATTTAGTTATCGTGATGGTGATGATGCATCCTAGAAGATTTTCTGTTTATCAGCTGAGCTGCAGTATCACGTTGTATCCCAATAACATAATCAGATATCTGAGATCACAGCTTATACATTTATACAATTATTTCTACAATTTTAAAATTCAGTTTAGAAACAATAACAGTCCTGCTAGAATTGCAGTTAGTTCCTGACTTATTAGTCTTCAAGCTTAAATAACTAAGAAATGACAAAGAACAACTCAGTAGGGAAGATGCTTTTAAGTTAAGAAAGGTGACTGAAAAAGGTAAAACATCCCATATTTCACATAGTTTGTAGCAAATTCTTGGACAAAGCCAAATTGAGCAAAAAGTACCGTGTTTCATTTTTGAAGTATACATCAGCTTTTTAGACTTGAGTGAAATCATGCTCCTTAATTTAACAGATGAGTTAACTGCTGCTGCTGTTTCAGTGAAACCTTATCTGTGGGTAGTTAATGCTCCTGGCCTTGGAAGCTAATCACGTTCTTTAGAAGCACTCCTAGAAACCACATTTAGCATGGATAGCACATTTAGCAGAGTGTTGTCTGATCTCTTGACAAATGTACCAAATGAAATTAAGGTCTCTCTTTGTGTCAATTCTGGGAACCTGATGAATAGAAGAGGATTGTGTGATGTGTATCGTTGTGAAGACATAGTAACGTAGAAGCATATCTAGAGATTTGGGCTTTGAGACCCTGAAGTGTTAATCCTTTCTTTTTTTTAAGAAACTGTTGGTCATTGTAGAAATTGTACAAGGGATGTATAATATCTTATTTTGATGTGAGATTGATCCGTAGGTACCGATCCAACGTTTCAAATCAAACAGGCCTCTTCTTCTGGCTTCTTTTAAAGTCTGTTGAGATTTCTAAGGTTGATATTGTCAAAGGTACAAACTCATGAATGTACTCCATTGCTGAAAATGCTGTAGTTCAAGTTTTATCCTTCTGTGTAATGTGAGATGACTAAACACTAAGTGCATACACTTGAAAACTGAAGCTTCTACGTAGGAACGTTATAACTTAGTAGTATCGTTTGTGTTTTTTGTAATTTGTTAGATATGCAGTTTATCTTTGCTGTTCTAAAGCAATGCATTTTTAAATCTCTGAATTTACATACAGATAGAGTTAGTATGATAGAATTGTGGGTTGTTGGCTTTTCTTTTTTGCCCATCAGGATGTTTTGTGATATTAACTACAGTTTTGATATTAGTTTGATAATATTTCTTTTCCTTAAATTAGTTTTTACTAAAATGGGCAGCTCTGGCTAGATGTGGACTTAAGGACACATATTGTTCAAAAGGCATTAAGTAAGCTTAGGGTTCAACAATTTATTTCAAAAAGATGTATGCTTTTTTTTATCTTAATGATTTTGTTCTTTATCTCATAGTTTTTTGTTTTGTTTTTCTTTTGTCTGTCTTAACGCTGATATTGACCGATTGAGGAATCGGAAAGATTTATAAGTATCAGAATATTAAACCCTGTTCTTGTAAGGTGGCTCACACTTTCTCAAATACCTTTTGAGGCGTTACTTAACACATATTATCTCTTGTTGTTCTAGAATAGCTACAGTGGTATAGGGGTACACCATTACAGTGTACTACTGTAGTTGTCTAATTAGGAAGTTTCTCGCACAACTCTCTTTGACCTCCTTTGTGTTCTATCCCCTCCACCCCCATTCCTTTCTATTTTAGAAGCAATTCCTATTGCTAGTATTTGATAGAATCACAGAATGGCTTGTGTTGGAAGGGACCTCAAGGATCATTAATCTCCAACCCCCTGCCAGGTGGGGCTGCCAGCCTCCAAATTTAATACTAGACTAGGCTGCCCAGGGCCCCATCCAACCTGGCCTTGAATGTGAAGCAACTAAGTGTTTAAGATCAGTATTTTGGGATGCATCATTACTTTAGGCCACATGCTTTTTACTGCTCTTGTCTTGGGTCTGCTATTTTTTAAACATCTGTCTTGTGTTTCTGATAGTTCTCCAACTTGCGTTTACAGTGCTACAGCGGTGGAAGGATTAAGGAAACGGCCATTAATTGTTTTTGATGGCAGTTCAACAAGCACAAGCATAAAGGTGAAGAAGACAGAGAATGGAGCTACTGATCGCCTAAAACCTCCCCCAGCTGGAAGCATCACTAATACTGTAAGGAGATTATCGGCTCCTTCAAATGCCTCAACATACATTTCAGCCTCCAGTTTACCAGAGGACGCTAAGCTGGAAGTGAGGAATAACGAGGCAAAGCAGAACAGTATTTCAAAGACTAATAGTAGTGTATTGGTTAGTCTGAAGACACACCCTTTATCTTCAGTAGCGGGATCTACTGTTGTGAAGTTAAAGAGATCTGTTCCAAAAGATGAACCTGATTTGCCGGTATGTATGGTCAATGTCTTGTTTCAGTTTATCAAAACTTGAAGGATCTAAAGGCAGCCCCTTGCAAAAGCTTCCAAGGTTATATTATGTAATGATAGAATATTTACAAGCAGGTAAAGGAGTAGCTGGTTTGGGAGAGATAAAAGGAAATGAAGTTTTTGTTTATGGGAAGCTTCTGTATAACATTGCGGAAGAGGTTTAAACTAGATATAAGAAAGAACTTTTTCTGTCAGACAGTGGTCAGGCACTGGAGTGGCTGCCCAGGGAGGTGTTGGAGTCGCCGTCCTTGGCAGTGTTCAAGAGGCATCTGGATGAGGAGCTATGAGATATGGTTTAGTGGTTTGTTGTAGCAACAGTAATGGGAGGACAGTTGGACTAGATGATCATGTAGGTCCTTTCCTATGTTGTGATTCTATGATTCTAAGAGACAGGTATGTGGAAAGCATGCATGTCTTTGTAAAATGAATAGGTAATATGCAAGGCGTTGCTGATGACAGAGTTGAACAAAGCAAACAAAATAACCGTATTGTAAGTATTACAGAATGGAATGAACACGCTGGTCTGTTTTTTGTAGTTGGGAAGAAAAAAATGTAATGATAACATTTGTAAAAATCACACTTGAATGACTGAGTAGGACAAGCTTTAATTTTTCAGAGTGAAGGAGGAGATGTTGCAGGAACTGAAGTGAGATGCTACAAGCTGTAGAGTGTATCCTTAGAGGAAGAAGGCCATCTGTTTTAAATCTCACATAGGAATTGGCAAGTGAGAGGCAGGAATTAGAGAAGAAAATCTGAAGAGCTGCCTAGATTGTGGGATGAGAACAACAAACCATATTAGTTGAGTGAGAAGTCAGAAACTGAGTGTTCATTTGGGGCCTTGGTGGTCTTAATTGGGTGATCTCCTGTAAGATGATGAGAAAGGCGTGTTGAGATCTTGAACGAAGGGATGCTGTTCTGGAGTAAGAGACTGAGCTGTTAATTGTAAAGGTAAAAGTTACCTTGATTCTGAATGTTACATTTATCTGCAAAGAATTTTGAAGTAGAGAATAAATCTGTGCTATGGGTGGAGCAGAATGAAGCTAATAAGCTGAAGAGATGAGAGAAGAACTAAGGCAGGGTATGCGACTTCAGAAGGGCATACTTTTGAAAATGTAAGGATTGGTGCTGAACGTGGCTGTAAGTTGGGAAGATGCAGCAGTTGTCTTTTATTTTGGAGTAACTGTTATCAGTCTAAGAGCCTGTTGGTGAGCAAGGAGCAAAGCGAAATAACAGGCCAGTGCCTTTTGAGATGTGCTGCAAGTTAGGGATGAGTCTTCTATTTGTATCACTTCATGATGCAAACAAATTAATGCAAGGGATTTTTCACAGTTCTGCTGAAAGAAGGAATACTTGGAATAATTCCAGGCTTTGAGGTATCTGATCTCAGTTGAACTGCAGAGGGAGCTTTAGAAATACAGTGTACAGTTGCATTGACTGTTTCCCCATTATTGCACTGTGCAAAGATTTCTGTTCATATGTCTGAATTCTTTTGTGAAGGAATGAAGGAAATACATTTGCTGCATAATTTGATAGGTTCCATTAGACTTCTGTTAAATGTGAATATGTAAACACACTGCTGTCACCTTTGCTTTGGCCACAACAACCCCAGGCAACTCTGCAGGCTTGGGGCAGAGTGGCTGGTTGACTGTGTATCGGAAATGGACCTTGGGATACTGGTCAGTGCTTGTCTGAACGTGAACCAGTAGTGTAACTAGGAAGGCCAAAGGCATCCTGGCTTGAATCAGAATTAGTGTTGCCAGCAGGAACAGGGAAGTGATCATCCCTCTGTACTCAGCCCTGGTGAGGCTGTATCTCTAGTACTGTATTTAGTTTTGGGCCCCTCACTACAAGAAAGAATCAAGACCCTGGAGTGTGTCCGGTGAGAGGTGTGAGGGGGTCTGGAGCACAGGCCTTGTGAGGAGTGGCTGAGGGAAGTGGGATTCTTTAGTCTGGAGAAGTGGGCTCAAGGGACATCTTACTGCTCTCTACAACAGCTTGAAGGGATGTCGTGAGGTGGGAGTAATGCTCTTCTCCCATGTAACTAGTGATAAGACTAGAAGGAATGGCCTCAAGTTGTGCCAGCAGAAATTCGGGTTGGACTTCAGGAAATACTTATTCTCCAGGAGAGTGATCAGGCACTGGGATGAGCTGCCCAGGGAAGAGGTAGGATCACCATCCCTGGAGGTGTTCAAGAAATGTTTAGGTGCTGTACTAAGGGACATGATATAGTGGGGACTATTGATGATAGGTAGATGGTCTAATTATCTACAGCCTCTCAGGGTTTGAGACTCGTTACAGCTGTAAACTCTTAAGGAGAAGAGAGATCTCAGGATCATGCCAAGACCGGTGTGTTTCAGGATGTTCTGAATAAATGGCTGTCTTTACTCTTGTTGTTAGAACTATTAAAACTGTAATTTCTCAGACTTCTTTCTTCTTTTAGATGGTGGAGGGTATTTGTTTCAGCACTTAAATCTCCAGTTTTTCTACTTTGGAGTTAATGTCTTCTGGTTTCTTGAAGTAGAGGAGTGGCTCTTGAAAGATGAATTCATCTCAGGCTTTGGCAATTACTTCATGCTCTTAGGCAGATTGTTACAAAGGGTTACAAACATGCTTCTTTTCCTGATGTTTACTATTTGACAGAAGCAAATTTATTTTCTAGTTCTGTGTTGATTTATTTCCCGTTTTATAAAATCATATTTTCTTATGTGTTTTAGGATGTCAGTTTGAAATAACTTCAGCTGTATGTTTTAAAGCTCTAATTTGTACCTGTTACTAAGATGCATAATTTTCTGAACGTGGTATTTTTTGCATAATTAATTTAAGGATTAAGAGAAAGCAGAAGGTGTACATGATTTGCATGAAGTTAAATTCATTGGTGTTAGTTCTGTCTCCTCTGGAGGAAATGTAATATTGACTTTCTCCACAAGATGGCAGTAGAAAGCTGCTTAAGTAACAAAAATCTGAGTACCTTAATAATTAGAGCTCATTTTACACACACAGAATCACAGAATGACCCGGGTTGGAAGGGACCTCAAGGATCATGTAGTTCCAACCCCCCTGCCTGGCAGGGCCACCAAACTTCCATTTTTACTAGATCAGGTTGCCCAGGGCCCCATCCAACCTGGCCTTGAACACCTCCAGGGATGGGGCATCCACAACAACCCTGGGCAGCCTGTTCCAGGACCTCACCGCTCTCCTAGTAAAGAACCTACACATTGCAGATTAATCACTAATGTTTACTTAGTGCAACATGTCTAAGAATACTTGTGTATTTTCTTCTTTTCCAGAATGACCTGAAGCCTACAGAAGCAAAAAAGAAAATCCAGCATGTTACATGGCCGTGAAGCTGCTAGTGGTGCTCAAAACATAAATGTTACTTCCATATTTTCAAACAGATAAGTCATATTTGAGCAGTTTAGGTACACTTCTTTTTAAAACTCGCGGGGATTCAGATTGCTGTGAAATTTTAACACATTTAAAAGTTCCCCGTTCTAAATCTGAAGTCATTATCACCAGTCACCTTAAGAGCATCTATTTTAAACCAAGTAATTTATTTTCTCTTTAAAAGATGGTAATATTACGATATACTAAACCCTCTGCTTTTGTTTTTCAAGATTATTATAGTTCATCTCCTGCACATCCCTACAGGTCACACACATAAATGCTCTTTCTTGTTTTATTTGGTTTTCAGTAAGATTCGCTTTTTGTTCCTGATCTGGGTAAGTAGTTAAAATAGTTATTGAGATTCAAAGGGATCCCATGAGTGTTCTTAATTACAAAAAAGATAATTCATTTAGATGAAAAAAACTGACCATTCTACTAATAAGATAGTTTGGGTCAACTTTGTTTCCTTTTTGTTGTATAGAATATATGGGTGTAGAATTCACGGTGCAAGTTAGGTTGGTAATAAGAGATGAACTATTTAACAGCATTACTTCAAATTGAAGTTTCTCTTACTGACTTATGAGATAAATTCACAGATGGTAGTATGATATTAAACTGTCTAATAGGAGTCTTTGAGAGGAAGTAGTGAGTGGATTAGTGCCATGTTGTCTTATACACAAAGGCGTATTTTACACGTGCAAGAGTATAAAAATGTGCCGATGTAGCAAATACGCTTGTTTTCCTGGTTACAATCATACTGATAAAATATGGGGAAAGCTTATGGAATGCATGCCAGTGCTTTCTCAACTTAACTAACAGTTGGAGATGGATAAATCAAGAAGACAAAAGAAGTACCTTGAGAGAATTAGTGTATGTAGGTACACAATTTTCTTCCTAATTCTTTTATTCCTTTTCCTTCCTGTGGTTGGTTAAGGTGGATACTGGTTTTCTGTGAAACTTGATGTTTCATCTGGATCAATTGAGAGTTCTCTTGTAAGACAGGAATCAAGTTGATGGCAACTTTTTAATTAAATCTCTGTGGCTCAGGGTGAAGCCCATCTAGATCCATTTTAGATATGGACGGTAAATAACATTAATGCTTCCAGACTTAGTGTCCACTTCTGAATCCACTTAACTCACTAAAAGAAGCTGTCAGTAGTGATCTGAGAACTTGTTTACATATTTTTTTTTTAAGATTGGTTAGTGTTAAAACCAAAACCTGTAGCTTAATTCAGTACTGACAGTTCTCCATTCACTGTTACGACATAAAAGGCACTTCTTGAATGCTGTAAAATGGTAAGAGTGTGTGTGTTTTGAAATTGTGTGCTGTTTCCCTTTTACTAAACACTTGTGCATTTTTTTGTACTTGAGTACAGCAAACTTTAACGTAATGTACATTTTGTATGTAAAGAGTTGTCTTTTAAGTAGCCTTATCCTATTTAAATAAATTCAATTAAAAGCAAACTAAGCAGTTTTGACTTGTTTTTATGAAGCTATTAGGCCACTTCATTTTATACAGTTATATTTCAGTGGACTTCAGGTGACTAGAACTTGAAGCTTACACTGTTGAAGGCTCAGTAGCTTTGCTGAAATTTTAGCAGCAGTTAGTATCATGTGAAGTGCTGATCCTTTCACTAATGTAACGGAGAGGAGTTCTCTTTTGTAGGTGGCTTCTTCTTAGTGAATTAGAGCCTAGATTATATTCTGTCATAGTTCCAGTTGCTAGAAGAGTGTGTATGCTAGTGTGTGTTAAGGAGCGATTTGCAGAACTGTAGTGGAATGGTATCCTGGTGCCGTTAGTGCATGGTCATAGTCATCTTTAAAGCTAAAATGCTTTCCAGCCTTGCCATGTTTCACCTGCCTTTCCTTAAAGCCAGGACCATTCTATTTTCTGTAGTAATATATGGGGATTCAGGGTGAAAACCATGCTTTTCTTACTTTCCTGCACTGCTTCCCTGGTTAATAGCAGTCCTTCTCTTAGCAAAGTACTAGAGCAGAGCTGCAGTGTGCTGGGGATTGCCAGGACCCCAGAGGAGAGTAATTGAGGTAGGTGGTCTCATGCTTTGGAAGGTATGGATGTAAAAAGGATTTTTGTCTGTTTACTGCATCCTTAATTGTAGAAGGAAATGACGGAAGGACAGATTGTAGTAATTACTTATTGAGATTGGATTGGCAGGATATGCACTTCAAAAATGTCGGATAGCAAAGTTCTTCAAATTATACAGTAAACTAAATCTGATCCAAAACATCTATTTATCTGATTGAAATATTGAGAGAGGGAATGGCCTACGACTGCTTGATACTATGAAAGAAAACCCTTAAATTCAAGAGATGTGGTAAGAATTAGAAGCGAACTTGCCTTGCACAGTTAGATACTGAGTAAGTACAGGCCTAATTCTGCTTTCCACTTCTGAAGATCATAGAATCACAGAATGGTTTGGGTTGGAAGGATGGACCCTTAAAGACCATACAGTTTCAACCCCCTGCCATGGACAGGGACATCTTCATTCAGATCAGGTACCTGTGGCCCTGTCCGGCTTGGCCTTGAACACCTCCACCTCAAACAGAGCTTCTCTGTGCAATATGTTCAGTGATTCACCACCCTCATAGGAAGGAAATATTCCTGTTGGAAGAGTGGCGTTGCTTTCCTCCTCTTCTGTGATATAAATTCCATGCAAAAGGTGTACTGGGTTTGTACTATGCATAACATGGCCATGTTCCTTGAAGTATGCTTTGGGAAGATGGTTATCATCCAATGACTTATTTCCTCTTAATTTTATTGCCTTTGTAGCATGTATATAGTAGAAATGATGCTATAAGAGAGGATGCTACCTATCACAATACAATAATAAAGTTCAAGCAAATCCTAATGTAGAAGTTAAACTTGTGACTTTCACAAAGATCAGTGTTGTTTTAATTGTTTTAACCTTGGTTGCTGAAAAGAGTATTTTGATTTTGAGTTTAGAGCCTATGGACATGCCTTAATCAGCTGAAATCGAATCAATATTTTCACACAGTTTAGTTTTGCTAATAACTCTCCCAGTGACTGCAATTAGAAGACTGATGTATCAGAAAGGCCTGTGTGAGGATTGCTTAGTGCCACAATTTCCTAGCAAGTTGGGTGTGCAAAAAAGGTTTGTGTTTGTATGGCTCTTACATTGTGTTTTGAAAGACTGTGAAAGCATCTTATTTGTAAATATCCATCATGTAAATGCAGTTAAATCACGATAACAGTTTTGTTTTAATTGATTTTTATTTTTAAAAATACAATGTGCAGTGTAACGTTGACTAAATGTAATACTGACACTGTCGATCAGAACTGTACTTCACACAATGATCAGCTAGTCATGCAATAAAATGTGTACCTGTTATGAAGCACTCCCCCTTCAACTGTTTTATCATTGTCTCTTTGACATTGCACAAATCCTTGTACTTTAAAAAACATCCTCTACGTCTGTAGTCTTTCTACATACTTGACAGCACATGCTAGACACATAACTCAAGAACACTGAGGTGAGACCACAGCCTTATTGAAATTGAATGCTGTTTGCCACTGATTTCAATAGGCTAGGGACTTCACCCTGAATATCCATCTATGAATTTATTGCCTGTGGCCACTGTAATCCTTGAACTGTATCACTTGCTCATAACTTAAATCAAATGTTTAAACTGGAATATTTAGTGGAGGAAAAAAAAAAGTGTATTATGTCATTAACACCCAAATGGCTTTACAACTCAGGTTTTGCATTAGTTTTGGTTAGCTATAGAAACCTTAAACACCATCCCTGCTATAGTAGTGTTTCCAAAGTTGTTTTCCCTCTATACTTGTAGGGTTTGAAATTCATAAGAAGGTTAAGTGATGTTAATAGTACAGCAAAACACAGAAGGGCAAAGCTAGTTTTGTGTGTTTCAGATTATAAACTGCAAGCACAGCATTCTTCCTCTCTTCCCTGTTTCTTATTCTGAGTTTTAGATATCCTTTCCACATTCAGGGCAGAGGATGTCATCCCTTTCTGTAAGGAAGCCACGACCTACTAGTGAGAGAGAACACTTCTTACAATTAAAGCAATCATTGTGCCACTGCCGCTCTTCGAATGAGATGTACTTGGTTCCTCCGAGACCTGTTCGAAAACAGAAGATCTGTTATCAGAAGAGAAGAGCCATTACATGGTGCTACTTCAGATTCTACTCCTGGATGGCTGTGGGCATCTGACATTGTAGTGAGAAAATACTGTTGTATCAAATATATTTCTGTTTATTGCTATGTGAATATTGTCACCTTATTCTTAAACAAGTAGGGTTTTCATCGTTAAGTAGTTCTGCTGCTTTTATAGCTGAGTTAGCTGAGTTAACAGGAGAGAGAATGGCTCAGAATCAACTCAGATCTGCAGTCTTGGTGTTAAATGCTGATTAATTCAGATATGGGGTTTTTTTTTAAGAGTATTTCAAATGTAGAGAATAACTGCTTACAGCTTTAGAGTACTCTTGTACTGGAAAGCAGTATGTAAAAGCATTGAGATTCTCAGTCGCTGTCCTGAAAAATCAGGGAAGAAATATGCTGCAGTGTGAGGTGTAAGCTGGTTAAATGTTGCTGGCTGAGAGACTTTTGTTACTGAAGTCAGTGTTCCCCCTCATGAGCGCAAATAACTTAAAGGACATGGCTGCATCCCACCACATGCATAAATGTCACTGTGTGTCCACTGTGTTTCATATAAGTCAGGTGAAATGGAATAAACTTCAGTTCGGACTTCTTTCACGTCTTTTTGTTATGCACTTGGATGGCCTCATAAGTATTTAAGTTCACGGTTCCTGAACTGTGTAGTATCTCTGTTCTCTCAAGCTAGTAAGAATGAATTGCTGAACCCTTATTAATATGAGATGCAATTCAATGGAGAAAACAAAAATAAAGTGACTCGCCATGAGAGACCTACCACTGATTGGGTTTGTGCATCCAGCACACTTCTTGGCGTAGAGATTGCAGAAGCAATTCAGACAATATGCAAACTCATCCCGGGAGGTAAAGCGTTGTCCAGACAGCTGCTTCTTGCATCCGGTACAGACAAAGCACTCCTTATGCCAAGGCTGCTCCCGGTAAGTCACACCTCCTGTAGTGATAGCCTGTTTGATGGAAAGTAAGACAGAAAGTGTTTTTTCTGAGAGTGGCAGATTTTCATCTTCATTTGGTAGAGAGGTTGATGAGGTTTTTGTGGGTAGGAGGAGGGAAAGAAGACTGATCATGTTGTTTGGATTTAACCTTGAGAAGAGCATGCAAGTGATTCATTGTAATTTCCCAATTTATACAGAGGAGGCCTATACTAAAAATACTTTATTTTCTGAATTCTTTATGATTTCAGCCTAAATTACCCTCTTTATTTTTAAAGCTGGACTTTGTAGGTCATTTTTCCATATTCATGTGCTATGAGACATACATCTCTGCTTGTTCACCTGTCCCATTCTTCATAATGGAAAAGCCACCTTCAATTCCTGCTAATTCCTTTGATAGCAACTGCTTTATTTCAAATTTTACCTGAAATCTTCGCTGTCTGCTTCTATGGAATGTGGGCTTTTTCCTCTTATGGGATGTTGTTCTCTGATGTTAGACAAAGGAAACATTTATTGGTCTTGTAACTGTTCTGAGAAAGCTTTAAAATCAATCCATTTAATTTTTCTTCCTGTCTTTGCTAAAGGGGGATTCCCTGGGAAGTCAGTCTCGTGTTGTGCTGTCTAATATGTGTATTCATCTGTCTTTACCTCTTTCCTCTGTACGAGGGCTGCTGTGAAAGTAATGCAAACTGGGGCACGTGGTGAACACAAAAGGAAGTTCTGGTAATCATAGATTCACAAGGTTGGAAAGGACCTATAAGATCATCTTGTCCAACAGTCCTCCCTTTACCATACCTACAGAAAACCCCTAAACCATATCTCCTAGCTCCCTATCCAGATGCTTCTTGATGCTTCCAGTTGCCAGTGATGGCAACTCCACCAGTGTGGGTGTAAGTGATGACTGGAAGCTTATTTCTCTATCTTCAACTTCATTAGAATATTAAATAATAAAAAGTCAGTGTTAGCTTATCTCCCTTCCAGCTGAATCATTTGAGTGTGTGGTATATGACGGATTACATGGAGATAGGAGGTTATTCCAGTGCAGGCAGGTTTTTTATTGCTTGTTTTCTTTCTTAAACATGTCCTCTGTATGTTTTCGATACAAAGGGAACTTTAACCTTGGGTAAGAATTCTCACTGACGTAACTTTTGTCCCTTGTGCAGAATAGGAGTTTCAACTATATCATCTCTAAAAATCAATTGTCTTCCAATCTCTTAATGCAGAAAAAAAATATGGGATTTTTACTTTTTGTACATAGTTGTACTTTAAATGTGATGAAATTAAATCCCCAATATTATAGGTAAATAGATCAAAGGCAGTACCTTCTTGCACTGGACACACTGCATGGCAAACTGTTTTTCGTAGCAGGGAACACAAAAATTTTGATTGTCTTTAGGAATGAAACTCTTTGTCCCAATTGGTTGCTGGCAGCGGTAGCAGATAAAGCAGGTCTCGTGCCAGCTGTTGCCTTTGTATTCCATCTTCCGAGTACCTGTAATGAGACCAGAATGTAAGTAGAATTTATGGCTGATACTAATGCTTTTTGTAACTCTTGTTTACATGACAGCTGGCTGATGGAAAATAAATAGTGCAGCTATGAGGGAGTGGCTTTGCATGGAATTGGGTGTTGCTTTGAGTTTTTGGAGAGTAAGTGGTTTTCCTAAAAAGAAGAGAGGCATTTTCTGCTAACAATAAAAGCTTTGGTGACTTTTTAGAAGGCTGACATGATGTTAAGTGGTTAGAAGGCTGACAAGGTGATAAAGTATTGGCTAATTATGAAAAGTTGTAATAATTTGTCTCTGCAGGATGAAGTTTTACCATTCTCCCTTTGTCAAATATTAATTCTTCGTTTACTAGTAGCATAATTTTATTTTTTTTCTTTGGTCTCATTAAGTTCTGCCCAAAGGCATACTCCAATATATACATATTTTCAAAGGACCGACTTGTGCACCATTAATCATCTCTCTGCTTGTTTCTTACATGCTCAAGTGTTTGTGAGACATTTTATTAATGGACACCCTTTATGAATTGTGTGCACATGGTGCACACGAGTCAGTCCTCCAAGGAAGGATGTTCTGGGAAAAGATGGGGACACATTTGAAAGATCAAGCCTGTAATTACTTAGCATTTAATAAGCTTGTCATGAAAATGCTTTATTAAATCAAGGGTATATTGAGTAATCTGCTGAAAACAATGTAGCTGCTGCAAAGGTTTGTAAAAATTGGTTTATTCTGTTTTGAATTGTAAGAGAAGAAGGAGGTCTCTTAATCACTGAATCCCAACTCCATTACTACCTATCAATCTGTAACTCAAATAATAGAGTTCTGTTCTGTAAATGAGCTCTTACGGGTCTGAGTTCATTCTGAAAACTGGGTTCTGATTACGGAAAGCATCACCAGCTGTGTTTTATGAAGTTCACCATCATTCAGCAGAGAAATTTAAGGTCACAATTGTTGCTGAGATTAGGTTTGATATTAAACATGATCTTTCTTCTGCCCCAAACGTTAAGTATCCTAACCTGGCATAATTGTCTTCTTGCACTCATTACATTTGGAAGAGTATTCATTGGAGTAGCAATCAGTACAAAGTAGATGTTCCTCTTTTGCAGCAAAAGGTTTGTCCACCAATGAATTCTTGCACTGGAAGCAGTGGAAGCAGGTTTCATGCCAGTGGCGCTCCTTGTAAGACAGATCCTGCAGGAATTAAAAACCACAGAGTAAAGAGAATGAATAGTTTGCTCAATTGGAAGTTCAGAGAATGCAAACATGCAGATCTGAATCAGACAGAAATTAAGGCTAATTTGCATGGCACAGGAAAATAGCATGTTCTGATGCAGGTGAGTCTATTTTACCACGGCTGCCAAAAGTAGCTGATGACAACTATCAGTCCTCTTTCAATTCCAGGTCAGCTGAATTCAATTTCGATTCAGCAGAGGAAGAAATAGTTTCATTTAGATATTTCCTTCGAGAATGAAGTCCTAGTTTTGATTCAGATTATATTTTGTTAACTGTAGGGATGTAATCGACTTCCTATACTTTTCTCAGTTATTGCCAATTTCCAGGTCATTTCATAGTTTCTTCTTTCTGAGCAGTTATCCTTTTTCCAGTCTCATATGGATGGTTTGCCAGGTTTAAACCAAGGTTGAAATTGGCCTGATGCTTTTTTTCTTTGTGTGCACATTGAAATTAGTTTTTAACCAAGTCTTTGTGCTTAATTTTATGGATGTATGTTTCAAAAGAGAATTGGATGCCTTGATGGTGACTGAACACTCTGGGAGATGAGAGACCGCAGTGTACCTGCAGCCACTGATCCAAAACACTCTTAACCAAGGAATTAACACCTTAGAGCACATAGGTGTTTAAAATATCTTCCCAGTAATGCTTGTATTAATTAAAACAAAATATAACAACAAAAAAAGACGTGTGTGAAAACCAGTCCTGTGATTTACAGGGATAGATCGTGTCTTTGCAAATGTTCCACAATTAGGCTACGTAGAGTTTTACCAGAGTCTTATGGAGACCAAAGTGGAGCTCAGATCATTACGAGTATCTGCCCATCTGCTAAACCTTTTGAAACAACCCCAATTTCTGACCATAAAATCTCAGACTTTCCTAAAAGCAAAATGAAAAATAAAAGTTTTGAATTTAAACTTTTTAAATAATTGAGATGAAATTGATTCATCTAAATCTGTTCTAAGAGGGGAATAACTTTGTCAACAGAAAAACAGAGCTCACAGTCAACAGCTTTCCTGAATGTGAAATTTGCCTGCAGGAAAGCAGAATGACGGCAGATCTGTTTTTCTTTCTGTTATAGCAGGACATTTTTTTTCCACATGCTGCCTTTTTCCTCATGTTGCAACATTCTACAGGCTGCTTTTCATATCCCAGACTCACGTGCTGATATTTCCTTTTGCTTTGCCTTATTCCGTCAATTAAATTATGCAGCACAGAAGAGCAATAATGAAGAAAAGGGTTAGGTTTTACTGATGAGGTGTTTAATCCTTAAATCAGTTATGATGGCAGATTGTATAGACCACAGCAGAGTAGGTCAAAGTAGCAGACATTCATCACTTTGCCATGATGAAATCATAGCTGCAACGCAATGAAAGCAAGATAGATACTGGTGCGAGTAACCTCTAGCCAGCCTGGGTGATTATAACAGATACTGTCATCAAATGTAGGGGATGTTTAAGATGTCTGACACTGATGTGCCTGCAGCATAGTATTGGACAGATTAAATGGTTATTGTCTTCTCTCTCTGAATCTATCAACCGAAGCAAGGAAGTCCAAGGTACTGATGAAACAGTTTCACAGCTGTTCTTAGGTCAGTGTAATGAAGTCACTGGGTATCAGGTTTTTTCTACGTTGGTGTATTGTACATCTAACTGGAACCATTGCGCTCACGTTGTAGATGTATTGACCTGGATCAGATTCTAAGCTGCAGCAGCTGCGTCCACAGACACGACTTCAAGCTTGTCTGACTGTTAGCTTGGTGCTCAGTTAAGCTGAAAGAGAATTTGATCTACTCAAGGCACAGGAGCTTGAATTACTCTAGCTGACTGTAACCAAAGCAAATCTGTTCTAGCAGAACACACAAGTGACATATAGTTAATTCCTGTTTATTGCTTGGATTTCCAGGAAGAACTAATAAAGAGAATTGCTTTTGTGGACTCAGAAGTGGAGCATATCCTTAAAACACCAATAAATGTGGCTGTTTTTCTGCTTAATTCTGCTTGAGAGAAATAAGTGCCCAGTATTATACCCTTTAGCTTTAGTTTTCAGTAGTCTCCTATATTGCCTAAAAGAAATCTGGAAAATAGCTGTCTTTACCATCAATCTGTGTGTCTATGAAAATGGATGACCACATGCTCTTCTTAGATAAAGCACTAATAGTCACAGTACTACCATAGACTGAAATTTGAGAACTAGAACTGTGTTTATCATAGAATCATAGAATGGCCTGGGTTGAAAAGGACCACAGTGATCATCTGATTTCAACCCCCTGCTATGTGCAGGGTCACCAACCACCAGACCAGGCTGCCCAGAGCCACATCCAGCCTGGCCTTGAATGCCTCCAGGGATGGGGCATCCACAGCCTCCTTGGGCAACCTGTTCCAGTGCGTCACCACCCTCCATGTGAAAAACTTCCTTCTAATGTCTAGCCTAAATCCCTCATCTTAGTTTAAAACCATTCCCCTTTGTTCTATCACTGTCTGCCCTCATAAAGTCCTTCCCCCTATGTACGTAGAGATGCATGCCCACAAGATGAGGTCTGCCCTGTGCCAGTGTTTTGCTGCTGGAGAGCAGAGAGCTGCAGACTAGTTCTGGATGTGCTGGCAGTGAGAATGGAGGGAAGAATGGTAATGCCTGCCTTTGCAGAGTTACAATACATCCAGGAGCAGAATCTGCAAGAAGAAATATTTAGCACTTCACACTGTTACATTTCATCCGAGTATAGAAAATAATCATTCCCTGATCTTTTTTGCATGAGGATAGAAATAGCTGATTTGCAATACTTGAAGTGCTTTTCAAACTACCTTATTTTCATGATGTCATCTTCAAAGAAAATATCATCAGGTTAACAGTTTTCAGCTCCTCGTATCCTACTGTATTATGTCTCAGACCTTTATAGGCCGAAGTAACCTGAAGTTGCTATGTGTTACCTTTTCTCCTGGAGCTGTTCTCAGTGGAGACTTGACAGGAAAAAGGAGACCAGAGGCACCAGAAGAGTAAGAGCATATGTTTGTTTACAAATGAAAAGCACATCAAGCTTTTTGCTTGACTTAATGCTATTTTCGGCAGGATGAGCATGGGAAACTGAGTACAACAACCAGTGTGCAGATTTTGGCTGTGATCACCCTTGTTATGTTAGACTGGTACTGCCCTATCAAAAATGTGTTTAGAGAAAATGAAGTTAAGCAATGTTAATCAGCGCCATAGTGATATGAAGAGAGATGAAGATGTCGTTCTGTCACCATTCCTCATCACAACAGCTGGTTCAGTATCTGACACTGCACTGAGAAAGCGCTATGACTCAGAATAGGGGTTGAAAATTAGGACAACCTTTCCCTTTTTCCCAATCCATATTGTTAGATGCTATATTTCTCATTTAGTTTACACGCAAGACTGACCATTTGACTCATTTTGACCTACATGCTGCCACAGTAGCTTTATCGCACAACCCACTTTTCATTTCGTTCTCACATTTTGTAGAGGGAATTTTCACCCTCTCCTGCTGGCCAAAGCCAGCCTGTGGTCTACACTGAGCACCTGATCACTGTTGGTATTTCCTGTATTTGTGATGGTTCCTTTGCCAGAGGGGCTGCAAAGAAACTGTTTTTAAAAAGGCAAAAATCAGCCCAAAGTCACATTTAAACAGTTAAACAGATGAGAACATAACAAATGAACTTTTGCCCAAGGAGGTTGTGGATGTCCCATCCCTGGAGGCATTCAAGGCCAGGCTGGATGTGGCTCTGGGCAGCCTGGTCTGCTGGCTGGTGACCCTGCACATAGCAGGGGGTTGAAACCAGATGATCATTGTGGTCCTTCTCAACCCAGGCCATTCCCAATGGTTGGACTAGATGATCAATGGTTGGACTAGATGATCTTCTAGGTCTTTTCCAACCTTGATAATTCTGTGATTGATAATTCTGTGATTCCATGATTTCCAGAAAGAAGCATGAAGTAGTGGGTGTAGTGAGCAGACGCAGGCATTGAAATGCCAGCCTCTCCTTCTTAGAAGGAGCACATTTCTACCAGACCTGTTGGCATATGGATAATGTGCAATAGCTGTGACAGAAATGGCACTGTGTTTTTCTTCTGTCTGCTGGTATCTCCTACCACTCAGCATACAAAGCTTTTAATCTGTCTGTGAAAGTTTCATAAACATCATCTGAATTGTTTACAAAATGGCCTAAATCCAAAGGTGTAATTAACATCACATGCTGTCATTCAGGCATTTTTTATTTTTCCTTTTTGTAAAAGACAGCATTTAAAATAAATAAAAAATGTTATTACTCAGTTACATACACAATTACTTAGAAATCGCCATAAAAAGATTGAAGGATGGTGAAGCAAATTCTCTCCTGCCTTGTATTCAAAGACAGCTTGTCTTCAGGGTAGCTAATTTATGGGATCCTTGTCCTGGAAATGTGAGGTGAAAATGTGACTTTGGCTCAGTTCTCCCAGAGCCCACTCCAAGTTTGAATGTTACCAGTGCCAGAGCAGGCTGAAATGTCACTCAGATGACACGCAGCAAGGAGAATGCAGTGGGGTTAGAGATAGAGAAGCAGCTGTCCTCTTGTCACCAGCTGGTCTACTCTCAGGTAAGCCCTCCAGCTATGGGAGGATTGTCCACTAAGGGAGAGACCTTCTCACTTTTGTTCTGCTTGGTTTTATATGGTAATTCTTACCCAGACAAGTAAGTATTTAAGATGCTATCAAAGGTAATTCTTGCTTTGCACCTACTTCTGAGAGTTCACTCTGGGAATTGGGTGCTCCAAATCTTAATCCTAATCTTTCTTTAGTCTTGTGTTTTGCAAGCTCTAAGAAACAGCTGTACACTAAATAAGCCATCTGCAAGAAGGAAATTCATTGCAGAGTGTAATAAAGAGCATCATTTTTTTTCAGCCTCATTGTTCATATATTTCTATGGTTGGACTGGATGATCGCAGTGGTCTTTTCCAACCTTTATGATTCTGTCTCCACTGCAGCTGAGTTCTCATTTCAGCTCTCTTCAGTGCAGAGAAACAGCAGTGGCCAAGATGGGACTCGTGAAGGTGGATCTGAGTTGAGAGCTAAAAGGAGCTTTTCAAGTTGTCCTGTGGATGTGGGGTGAGTGATAACATTTTTACTGCATTAGGTGTCTGTTCTGTAAAAAGCTGTACAAAAAAATTGTCAGAATAAGTAATACATACAGAGTCCACTTTGTACATGCAGTAGGCATGGTTTTATTCCCAAGCACTGTATGTTGCCACTGCATTACAAATGTAATGCTTAAGATATGTGCATACTAACAACGTGTATGAATGACTGTATGTATGTTTTGATCTGTTTCTGTACATATGTGTATGTATAGTTAGATAAGAAAGAGAAGCATGATAATGCAACCGTGCTTTATGGCTGAATTATGCTCAGTCACAGTGCTCAGGCTTTGACTGAAACTTGTGGCTGAGGCACTTACAACCACTCTCTCAAATGCGTTCTCGAGTGTCTATTACTGTAATAGAAAAATGACTCTAGTTTGCCTGTCAGTGGGAACATTAATCGAACCCCTTTTTACTAATCACCACATATTTTATTTGCAGAAGACTTGCAGGAGCTTGCTAAGTTTGGAAGTTTTCTTCATCCGTAAAAATGTGCTTAAAAACTATAGCATAAAGGGCTGTTTGTAGGCACAAGCAGCAGGCACAGAAACAAGGGCTCATTTGTGTCTGGTTCACTTTACAGCTCTTTAAGAATTTTTTATTTGCTATCTATCTTATAGTTGTGTTGTCCACACACACACACATATATATATAGCATATGAAAATATGCAGAAAATTTGGGCTTTTTTTTGTTATGCTTTAGCGTAGGTCTCTCTTAAAAGTACAGAAGAGAAGTATATTGGATAACACCCACACTCCCTAAATCCATAAATCTGAGTTGAAAAGTTCAGACTGATTAATTCCTGAATACTTTGTCCAAGATTTGTTGAAGGCAGTCCAAGTTTGGAAATTCTTGAATATCAACACATGGAAATAACTTCTCAGGGGATTAGAAAGAGACCTTAAAACAAAAGCATATTCTAGAATTGGGGCAGAAATATTTTGCTTTTCCAGGTCAGGCCAGCTGTATCTCTTCTCTAATCTGCATATTTATGAGCTGTAGGAAAGCTGGCAGTTTTATAGCTCTTACAGATTATTGCCAGTTCCCTGTCATGATGGTGAAACACGTTCACCTTTTTAAGGCTTCCAAAAGAGGCTTTCCTACCCATTTTCCAATAGGGTAGAATAGATCAGAATGGAAGGCACAAGATTTCAATTTTTTCCTATACGTGTAAGCATATGATTTAATATTTCAGAGTCTTTGGAATACCAATATGGTGCTTGCAATTGCTGTTTCCAGGTGTGTGAGCCAACACTGTAGGAAACCTCCACAAACAGATCAAGAGTCTGATGGCCACATGAACTCGCTCTGCCAGTGATGCTCTCGGCTAAATTTAACATGTTGATTTTGGGTAAAAAAGGTGTATACTGGATGAAATCTATTCATACGAGTCTAACAAGCACCTCCAATTGAATTCCTCAAATACCATCTTTCTTCATTCACCTAGAGTAAAGCTGTCATGAACTCTGGTTGTTTTGGTTAATTTGAAAGGAATGCAGGTGGTGCCACCTCATTTAGAGCAGGTAGATGTTGCCATGAAATGCAGCAGTGCATAGCTAAAGCAAGCGAGGCATCTGTTCTTCCTTTGTCATCTTTAGTTAAACCCCACTATCATTATTCTCCATTCAAAGGCTAATTGTGTTATAACTGATGTATTACTTCTTTCAGCATTAGCCATTTTTTTTGTTGTCTATGAGTTGGCAGCGTCTCCTGAGCATCTTGTCTATTGATAACAACGAATTATAGTTAGTAAAGAGCTAACAGTGGCTTAGCTCTCTCTGATTCAAAAGTAGGCAATACTAGCTTCTGCCACCTTTCCAGATCTCAGCTGACCCCAATGACAGCTGATATAGTGATATAGTGAGACTTTTTAAGACCAGATCACCCTTTGTCTTACAGGAAGAAAAGGGTGCTTTTCCATTTCTCTTATGCTTGTTAAGCCAAGGCTTGCAACGGGAAGTGGTGAAAAGCAGGCACAGGAGTCCAGAAAGCATTTTCTCTCATCAGCCCTTTTTAGCCATTAAGCTATACTTATGGACTCATCCAGCTGATAGCATCGTGTCTCAAACACCTTTAAAGGCTCCCACACAAATACAGTGTTTTCTGTATTAAATGATATTAAAACATCAGTGCTTATTACCTCTGGAAAAAGCTCTCCAAATTTAACCCAGTATCTTTGTGGAAGACTGAAGGATCAGCTGTTTATTTAATATCAAGTATTTTCTCCTGAAAACTTTTTCTGTGTTCTGGATTATTTCTGTTGCCGCTGCAGAGCACCTATTCTTCTCAGCTATAGTGAGGGGTTGTCTGTGCATCATGCTTTCCAGATACATTTTCTGGGCATTGCCAATGGCTCCATGTCTAGCATGTTGATAAGACCAAATCATTTATTCATCACATCACTGAATAAGATCATAGAATCACAGAATCCTTAGAGTCAGAAGGGACCTTTTAAGGTGATCCTGTCCAAGTCCCCTGCAATGAACAGGGACACCCACAGCTCAGTCAGGTTTCTCAGAGCCCCATTCAGCCTGGCTTTGAATGTGTCCAGGGACAGGGCATTCACCACCTCTGCGGGCAACCTGTGCCAGTGCCTCACCACCCTCACTGTAAATTGCATTTTCCTTTTATCTAACCTAAATCTCCTGTCTCTCAGTTTGAAACCATTTTCCCTTGTCTTATTGCCACAGACCCAGCTAATGAGTTTGTCCCCTTCTTGTAGATGCTCAGGGATCAGCCCATTTTGTGCAGAGGCTTTGTACCTTGGAGCAAAGGTTTTATTCAGAACTACAAGCTATGTATCTAGACAACCCTACCAAGATAATGAGACAGAGCCTGCCATACCTTGCAGTCAGCTCCAATAGGTTTCTTGCATTCCTCACAGGTGTTTGAATAGAGGTTTTCGTAGCATTTCACACAGTAGGGGCTGTCCTCCCTCAGGATGTACTTCTTACCAAACAGGGATTCTTTGCAGTAGTGGCAGTCAAAGCGCTCAGTCATGTTGATGCCTGGAGTCCAGCTGTCCTGCCACAAAGACAGAAATGGGCATGTTGGATTGAGCCGCAGTTGATCAGATACCCCAAGAAGGGTTTGTTATCAATTCCAGTTTATCGAATTCAAATTTTATTCAGATAAATCAACAGAAAAGAAGAAAACAAACTATAAAGCTCAACGTGCTTGCTCAGTGAAGGCAGTAGCCCACTTATTTTAACCACCCACTGACTTACCTTTGACCAGAGCTAGTGTTAGAGACCAGAGAGAGTGGAATATGAGTAAATCCAATGTGTGAAGAATTCACACGGGATGCTTAAAGAACGCCAGATATGTTTGACTGTCAAGCCCAGTGCAAAATGCTGAGTCTATAGGGCATGGAGGGAACCATGAATGAGTCAACTAATCTTCAGAAAGACCAGCACCGCTTCTGTAAGGCAAGAAGCAAGTTTGCATTGCTGGTAGACTATAGTTGTGTACAGGCTATCAAACATCATTGCTGTGCACTTCTGCTCCTTCCTGCTCTACATTCTCAATAAGCCAGTGGCTGACAATAGTTGCACTGCAGTGAGCCAGTGCCTCTCTCTTCCTGCCCACAGAAGGGACAATAGGCACCGTTTACAGCAGGAAGTAGGGGGCAGTGATTGCATATCTGATTCCTCTCTGATGTAGCTGAATGAGTTTGGACAACTCATCCAGCAGCTGTCATGTACTGGGACACAAATGAGTGATAGCTATTCTGGTTCAGGCAAATGTCAAGTAAAGATTAAGCAAAGGAATGAAGGACATGTTATTTCCTCTGCTTGTCTTGTTATGTCTCCAGCATCCTTTGGATGTGCACACAAACAACGCTGACACAAATGCCTTTGATTAGTTGCATAAATGTTCACTGTTGCCCAGCACGGTTGCCCAGCACAATTTGTTTGGGTCTGAATTTCACTGCAGTCATCAGCTTCTTTCTTAGCCTGAGGCTCACTTACACCTGAGGTCTGTTCAGGGTTCACAGATGAAGCAGGGCATTGCTGTTTGCTGAGGAAGGGGAAGAACATTCCACCTACACTACATGAGCTTCACTGCTTGCCAGGCCTGCTCTCCTCTAAGCCAGAGTTCATCTATAAAGCCAGAAATGTTTTGGGTACTAATGGCATAAGCGGCTATCTCTGTCTTTCACACATAAGCGGCATTTACAGCAGCTGCAGTCCTTTTGCCAACTTCAACTCTCAGTTTTAAACAAAAAGTTGTTACTTGCTTCGTGTTCTTGGCACAGATTCCTTGACTCTGGAGTTTGTCCTTTTGGCTGGAGGAGCCACCCATAGGGCATTCGGAAATTCTCAGTTCTCTTCCAAGATTTCAGTTTGTATTATCTTTTATCCCTTCTCATTGGGGTTTGAGTAATGTTTTAGAGTGGTCTGAATGAACAAAGGTCATCTTGGTGGCTACCAGGCTTTCCCTTTTTGATGTTCTTTCAGCTGCTGAATTGTGTGCTGACTTGTACAGGTTAAAACGAGAGAGCTTTTGCATGTGCGAAGCAAGTACATGATGGCTCAGATGCTGAGAAGTCTTTAGAGCTCTGAGTAACTGCTAAAGAAAAAAGAATTTGTGCTTGGAAGACAAATTCTGACAGCTGGTCAGCTGTGCTATGGCCAACCCAAATGGAGCAGTGGTCCAGCTGTTTTGTACAGACAATATATGAAGGAACTAACTTTCTTATTCCAGAAGAGATCTAATTGTACATAGTTGTTCTCAGTAGAGCAGAGAGGATCACAGAGATTGATAACAAAAAGATGGAAGGTATAAAGAAAAAGATGGAAGGTGTGATGAAGAGAGAAGTGCAGGCTACCCAGAGTTTGCCTGAAGCCAGCAGCAGCAGCTGGCAACGACAGTGTAAGGGAGGAGAGTGAGACACAGAGCTAGTGTAGGGTTATCTTTCCTATCTGTCTGCTTCCAGCAACTTAGTCTTCTCTTGAAGTCAAGGTGCAATTGTTACCACGACAATTAATAGATGACAGTGGATGTGTATTTGTATTTCCAGCGAAGGAGGTAGAGATGAACTAACTTCCTTCATGAAAAGATTTTCAGCAAAACGAATGGAGTCAGAACAGTGTACACTGGTTTATGTATGTATGTCTGAGTCTGATAGGAGAGACAGTTTGTCCAAGTGGTAGGTGTTTAGGACAGAAAGCTGTAGCTTTTTATGTAGACCCTAGCATATATTACATGGTAAGATTTGGTCCCACAGTTAATTTGTGTTACTGTAAGGCTGAAATCTGAGCAGGAGCTGTGTATGGACATGCATTTTTCACCTTACTTCAGAGCTGTTTTCTTCTAGCCCTGAATTAGATGTGTGATACCAAAGAGCAAAACATTTCTCTTCAAAATAAACAAACAAACAAACAAATATAGAGTATAATTCCTCTGAGGGTTTATACAATTTCTGTCCTTCATCCAAAGTTTGCAATATAAAATATAGAATTGTATCGGGACTAGAAGAAATGATTATCCTCTCTAAACTGGGTGTTTTCATTGATGACTTTGTTCCAGGGTGGTTCTTCTTCTTCAGTGCTGTGTTGTTTTCTGGGTGTTTTTCACAAGAACAGAGGGAAGTATTATTACTCACTTAATGTAAAAGTCACTGCCATTACGTTGGAAAACACCTGGTATTTTCTTCCCTATCCTGAAAGGATGCATATTTTGTTAATGGTGCTCCAAGGCTGGCACTGTGGATTGGGCCTCTCACAGAGCAGGGTGATGCAGACTTAACTTCTGTGTCCCCCACAGATCTGAGGTGAGCTCCACTCTGAGAAGACTCTGGATGGAGTTAGAGGCACTGTTCAGAGGTCTGAGAAATTAAGAGAAAAAAGGAAAAATTCCAAGATCTGCATTTTGGTTTTGGTTACATGACTCCCTATTTGGATTTAGCACTGATTTCAGACCCAGTATCTCTTCATGTTAGGAGTTCAGGTTTGTGTGGTTTCTTTCAGAAAGCTGCAATTTGGAGTGAAGCAATCTGAGCTCCACACTGTTTAGATTGGAATCTTGGGCTGGATCTCAAGATCTACTATGCAATACTTTGATGGTATTTGGATGTTGTATTCTTCTCTGGAGAGCAGTAATTAAAGTAATCAGAAGGAATATCTACTAAATATTATCAGGAAAGTCATACAAATCATTGCAGTCTTACAAACAAATGTAAAATCACACCAAGCATGCTTATGCCTATTAATGCACGTGGTCATTTACACTGCCTGTCACAAGGTTCCTGCCATCTATAAAAAGTCACGCTGAGCTTAGTGCAGTTTTTTAGGCACTGCTTTAAGCTGTAAGAACAAACAAATGCTTTCACAATTGTAGATGTGCATGAACTGCTGCTCAGCCTCCTTGCCACTGACCAATGCCTTTCTCTTGTGCTAGTGCTTGTTGACTGTAAAGCTCTATGGGCCAGAGGCTTATCTTTATTATGCCTCTCAGTGGTACAATGGGGTTGCTATTTTATACTTACGATATTCCAGATTGCTCTCAACATTATCATAAGGGAGAAAATGATTTTTCTGTCACACAGTTTCCCTCCTACAACATTAGGAATAGCAAGTACATCTCCAAAAGGAAAACAGCTTTCTACTGCATGCCCAGAAGAGAGTTCCAACTTATGCCAAATGTTAGCACTAGCCAGATTGTGTCTCCCAGGCAGTACAAATTGGCATGAAAATTACCAGAAATTAAGTAGTAGGCTGACTTAAAAACTCTGTTTCTATAGTCTTCCTCTTTCTGCTCCTACAGCCTCATCATTATAGAAGCTGTTGTTAAAGGCTTATTAAGAAATCGTAGAATTATTAGGGTTGAAAAGACAACTAAGACCATCTAGCCCAACTGTCAGCCCATCACCTGATGTGATGGGCTGTTCATGTTCATGTGGCATTTTCCCATCCCCTGTCATGATTTATTGTTCAAGTGAAGATGTGATCCCTTGTAATAGTATTTGGAGATACCAAAATAAAGCCCTGTAGATGCCAAAGGAGGATTTGCTATTGATCTCAGCCAAGTCAGTAGAGCTATGGCTTTACCTGTGCCTTCAGAGGTGGAAGTTCTTTAGCCAACTGTACAGGAAATAAAAGGCCTTTGGAGATGCCCATCTTCTTCCAACATGTTCACACATTCCTCCCACCTGTCTTTCATTTTTTTCCCCCCAGAGGTTTGTAGGAGTTTTTTTGATCTGTTTATTTTGCTTTCCCTGCAAAAGGAAGATCTGTGTCTGGCAACTTCAGTGACATAAGCCATGCAGGTTCAGAGCATTTGGAAACAATTTATGTTAATGTTCCAAAAGCTAAAATGCAAAGATTTATGATATCCTTTGCAACTGTGAACTAGCAGTTCAAACTGTGCTGGATTTCTGGCAAGAGGTGGTTATTTTTCTCTACTTAGCAGCTACTGCCATATTCATTACCTACCATCTTGATGCAGCAATTGCAAGCCACTCTTCTAAGAGCTAATCATTTTTCAAATCCCGGTCATAATGCTGTACCAAGGGAGAGGAGCTATTTTTTTTTCTTTTTAATTTACTTCAGGAAGAAAAGAAATTATGATTTAACATGGGGAATCCACCTGAACTTCAGCAAAGGGAACCTCGGTGCTTGGAGCTCTAGCTGGCTGCAATGTATGGGCTGCCTCCTTGTGCTGCTTGCATCCCTGACCCTCTGGCATCAGACTTCTGGCCGTGGAGAGCGAAGACAGCATATGCAGAACAACCAAGCATCTCTCAGTGGGCCACCAAGGAACATTTATTTCCTAAGCTTCCTAATGCCAGGCCAAATATTGAGATGTAAATAATCAAAAAAAACCCAAGATGTGCTCTTCCCTAGCCATAGACTCTGTTTCTGCCACAGGCTGCGGGAGTACCATTCAGTGAAGTGCATTTCATGATCAAAGAGAATAAAAAGGGTATAATTTTGCAAAATTATTGAGACAGTGAAGCTTATTACTATGACATGTGCTCATACAATCATCTAGGAGAACTGGGCTTGTTTAATCTGGAGGAGGTAACACTCAGTGGAGACCTTATCACTCTCTACAGAGACCTGAAAGGAGGTGGTGGTGAAATGAGGGTTGGACTTTTCTCCCAGGTAACACTGATAGGACAAGAGGGAATGACCTCCAGCTGCACCAGGGGAAGTTTGAGTTGGATATGAGGAAAGATTTCTTCTTTGAAAGAGTGGTGTGGCATTGGCACAGGCTGTCCAGGGAGGTAGTAGAGTCACTGTACCTGGAGGTGTTCAAGGAAAGGGTATATATGGTACTTAAGGATGTTGTTAGTGGGCATGGTGGTGATGGTTTGATGGTTGGACTAAATCATCTTAGTGTTTTTTTCAAACCTTAGTGATTCTTTGATTCTATGATTCTTTGTTCACGTCACTGAAAAGGGGAGGCATGATTACTGTAGAGAATGAGTTGCTGGGTATCCTTATATCCCATAATCTGGGGTAGCTTATGCTAAATTTGTAAATGAGGCAGGGATTCCCAGATAGATCTGTCTGCAGTCTTTCTTTCTCTTGTTATTTTTAAGCTGAGGAGAAAGTGGAAACATCTTTCTCTTGCTGTTGCTGTGGAAGACAAATCCTTGTAAGCCCATCAGTAGAATTTGGCACCCTGTCTTCAAGAAATCAAAGCCTCGTAGTATAATATCATTGCTGTCCCCGATCAGCCCTGTTAACAGTGTTTAGATAGCTTTACCAGTATCCAAATCAAGGTTAAGATGTCAGAGGTATCTAACTACAGAGGTATTCCTCATTGCTTCTGAAATTTTTAAGCTCAGAGTAGGCATTTGTAGATCTCATAGAAGCTCCTTGCAAAAGCAGAGAAAACTTAACTTGATATTTGAACATAATAACAAAATGAAGAGAAAACACACACATATCTTAAATATCCCACCCAGTCTATTCTGTACCCATGCTAGACTTCAAAATGTACTTTTAAAAATGTTCCATTTATAACAGACCATTTAAAGTTACCTTAAAACGTTCTTCAGAGTAACAATTAATTCATTCCAGTGACTCAACTTCCTTCTACATGGGGCACTTATTTTACCAATAGTGTAACATTCCAGTGTCTCTTTATAAGTACTTTAGAGCAATTTTCTGAGTAGACCGACCACATTAACTTGTGCAGATAACAAAAGTATATCCGATTCCTGTCTGGATCGTGGTCAGCCTATCAGAAACTGGAAAGTCTGCTATCCAAGATTGTTTTCCTTAAAATAACAATGCTAAAGAACAGAAAATGTTCCTTGAGTGGGAAGGTTTCCAGCATGGCTGCCTAAAGTAATCCTGTTGTCAGCAGTGGAGAAGGAAGACTCCAGCTGAGGTTTCTGTGTGGCTTGTTGTGTTTGGCATTCAGTAAGATCTGCTCCAACTTAGTCATTTCTACAGCTGTAGAGTGAGCACCAGCATTGGTAACTACAGATGGCACTGAAGAAGTGAGCACTGATGCTTTGAATGTGTACTGCACACAATTTACAGTGATAAGCTGAGGTTGACACTGAAATGAGAAGAGGATATATGGATTTAGAACATTCCTTAATACATATCATTTGCAAAAGGAGCCTATTTAAATGACACAGAGGATGACTCTAAAACCCACCACAGCAAGGAAGAGTGCAGCTCAAGAGGAAAGGCTTGCCATTATGTTCTATTTCAGTCTTTTTAAACTTCTCTCTGCTTTCTTTCTCTTGAGCTATAAACAAAGGCTTACTCAAAAGAGAGAGACCATATACTTGGCATTACTTAAGCATATAAATTCATATTTCTAATAAGAGTATTTAAGCAGATAACAGAAAGTGATAGTATAAGATTAATAAAACCCACTGTTATCTAATAAACCTACTGTAATCTAAATAAGATTAATAAATCCTACTGTTATCTAATAAACCTACTGTTAGCTAAATAAGATTAATAAAACCTATTGGCTATATGCTATGGTAATAATGTTTAATTAAATGACTGCAGATGCTAGACTTCAACAGAGTCATGTTTTTCCAGAGAAGGATTGCTTATTGACAAGAACAATACTAACCCCAGGAAAGTCTGTCCCTAAGATAAAGTCTTCCAAAAAGTATACTGTGCTGCCATGCAGTGAGATTTCTGAGTTCTTCTACACTTTTGATATCCCATACAATACAATCTAGGACACAAAAATAAAACACTGTCCCAAATATTCAATGTTTGCTTCTTTCTACAAAGGGCAGAAACAACACTGGAAGGATCCTATGGAGGAAGAATGCTTTGTTATTTGTCATGGCCTTTAGCAAAACAGTCCTGGCTTTCTCTCTGGCTCCGTGTACAGAGGCAAGACCACAAAGCCCTTTCTGTCTAAGATAACTGGCACATGTGATGGCTGGGAGGATCTGTTAATACATGTCTTTCAGCTGCTGTGCAAAACTACTGTAGCAGTGAATGCCTTGGCGTTGAAGCATCCATACTTCCCTGTTAAGCTTCTGTGCTTTTGGCTTTACAAAATGTGGCATAAAAAAACCCTGTGTAAGTCTTAGTGGTGCCCATTCAGATGGGCACATCTTAGAAACAGAAATGGACTGCAGCTGGGCAAAATCAGTTGTGTCCAATTTGTCGACTGGAGTTTGGCCAAACACAGCGAGCAGAGACGAGCTGTTAATGTTGAGCCAAAGTGACCATGGTGCACAAAAGACTTAGAAGCAAGCACAGAAAGACAAAGGGAGCCTGGAGACAAGGAGGCAGGTGACCCTTTTGTGAGCAAGATCCTTTCTAGCAGGAGAGGGAAGATGTTGGGTGGACCATGGATTGATACTGCAGTGGTGTGGAGGAGGAATTCAGCAGCAGTAGGATCCTAGTCTCTGAAGATACTTTTGGTCTTTAGAGGTACTTGAACAAGAATCCTACAAAGTAGATGAAGGATTCATCCCAAGAATGCTTCAAAGCAGTGACATAATAGAGCTAGGGAAATGCTTATAGATGTATTTTTTCTTTAGGCAACTCATTGCATTTCTTATGCAAGATGAAGGAAAGACTGGTGGGTTTTGAACCCCGTGCCTGTGTTTGCCAATAGTCTATAGCTATTTCCTGCCTCTAAATATGCAACCCTAAAGATTGCTGTTCCGTTGCTGATATATTTACAACTTTGAAGTTGAAAATCTGCTGGGAGAGATGAATATTCTTATATCAGTGTTACGCTCATCTACTTTCCTCTTAATGGTGTATTACTGTGTATATGATAAACATTTAGTCTTTTGATTAATATTGGACAATATAATGTAGAAGGGTATGTAAAAAGGAAAAAAAGATAAAAATAAATAGAAGACTGCAGCTTAACATAAGCAATATGGCATTCAGCCTTAAAAGAAGACTCTAGTATTTACTAATCAATTATATTTATGCCCACACTCTGGAACTGTTAAAGGCCAGGTTGACTAGGGCCTTGGGCAGCCTGATCTAGTGAAAAGTGTCCATGTCTACGACAGCGGGTTGGAACTAGGTGACCTCTGAGGTCCCTTCCAACACAAACCAACCTATGATTCTGTAATTCTCTATGTAGCCAACTAGTATTGTGTAAATGTTAATGTTTCATTGGCTGTCGATTTATCCAAGATTTATTTCCATGAAACCTGTCATTACTCTGCCATTTAACACCCTCACTTGGGCAGAATCTGCATCACAAGTGTGTGCATATATAAATGAAGCATTAAAATTGCATGATTAAAATTAATCAATCTAAAATGAAAATTATGAATTCCCCAACCTCTGAAGCGATACCCAAATGAGAGAAGGTGACTGTCTACATCACCACACCATCCAGTTTCTTTGAAGATACTCAGGATCCATTTATCCATCAGAAAAATACGAATGAGCTTCAGACCTGCAGTGTACTGGCCAGTAGCAGCAGGCACTCATTCCGTTCTCAGCCTGATTTTAAAGAAGCCATTTCCTCTGGCTGACAGCATTAACATTTATCCAGTTCCTCCTTAAGCTCTGAATGTTCAGTGCCCTGCAAGGCAAGGAGGTGAGGATGGCAACAGATAAGACATTGCTCAGCTCTCAGGCTTAAAACTCAGTACCCTGAAGAGCTGAGCCAGGGTCACTTATATGAGTATAGGTCTTTACTGCCCACTCCCACTGTTTTCTTTTGGAGTGAAACTATGAATTTAAAGTACAGTGTGTCACCAGCTCTTACAATTGCAGCATCTGTACTTTGCCACTGACTTTTTTTTTGGTATCCTAATATTAAAAGCATTGTGGGATCTTGCAGAACTGTATTGTGTGCAGCTGAAGGTGGTGCCAGGTGCACCCACTGGAAGTGCTGATGTCTGTATGGATAGTAAAGATGTGATTTTAGGGAAAGGGGCATCTTTAAGAAACTATCCCAGTATCATGGAATCATAGAATATCCGGAGTTTGAAAGGACCCATAAAGATCATCCTGTCCAACTCCTGGGTCCACACAAGACCACCCAAAAATCAGAACATATGTCTAGGCTCCTGCATTCTTTATAGAGAGGGGCATATGGGCCCCATGGGGCTTCACCTACATGTAACTCTGTTATCTTCCTATATATATAGGAAACTAGGCGTTATCTTTATCTGAGTACTTAGGTCATATACAGACTAAAGACTAGATTGCCATTTCATGGTCTTCATGGCAGAATGGTGAGAACCAAATGTACGTAAATTCTACCCCAAGACTTCTGCTGTCTTGGATTCTCCTACATTTTCTCAAAATACTTTAAGTGCTGGTGTATCTCCCAGTCTCAGGCCTGCAAGTCAAGTGATAATGTCACTTGGGACCAGCCAGGCAACTTTCACAAACATGGTTTCTCAGCAGAAGCAGTTTTTTGACTTTCCAGCTGCTTCACTCACCTTATCCACATGTTGGTTTGGAAGCCAAAGGATAGCCCCAAAGATCACTATCTATGCTATGGCTAGTATAAAATACAGATTTATTAGTGCTCTGGCCAGTAGTGCTTTGGACATGGTAGTACTACTATGGTAGTATTTGGAGCTGAGTTTTCAGTAGATACAGAACCTCATATCCTTTTTTGAAATAATAATAAAAAATAATCCCCAAATATGACCTATAATATGCATGGGCTTTGTTAGAGCAGCATTTAGAGTCCACCTGTTCACAGTTAAATGATGATGCAGAAAAGAATGAAAAATCTTATGAGAATATATATATATATTTAAACTCTTTTTCTGCCTTTCAAATCCAAAAGCCTGAAACAACTGTTTTCAGTTTACCTGAGAATGTCAGGCTGACAGGAGGCACAGAAGACTTTAAGGAAAAAGTAGGGAGATCTGTAAATGTATAAACAGATGAAAATAGGGTTCATAACAGAAACCGCAACCTTAGCTAGAAAATTCCTTCACACTGGAATGTGTGTAAAGTGCCTAATAACACACTCCTTTGTGTTGGCATGATTCTTATTTAAGACATTGGACAAATATGTATAGCCAACAATATACATTACAACAATTGACCTTGGACCAAATGATCAATCAGCAGTCATAGTTAATACACCTCTAAACGGGTGTCAGGGGAGTAACAACAGCAGCTGGTGTGTATATTTTACAAGGTTTGCTTTCTCGTCCTGTACACAACAAAGTTACAGTACGTAGGTATCAAGTGGACTACACAAAAGCCATATCCCCTTAGGGAAGTCATAAGTTTAGAACAGCCATTAACACAGACAATGAAAGTTAGTATTTCCTTTATTATGTACACAGAGATAACCATGTGAGATGGCATACAGTAAGCATCCAAGTTATCGGAGCTGCACACACATGCACAAAGAGAGACGCGTGAAAGGAAGGGATTCAGAGCTATTAATTGGGATTTGCATTCTAATTTATTCTCACCATGTACAAAGAATAAATATAATGCTCGTGGTTTCTGTTTTCCCTGTACATGATCTGCTTGCAGCTTTTGCCGGAGAACAGGAGAAGCTATCTTTGTTTCACATGCATCTGCTCTTGCTACAGTGTAAAACCATCCTTTGTTGTGCTGGGAAGTGGGAGGTGTGCACAGAGGTGTAAGAAATCCAGAGCCTGGCTTCTGCTTGTTCTGACCTCCCCAGTGGATTACACACACAACACAATACGGTCATTAAAAACAGTTACACGTGAAATGACCCGGTGCCTCATCGGCTCGTTATATGTCACCGTATGGACAGACAAGCAGCAGTAATTGCTCTGATGAGGAATTTGTCTTTTCCTCCTCTTCACAGCCCTGGCTGTGTGCTGAGGAGGAAGGGGACCTGTGGTCTTTCTCCTTGCATCCTTACCCAACAATGCTCTGGGTACCACACATCCCTCTCCATCTCCCTGCACCCTTTGTTTAAAGTGGCACCTCCTAAGGCACAGTCCGTGGGGAAGGAGGGGGGAAAAAGAGATATTTACTTACAGAGCAGTGGCAGGCAGCTAGTGTCACCTCCTGGACCAGGGGCAGAGAGTCACATCCATTAACAGCTGTGCCACGAGCACACTGGCCTGCTTGCTGAGGTGCAGCCAGCCGAGGCTCTCTCCTGCCTGCTGAGAGCAGCTCTTCTCATTTCAGCTCTGCAGGCAGCGTGGTGTGGAAACAGCCTGCTGCCTTCCCCAGCCCAGCGAAACCCCTCGGTATCATTTTACCATATAAGGAGACAAAAGCATCGGAGACATTCATTCTTGTAGGCTCTCTGCAGCTGGCACCCGGCACTTGCTCTCTTCCAAGGGTGTCAGTACTTCCTCCTCCTAAACATCTTGGCTTTGTTGGCCCCCTTCCTAAAATAAGCCTCCCCCCTCCTTCTCTAGCCTTTGTTTCTTTATTAATAACACAGCTCCGCTAAAGCTGAGGGGTCTTGCTTTATGGAAGGAAAGGGTTTTGCAAAGCCAAATGCTTGTATGTCTCTTCACCTGGCTGAGAGAATAAAAGCATCTTGTTAAGGTTGGTCACTTGGCTGCTTTGCCTCTGTGACAGAGCCTTGCCCAGAGATGAGTGAAAAAAGCTGCCTCTCCCTTGGTGGAGAGGTGCTTATCTTTATGAAGAGCAAGTCTGCAGACTTGTCTTTGTGAGCAGTCAGAGCCCCTTGTTTCCCCCCTTCTTTCTTTCTTCCAGGTCTTCCCAAAATGAGGCGGGGGAAGAAAAGCATGGGAAATCAATGAAGGCAAAAAGCCCCCTTGTGCAGGAGCAGATTGCCTCAGCACGTGCTTGGGACCCAGCAGAGAGCCCTGCCAGTGGGCACATGCTAAAGAGAGGGTGAGCCATTAATCCTCCTATAACCAGGAATGAATTTTTCTGCTACAGGATCCAGTTTCATTTATTAGACGTTCTAGCAGAAACACATTCTGTTAATCAAAACAGTGAGGGTCCTGGGAAACTTCCTAAAGGGAAGAATTTGGATCATAAGCGATGGGGGTGCCTGCTCTCTGCCAGTGGAGGGGCAGAATGGGAAGACAATTCAAGATAACACCTGACTGGTGCCTGACGGGAGGAGGTGCTTTAAATTGACCATCAGGAAACTAGTAGGATAAAAAAGTAAAGCCCAGTAGCCTGCTGTTGTTTTGCAAGGTAGACCTGTGTCCTTTGTATTCATTCTGGCTTGTGCTTGGGCAGTGGTGCTGGTACACAGATCACAGACCACAACAGGACCACAGGATGGCTGAGGAAGAGCCCTCTGGGTCCCTCAGGCCCACCCCCTCTCCAACAGAGCACCAGCCTAGGGCCGTGGCCAGGTAGCTGCTGGATATTTCCAAGGAGGAGACCCTACAGCCTCTGGGCATCCTGTGCCAGTGCTCCATCACTCATATAGCACAGAAGTGCTGCCTGAAATGAGTTTGCCATGGGTTTGTCCTTGAACAAACAAACGAACAACAACAGACACACAGAAGCAACAAAACAAAGTAGCAGAACCCTGACTTGCACTCACTCATCCTCTTGCATACCTGAAAGCTAGTTAGATTTTGAATGGGAATTAAGCATTAGCTCTACTCAAAATCTACCAAAAGCACTGACAGAATAAAATGACAAGAAAGGGCCATTTCTTCTTCTCTGCAGATACGAGTTCTGGTGTCCAACAGTAGCCATGGGTCTGTCTGATGCTGTAGCCCTTATAATCACATTTTCAAAGAGCAGACATTTTGCCCTAGAGAACCAACCACGGATGTATGAGACTGTGGAGTTTGGTTCTGTGGTAATTAAAGCTCCTTTAATTCCAAGCTGCTGCACTCCCCAGCCATGTGTTGCTGGCTGCTCCCTGACATTGGCACTGGCAATGGCAGATGAGTTACACCAGACAGTGAGCAATTCTCAGTGAGCCCTTAAGCTTCCATAGGGCTGCACACCTGTCTTGGGAGGGCTGCTGGCTGGGTGTCCACTCCTATCATTGGCTTATCTGATGCCAAGACAGGATTGGTTCACATAATAACAACAATAATAATTCTTCTTTCTTTTACATTAGATTATTTCACAATGACAACAATGTGTTACTTTCAATCTGAGCTACAGTTCTTAGCTCAGCTCTGATTTAGGAGTGCATGAAGTGCATAAAAAAGAAAAAGAAGCCCTGAAGGTGATTAGAATTGGACTATTTGAGTTGTTTATTTCTAGGCCATTCCAAAAGAAATTAAATATTCTGAATATGTTATTTGATTTTTTTCTATTTCCATCATATTCACTTCCCTATCTGTCTATTGACAGCCAAGGCAACAGCTCTGCCAATGATTTTTTGATGTGAGCTGCTGGAACGTACTACGTTTTCCCCAATTATAAGTTAAAAATACATGCTGGCTCTAGCTGAAATTGTTTAGCATAACTGTTGCAGGCCATGGGTTGACTTTGGGAAGATAAGATTATTTTTGTCTGATTTATCCAAAAATCTCTTAGTCCCTGAAGGCAGAAGAAACTCTGCTGATTTATAACCCAGATTTATAATGCCCTGTGGGGCTGTGGACTCATTATTGATCCTAAGGCTCAGCATTAAGCCTGCATGGAGCCTGAAAGGAAAGAGGGAGAGTTACCAGGCAGCACCTTTCCTCATACCATGATGTGGCGAGAGCACTCCATCAAACACAACTCTTCTTTTTGTCTGGATGAGGAGCTACAACATGTGGATTAGTGGCTTGTAGTAGCAAAGGTGATGGGAGGATGGTTGGACTAGATGATCTTGTACGTCCTTCCTAATTTTGTAATTCTATGATCCTGTGATTCTGTAGGGCTGAAATACATTTCTGTTCCATTTTGTGATTCAGAAACAGCCTATGGCTTATGCATTTCTCACCTATGCTGCATTTGTTTTTTGTTCTTCAGTGGTCTATGTGCCTTAAGAGGTTTAAATCTGGTATGGAGAAGACAGTACCTCACAAATAGGAAATGAGATGGGAAAAATATCATTCATACTCTGAGATTTCTGAGTGGCTTCACCAGTCCTTCAGAAATCTTGCTTTAGCTACTAGTCTGATGCCTCGGTAACTACCATTTCAACACTTATCTCCTTTTTCTGGCTGAAAAGATCGAACAAACAAAAATAGTGGAAAAAAGCTATCTAGAAGTGGAATATTTCTATTTCCCCCAACTTGAGCCACAGAGAAACTTAGTGAAAAATAGTGCGTCAAAGTTGGAAAATAACTCAGCTACTGACTGATTCCTTCCATCACAATTTTATCTGGGAAATTGTTATGTTACTTTATCAACATTCACCAAATCCCTTTCTGATGCTGTATTACATGTAATACAAGCTTCTGTTGGACATAAGAGGGTGAACTGCTGTTTTTAGCAGTACTGCTTAGGAAATAGTGTAGGTTTATGCAGACATTGCATTTTAGTTTGTAAAACCTGAAATAACAACCAGGCAGTATTAAATCTTATCTATTCTTATATATGTCATTTTCCTCAAGCATATGAAAAATATGCAAATGGTAAATGGTTGGTTTTTAGTCTATATTTTATCTCCCCATTCAGTCTCCTGGTCTTAAGTCTTTTTGCAGTATTCTGATCTTTTAATTTTTTTCAACTGAGTGACTACAGTCAAGCAGAAATAATCATAAATTTGTAGAATAAGTGAGAAGTATCAGGGTTCCACAAACTCTGAACAAACTACAGATCCCATGGGACAATCCTTTAAATCCACTGCAACCAAAGAAGAGTACCTTACAAGCACTGGAAGTCTGCCTTATTTAGGTTAATGCACAGCTTTTAGAAGGATGTTTAACCTAAATCAGTGTGAAAAGCTTAGTATTTTAGAAGCTCCAATCTAATATAGAAAAAAAGTATTTTCAGCATTTTCTTTCTTAACATATTTTCCACCAACAGTTTTAACAATATTCTTCAGTGAATTTAGAGTAAGATGCCATGGCTCAGTAGCACTGAAGATCTGTTTTTGTATAGAAGACATTGTCTTCAGAACGAAAATGTGCAGTTATCCATATTGCATCATGTCATATGTCCGTCAAGTCCTTCACTAGATAAGCAGCCTTGTCTGAATAGACACCCTGTGTCCTCATGGTTTAAAAGCCCATAAAAACCACCTCAGGCTAATGGAAGCCAATTGAACAAGCCCCCAAGACACAGATGTGTTGTGCAGACCAGCCATCCTGGAGAGCCATCACCAGGCTGCTGGCCAAGTGAAGAAGAAACCACGAAGAATGGTATCAAAGACATCAAAGAGAGTGGAGGGTATGAATTCTTGTTATGGAGTGCAGTTCTTTCCTTCCCTGCTTCCTCTACCAATGTTCCTTCTTCTTTCCCCCTTATAATGAACAGATTTTCTAAGGAAATTAGAATGAAATATTTTGTTTTCTGCCATCCTCACACCTCCTTGGTCTCTAAGCGTTCCCTAAGCCCCTCAGCTCTGTAGTTAGTTTATCTATGACCACCAGGGACAGAGAACCCAGTTTTACACCTTTGGAAGTGCCACAGGATCAAGACACTAGAACTTCTGGCAAGAGCTGAGTGGCCTTTAGAAGTGCTAATTTTCATGATGCACCTGGACACAGAGCTTTATTAAAATAATCTTAAAAATGAGGATGAGAAAGCATTTCTTCTCTGCTTTGTTGCTCAAAAGTATTTTCTCTGTATGTTGTAGAGCAGAGCCCTATGTGGAGGAACTTTTGCTTTTTTTCCTTTCCTCTGGATTCAGCTTGATTTCCATGAGTAGCCTACAGCAGTAGCCCTGCTTATGACAGATGAGAAGAAGCTTTTGGGTTTCCTACCTTTGCAGATGGAACCTGAGCTGTCAGTTTACTACAGAACTCACAGTAATTGCTGGTCTTCCGAACTGGCAAATGCTACCCCTTAATTAAGGCTTTATTCATTTTGGTATAATCATGATTTACAATTCCCTGTTTTAGACATATGAAACAAGCACATTGTGATTGTTCCAAAAGCCAAATCACTTTGTATTTTTGATAGACATGCAATTCAATATAAAATAGCTCACATACCTAGGCGCTTCCCTCAGTGTTCCCACTGAGCTCCAGCATTTTTAGGCAAAGCCCCTTTCCAGAATCCTCCCCCACTCGCTGCTCCACTACCCACAGTTTCTCACAGATTAAGGCTGGGACTCAGTAACTTCTATAACCTCCAGTGTCTAATGTGAATAAGTTTTGACAGTCTAGCAGAGATGTAAAAAGAAAGAAACAGCATTCTGTTTCTGTAGTTTGCAGTCTAACTAGAATGCTTGTAAAGCATAACTGGTGTCAGACAGAACAGGCAAGTTGTACATATTCAGATCATGCCATAGTAATATGAAAATTGCTGAACAGGATTCCTCCAACTCATTAACCCATCCTATTGGTCTAAGAAATGCCTTGTGAAGAAATTAAGAATAGCTTGAAGTGATATCTCCTCTTAATACTCCCCCAGCTTCCTACAACATTTGGGTCAGGACTTTCTCAACTGAAAGGCAGTATCTGTACTGAACATCACTTCCATAAACTACCAATCCCATGAAAAATTCAAAATTCACAGTTTACTGTAATGGGTAGATCTACTCTATGTTGCTGAAGAACCACCTCCATATGTTTATTTTGGACATATTAACCATTAGATTCCTAGATCTTACATTCGAAGAACTAATTAGTAACAGATTTCTACTCACACTTTACATGCTGTTCATGTCTTTATTCAGCTTTATCATATCTACTGTTTCCTTGACAGGCTGGGAAGCTGGGCTCGGGTGAACCTAATGAGGTTCAACACGGCAAAGTGCAAGGTTTTGCACTTGGGCCGGAAGAACCCCAGGCACCTGTACAGGCTGGGAGGAGTTGTCCTTGAGAGCAGCTCGGCAGAAAAAGACCTAGGGGTCCTGATAGATGAGAAACTTAACATGAGCCAGCAGTGCGCTCTGGCAGCCCGGAAAGCAAATGGGATCCTGGGCTCCATCAGGAGAGGGGTGGTCAGCAGGGATAGGGAGGTGATCGTCCCTCTCTACTCTGCTCTTGTGAGGCCCCATCTGGAGTACTGTGTCCAGGTGTGGAGCCCTCAGTACAAAAAAGATATGGAGATTTTGGAAAGGGTCCAGAGGAGGGCCACAAAGATGATCAGGGGGCTGGAGCACCTCCCCTATGAGGACAGGCTGAGGGAGTTGGGTTTGTTCAGCCTGGAGAAGAGAAGGTTGCGGGGTGACCTCATTGCAGCCTTTCAGTACCTGAAGGGAACTTACTCCCAGGAGGGGAGTAAACTCTTCGAAAGGGCTGATAATAGCAGGACTAGGGGAAATGGTTTTAAGTTGAAGGAGGGAAGATTTAGGTTGGATGTTAGGGGAAAGTTCTTTACTAGAAGGGTGGTTAGGTCCTGGAACAGGCTGCCCAGGGAGGTTGTGGATGCCCCGTCCTTGGAGGTGTTCAAGACCAGGTTGGACGGGGCCCTGGGCAACCTGATCTAGTAAATGTGTATGTTTGGTGGCCCTGCCAGGCAGGGGGGTTGGAACTACATGATCCTTGAGGTCCCTTCCAACCCGGGTCATTCTGTGATTCTGTGATTCTGTGTGATACTGTCAGCCAATTCTCTCCTAGGCTGGAGAGTCTACTCTGTATGAAATCTACTTCCTGTGCTTTATCATCCTTCCCCCAACTGTTTCCAATATGGTAATTTGCTTTCTCAGATTAAATGACAGGACATTAACATTCAAATAGCTTGTTGGCTATTTTTGATCACTAAGCAATTATTTTCATAAATCTACATAACTCCCAGCTTTCCTACCCAGGTAGTCAGCTCAGAATCATTACTTTATCTATAAAGTTCTGCTTTTCCTCACATACACTGCTTTACGCACATCTGCTTTCAGTTTAAGATGCTACCGCAATGCCAGATCACTCTGTTCCCTCAGATCCTCAGTCTTGGTAGAATTCCATTATTGATCTCCCTTTACTGCAAGACTTGCCTATACATCTTTCAATCGACTTAATGTAATCTACGCAGACATCTTCCTTCTTATTCCATGACTACTTCTGTGTTTTTTAAGCACATTTGGTGACAGGCCTTCTTGAATATGTGGAAAAGCACAAGTAAGTAGATAGTGTCAATCAAAGATTTCCTTCATCTTCATGCTTCTTGTCATCTTACAGGAACTCGATGGATTTGTAAAGCTAGACTTCCTTTTATAAAGCTGTACTGAATTTCTCCCAGTGTTTCATATTTACCTTTCTCTCTATCCTGCCGATTCATTTTTGCTACACTTATCATCTTTGCCAGGATCTGATTTTTCCACTTAGTCTTGGAAGGATTTAAAAAAGCTGGCATTGCAATAGCTACTTCCAGGTGCTCAAATCTAAGCCTGTTTTAAATAAGAGGACATGCAGTATATTTATTTCAGCTGTTTCATCACTAAGTCCCATTAGATGTCTTAGGTGAACGCCATCTGGTTCTAACATTTTCTTCCTATACGTTTTGTTTATTTGCTCCATTTCTCTTCTATGGACAGTTGAGCTTGAAATATGGAAGTTTTCTGCTGCAGGAAACTCTCCAGAGCAAAATAAATAAATAAAATCATTTATTTTATTCTGCTACAGCTTTCTGTTTCCTGAGGTCTCCTTTTACGCTCTGCTTATCAGTTTGTCCTGTCATTCTCCATGACGTTCAACTTGCCTTGAAATTCAAAAGGAGCATACAGTTGCAAATCACTTCCCAGATTACTTCTGAATCATAATATTTTGACATAAGTAGAAAGAGTTCCCTTCTTTGATTTGAGTATGACTAAGGATAATCTGTTTTTCAGATAGATGCTTCTGTATGGCAACAGTTATTTTTCTGCTCAACACCATTTGTACATTCTGCACACGTTCTGAGGGGGTTGGAGGTGTAGCCTCAGACATGTATTATGCTTCAAAATATGAGCTTAGATTGTGCACTTTGAAGTGGAGTCCTTGCTGTTGATCACTGTAGGTCTGTGCTTACTTTGAACCCTATAAGTACTCGGGCTCTTTAAATAACAGGATTAAAGTAATCGCTTGGTTGCTGATGTGAATTTTACATATAATGCTTCACACAGTACTGAAAAAAAAACAACAAAACTACCCATTGCCAGCCTGATAGACAGATGGATTGTGTTTGTCCCTGGCAAGTTTGTATTCACATGGTTTTCTGGAGGACTTACCTTATTAATGTGAATGAAATTCAAATGTTCTGGCTAAAATGAAATAAAGGATGGATGCACAAATTGTTCTTGCATTCTGAAACATTCTACCTGTGCAAATGACAGGGAGATTACCCAACCCTCCACCCTTCTGCTCTCCCTGCCTTCATCCATATCAGTAGACCTTGCTGGCCCAAAGGCGGTAGTTGATGGACAGTCCAAAATGAGAAACTCCAAGCTGACCAAAACTCAGTGATAACCATAGTCACATGGGGGTTTTGGGAAGTTCAGTTAAAATAGTCAGGAATGCAAGTCTGATGAGATGTCTATCTGGAAGTGTATTTCCAGGAGTTCTTGCAGTACAAGGATAGCCATGATTTGGTTCACGACTCTTCAGTGTCGAAGCATTCACCAGTTTACAAGGAAACCAGTGCAAAACGTGAAAAGAATGAAGGGGAAATATGGAAAGTAAGACTGACACAGATCTTACTATAGAGAATCTAAGTTGCTAAAGCACATTGGGCTGTATAAGTAGAAAAAGAGAGAGATGCTGTAGAGTAGTCAGGGACTTGTGATAACACTGTCCACTTCTTGATAAAGAAGATGTATAACTCATGCAAATAGTTTATGGTAATATCCATTTCATCTAATTTTAACTGACCAAATGCTAGCAAACAAAATGATCCATCCTGATCCCACTGTAGGGGACAGGGAAAGAGAGGCATCTACAAGAGATGGTTCATTAGACACTTACTGAAAGAGAAATTAACTGCCATGTAGGTTTGATTTTCTTTCCCCACTGATTCTAGAGTGAACTTAGATGCCTGGCTTAGACATTTAACCTTTGGTAGCCAAAGTAGGACAGCCTTGTCCAGGAGTGGAATTTATACACCTGAATTCCACTGGATGACATTTGAAGTCCTTTCCAACCCAAGCCATTCTATGATTCTATTATTCTATGAACAATGCTCACGCTGTCTTGAGGACTTTTATTCAGCTGAAAGGAAGGAAAGACAAAATCTTTCACCAAGACATTAATCTTGGAGCCTTAGGTCACTGCAGCCCTGAGTTGGGTCTCACAGCCTGCTGATCCTCACCACACTAGTCTGCTCTTGGACCTGGCCCTTTCTTCTCATTTCTATATTAGGGAAAGACGCTACTTTTCTCCTCTAAAAGAATGTTGTGAGAAGAAATAAACTGTAAAGCAACTTGATATTACGAAAAGCAAGCCAAATGGGTACCCAGCAGAGAAAGCATTTGTCCTGTGTTCATTCAAAACTCCCAACCTGAAGTTTAAACATAGAATTTGAAAACTACCACAGACAGGAATAATTCTAATAGCTTCCTATATTCTATCATTCTGTACCAGGAGTGCTGTGCCAGTGTTAGCACCTCTTTCTTCTTGTAAACTGTGCCTGAGCTGGTGGAGTGGCATGTTACCTTCTGTGCCTGTATTTCCAAACACTACCAGCACTGGGGGCAGTGGGGAGTGTTTCACTGAGACAGTCAATGGACTTTATGCATAGGAAATCAGGACACTCAGTATTTAAAAACCGGGATAAGTGACAGAATAATGGGCTTCTGTGCGGTGGTATCTGAGGACAGTAGTTATCCTTGTTTTCGTATGGTAATTTCCATGCAGGCAGGGCTTTGCTTCCTTAGCTGCAGACTACTAGAAAGGGATGCAGTTACCTGTTTTCCTCCAACAGAAAGTATGCAAATTCCTAGTAAGTCTTCAGAGAAAATCTGTTAAGCTTGACAGGGGAACACACTGATTTGAAATCTCACTGGCTTTGTTTCCTGTGTGCTTGAAACAATTTCTGTCCCCACAACTTTACCCATTCTACTCTTTTTTTACAGAGCTTTCCCTCTTGTTTTTTTTTTTTTTTTTGTTTGTTTTTTTGTGATATGAAAACTTCACCAAGACAGTAGGAAAAAATAACCATAAAAGTAAACCTTTACTTGTAGCTTCACGCAAAACACCACTGAAAATATAACACAGAATATATGAGAAGTATCTTCCAGCTCCTTCATTTTCACTGCTTCTCAGAGGCATTTGTAGTGGTGGCCAGTAAATCAGCAGAAACATTTTGAGAAGTTGACGGATCCCTTTAAAATGTGTACTGTGAGTGTTCCTTCCATGTTTGTGTCAGAACGAGCTGAGCAAAGCCAGGCAGGATTGCTCAAACAACTTTCAGAAAAATGAGGACTCGGTGTAATACGACCTATGCTTCTCTGAGCTAATCGGTGTTAGGTGATGAACGTTGTTGAAACTGCCTGATATTTGTCAGTGTGAAACTGTACTTACTGAGACATAAAGCCAGAGTTAAAATATTGAGGCCAGTAATAATTCATCTAAGTGAAAAACAACAGTGTCTGAAGCATTCAGATTGCCTCTGCTCCAGTTAGACAATACACAGATATGAAACAAGGAAAACTTGTAAGAAAAGAATGTGAAAACCATTTGCTTAGGCAAATCTACACAAATGTAACACTATAAAAATTAGAAAGAGAAGGAGAAAATCTGAGATTTTAAAAAAACGGTGAAGGTTTCTGAGAAAATTCCCATAGCTTTCAGTGGTGTGAGTATTTCACTCCCAAGCCTGTATTTACATACCCTTTCTTCTCTATCTTTCTTCCTTGTAAAAATGCCCTTTTATATTTTCTGTATTAAGGAAGGGTTTGAATGAGTCTTCCCACTCCCAGCCTCCTGCCAGCTGCAATCAAAAGTCTGCATTGTTCTGATGGTTTGCTGTTTGGAAAGGAATAAGTAAAGATATTCACCCATTAATCATATATTAAAATGCTAGGTAAGAACAAAGTATTATTGTTGGAAAGACTGCCTTCAGCATGGGTTCGCTTTGGGAACAAGCTTTTGGCCTTTTTGTTTTATTTCACTTTTAAATTCAAATCTGGTGAAAAATCTGCACTCGTATGCATGTTCCTGCATTTTTTCAAGCTAAATATCTTGGGCCAGTGTTTAGAAAAAAACAACAAGCAACACTGATGTTTTGCTGCACATGATTGGAATGCTACTTTTGCTTTTCTTGTTTTGTTCTGTTTTGTTTTGTTTTTAAGGGGGAACACTGTCAATGTAGCAACAACGATAATTTAACACTAAGAATCCAACCAGAATAGTTGTTTTATTCCTATTGTTTTAGTCTTAGACCTGAATGATAGGCAAAGAATTTGAGGACATGAAAATGTTATTTTCACACACAACTTCTTCGGTGCTCAATTTACTACACTCTGCACATCAGTTGAACATAACTGCAGGATCCTGGGAAAAAAATGGCCAAGGGGAGCAGCAAATCTGGCTAGGGTAGCTCCCAACATGTGCTGGTGGCCCACGCAGAGCCAATGTTGCAATCGTTGGTAGGAAGTGCTACCTTTGGTCTGTAGCCAATTTACAAAACTCATTTCATCAGCACTAGGGACAAGTAGATCAGAGCCATGTATGGAACTGAGCAGGACAGATCATAAGTGCAGTAGAACATAGGGATGTGCAGAAGTATCAGCTGTGGTGTCTGAAGAAGTTAAGCCTTCCAAAGCATTCTTGAGGGTATAGTAATCCTTTAGATAAGATAGACATGTGCAGACTATTTGGTATTTATCACTTTTTTTTTTACTTCTGATGAAATTATGTTCTGTTCTTCACATAAAAGATGGAACAAGCTTGTTCTTAAGCTCACTGTCTCAACACAGTCTACACTAATGGTCATCACCCCTTGCCAGAGGAAGCCTGGAGAGCACATCCCAGACAAGACAAGCTAACTGAGGTCAAACACACTGTCAATGATATCCTACTCAGTGGAAGATGGAAACGTGGGGGCAGACTGATAAGCCACATCTATATCATGAATCAGAGAAGACCTCAGGGTACTCCCACGTATTGCAACTCAATGATCTCTCTAGCCAGCTGAGCAAGCATCAGCTTGGGCTCTCCCGTTTGGGAGTGAGTCCCATCTATGTGGCTATTTTGGTAATTGTATTTTTGATACAAGAAGCATGTAATGGCACGGATATTCAGATTCTGGATTCAGAGCATTGCAGAGGGTATTGCATGTACTGCTGTAATGGGGGCAGAGACAGCCCTGAGACTGGATTCAACTTCTTCATGCTGATGTGTTCAATCAACATTTGATGTGAAAATCCACATCCCAGTTAAAGTCAGCAGATCTCCAGCAGTTTGGGATCAGCTGACGGCCTATCCTTTTGCCTTTTAAATCTCCACTTAGGGATTGAGGTCAATTCCTAGAGCTTTGAAGTGAGGTGACAATTTACATGAGCCTTAGGTTTGGCTCAACTGGGGTTGATAGGGACCTGAGGTCCTGTCAAAGCCTACTGAACAATGGCTGCTCAGTATTTTGGAAAAATAAGCCACCACAAAATAACTCCTTTCATTTCATTTCCTAACACAATAAACAAATTCTATCTTAAAATGTGATAGTTTTAGTTCTTGGACTAAAAGTAAATATTACCTTTGTATCACTCTTCATGGTCGCTGGATGAAAGAGATTTTCCTTATAAGGATTTTTATATTAAAAATGTGTGCACAAATTCATCCAAACACATATATGCGTACGCACAAACAATCTTATTTTTCCCAAGAGGTCTTCTTTTATCGGCTTCATTTGAAAATTAATGCTCTCATGAGATGAGGTTAAAAGTAATTTAATGTAACAATGGCCTAATAATTGGCATTTGGCAGTTATTGCTAATGCTCTTTTATAGTCTGGTTCTGAAGAATTCGTGCTTTCATACGCAGACATGTTTTAGTGCTTTTCTTTCTTTTCCCTCTTCACACAGCTGCTGTAACCCATATCAAGCAATTGTTTAAACAAGAAATCAACAAGCATCACTTGTAATTTGGCTTTCTTTCCTTGCAGGCTGTTAGGAAATGGTCTCAAAGAGGGAAAAAAATAAAATGTTCCTTCTGCCCTCTTTTTTTCCCCACTTTCATAAAGAAGAAAATGCTGATAGAGAGGAAAAAAGAACACTAATCACACACTTTCCGCCTGAAGTCATTCAGTTTTCTATTCAAACCAGGAAAGTGTCTATAGTTAGACATGGTTGTATTCCTTGAGAACATGGAAACGACAGCATATTATTAGTGCAGAAACTAAAGAACAGCTGCTATTTAGCACCTGGTTCCCAACAACAGGCTGGAAATACAAAGTCAGATGCTCTGTATGTGCCCTGGCAACAAGGAACGAACAAACAACCTAAAATCCCCTTTTCTGGTAAGAAAGAAGCCCTCCCCTTGTGATATCTGCCCAAAGCCTTAAGAAACTTCCAGCCCCTGTTGCAGAGGGAAGGTGAAAAGGAGAAAAGGGGCCAAAGGATGGTATAATCCAGACTGGTCGCTGCCTTACCTTGCTGCAGCTCGGTGGTGCCTCTGTTTGTGAGAGCGCGAAGGATGGGAGCAAACACAGGGACTCGTGGCTTCATTGGATTACCCACACTATGTATTTAGTAATTAGACAGACATTTGTACTTCAGATGAGCTATAAATATAATATCTCCAGAGCCTCAGGCACCCAGAGGAGATAAGGACTGCAGTACCTCTGTGCCACCGGCCTTTTAAGGCATCACAGATATAGCAACACAAGGCCCCCAATGGAAAGGGCTGCTGTCCTCCTGACCTGCTCCATTTCAGAGTGCTGGATCTCAAAATACACTCACCTACTTTCAGGAGTTCCTGCGAGTGTTCCTCAGAAAGCCAGAACTATTATATGATTTGATATTTTCACTGAGCTATAAGCAACTCTAACTTCTCCATCAGATTATTCCCCAAGGCTCTGGGATTAACAGAAATGCCAGCTGCTCTGTGGATGCGGTGAACTCCAACTCCCCTTCATCTGTTTGTCTGTCCATCCCAGGCATACAGCCTCACTGCAGGGTGGTCTGTCTGCCTCATTGTGCTCTATTTGATCCCAGGGGAAGACAGTGGCAGCCAGTGCTGCCACTTCCCAGCAAGAAAAGAATACTAGTGGCCAACCTGAGATCACAAATCAGTGGGTGTAGGCAGAGGCCTCAAAGCTCAGGAGCCTTCTTTCCCTGTTGGGCCCCTGCTCTCTGCAAGGAAGGTGTAGAGCTTGGTTAGGGGGCACTCATACATCTAAGGAGTGAGAGATTAGAGGTAAAAGAGAGGTCTTCCAGCAGATCCTGTGGGCACTGCCCTTCTAGCTGCAGAGATGAAACTGCCCAAACAAGGCTCAGTGCAGAATCAGGACTGCATCCTAGCTCTTTGCCCATAATGGATCCATCTCTATATTTTGATGTGTTTCTACAGAGCAAGATGCAGCACAGTTGTGGTCCTTGATCAGAATGTTGTACTATTTTAATTTGCTTTTTAGAAGAAGAAAAGGTAATCCTCTTCAACACACAGATGAAGAAAGAGCATTGGGCAACCTCTACATGCAGAAAAATGATTCTCCCTTACACGGCAACATATGTCTTAGAAGAAATACTACGCTTTTAAACTGAGATTATCTATTGTTTCTTCTCCTGCCTGAAGCAGGATTATCTGCCATCAATCTCTCTGTTGGATTTATCTATTACTTCCACGGTCCCAAAGAATGCCCCGTTCTCTACATCCCCTTCTCCTCAAATTGTTGGTAGTTCAATAGTTTTTAGGAGGTTGTGTCACCTCCCAGCTCTTCTCTGAACACTTTGTTTGGTCAAGCTGTGGAGACTGGATACGGACACAAAATTTGTGCCAGGGTTTTTGACATGACAAATGGATTTATGGCTTGATTTGGAGCCCAGTCAGGTTTTATGGTTTTAGCGCCAAACCAATCAGAAGTAGGCATCTGAAGGGTTCATCCTGACATAAAAAAGCTCATAGCAAAATGTCCTCAACCCCTGCCAAGCAACATAATTTGACAGCATGAGTTCAAGTCTCCTGGAACAGATGACATCTGCCTTTGTCCATACAAAACCTCCCAGCTTCCAAGCACCATGGCCTAGGAGCACTGCCTAGAGACTCAGCTTAGGGAGATATGAGAAATGTCCTACCGTTTCTTGATGAAAATACTGTTCATCCAAGAGTTAGCAGCCTTTTGCCACATGTTCCTGTAGCTACTGTGTAAACAGTCCCTTCTCATTTCCCAGAACAATAAACAGTTATGAAAAGCTGTATAATCAGAAAAAAATGTTGTAGTTAGGACATATGTTTGGACAGCTCTGGATAGCCTCAGCCTTTTCATGATAGCCAATTTATTCTTTTGTATGATTCAAAGATCGGGGACAATCTGTAAGATTACCCTATAGAAAAGACAGTGGTCCCCAGCCCCCTCTAGGCACTCTGATCACTGATGACAGTTTAATCTCCAGGTGTCAGCTTGATTACAGAGAGCATTTGGATCTGCTGCAAACATCAAGAAACTGGGGATGATATTAGGGTGAACATGGCCCCCCAATAGATGCTTCTCTAGACATGCTTCACAGCCTCTATGTCTTTCTTGTAGTGAGGGGTCCAAAGCTGAACACTGCACTCAAGGTGCAGCCTCACCAGTGCTGATGATCACCTCCCTGCTCCTGCTGGCAACACTATTTCTGATATGAATAGCACCCTATTTAAACTGTTTCATTTTTATTGGGGCACTGCTTTACTCCTTGATGACAGACTGTGAGGCAGCCACTCTGTACCCCTTTTGCCGTCTACAAGAATCAGTAGCGACAGAGCCAGTCCCACTGCCCACTGGGCTGAAGGGAGGACGTGGAGCAACAATTTCAGCTGATCCTCTGTCCTGAGGCAAGGGAAGGTGACTGTGCTGGGACAGCTGTTTTCTATGCCTTTTAAACACAAAGGAAATGCTGCGAGCTTTAAAGCACCCCCACTGTGGGAATTTCATCAAGGTCCTGTAATCCAGTCATTAACGGATTACATTACTGGGGTTAGAAGCTGTATCACTGATTCTCACTGTGAGGACTCATCCTGCTATTCCTTGGAAATCACAGGAGATGCCAGTGCCTGGGCAGCTGAGAAGGATGTAAATCTTCAGCATAGCTTTAACATGAAAATCTCAGTGGCTTGTCCTGGTACTGTCTTTTCTACAGGAAGATCTCTGCTGAAAGACAGCCATGGGAATCTGACGTTGCTGTTCTGACATTTGTGTTCATAGCAGGTAGTGCAGGGATTAAAAATATGTTACAATGTGTTTGAGCCTTTAATCTAATTTGGAGGGTTTAGAGATAGGTGCATTTGATATTGACTTCCAGAGACATAACAGCAGAGCCAGAGTGGAAGAGAGAGCCTGCAGAGATGTTGCCAGTGGCCAACATTTTGAGAACACGTGGTGAGGAAGATGGGATTAGCATTTGTCATTAGGAAGGAGGGATTCAGATGTTCTACTGAGCTTGTTTGCTTGTTCTCCCCCTTTGCACCCAGAAGTCATCTCTGCTCCTCTTGACATGAGACATTTTAGCACATGCGCAAAGGAGGACCTGAATTTGAGCATAGAAAGCAGCCCAATGTGTATGATTTCCAAGGATCTAGTTTCTGCCTGGCTTCCCCTTCTGCCCTATAGTTTGAGCTCCAAGAGGATGTCATCTCTGCAAAGCCAAGTGCAAGATGAAATGTTTGGAGCCCTGTGACTTCTTGTTCTCTATGCCCACTATCAGCAGCAGTTCAGCTCACCCACTTTTTGCCATCCAAAGCTGACATCTTGTGCAAGGTAAGTTATCTGTGTGCTTTCAGTTTGGTGGAGGTGCCCATGCTGCTGATTGCAGAGGGAGTTAGATAGCTCACAGCAGGCAGTTAACTTCTGATTACTTGAGCTCTGGGAAATACTTTGCATGCAGTGTGAGATGTCCTTCTTGTAGTGTGACACAAAAATGCCTGTGCTGGGCCTAGACCATTTTCTTGCTTCCAATCAAATAGTTCTCACTTGAGAACATATATTTCCCAGAATTCTACTACTGAATTTTTACATGTTTTGACCTGGGGACTGCCTGAGACTGAAACAAAATGTGTTCAATGACCTTGATGATTGGTTTTTTGTTTTTTTTTTTATTTTCAATGAATTTCTGAGCTGATTTTGAACCCAAATGCTTGGGGAGCTTAAAACTTACCATGCCTAGTCAGAGCACCTCACACCCCTCTACAGTCAATGATGCAGATGATCCTCAGCTTGAAAATTCAGACACCCAACACCTCTAAATCCAAACTTTTCTTGGAAAACCCACAGAACCTTCCTGTTTGTCCCTTCTCCGTCCTCTTTTCCACTCACACCAAGATGGGCTGATCCATCCTCAGTCTACACTGCTGCCTTCCTGACCCTCTGTAATGGCCCTGTTTGAGGCTACGCTTTGCAAATCTATTGACAACAATGAGTAAAGGGAGGACAGGACTGTGCCTCAATAGACAAAGGGAGCTGTAGTTGTATATTCAGAGTGCAAACATAATTGGAAAAGAAGACCTCATTTCTTCACTACTCCTCCATTTATGTGCCCAGAAAACATTACAGCTCACAAAAGGCCACTGCTCTTCGCAGCTGTTTCATGGCTCCCACGTCTGCCCTTTCCCATTTTGGCTGAAATAGTTATTCACTCTGCGCTAGCTGCTGTTTTTGGATCACGCTAAGACTTCTTCAGTCCAAAACTAAATCTACCCTCATAAGCCACCAACCTAAGTCCTAATAAATCTCAGCAGGTTTCACTTAGCTACAGGCAGAGATATGACTATGTGTGGGTGGCAGGGACAAAATGATCCGAGGGATTACCTGACTTCAGAGCAGATGGGGAAAGCAGTTCCAGTAACATTCAATTTCCATGCCCTATTCGCAAACTCACCTGTCTGAATTAACATCTTTATCACCCTGCACCTCACTGTGCTGCTGAGTACAAGTACACATGCAGAAGAAACTTTCAGGATATCTTTCAGAAGAGAGGCATTTTCCCATGAGATAACTTATCTGAGAGAAGTACAGCTTTGTGAAGCTAGCATTGAAAACTGGGAATTGCCACAACCAAATGAAGCAAGCAAAAGCCCTGCTTTACCTGCTTGTGGTGCACACTTGCTTGCATGGATAAGGCATTTCAGCCTAAGCAGTTTTATTTTGGTATATAGAAGAGACTAAAGCAGACTTTTGTAATAGAAGGTAGGAATTGCCTTAAGCATAGGTATAATACCAGCGTGCCCCTAGTAAGTAATAGCAGTCCCAGTTCTGGCATTAACTCACGGTGTGACCTTGGCCATGACACATCCATGTTATCAAAACTGGCAAGTGCATGCAGGTCCCACTGAAGGGCAGGGGAGCTGCAAGTGCTGAGCACTTTGAAAAATCATATTAAGTTCCCAGAGTCTCAGATTTCCCGCTTCTAAGGGAAGCTATGAGAGATTGCTGCTGAGAACATGATCTGAAGAATACACTAAGATCTCAAAAATGGAAGGAAGGAAGGAAGGAAGGAAGGAAGGAAGGAAGGAAGGAAGGAAGGAAGGAAGGAAGGAAGGAAGGAAGGAAGGAAGGAAGGAAGGAAGGAAGGAAGGAAGGAAGGAAGGAAGGAAGGAAGGAAGGAAGGAAGGAAGGAAGGAAGGAAGGAAGGAAGGAAGGAAGGAAGGAAGGAAGGAAGGAAGGAAGGAAGGAAGGAAGGAAGGAAGGAAGGAAGGAAGGAAGGAAGGAAGGAAGGAAGGAAGGAAAAGGGAGGGGAGAGGAGGGGAGGGGAGGGGAGGGGAGGGGAGGGGAGGGAAAGAGAGGGGAGGGGAGGGGATTTTTCCAATTTCATTAACAGTTCTGCTCACCTCACAGCCAAACTGTGAACTACGTCACACTCCCTAGGCTGTTTTTAGAACATATTAGATAGGAATTCAGCTATGAAGTTAGTATGACCACTGTATTATCTTCAAAGACACTTCCCAAAACAGCACAAAAAATAAAAGAAACTGTGATGAGATAGCTGGCAATGGTGATAAATCTAACATCTTTCACAAAATATCCAAACCTTGTATCATCTTCGCACAGCAGGGAGCAGGGCACTGCCTTGGTGAAACTGGAAACAAGCATAGCAGTGCTAACAAATTTTGTTTATAAACAGCAGGTGCTGGCTCTGTAGTGTACAAGCTTCCCCTGGAGACCTACCCAGCTGGGTAACTGGTAATTCAATCTTTGCTAGCTGTTCATTGCAATGCTGATAGAAGCACGGCCCAAGGGGACCACATAACTTTTAGGCCACTTAGCACAATGTGAAGAATTTTTCTGGAGGGTCTTGATTAGTCTGGGCATATGTGCCAAAGCGAGTATTAAACCTGACACTCACTGGTTCCCCTTCTCCAGATCCTGTGACTATAATAAGCCTCAAATGCTTGTTTTTGCTCTTTGTCAAGTCAAAACTTTGCACCTTTTCTCACCCATCACACAGGAAGTTTTTAGCAGGTCATGTTAATAATTGAGCTGTTCCGGTGTTGCCTTTTGTGACAACTCGCATTGCTGAAAGGAACTACGCATATTAAAATTTGCACCCCGCTTTTATGGCCAAGATTGTTTCTCAGGCTGCACAGAGAAGCTGACATTTAACCTGACGGCAGCATTTCATGCTCCTCAGTTGAACAGAACTATGTGTATAGTGATCAGAGCTGCTCAGGTTTTCCAAAAGGGATTCAAACGCAAATAATTAGTTATATGGCCAAGTGTTAATTTACAGGCTTTGACAGGCATGTTTAGCTATTAAGTGTCTGAGCACAGAAACCAAACGCAAAGCATGCTGAGCAGGGAAGTGACACATCATTGCTATGTATGCCCTGTCAGCTGAAACAGTTTAGTTGTTAGCTGCACACTGATCACAGTATGCAAAGAGTGCTCTGATTTTCTGATAGGAAGAAAACACACTGTAGTGCCATTTTTATACTGCAAAAAAGATATGCCTACATAAAATATAATGGGAGGACAGTGACATGTATCCATCCTGCAAATTCTGAGTTCTGTTTTTGCATCTATCCTGACTATGAATTTTGCGATCCTTTTCTAATTGTCAGCTGTGTGCTTCACAGACCCATCATCCAATGTAATATTTAGCATTGCAGACTTTTTGTTTTATTTTCTCAAGCTCCACCACCTCTTTTTATCTTAGCTTTTACTGTCTATACCTCTCGCTCCTCTTCTGCCCTGGGTACCAGTCTGCCAGCCACCCCCTTCTGCTCAAACCATGCAACCCACAGATCCTTTGGCATGTTTAACACCCATGTCTTCAGTGCACTCTGGCACTACTTTCATCTCACCAGTTTTCTCCCTTCACATCACCCTCACACTTCCCTATTCAGCCTGGGCTCCCTAAGGCTCCTTTTCATTTTTGGTAGACGAATGTTCCTGCTTCATTCCTCATTCACGAAGCTGTGCACAACAGCATGTGCCTGGCACAGTTTTGGCAGGGGCTGTGCACTGAGCAGTGAGCTGCAGCCATTGTTCCACAGCTGCTGGAGCACAGCCGTGTCCTGAAAGCAGAAGGCTTGGGGAAAGCAACTCCAATAGATAAATCAACTACCAGGTATGCCAGCAGCTGGAGAAAAGGGCAGCTGTCGAGCATAGCCCAAACATCACTTGGACAGCTCTTCTGTAAACCAACCTGCCATTTAACATTTGGGCACGGGCATTAAATATTCCACAGAGCACCCTGCCGGGATGGATTCCAGAGGTTCGTGCCTCTCCTTGCTCTGTGCTTGCACTAAACTTGGCTTCTGCTCAGCTGACAGCAGTGCTTCTTTCTGGCTTTCAGAAAGAATGTGCTCCCGTGCATATAAAAAAAAGAAGATATTTTTCTTAGCCCCTGTGCAAGCAGCAGGTATTGCTTGTGATTTGCAGTTCATGGGCCTGAACATGTTTGATAGGTGCCAAACCTAGAGGAATACAAAAAGAAAGGTCTCCTGGCATTGCAGAGCCTGGAAGCAGAGGGAGACATGTAGAAGAAGGAGAAGTTGTTATCTCTGCCTTGCACACTGAAGTGCTTGTAGGGAAAAGGTAATGTTCAACTCTGTGCATCATCATAGTAAATCCTAAAACAACACTAGGTCCCAGCACTGAAAGAGCTCTGTAGTTGGCTTTGCCTTCTGGAGACCAAAACTTAGGGGAAAAAAAAGGTAAGAAAATGTCCTCACAGGGTATTGCAAGGACATAGTTCATGCCAAGCATACTCATCTTATTGTCATCCTGAAATGACTTTGAGGAGGAGAACCCACTTACCCAGAGGGTAACATCAATGCTTCATAGATTAGGTGATGGCATCAAATACAAGATGTATGATCAGACATGAGAGATATGCAAGGATATGCATGTCCGTGAACAAGAGTCCCTCCAATGAAATACTTGTTCTGGATCAGATTTTGCTTAAATGTGAGTTTCTAGCAGAAAGTTGTGCAAGCATGATGAGAGCTTTTTAACTGATTAAACAGAAAACAGAATAATCTGTCTGCAGCTGTAAGCAAAGTCCTCTTTTGTTTCTGTACAGCTGCCTCTAAATAAGGAGATTGCACTGTTGATCTTTGGATTCCTGAATAAATTCATTCCTTACTTTATCTTCAAGCCTGTCTGGCTGGAGGATTGATTTAAGGATAACTGGCAAACCACCATCATTCCATTCTCAAAGAGGCTATGATTCAGTAAAAATGCAAGTGCTGGACCATTCTATAAAAGATTCAAAGCCTCTGTGAGATGCACGGGTCATTTTAAATGATGATAATGACGCTTCTGAACTTGGAAGGGATAATTTTCAGGGTCAGAATATCTCTGGAAAGTGGTCTTTTCCACTTCCTCATGTTTTCTTTTCCCAAGACACATTGATGCCTCATTTCTCCTCTAGGCATCCCTTATTGAAACTCATACATTTCCACAGCCCCCTGAAAATTGGTAGAAAGTTTTATACAGTCCTTAAATTCTCTGTCCCATGTATACTGTACAAAGTCCTGTATTCTGTTCAGCAGTATCTCCCTCTCAGTCAGCTTGCATGGCTGACTGACTAATTTGGGTGTCCCATTGTGGGAGCGTTAATGGTGGGGATGGTCTAATCCATCCTCTTTGCAGGGAGCAACGTATTCATTGGGCCTGATTTGCACTGGTCAGGTCACTAGCGTGTCCTTGTCTGTCATTTGATCCATGCCAGTCCTATTAGTGGCTGTGGTTGACCTCTAGTCACACAATATAACGCACAGAAATAGTGCTCTTTGGTTGTCTAGTAGAAGTTGTAGCCAAGCAGATCCTGGCTGCATTGGTGCTGTGTAAACCTCTCAATGATCTTCCCTTAGCACAGAGGAATAGCTGAATTTCCAGGTCTCCTCATGTTCCTAAAAGAAGGTTCCCACAAATGATTTGATGGCTTTTATTCTGGAATGTCCAACTCAAAATGCATGAAAAGATCATGATTTTTCAGGGTTTTGGATGCTGATGAATTTCATTTCCATGAAATATTAATCCCCACATAGAGCATAGAATTGTAGAATATCCTGAATTGGAAGGGACCCGCAAAAATCAGTTGAATCTATTCCCTTCTCTGAAAGCACAAGTGCCAGATTTATCCTTGGATAATCCAGGAACTGAAATAACCTCGTCTGCCAAAATTTAATTGAACTATCAGTTTGAAATGTCTGTGTGTAGTATTGAGACTGTGTAGAAAATAGGAGCAGAGATAATTGTATTAGCTGGGAATAATGAGCCAGCTTACAGTGTGAAACTAGAAAGGTCGATGTTCAGTGTGATCCATGCTGACATATCCTGAGGATATGGTATTAGGCTGATTCAGCTGATGGCTGCTGAAGGACTGAGACTCTGAATTTTCATTTTTAAATGGGCACCCAAGGGCATGCTCCAGACCATTTGCTGTTTCCTAGTGTGTCTGTTTGTATTCCTCTAATATCCACTATTGATATTATTCCTGCCAGTGCTTGATTCTGCATGGGCAAACCCATTTGTGAGAGGCAGAGCACAAGAGCTGGGCTTAGTGTTGGCAACATCTAGCTCATGGAGATGCTTAGAGATTGACCACAGCTAAAGAAGCATTGACTCTTCTTATTTGCACTCAGATGGTCTTTTTCTTTACTGACATTGTGTTTACTGGCACATTGCTCTCCCTAAAGATCTCTCCTGTGAGAAAGAGGAGAGCTGTAAGGGAGCTTCATGACAGCTGCACCATGATCTCAGAAGAGCCGCAGGCTTTATAAGTCCCCTGTATCCCGGGAGACTGCAGATAGCGGTTACCAGCAGCAGTGAGAGTGACAGCTTTCTGCTCTGTCCTCCTAGCCCCTTCAGTGCTGCTGTGGCATATCCCCATCCCCAGCCTCTCCTGGCCAGTTGTTGACACGGCAGGCCTGGTGTCCAGGGGGACACTGCTGGAGTGGCTGCTAGCGGGGAGAAAGCAGCAACTTCATGCTTGCTTATCCCTTAACGATGTACTTTGAATAAAAGACCATAATGAGGAGTGATTTTATTGAGGCTCTACCAAGAGACTGGAAGTTATGGTAGCTAATTAATAAAAATGTCATTAAAAGGTTTCTTATCTTAGAAGCAACATGGGGTAAAAACTCTTCTTGTTTGCCTGATCCAGTCCCAAGACCAGATCATAAAACAGGGCTGCTTAAGATAATCATTAAAAAATACAAATCCTGATTTTCCAACTGTTTTAAAGGTGTTATTTTTAGGACAGTTCCTGTTAAATGTATCTATGTGCTCCTAAGCACATTAAGGATGAAAAAAGAAACAAATGTGGTGCTTAAGAGATGTCAGCATCCTGGCTGGTAGGACTCTCACACCAAGAGCCAATTCTCTTGGGTTTCTCAAAAACTGAGTAGCAAATTAATTCAGCCAGGACACAAAACAGAACAAGGAGGCTGACTTTGGACCAGGATCCAACCAGACAGCAGTGTGGTTCCTGTTAGCCAAAATCAGGAGCCACAAACCACTCTCTTTGTCTGTGCTTCCTCACAAGCCACTGGGATGGTCCATGGACCATGAGGAGTTTGCAAGCTCTGCTATCAAACTCCTCCAACCATGAACAGTGGCATTTGTTCAGCAGAGACATGAGAGGTGTGTGCACAGAGCTCTATGCTTTCCCTCCCTGATGACCCCTTCATTCTCCATTCTGCTGGGAGCATGGCCACGAGCTGCACTGGTCTGCAGAAGATACTGCTGCTCCATTAATGATCTGTGGGTCCAACAGGCCACAGGCTGTTCTCCTTGGAAATCACAACATACAGAGGAATGTAACATTAAAAATAATCCAGGCATGAGCTGCTGTGGAAAAACAAAACAAAACAAAAATACATAAAACGTCTTCCACACAACAATATCCTTCTTCCTGCCTGAGCAATTTTCCTGGATCTTTTTTTAGGAAGAAAAGTCTGTGTAACTTTTCCCCCTTCCAGGCTACTGAGTAGATCAAAGGTGTGATCCAAACTCCATGGATTTCAGCGGAAAGTTTTCAAGGTCTGCAAATCAGGTCTTGAATGCAAGGGGTAAAAAGTGTGAGTATTCTGCCTTATCCTCAGGGTGAAACTAGACATGTCCTAGTAGTGTTGCATGTTAGTGCTATGTAAGTATTTATCTTCTTTTCCCTGTTCCCCCAGCCCATGAGCAGGTTCCTCCGGTGCCACAGTGGCTGAACCTTTTCCTTTCTAAAGAGGAGCCAATCAGCAGAAAGGAGAATGAGTTGGGCTCTCTCCTGGCAACTGTCATTAGAACTATGTCACAATTGCCAGTAGAACTGTATGTCACAGGAGTGATCCTTCTCCTGGTCCTTGACTGTACAGCTTCACTCAGAGCCCTGAGGTCAGCAACTCTGCCTACAGCAGGACTTTGGGACTAGATGATCTCTAAGGTCCTTTCCAATGTAAGTCATCCTATGATTCTATCGTTCTGTGATTCTTTGACTCCCTAGCTGCATGATGCTTTACCTGTTAACATCATATGACTTTAGATAATGAGCTGTCTTTTCCAGATCTAGCTGAAAACTCAATGTGATTTCTCCAGAGAGTCACCAAACTGTCCATCTGGCACAAACCATTTGTGTTTCAAACTGCCAACCTTCAGATATGATTCTCCAATATGCAAATAATGTCTGCTAGCAATTTTTCAGTGTCTGTCTAATAGATGAGACACTGGTTGACACCTCAGATCAATAAATCTCACCATGCCTATAAGATGTGAGCCCTAGCACCACAACTATTAAAGTGGTTGGATAAAGATTTGGCCATAAAAACAAGCCCACACGCAGGCAGACACAGAATCACAGAGGTTGGAAGGGATCTCAAAAGATCACTGAATCCAACCCCCTGCTAAAGTAGGAACCCTACAATAGGTTGCACAGGTAGGCATCCAGTTGGCTCTTGAATATCTCCATAGACGGAGACTCTACAACCTCTCTGGGCAGCCTGTTCCAGCGCTCTGTCACCCTTACTATATTGAAGTTCTTCCGCATGTTTGTATGGAACTCCCTATGTTCCAGTTTTAGGTCATTTCTCCTTGTCCTATCACTGGACATCACTGGGAAGAGCCTGGCCTCATCCATTTGCCTCTCAACTCCCTTCAGATGTTTATAAACATTAATCAGATCCCCTCTGAGTCTTCTTTTCCTCAGGCTGAACAGACACAGGTTGTGCAGCCTTTCCTTATGTGGGAGATGCTCCAGGCCCTTTATAATCTCCGTTGCCTTCTGCTGGACTCCTAATAGATGCCTGTAGTTTTTGGAATGAGGAGTCCAAAACTAGACACAGTAGTCTAAATATGGCCTAACCAGGGCAGAGTAGAGTGAGAAGATCACCTCCCTTGACCTGTAGGCCAGTCTCTTCTTGATGTAACCCAGGATCCCATTGGCCTTCTTGACCCCCAGGGCACACTTCTGGCTCATGGCCAACCTGTTGTCTACCAGGACCCCCAGATCCTTCTCCACAGAGATCCTCTCCAGCAGGTCAGCACCTAATGTGTACTCATGAATGCAGTTACTCCTCCCCAAGTACAAGACTCTACACTTGTTCTTGCTTCATCAGGTTCCTCCCTGCCCAGCTCTCTAGTCTGTCCAGGTCTTGATGAATGGTACTACTGCCTGCAGGTGTGTCAGCCATTCCTTCCAGCTTTGTATCATCAGCAAAACTTGCTGAGGGTGAACTCTATCCCTTCATCCATGTTACTGATGAAGATGATGAACAAGACTGGGCCCAGAACTGATCCCTGTGGAACAAAGCCGTAGAGACTCAGATAATGGGAGCTGTTTTAAACTCTCTGATTCATTTGAACTCCTGTGAGTTAGACCAGATATGCTCCCCAGAGTTTGCTTTGCAAATGGCTGAGGTGAAACTTAGAGACAATATTGACTCAGCAAGATCCATTTGGTACAGTTTGTGTCTGTCACCACTCTGGATGAGGTTTACCAAAGCTGCTCACTGGGCCTTTTCACAAAGGCAGTGAATCATTTAGCAAAAAGACACATGCTACTGTTCACAGCACCATTTTATAGTGAAAATAAAAATCAGAGCTGTAAGGAAACCCCCTCTTAAACAACTGTAGCACCCATGCAATATTCATCAGTCTAGCTGAAGTGTTTCTGTCTTTTTACTCGAGCCATTAGTTCAGTCCATTGATAAGAACCCATGAACACCCTGGGGTCAGCTGTGTGACTGAGGGAAAGGCAGCAATTCAGTAACTACATTTTGGGTATACATAATCTTCAGAATAAAAACTCTAGGTCAGCCTGTGGGCGTACTGAGATGAGCAAGGATCCCTTGGGGAATGGGCTTTTTCTCCACAGGAAGCCCCTGCCCTAAGCAATGTCCCTGGCTTTGGTTGGGATCACTGCTGTGTGCCCAAGAAAAGGCTGTTGGTTTGGGTTGTCTGATTGGGATTATTTTTGTCACTATTTTTATTTCACTGTTTGGGCTGTACTTGTTTTCATAGCTTATACAGAGCTTGCAGTGGATCTTAGAAATATGTACAGCTGTTTGTTTCTTTTTGTTTTGCTTTTATTATGCAGTCAGTGCTAGGGATCATGCAGCACACAGTGTGGTAAAGGAGCTGATAAAGCTATGGGGCCATCAGCCTGCTGAGGGCAGCTCACTCTGCATTCTTTGGAATACACCACATCTTGCTTGAATGTGGTAACTCAGATTGATATTATTATAATCAACGCAATGGCAATAAACATAACAGCTATTTAAGGACAGTTTCTCTCAGCAGCTTCCTTTAAGTGAAGTGAGGTCCTTGCAAAAACTGCTTCCTGCTGCAAAAGATTCTTCCGAACCACTTCTTCCAACCATGCTCACAACAGACACGTTCCAGATACTCTTAACTCACCAGACACTCCTTGGAAACATCAGATATGTCTTTTGTCAAGGGCTTCTGTTTTCAACAATATATTAATATTTCAGGCAAACGTTTGGCAGGTCTTCAGATGTTGCCAACGGGTCTTAACATCTTTGGAAAGAAGTGAGATTTATGAGCAGAGCTGCTGGGCAGAGAGGTGGACATCAGTGGTGTAAAAAGCATACCTTGTGGTTTTAGTGACGCGTGAAGTGTAATTGCAGATGGTAGTGGGTTGCATTCCAGTCACCCTGACAAAGATAAAAGGCGAGGTGAAGGCTTGCAATACAAATTATTTATGGGAGCCCCGTGTTGAGCTGTGCAGAGCTGCCATGGCTGGATTGCCTTTCAGAAAAGTGCGGTAATACTGGCTGCACTGTAATATTAACTGAACTCAGTTATTTTTGCATGGATGAATAGTGACATGCCAGAAGTACTGCTGGTTGTGCTGCTCTGACCTGGCCAACCCAGGGAGTTGCACCCCTTGCTTCCAGTGTGGGTCTTGTTTAACCCTAGATCCTCCATGGACCCCAAGGACACTCAGGAGAAACTGGCAACCTTTTTTTGTTCTTGATAATTTCCTTCCTTCCTTCCTTACATTTTTTTCCTGCCTAGATCTGGCACAACAGCACAGTCATGGACAACAGGGAGACCTCCATGAACCACCAGGCCATGGGCCTGAACACCCTGCCCTGGGTGGCCCTACTGGAGCAGGAGTTGAACAAGGAGGATCCAGAGGGCCCCACCAGCCTCAGCCATCTTGTGGCTCTGAGATGGGGTGACTTTATAAGGGAGGCCCAACAGTCAGGGCTGCCACATGAGGAAAGCTACGTGCAGGGCCTCTCTCTGCTGAGTGAGGATTAGAAGCGGTGTAGCCCTGAAGTATTTCAAATAGAGAATAGCCCCCAGCTTCAGCTTGAAATTGTTCCTGAGCTGCCAGACGGGAATGTGGAATTTTCATGGTGTAAATCTGGTTGCACAATGCAGTGCTTTTAGTTCACTTGCTGCAAAGTAAATGTACAAAGGGGAAGGAACCATCTGAGTTCATGTAGACACTGCAACCTAAATCAGCATTGGAGTGAGATCCTCAGGCGCCATGCACAGTCTGTGGAGCCCCAGGCACAATCCAGTTGACCCACAAGTATGAGGACATCCTCATTTGTTTAAAACTCACTTGTTTAAACATCCTCACTTGTTTAAACAGTGAACACCACTAAAATAAAACAAGACAAAACCCACCAGCTATTAACTGTAGGAACTAGTGAAGAACATGAGTTGCTCCAAGTCAACATTCAGTCCAAAATCTGCCCCAGTGCTCTTCCAAGTTATCTTCAAATGGGGAAAAGGATCCACAGATACCTTTTTCATCTGCTTTGTCACTTTTCATACACACAATAACCCCCTTACCTCCCACTGTTGGGGGCAATTAGTTAGCTTAGCTTTGCTTTTCTGTCCTTGTCCTTCAAACTTCTTGCAATCCAACTGAGTTAAGCAGTGAGCTTTTATTTGGCTATCGTAATTTTCTTACTCAAATAGCTGTGCAGCACCAAACAAATTGCACAGCCTCCTGAAATGAAGCAAATATGTGCACACAATGGGCTGGGCAGACACAGGGTTGCAGAATAAGGTTTTAAGCAGAGCTACTTAAAGAGTGCCAGTGGATGGCAGGTTATTTGCATGTCAGAAATACACCTGATGGAGACAAGCAATCATAAACACTAAGCATTTACAAGCCTCCTCTCCTGCTCAAAGAAACCTGATGCTCAGCCATGCGGAGAAATCATTTATTTCCTCTCTGTAGTAGAAAGTTCACTGAAATGGAAAGCAGCTTTTACAGATGAGTGCTTGAACAGGAATTACGAACTGCATTTTAAGAACAGGCAAACTATATTCACTTTATCTCTTAGATATTTTTAACTAAATACACTAAACCATCTTTTGCAAGATTAGATATGTTATAAAAATACTCTTAATTGCAATGTTTAGGTGTTGAGATGGATTTAAATGCTGGTTTTTGTTGTTGTTGTTGTTCTTCCTGTCACTTTAGGATCCTCATATAAAGGAGAATCAGAATCTTTATGTTTAAATATTCGTCCAGCTAAAACAGTATTATTTGTGAATGTCAGTATGGCCTCTTAATTTGAAGTACTGAAGATGAACAGTAATCAGGATTGCATTCTAATGCCTGAAAATTCACTTTATGTTACTAAAAGTTGTGATTTATATGCTAAGTCAATAGGCTCGTAAAATAAGACACTAAAATAAAGGTTATATGCACACAGTTTACCTGAACTGCCAGGAGGAGTCCTTGTATATCACATGCTTGCCTGGTTTGAGCCTTTAAGGATGAATTAATAGGTATTTAAGAGGCAAACACTGCTACAGTCTCACTGTAGGACAGTTTTCATCTTGTGTGTCACTGCTGTCCTTGCAGATGGTGGTGACCTCATTCCCCAAGGAACCACTCACTCCCCAGATGCCCTTTGGAGGCCTAAGATTTTTCTTTGTGGCCTCTAACACAGGGAGAGTCTCAGCCCAATCTTAGGGGAAGGAGGAGGCCTTGCAGCTGAGAAGAACAGACATTAAGGCTGAGTCCAAATGGAGATCAGGCCCATCACCTTGTCCATCAATTTCCATGAGTGCCTCACTGTTCTTCACTTCATTTTCCTCCATCTGTGACTAGGCTTCATGTTGTGCAGCTGTGTGCAATGGGATTTTGCTAAATGAGCAATGTAGCTATCAAATGGGCAGGCTGCCATGGGGATAGACACTTTCCCATGGAAATCACTGAGTCTATCTCACGAGTCTATCACCTTCTCCAGCATCTCTTCAAGGTTAGACTTGAATCCCCTTCCTCCAGGAGTTGGCCCAGATGAGTGAAGGAGAGGGAAGAAAAATTCGTGGTACCTGAGCACATGTCCACCCCACACCTTACCTTTAGGGTAAGCTCCAAGCCTTGGATTTTGAGCTCACAGCTTGAGGAAGACACTTATGCTCAGTTCTGGGAAGTGATGACTTACCTTGGATAATATGGATGATGGTGCACGTCTGAATGTTTTCCTGAAGCCAGGGGTCATGATCATGTGCTCAGTGATCTGTTCCAGGTAAATCAGGAAACCTTCTGCACAATTTGAATTCTCACTTTGAGTTATCTGGTGAGAGCTCTCAGATACAGGTTTGGTGGGGGAGGATCAAAACATGGAACTGTGGGGAACTGCTGAGGTTTTGGCACAGTCATTGCGCAGGGAGCTGGCTGAACCCCCTTTCTCCTTGGTAGCTCCTTTGCATTCCCATGCATCGTGGCTAGGTGAGGTGACTCCAGTATTCACAAAAAATGATCATTCTGTTCAGTCTGCTACAAGGGGAGAGAAGAGGCAGTGCGATTTTCATCCACGTGCTTTCAGGAAGACTGATGTTCCCCGTTTGTTTGTTTGTTAGTGAAACATTGGTTTGCTTGGGGAATTTAAGCTATGAAGCAACCCATATTTGGAGAATTAAGTGAGCTTTCTTGTTTTGGCTTTCACTATTTTCTTCTTGCTCTTTTCTTTATCTCAAAGGCCAAATCCACTAAGCAGACTGGAATAGGTGAGGGAGTTTTGGTGTTGGTTTTTGGTTGTTTTTCAGACCCTTTTGACCTGGAGATATAGTGTTCATGTGGAGAGCATATGACCTGTATCACCTGGAGTGCACTCTCCAAAATCTTCAGAGCCCTCTCCAAAAACTGTTAGTTGCTGACTTTGTCCTCATGCCTTGCTTTCACCTGTTGTGGGCATGACTTGGGTAGGTCCAGATGGGAATTTTGGAATCTCAGTCCAAAAGGGTCATGCAAAAATACCCCAAAGTCCCTTCTTGGGGTCTGCCTTATATATATCTCCTTGGTCTACACACTTTCCCAGTACAGTTCTGCTTCTGCTTACAGAGCCCCCTCTTTCCAAGGGCTGTTAGGGTCAGCCACCTAGCTGCGGCCTTGCAGATCTGTCACTAACAATAATTAACCCTCTGCTCATGGCTCATTGCTGCTACAAAAACACATTTTGGTTCTACGTGATATCTTCCATGCAGAGTCAGCACAAGAGAACTGAAAACCTAAGCAGCATGAGATGTATATGGGTCACAGTGGTTACAAATGTTAAGTGCCTGCTTCAGAAATAGGAGCTGGGCACGTCAAGCAGCCTATAAATAATCATCTCTGGGACCCAGGCTTCCAGACACATGTATATGTCACAGAAATGCCTGTTACAGCTCTTTAGCACTTCAGAACTGAAGTTAAAGCTACAGGCACATGACCAGGAGCAAGGGTGTGAGGAGACCTGAGAAGTATAGCAGGTCATGTACAGGATTTGTAAACTGCACTGTAGCAACAGTACCTCAGTGGGACATCTCCATCGGAAGAGTTTGTAGTAGGCTACTTGTGGCCTTGAACAAAGCTGTCAGGTTGCGTTTATCTCATTTTGGGCCAACAAGTACTGACTCTTAAAGTGGCAGCTGTAACCTAGTCTGTCTACAGCAACCCATCACCCTCTGGCCTGTCCCATTTACCTTGAGCACTGTGAGGATGAGCCTGAGATATCAAACTTCTTCAGTGGCTAGAAAATAAAGAAAAAGGGATGAATTAAGCTGTCATTATATATACATATATACATATATATATTTCATTGAAGGTGTGTTAGTGGCATTTGTTATCTCAGTCTATCACACATGGAGATTAGAAGTAGCATAGGGCAACCTGAAGATCAGATGGGCCTCCAATGCTTAGCTTCTCCGGGGGTGGGCCCTATAAACATCACATCTTCCTCTTTCACAAGTATATCTTTTTGTGATTGCTACCTCAAAAATTTGAATTGCTTATTTGTTCAGGCCTTCTCTTCTGTGTTTGGTGCATCCAAACTTTCCCAAAAGGAAAGCTTTCAGGAGATTTTCATGGGGTTATTTGTTTGCCCTTTTCCAGTCTCCTGCATACATTGTTCATTCAAAGGCTCCTTTCCCATCACTACACAGGTAATAAATTCAGAAAAACTCAATCTTTCTTTTTCCCTGCTATTTCCCTTGTTGTTCACCCCTGCCACCACATCCCTGAGTGCAACTGGATTGGTGTGGCTGCTACAGTTCTATGTGGGTCTGTGGTGGGAGGACCAAACCACCCCTAAAAATACTCTTATGAAAGAAGAAAAAAGAATATAAGTCAACTATTTCTCCAGTTGGTTCAGTAGCCCCCACAAACAGTGGTAGCAGTGCAAGAGAACTGGGAACAGGAGCTCAGCAGAAATCTCCGGCTACATTTGGGCCATAGCATGATTTCACTTTTTTTCTCTTGATAAGAAGACATGCAGTCTGCCTGAGAGATTCAAATAACAGGAAGCATTCCATCTCATTAGTAAGGGAACAACATACTGAGAATGCCGTCTGCATGGGGAGTGACATTATTCTGAGCTCAGCCTGGGAGAGTCCTTGTTCGGATGAACAGACCATTGGTCAGTTTATAATGTTCAGATGATGTACTGATCTGTACTTCTAGAGAGGCTTAGGAGGTGTTTATGGAAGGAGGACATCTCACACTAAGGAGAAAAACTGTAGGAGTTTTTCCTCTGAAGTCTTTCCCTCATAATTGTAACCGAAGCACATAACAGGACATATTTTTAAAGGCATCCACGGAGGAGGATTACTGCAGGGGGATGGTTAAATGTAGAGCAGGCTGGTATTGAACTGTGCAGTGGGGCTGCAAGCATTCCTTTTTGTGTTGTTTTCATGCAGCACCTCACACAATTGAGCCATGGACCTCACTGGCTTTGTATTTCTATAGTAATTAAAAATATTTGTTGAAAAATAGATGTGGTCATTGCTTTTAAAAAGATTCCAGTTAGCATAGATTCTATCAGCAAAGTCTCATGTTCTGTGTAAAATAAGGACTTTTTGTAAGACCTGCTAATGAACTCACGTTCACATCCCTTAGCAAGTTAAAGGATGATAATGTTACATATTGACACCTTCTATATCTCATGTTTCTGTAAAAAGGCAGAAGTAGAGGGCTGCTATTAAATTGTTAAATGGCTTCACACAGGTCAGAGTCTGCCATTCAGGACCTCTGGCACCAGGGACTTTTTACCCCTTTCCCTTCCTGATGAGTTCAGTCCAGGGAAGCCTACTGCCTCAGGAGTAGCCTATCTTCCTAGTTGCCACTAAGATTTCTGAGCAGCCAGACATGATTTGTTCCTGAGGTTGGGTCTTCTGAAGCCTTCCAGAGAATCAGAAATCCAGGTCTTTGCCTGCAAATTGTGAAACCAAAGCAAACCAAACTGAACAAAAAGAATGCTGAAAACCCATGCAAAGCACCCCACAGTTTGGCACAGACTGCTGCTGCTGACCTTGGGGTTGCTCTTGCAGAGCCAAACTTTGCTGTCCCTCCCCAGGAGTGGAGTTTCTGAGAAAGCTCTCTTGTGCTTATCAAGCCCTCTTCAGAGGTGCTGAATTGCTGCTGATAGTTCTCTTCATGTGAGTCAAATACACCATTAGGAACTGTGTAAGGCTTTGGTGTTGATTAAGGCACTCCGTGGTTATCCACTGGCATGTGTCTGTCATTATCTGTTAATTAAGCAAAGTAAAAGACCAACACTAGCTTTAAAAACCATCCTCAGACATATTCTTAATACATGTTTATATGCTAGCATTGGCAGAAAATGAGTTAGGTAGTTCTTTTCTGTCTGTATTTGCTCCTAATTTTAGACACTGTCATCTTGCTTCTGGCATGGTTGAAATTTTATGCCATGTCCAACTTACAGCAACCTGTCTACTGTCAGTGCACACCAATGACGACATCTCATGCTATCTATAAGCCTCATCTGGGAGTATGAAAAGGATTTCCAGGAAGACCCTTGGTGGGATGATACAGCGCATTACTGGAGTCAGTGTTGGCCAATATCATTGGCTCTGAACAAAATGTGTATTTTTGGCTGGCATGGGGCTTCCCCACAGTCATTACTCCTCAGTCTTCCTGCTGCAGACCCAGAGCTGTGGAGACTCACTGGGCATGCACAGGTGATCAAGCTGGCATACAGAATTCTGGACCGATCCTTGCCCATTGTCTCCAGTTCCCGATTTCAGAAGTGCCTATGATGACAGATATTGCCACTGCCTAGACATGCTCACCAGCCTGGTCTCATTCTAACCTCTGCTATTGCACTAGTAGGACAGTTGGTCTAGGTGATCTTAGGGGTCTTTTCCAAGCTTAATGATTATATGACTATACAATTCTATGATAAATGTCCATACAGCCCAGGGGCTGGAGGATGGCTGAGTGATTTTTGGAAGAACTACATTATTACATGGTCCATCCGTGGCTTATGTCCAGCCATGCAGATGGACAATTAGTCAGCCCCTTGCAGGGGATGTGGCTTTCTCAGGCTCTCTGATGCTGTGTTGGTGGGCTCTCCTCTGGCACCACCAACTATTACTCTCATGTCCAGCTTGTCTTTTGGGCCATACCATTCCTTGTCAATTCACACCAGTGTTGAAGGCAGGCAGGGAGGAGGGAACCCTAGCCCCAAAAGCAGAAACATCTCCTGCAGGCTAAAGTTCAGATGGCAGTCTCAGCAAAACTTAGTTGAGCTCAACATGTGTTTTTGATAGATGCATTCTTGGAACATTCCAAATCCACAAATCTTGAAGAAAGCTTTATATGGATAAAAAATAACTGTTGATTGAAAATGTCAGTATGTGTTAAAACAAGAGCTGCACTTCTCAGGAAGTAACTGAGAAGAATGCCATTTCCTTAAAACTTTGTTATCCTGAAAGAGGGTGAAGTAAGGTTTACTTCTAACCAAATATCACAAAATATATCCTAATGATGCCCAAAAGGAAAACTAATCATTTGATTAAGTTTCACCTTTACATTCCTCATTATCTACTCTCATATCCATTTCATATTAGTTAGTCAATATTTCTAGAAGCCAAAAAAGTAAAACTTTAGAAGACAATGTCATGATTTATACAGACTATTATCCTTTATTCCTTTGCAATCCACCATACCTCATCTATGTCTAAAAGTCAGTTGTTTTATGTAGCCAAAATTAAGAAAATGTTTTTAACATTGAACCTAATGAATATCTTCATTTCCAGTATCACGGTAGATTCAAGAAATCAGAACTTACAGGATAACAGGTTTTGAACCAGTGGTACTCTGGAGATCATTGAGATGTGAAACAAGTTGAACTAAAGCTTCATCTCAAATGGCTTTAGAGTAAAAAAGTGGTTACAGTTAAATTTTTGTAGACTAGACTATGACTTCTCACCTAATAACAGTATCCATTTTTTCATCAAAGAGGTCTTCTCTATTTTTGGTTACTATGAAAGAAGTTCAAGCCTTACCCCAAACCATCATTGTGTTTCTTTGCTTCTCCTATTTGAGACTCTTCAGATGGAACTGCATTCATAAAGTCAAGGTTTTCCAAGTCTAGAAAAGTCTCAACAGTAAGCACAAACAGTTCTGCAGCCTAAGATCTTGAAAACTGAAAGGAGCCTTTACTGGTTTGCTTGGTAAATACATGGCGTTTTGATTTAATGTATTTCTGACTATCCAACTGTGCAGTGTATAACCACCACTTGTCTCTTCAGTTTTGCCTAGCTGCTCCCTCCTAAACAATTCCTTATTAGAATGCCTCGCAGCATGCCAGGCACTTTGCTTGCCACCAGCCCGAGCAGATGGAAATATGCGTGCCTCTAAGAAATGTGACCTTGTTAGGCTGCTCATCCTTCATGTGTGAGTGAGAGTGATGTAGAGCGTTACGCCCACCGCTTCTCCAAGGATGAGGAGACTTCAACAGCGTGTGTGCATGTCTCCTGGTAACACTGCCTTGATATGATCAACACTGCGGATACTGCTTTTCAGCATTGCCACATTGCTACAAAGCGTATGCTTGTCCCTGTCAGTGCTTACTCCCTCTTCACCTGCTGGAAATCACACCTGAGGGCTAAATGTGGTGCATCAGGGGCTGCTATGGTGGAGGGCAGAGTGTATGTAGCTGCCCTTTTGGCAGTCATTAGAAGAGAAAATTAAGAGATAAGCACAAAAATAGAAAGCAAATGGGTGGATGGAGAAAGAGGATAAATAGATGTTTGTAAATAGCTTTGATCCGTGACTTGATCCTATAAGAAAGTTCTAAAATATGGTGGTAATCTGTTTTGCTTGCGTCATTTTTTGTGGGATTTGTGTCACTTAATGCAGTATACAAGAAAGTTATGTCTAAAGTTTGTGGGCATGACCAAAGAAGGGAAGAATGAACTTATCTTCATCTGACATCCCTTAGATAATAATACAATGGAGAAACCTATGCATCTCTGAAGAAAGAGGCCAAAGTAGTCACCTCTGCCCTCGGGTCTCCAGGCTGTTGCCCACACCGATTTGCCTAGTGCTGTTTGATATACCCTGGGTTCTCTACTGCTCTCATATGGGTCAGGCAGAGAGGACAAGCATGCTGCTCAGAGAAGCTGTGGTTCCCCACCCCCGGAGGCACTCAAGGACAGGTTGGTTGGGGACCTGGGCAGCCAGAGCTGGTGGGGAAAGGGGGTAGGGGAAGGACAGCCCTGCCCACAGCAGCAGGTTGGATTTGGATGGTCCTTGAGTTCCCTTCCAACCCCAGCAATTTATCTATGAGTGATTCTATGGTACAGGAGCTTGAGATGACTGTATTGTTGTGGCTAAATTGGGATACCCCCTGGCACCTCACACTGTGTGAGTCACCTCTGTGTTTGCAATTGAATCAGCTCCCTGACTTGCAGGTCTCTATATCAGGGCTGGTGAATTTTCCCACCAACACCCTAAATAACCACACAGCTCATTTCCTTAATAAGAATAAAAAGTGTTCCTGTTATAACTGTGTGAACTTCAGGCAGCCAGACCCAGCCTCTCTTCTGAAGTGTGCTGTAGGGGCAAATGGAGGGCACTGTTCCCAGATGAATCACAGCTGAAGGCAAAATTTGATGCCCTAGAAGTCCCCTTCTCATTTAAAGCATCTCCTTAGTGGAGGAGTATTGCCAAGTTTGGGAGAGTTCAGGAGAAGGGCTCCAGGGACTCATCCTGGGCAACAGTGGCAGCTCCCTGCTGGCCTTCCTAAACTTTTTGTCCGCACCCCCACACCTCCATGCAACTTCCAGACCCTATTAATCTTCTGCTGGCATTTCTGAGTTCTCCATATGAAGGAAGGAAGAAAATGTACTAAGATACTATCAGGGATAGATGGGAATTTTTGTCCCTGTGTCACTACCATCATTTGAAATGAAATAAATCTGAGCCCTTTCAGCACATTTGAATGTTTAAGACATTGCCTGACAACGGGAAGCAAAATAATTTTGGCTTTCACCCTCTGCCCTTTACTACCAGTGGCACAATTCCACTGATTCATCTGGATAAGGATTGAGCTATCAGAAACTTCATATGTGCTTTCCAGATTGGGTGGTGTGGATGACTGATAGCAGCTCTTAAGAAGTATTAACTCACCGAGCAGTTGTTAGCAGTAGGCAAGTAAGATTCAAAAGACAGACGGCCAGGAATCAGAAACAAGTTAGCACTCAGGACAACTTAAAAGCAAGCACTGATACCCTATATCTCTCCTTTGTTCAGGGCGATGATGAGGTTGCCAACTAAAGCAGGTCCTCTCCTTTTAGGGTTTAAGTCCTCGCTGTTGGCAAATTGTTTTCGTGTTTGGTAAACTGGCCAACTTGTGACCTGATAGTTGCTGACAGGTGAAGAGGGTGCTCTTCTATCCTTGGGACAGTAATCAAAAAATAATAGGCCAGATCCTCTAATCTGATCTGGCACTTCTGAAGAGCTTGGGAGGCAAAAAGGAGCTAGCAACCATCCTGCTGCAAACGGACAGTCAGAAATACCTCTCTTGGACACCCCACCTTGCAGGCAAAAATATAAGAAGCAGGTGGAGATCTGCCCCATGTAGGGCCCACCTTAACCCCAATTACTGTATCAGTGTAAGTGAGGAGTTTTAATCCATAGGCAGGATATACTCTACTGAGAAAGACCTGATTCTGATAGCCTCTGTAGGCTGTGGCTCAGCTTACATTAGATTGCTCTGAGTTCTGCCACCAGTTGTCTGCCATCAGCATTTGTTTGTAGGAGAGTTTATCAGCAACATCTGAGCCAAATTTCTTTGGGAATGGAGAAGAAAGGTGTTTGGAGTTCCTCAACTCTTTCCTTATTGCAGTTGACCCAAACTGCTTGTTTTCTATCCTTCCCACATGGAAATCCCTCTCTGCTCCTGAGAGGGATGTAACATTTCCTTCACTTACCTAAGCTGCTCTTCCTATGAGTGAGGAGTGAGAGGCAGAGCCATAGGGGAAGGTTTCTCTGGGCCTTGATGGAGCTCCAGAGAAGAAAGAAACATCTGTCCTGATAAGGAAATCATTGGCAGCATTAATTATTGCCAATGCCAACTGTTAAGAAAAAGACAAACAACAAGGCAGATTTCAACAAACTAGAGATTAAAAGCGTGCCTCTGGATTGTGTTAATGGCCTCCTGCTGCTTCAGTTTGCCGTGTAGGGAAGGGCTGGAGCTGTGGGAGAAGGGATGGACAAGTTGTTACCTTTAATGGCTTTCTTTATCTATCACAAGGACTGAAAGCATTAATTTGAAAACTGGAAGCTGATGGTCTTGTTTGGTCCCATGCGTTCAGGACCTGGAGTAAAAGATTTAAAGATTATTTAACCACTGGATGAAATGGTGAATGAGCAACGTTGTCAAAGTGCATGCAGCACATCTGGCTGCCTTCTCTTTAAGCCATCTGAGTTTCTGATGAAAACATCATAGAGTAATCCTCTACCACAACAAAGAACTGGGATATGGGTATGCACTCATATAGGAAAGACTTCATTTGATTTTGTGACTGTGTAAATCCTCACTTCCTTTGTCCAGACACTGGGAATCAACACCAACCATCCATATATTTGATATATTGGTTGATATATTTGAAATATTTGATTATTGAAATGAATGTTTAGTTTCTTGGGAAAACAACTGGAGTGAATGGAGACTTCGACATCTAGGACCTTACCAGAGCTGTGGTTCAGCTGACCCAGAGGCCGTTTTCTCTTGGCTTGATTCCTCACCCTTAGCACTGCATCTGGGGGAGCTCTGCTCCTCAGCAGGGCAGCACAGCTGCACAGTTCTCATCAGCCATTTCAGAGGGTTTCCTAAAACACATTTGTTCTATATCTTAATTATTACTTTAAAAAGACTTTTTAAACCGAGTAGTAACCTGGATGTTTCTATTACCTTTTTCCATTTATTTTTCTTAAAAAAAGAATAAAAAATTTTGCAAAACAAGGGAAAAGCATTACTCAGCTGGTATAAACTATTTTGGCACTTGTGCCATTTGGCACTTGATGCAGTTATTATTTATCTGTATTGCCACGGTGCCTGGGAGCCCCGACAGAGACCAGAAACACACAATAAAGAACAGTGTTTCTGTCTTGCAGGTGAGTAACAGATTTGAAGCTAATAATAAATCTTTATATTTGTTTGACAGATCCTTTAGTACCTTTCCGACCATGTTAAATATTAGAATATAGATGAGTTACAGTAAGGATATGTTGAGTTTAATATTCTATAAGATATTAAATCTGAACAATTGCTGGAATATCTGCTACTCATACACCAAATACAACAAGCAGAGGCCTTTTAGAAGTTAAAAACAAGAACTAGATCCTTCTACTCTATCAAACATACAGTGGATAAGTACTTTTATGTCTTTTCTTTAGACTCAGCAATCTCAAACAATGCACAGTTTCAAATTGCCACCTCCCCTTTGTCTGAGGCATGAGTGCATTCTCTGACACCTATCCTGGTGACAGCCTCAACTCTACGTGCTTCTAGGGTTTTTTGGTTTTCTCTCCAACTAGCTGCTTATTTTCTTGATTCTTGTAGGAAAGTAGAAACAAGCAGCACAAAACCCACAGATATTTAAGAGCACTACCCCTCTTCCAATGTATATGAAAGTAATCAAAGGCTCCTAGTGGTTGCGTGATACACAACATCTATGTAGCTAACTCTCAGCTCACTCCTACAAGTCTTTCAGCATTCTGCTGAGCCCAGGGCCCAAAAACCTTACTAAACTCCTCTATATCAAATTAATTAGGAAATTTGTTTTAGAGGTATGTTCCCAGTTTTACCTTCATGTTAGCATTTCCAAACTTTCCCCGGAACCAGCTCTAGTGTTTTAAAGCGAGTGCCATGAGAGAGGAGAGCAATAGTGCTGAGCAAGAACAGGAGCAGCACAAGATGGCTATCTGCCAGGTTCTGCCTCGTCATCCTGAAATCAGTTCTGCGGGAGCTGTGAGTCACTTCCATGGATATAAAAGTAGAAAGTTTATACAAACCCAAGGAGAACTGTGGAGTTTTATTGCCAAAATTCCCTGCTGGCTGCTAGCTCTGGAGTTGCTTGCCTGGTTCTCCATCTCACCCCTGGATTTTCTCAGTCCTCAATTACTCAGTAATTTTCTGCCTTATCTCTAGAGCCATGTTCGTTTTGTCACTCAGGAGCTGCAAGCAAAACAAGCACAGTGACCTCAGGAGGAGAAAAGGAAGGGTGGGTGGATCAGTTCTTGCCTGTGCCAAGTTCATACCTGCACAGCGTCTGACCTGCCAAATGGAGCCAGGGTGTCTCCCTCTGGGGGCCTAGCCAGTCCACACAGCCCCCAGGGAGAGGCTGTTATCTCTGAGATGGGGTTAGGGGAGAGGCTGGCAGCAGCAGAATAGTCTTCAAGCAGAAGAAAAAATGAGATGGGAGATTGTCCTGTCTCTTGGATTAATGGTCTTCACAGGCAAACGTTATGTCAAATCCAGGCAGGAATGCCACGTCATATTCAAGACAGAAGAACAGAGAGATAGAAGGGAAAGTAAGAGATGATTAATATGAAATGGTTGTCTCTGGTCCTTGTGTAAGAAAGAGTCAAGAGGGGAAGGGCTACATGGTGATGAGTCAGACATCAGTGTGATCAAACACTCATCATCATCAACAAACCCCATATCTCTTACCTGGTTAGACAACGGTAGAGCAGAAGACCTATATACCCCTGAACTCAGTTCTGATCTTCCAGGATAAACTCAATCAGTGCAGAAGGAAGAAGATCCCAGCCTCTTTGACTTCAGAAAAATAGAGGCTTTGGCACTTAGTCATATAGCATTTTTGATAGACATTAGGAACAAATACATGAAAGGTTGCATGGAATATACAAGTTAGGGTATGAATTTGATCATTGTTCAGACCTTTGCTGTGCCATGGAAGTGAATGAGGGAACTGTTCTTGGGTTTTTCTCTTTAAATATTAATATTGGAGGACACAGATTATTTTCTTCAGCTGAAGAAGTGATTTAAATTAATATACTGAAAAAAAAAATCCTATTTAATGATGGCTTTACTGAACGGATGAGTTGTATGTTTTGTTTTCTGCTTTTATTGGATTTTCTTTCTGGTTACAAAGCATGGTAACTAAGCTGCTTTACTTCGTACATTTCTACTAATTCATCTTTTCCTCCTGCTTGCTTCTTCCATAAAGTCGTAATCCAATACCTGCACAGCAATCGTCTGCACCGTCTCAGCTAATTACACCACAGTGCTCTGAGACATTAGATGAGGATTAAATGACATGGTGACAGCTTTCTGCTTTGATATTTTTGTTGACTGCTTTTAAATCTTTACCAGTAAATTAGAGAGAATGCACAAAAAGGCCAACACACAGTCCAGAAGGAAAGTGATCAGTGTTCTGTGCATTCACTGTTTTTGAATGGTCCATAGGACTGATTTTTAGTCTGAAATTTCCCTTAAGAAATGGCAGTTGGCTGCATATAAGCTAAATGGAGGCCACAAAGATTTGTGCTGTACCATGGCTGTTCATTAGTCCTTGTGAAATAAAATGAGTTTGCTCCACCCACCGTGTTATTTCTTACTGCAGGTTATCTGCCTGGGAAAGGTATCGAGGGAACAAGGCTTCTGCACTACAAACATAATCTGTCGAAACCATAAACTATAGCAGATTTGGAAAATAGAGTCGTGAAACGGTTCATAATCATGGCCTGTCCACGTATGCTGTTATTTAGAAAACAATTTCCTTTTTCATGTGGAGGAAACTATAATGACATATGACCAAAAGTCCAATCATTTCAGCTACCTGTCTTCCAAAGTGGCTGAAAAGATATATGTTGCCATAAGAACAGGTATGCATCCCCCAGCCTCCAAAAACCACTATCATGTTGATCTAAAGAAAGAAAAGTGTGGTATGCCTGAGTAAGAAATTCAGGAATATTATAAAAGGTCACAGTTAGCTAGGTTTGGATGTGCTATGCAGTATGAGCAGCAGAAAGAATGGCAAATGGGAAGGAAATAGCATTTTGATCTACATCCCTATACTTCTGGTTGCACGTATGAAGAAGACAAAAAAAAATTAAAATAATAAGGGATATGGTTGGAGGAAGCCCACTTGGGATTAGGTATCTATAGGATCTCCATAGGCACATCTCCCCTACAGCCCTCTGTCCTATAACTCACTTCAACAATCAGAAGGTCATGCCTAAGCGCCTGTTGAATGCTGCACACTGAGCATCTCTGCCTGCAGAGAGGGTAGTTTCAAGCCAGCAAGTATATTTCCAGGAAAAACATCTTTATTAACGTATCCACCATCCTTTGGCCTTTTTTCTGAAGCTTACTGCTGAGTTTTTCAAGAGCTGTAAACATCCAGATGTCTCCCATCTCAACTGAGAGAGCTTTCTGAAGAGCTTTCCTAGCTCTCACTTTTGCGGTTCATAGCTGTGACATGAAACATCTTTCATGATGGAAAAGAAAGTCCCTTCATGTGACCAGCAGGCCAGCACTCTGTAGATCATTAGGCAGCCCAGCATAGGAGCATTGTTTTGAGGAACAGAGTGAAAAGTGCAGTAATGGACACTTCTGATCTGGCATATCCTAAATACTGAATACTTGGATAATTTATGCCTATATTTATGCATACATTCCTTGGTGAGAGAACAAAACAAGATCTGATAATGTTTCTCTTAAGCAAGTCTCAACAAAATCATAGCTCTTACTTGACAAGTAATGAGGCTGCTGTTTTTTGTTCTTCTTTTTTGAAGGCTTCATGTGAATTTTTGTAGTCTTGGGTTGTTGCCCTGGGGAATGGAATATAATTTTAATGACTGAATGTACTGTCTTTATTTTGACTTCGAGAGGGGCTGGGTCTTACAAACAAAGAAGCTTCCATGTGAGCAGCCCAGACAAGGGTAGCCCTTTTCATCCAAGCAAGTTGTGCAGTAGGGAGGAGATCTATGAAACAACAATTAAAAACCCTGGTGATGACTGCAAGCTGCACATTCTTATTGTGCTGATGGTTTGTGTGTTCCTTTATTCTTTTCACAGAGGGCTTTCTCAGACAGCACAGAAACCCTGGCCTGTAGCAGAAAAGTCATACAAGTGAAGATGAGAAAGCCCCTGGAGAGCTTCAGTGTAGGTGAGCCATGAGAGCAACCCATACAGAAGAGCAAATGGTAACAGGACACTCAGGCCACCACATGTGAATTCCCCCACTGAAGGAGGGTGACAAAGACAGAGAGCTCTGTACATGTTGTAGTCACTTTGTGGGAAAGTTTCCCAGCTTTCCTCCCCCAGCCTCATACCAAGACCAGAAGACTCAGGACCCCAGTAGACCAAGCATCTCCAGCAATCTTATGGCTGCAGATACTTCTAGGACTGATGGCTGATATGAACTAATATTTTGGGGATTAAAAAACCCCTCTGGTATAAAAGGAAATATTTCTATATTAACTTTGGTCAAGGCTAACAAACTTCAAGTTAATAATCCCTGTTTTCTGCTTCACAGAATCACAGAATCACAGAATCACAGAATCACAGAATCACAGAATGACCCGGGTTGGAAGGGACCTCAAGGATCATGTAGTTCCAACCCCCCTGCCTGGCAGGGCCACCAAACATACACATTTACTAGATCAGGTTGCCCAGGGCCCCGTCCAACCTGGTCTTGAACACCTCCAAGGACGGGGCATCCACAACCTCCCTGGGCAGCCTGTTCCAGGGCCTAACCACTCTCCTAGTGAAGAACTTCCCCCTAACATCCAACCTAAATCTTCCCTCCTTGAACTTGGATCCATTTCCCCTAGTCCTGCTATTGTCAGCCCTTTTGAAGAGTTTACTCCCCTCCTGGGTGTAGGTTCCCTTCAGGTATTGAAAGGCTGCAATGAGTTCACCCTGCAGCCTTCTCCAGGCTGAACAAGCCCAACTCCCTCAGCTTGTCCTCATAGGGGAGGTGCTCCAGCCCCATGATCATCTTTGTGGCCCTCCTCTGGACCCTTTCCAAAATCTCCATATCTTTCTTGTACTGAGGGCTCCACACCAGACTTCAGTACTGGTACAATTAGAGAATCTCACGGTGCAAAAGCTACCAGAGATAAGGAAACCTTGTCTTTTCTATTTTGTCTATTATACTTTTTTTATCTTGCCAATATCTCTTTGAAAGCTATGAAAACATTTGTAGCTGCCCGAGGACTCTGTGGGAAAACAGCTACTTTTTAGCAGTGTTATCTTCTCTGTCTGTTCCTATGACTTCTGTGTACTGCTGTTGTGACAGCAGATCAGTTACAGCTATTCTAGTTCCAAGTGAATTTGGATTAATGGGTCATTTTAAGGCCTTCTCTGAATCAACTGCATGCTCTACATAAGTTATATGTGAGTCAAGGTATTTTATTTTCTAAAGAGGCAAAGCAAATGTTTTCTAGACCAATATATTGCTATATATTTTACCCTACTTGTTCTTTTTCCAGTGGAAAGTGGAGAAGAATGTAGTGCAGGATACCCTGCAAACTTTCTCTGTTTAGCTGTGTGATGTTGATATTTTATTTCAGTTATTTACAGTGTTTAAACTTGGAGCTCAGTGAGGTAAATTGGGAAGCTGGAATTCACAAACATCACTGCAAATCCCATCAACAGTTAAAGACAACAGGTCTGAAACGCTCCTCAGTGTGTATGAAGCTGACTGTGCAAACACTAAACAATCACTTTGGGTAAAAAGACATTTGCAACTTAAAGATAAAGATACTTACAGAAATTATTTCATTTGAGCAAATTCACCTTTATCAGAAGGGTCCTACTGAGTCTCTTGAAACTTCATATCTGACAAATGAGAGGGAAAACCAGCTAAGAGCAGCCCAAACCAACCACGTTCTCTTGATCAAGTACAAGAGCTGAGTTCTGACAACAGGAGGGGCTGTTATGAGGCAACTGATGAGAAGCAGGAGCATGTTTGGCTTATAGCAGCACTAAAGTAAACAGGTAAGAGCACTGGGCTGGATGGAGATGTGTGTCTGTTCTGCACTGCAGAGTGCGATCCGAGATATCTAAACAAATTTCCAGCACATGCTCTTACAGCCACCCCCCTCTCCCACACCTGGGTCTAATTCAGGCATATGAGCAAACTTTCTGCAGCCACTGTGACACAGCCACCAGCGGGAAGAAATCCAGCCAACTATTTAAATGAACTACTGGCCCCAGGGACTCAGCACTAGGCACTACAGTGACATATAATGAACTTCACTATGTGGCTGTGACCCACATTGCCTTGGTAGGAGCATGACCTTTGTTCCAACCTGATGTGTTGAGGCAACTTCTTGATGATAACGCACATCTCATCTGCTCCACAACAAAGGCCATAATCTACCCAGGGAAAAAAAAAAAAAAAAGAAGTACAGGTTCTCCATCCTGAAGGATTTGCCCTTACTCAGAGACAGATAATGATGGCAAGTACAGCATTTTCCTTTGTTACTTGTTCCAGCAAGTAAGTCTTGCAGCTGAAAATATCTGTCACTGATCTGAAGATCTGAATTCACTTGGATTTAACATTCAGCCTGTTCTTTTGAAGAATTAGCAGATTCTTCTTGTCTTGGAGAACAAGGCAGTTTTTCCAGCCTTCCGTTCATCTTGGTGGCTCTTTGCTGTGAGCTCTGTACCCTTTCAAGTCCCTGTGAAAATCAGGACACCAAAATTACTTGCTGGTATCTATGTTGACAACGGAGCTAAATTTAATTCTCTGCTCCTCTGATTATATACCCAGGATCTAGGCTGCTGGCACTGCCCCAGGTAACTGCTGCTCCTTGTCTGGTGTCACCTCTCAAGCTGCCATAAGGGAGGTGTTGTTCTTGAAGATGCTGTTGCCCAACCCATGATGATGGTCTGGATTTTGTCTTGTTGTGGTTCTTTGATGTGTAACCCCATTTGGCCATGGCATCACACCACATTTTGTCTGTAACCCTGCACCTGTTGGAGGGCACACCCAGAACTGCTCATGCATGCCCCAGTCTGGAGATAAGGGTTGAAGCCCAGATGGGAGTCGTTCTGCATCACTGTCCCTTCCTCATTATTGTGCTTCTCTTCATCATTCATCCATGTTGCTAGAAATGTTATATGCTTCTCAACTGAGAAAGTTCAACTCTAATATAAATCCCTGCAGAACAATACTAGAAATGACCCCTTGACAAATAATTTAATAGTTTAAGGCATTTAGTGTGTTGTATTGGTAGCACTAGCCCATGTGTCACACAGAGCTCCTTTAAGGAGAATCCAAGCATATTTCTTCTTCTGTCAAGCTTCTTTATCATGCAAACTGGTAATCTTGTCAAGAAAGGAAATCAGACTTCTTTTTTACAAACAGATTGATTTTCCATAAAGCTCTGTGGATCAGCATTAATTAAACTCTCTGACTCTGCTTCTTCTTCCATTTTCAAGGCCTTTTGTTATTTTCTATTTGCTAATGTGTAATGTCAGGCTCAATAGCTGAAGTTAGGCTGCTGCTGACACAGAACCAGCATGTTTCCCACGCTTCTGGGATCTGCATGGTGCTCTGAGATGTCTACAAAATTACTGTCAGAAAAGGTCGTTTTTCTTTTTTGCTAACACTAATAAGAATTCTCACTCATCTTGATTAGTTTGCCATCTCCCTCTAGCAATTGGATGGTATCACAGTATTTTGCTCCTGGTAGATGGAAAACAGGCTGTCCTGCTTCTCAGCAGAGCCAGCCAGCACAGCACCCAACAGTGCACAAAAGCAATTGCTGAGGAAAGCTGATAAGCTGGTAAGCACAGGTGAACAGCCCCAAGTGCTCTGCCAACAGCCAGCCACGATACTCATATTTTCTCTCGTTTTGCTACACAGTATATGTTCTAATTTGTATTACTTGCTTTTACATTCCCTACATTCACTATTATATACACGTCCATAGGTGTATGCAATCTCACAAGCTTCCACTATTGTTATTAAAATGTTAAAAAATTACATACACATTATTCAAAACTCTCTTGATTGCAGGAGTGGCACCTTATAGCCCTGGCTAAGAAAACTTTTGGATATTTCACTTCAGTGCCTGTTGATGCATATTCCTTATCTAATGGAATGAAAACCCCATTGAAGCTCTACTGATTAGCTGTCTTCCATTGCTGGCTTGCTCAGGGAACACATTTACACAAACTCCTTTTTTCCTCCCCATTGAATAGTTGTGAGCCCATAGAGTGATTTTTCAGCAGCTTTTCACATATATACTTACCAATATTAGAATATGTATAAATATGAAATAATTACAAGATAGATGAATTAATGCCCTGACTATGCAGAAGGATCTGTAAGATATCTAGCAGATAACAAGAATACTGTTTACTTTAGCGCACTGCCATAATTTAATTAATTTCATCAATTAGTATGTACTTATGGGCCAAACAAGCATACTGTAGAGAGCAAAGGAGAGTGACTTTAGATGGTTTTGCCAATTGGAGAGTGCACTGTATGAGACCATGTGTCATTCATTTAATTTAACGTATGATTAATAACTCCTTAACATGATTAGCACTTCTCTAATTGTGATTGACAGGAGAAGTAGCTCATCAGTCTTTCCACATATGCAGCTTCATTGACTGTTTAAATGGAAAAGCAAACACGTTTGGCAATCAGCAGTCCAGCATTTTGGAAAGTTCCAGAGGCTCTTCCAGCAATATCCCAGTCAATCTCTAATTACGTCTGACATGAGTGGTTTTACCCATATCCCTGTGTTGTTTTTTTAAAGCTGGCATTTGGATCTCGTGTTGAGATGGTCTCCAACAGGTGGCCTTTCCCTGGACAGCTACCAAGTGACACTGGTGACAGCAAAAGTCTGCTTCTGCAGATGAAATATATGAGATGTGACAGAATCAAAAGGCAACATATAGTGCAAGGGAAATGTATCCAGATAAGCTGTGGTCGGTTCTCTTTTTGTTCCAGTTTTCTTATTCTTTTTAAAGATGAACTTATCTGACCTCTGCTCTTCTCTTGAAAAGCCCAGATTTACCCACTCACTGACTTCAGATTTAGTCCAAGGGCATTCAGGAGGCAAACACTGTGTTAATTCTTTCCACTAGAAGATTCTATGTGCTGCAATAAAAGTGTTTGCTATAGAATGCATTCTCTCTTTTAAAAAATAAGCTCTTGCTCTTCAAAATTTACTTCTTCTTATAGGCTTTCTTTGTACCACATGGTGAAGCCAATGTAGCTTTGTGGCTTAGCCCTTGTGTAGGGCCTTTTGTTTAAGGTGACTTTATAGGAGAAGAAGTAGGCTTCTTTCTTTCTGCTGGGTTGCATACAGCCTCAGGGGTATCTCAGAAACTGGCCTGACACCCCAGGCAGTGAGGGAACTGCAGAGTGCTCAGCCCATCTCTGGGCTGGGGCTATTTACTCCCTGTCAGAAGGTTTCACTCAGCCAAGTGGTCGTAAACTCGTCCCTTTGGTCTGAGCACCTAAAGTTGTACTGGGGGAAGGGGGAGGTTGTAGGTGGTGGCTGGCATGGAAAACCCAAGTGCAAACCCTGCCTATTTTTCTTAAAGTTTGTAAATCCAGGGGTTAGGCGAGATAACCATTGTGATAATAACATAAAGAAGCATTTAATATTGAGTGCTTATACTCTAAGGGCACTGCTTTAGCAGAATGAAAGGCCTTTAGACCACCCCTCAATGGCAGTGTCTATTGAGACCAAACCCCATCTTTACTGCAGCGCTTTCTCTGCAGTACTCGGCTCCAGATGAGGGTGAATGTGAAGTTACAGGTGAATGGGAACTACTAAGTATGAAAGGAGAAGCAGATCTGCCCTCTTGTGTGCAAGGCATCTACTGCATCTTTTTCTGAAATGAATCTGAATTTACTCTATGTAGCAATAAAAGAGGAAGACATATCAGTGTTATAACATTAACATGAAATGAAAAACAAGAAAAGAAGGAGTGAAGGCTGTCATCCAAGATTTAAAGGGGATTTCTTCTGATGAACTAGTTGGTAAGTCTGAAGGCAGTAGACTAATGAGAGTAGCATGGACAGGAGAAGCTGTTCTGAATATCAAGGCCATCAAACTTCAGGATAAGAAAGTATAAGTAGTACAGAAACCTCTACATAAATCTAAGTGCCAGGGAAACTCAACCAGCTGCAAAAATATTTCCCATTAAAAGTGAGCCTTTTTCTTTTCTTTTCTTTTCTTTTCTTTTCTTTTCTTTTCTTTTCTTTTCTTTTCTTTTCTTTTCTTTTCTTTTCTTTTCTTTTCTTTTCTTTTCTTTTCTTTTCTTTTCTTTTCTTTTCTTTTCTTTTCTTTTCTTTTCTTTTCTTTTCTTTTCTTTTCTTTTCTTTTCTTTTCTTTTCTTTTCTTCTCTTCTCTTCTCTTCTCTTCTCTTCTCTTCTCTTCTCTTCTCTTCTCTTCTCTTCTCTTTTCTTTTCTTTTCTTTTCTTTTCTTTTCTTTTCTTTTCTTTTCTTTTCTTTTCTTTTCTTTTCTTTTCTTTTCTTTTCTTTTCTTTTCTTTTCTTTTCTTTTCTTTTCTTTTCTTTTCTTTTCTTTTCTTTTCTTTTCTTTTCTTTTCTTTATGGATGAACATAATAGCTTGAGCACTTTCATTGCACTCATCACAGCAGTAAAGGATTGAGAGAAGTTTTGGGCTGAGGTAAGCATATATTGCTAGCCTCAATTAAAGCTGAAAGGGACACAGGGCAGCTGACTTCACAGGGCTGGTAAGATCAGGCTGAGCTTTCATGTCCTCCACTCTTTCTGTTTCCTTCTGAAAAATCATGGCCCGCTCCCTTAGTCCCATACCTCCTCAAATGCCATACAGTAGAGAAAAATGAAATGATAAGCCTGGAAAGCTTGTCAGCAATATTAAAAGACAACACTCTTGGCAAAGAAATGATAGTGCAGCATGGAGTGTTTTCAGGGCACGGCTTGGTCTTGCTCCACTCTAGTACTGGCAGGTCGAGCGGTTGGTGGCCTTACAACTCACTGCTTGCATTCTGCAGCACTAAAGAAGAATCATAGAGTAGATCACAGACTTACAGCCCAGTAGAGCAATTTGGTGTGAAAACTGCACACACTTTTAGAACATGGGCCGCAGAAAAATGTTTATTTGCAATTTGTCTCTAGTGCTCCATCAGTACAGTACGTCTGATGGCATCCCTTGTTCTCTTCTTAACAATGAGAAAACAATTATAGTTTTGGCCTATAGATAAAGCAAGATGCAACAAAATGAGTAAACTCTGCACCATATAGGAATTTCATCATACGTAGGAGTGATACATGCAGGTTAGTACACGTTCTCACACTCTCATTTCAACAGAGTCCATGTAAGTATCCCAGTGAATAAAGCAATAAAGCAATGTGTGAACTGGACTACTTTACTCTGCAGCAAAATTGCACCAGCAAAAAATGTGACTCCACAGACCACAGGTACATGCAGTATCATTCCATTATAAGAAACCCTGGCCACCTTCCCAAGGCCAAACATGAATACAAAAATGAATCAAGTAAACTTTCTGCCAGTAAGAGAAAAATTACTATTCTGGTTCCTTCTTTGTTAATGGCCAACTGACCCATGTTAAATTGATTATTGCAGACTTGGGGGACTGTGTCTTTTTATGCTTGTTTGTGTTACTGAATGGTGTAATTAGCCTCTGTCTGACTTCTGAGGTTGCACTTTGAAACAGAAATGATCTTGAAGCTCTGTCTCACCTGTGCTGAATGGCCAGAGTAGGGGCAGTTTTACAGGCTGCAAAGGGACATGTCTGGGAACACTGTGAGAAGGACAGATCAGACGTTCCCAGTTAACCAGTTATAATTAAAACAAATAACTAAATAATTGACTCACAAATGCCCTTTACAAAAGCTATTTAAACATTTGGTTATCTGATACATTTATATATACATACATATGCAGATGTATCTTAGAATGGGAATTTCAGAGGAGAAACACATCAGCCAGACTGGATGGAAGGAGTGAACTTGTTTGTAACACATTGCAACCACTGTGACTCTTATTGTTTGGTTCAGGAGGGAGTCCCTGTCCAGCAGACAGCATTGCTTGCCTTTAGTCTATTTTACTCTGTTTCACATTTTGGATGTTAATTCTCCCAGCCCTGTCCTAAGCCACCTCCTAGGCTCTCGCCTGAGATGTCTAATGAACTCCTGTGGCCCTTGCCCTGATGACTGGGCTAACAGTTAAACCGAGTGTCTTCCATCCTCCTCCTATTTCTTTCATTCCTGAAGGGCTGAAACTCATGCACAGGCTAAGAAAAGCACTCACTTTTCCCCTTCTAGTTGTTTCTCAGGGCACTTTGAAATGGCAGGCACAGGATGTATATAAAGTTGCTGCAAGTAGGGGTCTAACTTGAATCCTGGATAACAGAAAGCCTTCTAGTCCTTCCTCAGCAACTCCATAGCCCCAGGGATTATGGAGGAGTCAAGATATCCTCAGGAGACCTTTGTGCCATCACAGCGCTGATGCTGCTGCTTGCTATTGCTGCAGAGATATCTGGCTCCCTTACCATAATTACATTGCGGATGCTTTTAGTGTAACTTTGAACTTGTGTATTTAAAAAACGAGAGGAATTTGCAATAGAGTCAGCACATGGCAATATCAGAATGACTAATAGCCAGCAGAGGTTAATGTCCCTTAGCTTCCTCACAGGCCATCAACCCCTAGAGCTGATAATTAATTGCCTGAAATAGCCTATGCCATTGTCATTACTGCTTAATTATTCAGATGAAATGAGTAATATCAATGCTAGGACTTCAGTCTTCATAAATGGAGAATTCTGTCTCTTTTTTTTCCCCCCCACATTCTATATATTATTTTTGTCACCACTTTAATAGATGCTGCTTCATGCCTTTTGAGCTTTCATAAAGGTAAAGACAATTCTTATGTATGGGATAGCATATAGAACAGACAAATAACCAGCTTACGTTCAGTTATTGTTGCATGACTGAACGAATTAACCACAGAAATCAGTCATGGCAGGAAAAAAATGAATGAAAATGAACTTATAAGAAGAGCTACATCTAAGCCACCGAGCAGATGCAGAGTATGGCATAGCTCTGCTTTCCAGACCCCAGCCATGGGGTGCTCTGACAGGCACCTGAAGCCAGTCCAAGTAAGACAGCTCACAGTCAGGGGTGCAGGGAGGTTTGGATCCAAGGTTTTGATATACTGCCTTAAAGATCACTTCTCATCAGCTGATTTTCATATCCCAGTGCATGCTCAGATTCCTGAAGCTTATTCTGATCATGTGTAGGTGTTGAAGTTGTCCATTATAAAGTATTTTGCTTACATTCATTCAATAACAAACACAGATGATAGTTCTTTATGCCTCTCATCCGACAGCTCTTCTGCCAAATGCAGATTGGCAGACCAAGATCTTGGCTTAGGAAATCTTTCTGTCTGATTAAATTTATGGTCACTGTCTCTTCAGCTGCTTCTTTTATGAACAGTGTTTTGAGTATGTGTCTCTGTTCCTGTTTATGTATCTATGTAAAGGCACAGAAGCCATGAGTTAATGTGTGATATGTCATAGAGCCTGTTGTCAAAGGATGCTTCTTTTTGTCTTTTGGGGAAATAAGTCTCATGTGCATGAGAGCACCTTAGTCGGTCGAAGAGGAAGCTGCCATGCATGTGGTGTTCTGTAGGATTTCATGTTAGCACAGGTTTGCTTCTAAGTATAGCACTTCTTTCAGACTCCTCCTTGAGAGCAGCCCTGTGGAGAGGGACCTGAGAGTCCTGGTGGATGAGAAGCTGGATATGAGCTGGCAGTGTGTGCTTGCAGTTCAGAAAGCCAACTGTGCATTGGGCTGCATCAAAAAAGGGGTGGCCAGTAGGGAGAGGGAGGTGATTGTCCCACTCTACTTGGCACTTGTGAGACCCCATCTGCAGTACTGAGTCCAGGCCCGGGGCCCCCAATACAGGAACGATGTGGAGCTCTTGGAGCAGGTCCAGAGGAGGGCCACCAAGATGAGCAGAGGGCTGGAGCACCTCTCCTGTGAGGAAAGGTTGAGGGAACTGGACTTGTTTATCTTAGAGAAGAGAAGGCTCTGGGGAGACCTCATTGCGGTCTTCCAGTTCTTGAAGGGAGCGTTTAAATAGGAGGGGGTGGACAGTGATAGGACAAGGAGGAATGGTTTTAAACTGAGACATGGGAGGTTTAGGTTAGAGATGAGGAGAAAATTTTTCACACAGAGGGTGGTGACGCAATTAAACAGGTTGCCCAAGGAGGCTGAGGATGCCCCATCCCTGGAGGCATTCAAGGCCAGGCTGGATGTGGCTCTGGGCAGCCTGGTCTGGTGGCTGGTGGCCCTGCATATGGTGGGGGGGTTGGAACCAGATGATCGTTGTGGTCCTTTTCAACCCAGGCCATTCTATGATTCTATGATTCCTCTGGACACTGGTATGTGAGTGTCTACGTTTTGATGTACAACAAAATACTGTGTGAGTCTGTCAAGAAAAGGAAAATAAATCCTGAGAAATGGCTGCAATATAGTCATGGTTGCACTGGTAAGATAAACAGCAGCAGGCCATGGGCTTGAGCACTGTTCTTCCAGTTACCCATGCAACTTATCAGTAGCATTTTCCATAAAGATGTTTGGCCAAGTCAGACCCCTATACAGTGTCTGGACACAGTTCAGAGGTTGGAATGTGCAGGGACAATCCCAGCGGAAATGTGGACTTGGCTAAACAGGGGATTTTTGAGAAGGCGAAGGAGAGGTCGTGGTTTTCAGCTGCTTGGATATGAACATTTCTACTTTGCTTCCAAGCTGGAACCAGCCTCTTCTCCATTTTGTGTTGAGCACAGACATAGCATTGAGAATCCTTGCCCTAGTTTCTCACACAATAACTTCTGCGCTATCACCAAGTAAGACCAAATCTTGACACTCTTGTTTGTTGGGTTTTGGGGTTTTTTTGCTCCGTTATTATTTTCATTTTAAGCCCTCTTCAGTGACAGGGTCCCTGGTTCAAAGAGTTCACTGAAAGAATGAAGAAGCAATACAGAAACTAGGAAAAAATGGGTGAATTGAGAGGAAGGAGAATACCCCACAGCCCTGTGATTGCATTCTCTTGACAGCTCTCCTGCATTCTTCTGTACACCTGCACATCATGGACATCTTTAAGATCTGGTGTATTATTGCTGCCATATTACTGCAATAGCTGTCAGGCCCATGACAGGTGTGAGCTTCAGAGGGGAGAGGATAAACTTTTTCATGCATGGTGAGCTACAAAATGGATGGCAGAAGACAGAGAGTGAGAAACAGAATTAAAAGATGCTGGTGGCTTTATTTGGATAAAGTGCTGGAAAGGGGAGACCGGAAAGGTATTTTCAGGAGCAGGGCTGCACAAGGTCTTGATAGAGAAATGGAGATGTTTGATTTTTAAGCTGTGTGCTGGAGGGAATACAGGGTGGAAGCAAGAGGAGGCAGACATGTGGTGTATTCAGTCTAATGGAATCTATTCCTTCCCCAGAGCAGGGTCAGCAACTGAGAAATTATTTTGATCCAAATGTGCACGTTCCTTTCTTTCTATCAAATATGCTGCTGAGAAATCCCACTGTCTATGGGATTATTAAGATTTCCTTCTTGCAGCTTCATTTATATTTGCCATAAGTCTCTGTCCTTGTTGCACAGTTCATGCAACTAATCTTGGTGCTGCCCCAAAGAGAGCCAAAATCATGAACTGAGAGGTGAGATGGTGGTGCCACAGCTTGTATCCTATTGTAAATTGGACACAATATGTAAATAGGATCCTTTCTGACCAGCCAAAAGGCTACATATACCATCATCCAGCATGTCACTTCACAGGATGGGACATGTCGGGCAGGCACATGTCATACATGTTCTGATGGGTCCTGATCGGCAGCATGCTGCCCTACCACAGCCCAGCATCCCAGTTGTCTCCATGCCCTGGGACCTCTCATGTCAGATTTCTTTCCTAATCACGTGCTGTCCCTTGCATCAAGCAGAAAGAAAGTTGACAGCACAGAGGAAACAGGAAAACTTTCAGGCTTCTACTTTCTCCACTGAATTAATCATCTCTGACAGTTTTGTGGCTTCCTATGACCCTTAAGTTTTACTGTCTGCTAACACATCAGGCACAGATTTCCCTCTTTCTTTCCCCTACAGCAAAAATTACAATGATCTTTCTCAAAGCTGACAGGGACAGGGCTTATTTCCAGTAAAAGGGCATCATACTTAGCTACACAGGGTAAGTGAGGTTAGAGAAATAGGTACATGGGAATAATGACAGCACCGAGGGCAGCAGACTTTCAATTCACTTATACAGATGAATGTAACAAGTTCAGACACACACATTTATTTTTTTTTTCATTGCTCAAAAGGAAAAAAAAAAAAAAATAATTCACTACTTGCTCTGTTTTCTCTCTGTGAGCACTCCTCTATTCTTCTTAACCTCTGTGCTGCAATGTGGCTAGGCTGTGTACATGCAGATATGCTCCCAGCCCTGGGGAAGATCCGAGATAAGCGGAGAAGTGACATACAAATGGCAAGGAGGAGAGAGCGATCTAATCGACTGGCTGCGAGCTTGGTACAGTGAGATGGGAAAAGCACACAGAGCAAAGGAAAGCAGGTTTCCACCGGGAGACACATACTGCTCTCCCCCTCCTTCTGTTTGTCCTTGGCTTCTCACTCCCTTCTCTAAGCCTCCTCTGTGCTTCCCAGGCTGAGATGGCACTCAGGGATTGCTAACACAGGGCCTGTGCAGGTTTGGGTTGGTTTGCCTGCTTTCTTGTTCAGTTTGCTGCCTGTCTCTGTCTCTCTTTGTGGCCCCAAGGTCAGCACACAATTTCTCCTTGCCGAAATTGGTTCCTCTCCTGTTTTGCTGTCTGGTGAATACCTGACACCTGATGATGGTCTTTGGATTTTGACTTTCCTGTATATCTTCCATACTGCACACAAAGATGAAGAAAAACTGGCACTCCTCCCCCCCCTCCAAACCCTCCATCTCTCCTTTTCTCACCTTTAAAGCTCTTGCCAGGTGCCAAATCTGAACACAGTAATACCAAAGCATTTACTGCACTCCCACCTCACTGTGTTGCCCATCTGCAGGTGGGGTGAGAGAAGGCAGAGCTGGAAGTAGCTGCTCACACTAAAACACTTTGATTTCGTATTCCAGATTCCAACCAGACCTCTGTTTTTCAAACTCCTTTTTTTAAAAAAAGGAATGAAGTTGAAGAAAGCTGAGTGTCTTTGTTTCAGGACAAGGTAAGTTTTTTACACCATAAAGTGTGAACTCTTTTCATGGCCCTCCTATTTGCCTTGAAAATAGTTTGGAGGGGCTGAAACAGCTTCAGGGCTTCTTGTCTTCTTCCACTATTCCTGGTTAGCTAGAAATGAGGCCAAATCTGCCTGATGACACTATGCAGTCACAGCAGCAATGTGGCTTTGGAAGTATGAGCCAGTGGAAAGCCAGGCACTTGGCTGAGCATACCCACTTCTCTGAGCCCTATCTCTGTATCCACTTCTCACTGCCAGACCCGAGGAGAGCTGTCAGGCTGCAGCTCCCCACTTCACAGCTCTCTGAGGCAGGGGCTGGGACAAGGCATTGAGCTGCACACTCATCCCTGGCTCCCAACCAGACCACTGTGCATGGTTGGGTGAGTCTTCAGACCCTCCAGCACCTCAGGCTTAAAACAGCTCAGGACTTCTCTGCAGCCTGCTATAAATTCTTTTGTCTGTATTCATCCTCCTTAACTTTGTGTATGAAACTGAAGTGGCTGATAAATGGCTCATTCCTCTCAGCATCTCCATTTGTGGTCACTGGAAGTCCATACCACTTGCTGTAAAGGGCCACTGGGGCACATATGGTACAAAAAGCAATATACATATATATTTTTATACAGACATAATAATGACTTCAGATTTGGACTGCCTTCAAGCAGATGTGAGAAATACGGTGGTGGCTTCATATCCATCTGTGGGAAGTACCATTTATCCACAATGAAGCTCTTCCCAACCACAATTTAATTGCAATGAACTGCATATTCTCTGAGTTCTCAGAGAAGAGAATGGATCTGTTTGTGGCTGTGCAGTGATGCTTCTTGAGACCACATTTCACTAAAAGCTTTGTTTACCTTCTCAGGGCATGAGTAATAAAGATTTGTAAAGCAGCTTGTGAAGAGGCTGCTTCTAAACCATCCATCCTCATTAATTTAAACCCAGAAAGCTTGAAAAGGCCACCTTCACTGACCCAGCTCAAAAACCCAGAAATTTAAGCCAAGGAAAGATCCTGTGGAGGTCGATAGGCTTCAGTCTGAGGCTGCTAAAAACAGGCTGAGGTGCTTTGGCAGGATGAAGCCCTGCTGCCAGGCCCAACCAGGTGACCCAATTTCTTTGCAGGCCTCTGTAGGGGAAATGTACGCTCTTGCAACTCGTCCCCTCCCTTCCATTACATTAATTCCAGGGCTCCCACATCAGACATCATAGAGAAAGGATGTTGTTGCACTGATGAAAGCTTGGGAAGCCAAACCTCAGAGCCTGGGCAGGAGCATGGCAGCAGCCATGGCTGATACTAGGCAGTGAAACTCCTTGATTGCTGCTTTTCCCAGACAGCTGACTGAAGACAGGAGTAGATTGCAAGAAATATTTTCCTATACCCAGCTCTGGCTTTGTTATGCAAATGTGTGCACAATACCTGGTTTCCATTCTCCACAACTTCCTCCTCTGTAATGCGCAGTTAATATTTATACATACTTAATGATTGCAGATTTTGTGTGTACACACTTCTCCGTGGTTCTGCAGATTAGTTAACCTAAGGATGGCCGGATTCTGCCTTGCCTACAGATGGGCATGGCCACAAATAGTATCACAGCTTACCTGGCGCAAAGGGCGTGGGCAATGGAAATTAAACTGCATTTTATGAACAAAGCTTTCAGTGCCAAAGAAGTGTATAATCACAGAATCACAGAATTGTAGGGGTTGGAAATGACCTCTAGAGATCATCTAGTCCAATCCCTGCCAAAGCAGGCTCCCTACACCACATCACACAGGTAGGCATCCAGGCGGGTCTTGAATATCTCCAGAGAAGGAGACTCCACCACCTCCCTGGGCAGCCTGTTCCAGTGCTCCGTCACCCTCACTGTAAAGAAGTTCTTGTGCACATTCGTGCGGAACTTCCTATGCTGTACTTTCATCCCATTACCCCTAGTCCTGTCCCCACACACTACTGAAAAGAGACCAGCCTCACCACTATGGCTCCCACACCTCAGGTATTTATAAACCTGGATCAAGTCCCCTCTCAGCCTTCTTTTCTCAAGGCTAAACAGACCCAGTTCGCTTAGTCTCTCCTCATAGGGGAGATGCTCCAGGCCCTTCACCATCTTAGTGGCCCTCCGCTGGACTCTTTCCAAGAGATCCCTGTCTTTTTTGTACTGGATAATCATGAGTATATTAATTCAGAGCAAGAGATTTGATAAAACAAAACACGGTAACATATAAAATGGGTGCATTCACAGCAGTGAGCACCCCAGAAGGGGATAAGCACAGCCATCCGTGTCCCTGATGTGTGCCTGACCATCACACTGTTTGCATGACTGTGTTCATTCAGTGAATGGAATATCATGTAAGGATGCACTTAGGGCAAATTCAATGCTGGGTAAAAATCCACCGGCAGCTAAGATACCGTCTGATTCTTAACGGGAAATAATCAGTTCTTTGTAAGAAATAGGAAATGCCTACTTTTGCATGATCCTTCTTTCCGGCAGGGCCCTGCAGAGCCCCCTTTGACCACCAGAGGTCAGAAGCAAAACATCGCATCCCCACCACTGAACCCTCATTTCCTCTATCGCTGTCCTGGAGAGGGAGAAGCAAAGGAATCAGCAGAAATGCCGCTTCATTCACAGAGAGGAGGATGGAGACAGTAACACGAAGGACCGCAGGCGATGGAGGCGGAAGGTGGCAAGGTTAGCGATGCGGCCAGCAGCCTGTGGGCATGGGAACTGGGAGGCGTGAGGGAAGATGGTGCCCTTCATACTCCACTGAATATAACATGGGTTTGTTGACATTTGCTGCCCTTTTGTATTTGCTTATTCATGAATGCTAATATAGGAAACTTTCTGTGTTTTTCAGGAACGCAGACAGAACCTAAAAGCCTCATCTAAACCTGTGTGGATATTCAAAAAAAAAAAAAAAAAAAAGGCATTTGCAACTTTCCTGCAATAGTGCTTTTATTCTTTGCAAACACATTTCTGGAACACTAAAAAAGCATCTGAGCATAATAAGCAACCAACAGAGCGAATTTTCCCAGCCGTAAAGCCTGGATCAGCTCACGGGTGAGAAATAAGACCATGTGATCTCACTGACCAGCCGTAAGGCAGGAAAATTGGAAAGGCTGCAGAAAGCTCAGGGTGGAAATCGGCTCAGATATATCCATACTGTAAATCTTTAAACAGTTGTTTAAGCCATGAGCTGTAAACTCTGCACAGACCATTTGTAAAAGGAAATGTGCTTTCCCAGACAAATTACTCATGGCATAACTTGACCTTTTCTCTTTACCTGTTGGAGAACAGTTGTGGGTTCAAAGAAAGGACGGGGCATGGCAAAACAAAACGATCATTTCTTTTATAATTCAGAAAGCATCAAACCAAGCAACTGTGCTGCAGAGAAAGCACCCTGGCTCTGCTGCAAAGCACTGACGTGTTCTGGCTGGAGCTCTGTGCACTGTCACTTACTGGTGGCCAGGATTAGTCATCTCCTGTGAGGAACACACGAGAAATGGTGTTAGACAAAAAAAGAATGACACTAATGAGCCAGAATGTCCCAATTCCCTCTGCAGTTTTACAGCTCTATAACACACATGCTTTCACTATGAGTATAGAGGAGTAATTATATTCATATTTTGCAGAAACAGTTGCTCAAAGAAAGTTCCATAGTCTGTTTTTACTAAGGCATAAGGCTCTTGAATAAAATTAGGTTTATTTCTCAAAATTGGTAAAACACGTTTCTGAGCAATGACTAAAAGTGTGCTTCATCTTGCAGTGAGCTATTACATACCACTCTGAAAGAGAAGTTTATTACTGAGATCCTGACAGCTCATTAACTACCTTACTGTGCTATAATAAAACTCCCATCACTCTATCTTCACAGCATAAGAAAAGATAAAATGAGCAGACTGTTTACATATTGCATTTGATCAACAAGTACAGAAACACAGGCCCCCAAGGCTCAGTTCGCTGCTGCAGGGGGGTTGAGATGGGACCTGGGAAATGAATTCCTTCTGCAGAAGAAGGTTGTCCCACCAGGGCTCCTCCCCATCTGCCTTTCTGAGGCTCAGATGCTAGGGATAGCTTCAGAGCTTCACCTGTCATTATTCCTATTATCTGACCTTAGTGGGAGGTGTAAAACAAAATCAGGCTTGATCCTTATAGCGCTCAGCTGCCTCCATCAAGGTCTACTCAACCACCACATCAGTTAGGATTTCTTCCTGCCTCCCCATGTCAGGGGCTGATGGGGTAAGCAGTGATTTCTGAGACAGCCAGATATTTTTGTTGTTTCTAGCAGTTCTCCAGAGGAGCTAGAAAAGACCTTCAAGATCATCAAGTCCAACCACCAACCTGACCTACTGAGTCTCAGACAGCTTCCACCTTTCCCCATTTGCTGATCTTGATCCTAAAAATCTCAGGTAAAAGAGACTTGGAATTTTCTAAGATTTAAATGCATCTCCACTGATGCAAATCAGACCATTTATTTTGCATCCTCTCATAGCAGACAGAGAGGGGTTTGATCTCTCTCATTTCTGTGATAACCCTCAATGAACTGGTGACTGGTTTCTGTCCTTTCCTAACCCCTACCCTCCAGTCTTTCCCAGAGTAAGTACAGCAAAATCCTAGAATTTAAGCACAAGTAACATTCTGTAATTCTCCTATCATACTTCATTTTTCCCTCAGTTCTCTTTGCAGCTTGTCATATCTGTCTCTAAAGTGTGGCTATCAGCCCTGGGTAGAGTAACACTCTAGCAGAGACCTTATCATTATGGATCAGAGCATGTTAAATACTCCTGATGCCTTGCACATGACATCCCTGCCAGAAAATCCAAGAATGGGAGTTTCCTTTTCTGCAGCACCATCACACACACATTTTTTCATTTGTGAATCACAGTAATTGCCAAATTCTTTTCCACTTTACTGGTGATTTGCTGTTAGTTCTTTATTGTGTATTTCTGTATTTAAACCTTATGACTAAAGAAAGCATTTTGCGTTTCTCCCTACAGACCCTGAGTCACTTCTCCAGCCTGTCAAGATCATTTTAAATGCTATCCCTGTCCTTTGAAATACTTGCATCCTTTTCCAGCTTGCTGTCATCTATGAATATCAGAACAATATTTTTCATTCTAACTTGTAAATTGCCTAACATGACTAAATCTAAGACAAATCTACACCAAGCATTATTAGAAACAGAACCCAGATTGACAAAAAAAAAGCACCCAATTCTGCAAATGTTTTCCCTTCAGTGTATGCGTCCACTTATAAGCTAGGTGTCTGAGACACTGTCACAATAGGTAGAGGCAGGAGAGCTATGTTGCTCATCTGCAAGTAACTACGCAGTGATCAGGTGTATTTATCTCCAGGCTCCCTTGGTTGCATGGACTAATGGCTCTGCTCAGCTGTCCTGAGGTAGGCACACAGCAGTGCCCTCAGGGAAGCCTTACAGGGCAGGCAGGTCTGACACAGGAGGTCCACTCCACTTTGAAGTTGTTGCTGGAGGTCAGCCAGGAGGCATTACAGGTGGTATTAGCACCTTTATGTGGACAGAATCATTAAGCCCTGGATCTCACTACAAAGGAAACTGAGAGAGCTAGGTTATGTGTGGACACCTACATGGTAAACAAGAAAAATATCTCCGTACCAATCACAAATCTGAAGCTGAATATTGTCATTCCTATCTTCATTTTTGTTTGGGGGAATGCCACATAGAACAGAGTGCAAAGCCATATGAAAGTCAAAGGAAACCAAGTTTGTTGTTCTCCCTGGGGCCAATTATTTGGTCAAAGACTGAAATTGGACTGGTTTGATCTGATTCTTTTTGATAATCCCACCATCTCTGGTTTTCTGTCTTTATACTATCCTTTAGGTTCTCCTGTGGTCTTTTATTAATAATTCACTTCAAGCCGCAAATTTACATTCCCCGAGCTCTGGTTTTCAGGACTCTTCCATACCTTTAAAAAGAGGTGCCGTACTTGCTATTCTGCAGTTCTCTGAGATGTCCTGTAAGTTCTTGAAGGTGATTGTTGGAGAATCAGAAATGGCTTCATTTAGCCTCCAAGTTTTTCCAGTTTGTGTTTGCCTGAGTGCCACCAAACTGAGTAGCTCTTTTTACCTACATGTTATTTAGCTTCTCCTTTTGCAAGTTCATTCTGCTTTTATTTTCTATTACTGAAATTCACTGTGGTAAGTATCAAGTCCCAGATATTCTTTTCCTGTGATGGCTGAGACTGATGAATACTTTGACTATTGTTGTCCTTCTCCCTTATAAGCTGTTGAACCTGTGCTCTCTTTTCTCCTTGTTTTCTTGTATTCCTCCCCACTTCTTACTGTTTGTAACATGTTTTACATCTTGGTCATTCTGAATTTAATATTACGCACTATGGATGTGATGACTAGTGGAGAAAGATTGTTGTTCTTTCCTGAGGAGCAGGTGCTGGAGTCAGTTACTATCAATATTATCTGACAACAGTATGAAAACCAATGATGTGGGTTTTTATCTTTAGTGTTATATTACTGCTTGATTACTTCAGCAATATACATGAAATGGTGTATGAATGTTCTCTCTGCAAGATGTGCTGAAGAAGTCTTTACATGGCAATGGACTATATGAAGCAAAATTGAAGGATACGGGCAATACCCCTGATGTAATCATCTTTAGTCTTGCATCTTTGCTTCCAGCATCTGCTTTCAGGTCGTTGAGATCATTTTGTCTTCACATTTTCCTTTATACTCATCTCAAATAGCAATCCAGACACTATTAAGATAGCTATTAAACAAGGTCACGTTGGGAAAAAAAAGAAAAAGATTATTAATTAATTTATTTTATTCTGGTTAACTCCAAATATTTATTCAAATTATAGAATTTCTGAGAGTGCCCAGCACTAAAGGACAGATGTATTTGCAAAGGGCAAGTAGCCCGTCATTCGGCACGGTTGTGATTAAAGCTCAAAATTTTCTTGGATGCAATCTTTTGAACTCCAAATCATGGCTCACATGATAGATTGATGCAGAAAATGTTTACACTTCATTATGTTGAAAGATGATGGATAAGTTTGCAACTGCATTTGATCAGTGAAGTGTAGGAACAGGTCAGATGAAGTAGCAGAGAGAGCAGCTGGAGGAATGAGGACTGAAAGTTAATTGTGGCCAAGATTAATTTCCTTTCTTTGGCTGTGTGGGAGAAGGGTTTGAAATTGTTTGGAAGGTGTTTTTAATTTCAGAAGACAGTAATGGTACTTAGCACTGCACATGACATTGGGCACATAATTTTAATCTATAGATTGCAATGCATTTTCCAAACACTGTTGTTAATCTTCTTGCTAAGCTTCAGAGCGGGAGGCCTCTAGTAATTTAGTGAGCTGTTGCTTTGCCCCTACTTTTCCCACCAGTCCACAACAAAGAATCAAAGAATCATAGAATCATAGAATCATAGAATCATAGAATCATAGAATCATAGAATCATAGAATCATAGAATCATAGAATCATAGAATCATAGAATCATAGAATCATAGAATCATAATCATAGAATCATAGAATGGCCTGTATCGAAAAGGACCATAATGATCATCTAGTTTCAGCCCCTGTGCCATGTGCAGGGTTGCCAACCACTAGAATCACTAAGGTTGGGAAAGACCTCTCAGATCATCCAGTCCAACCAGCAGCCCACCCCCACCATGCCCATTGACCATGTCCCTCAGTGCTCAAGGTGTGAGCAGTTCCAATTCAGAGCCCTACTGGCTTCACTCAGCACTTCTTTGGAGCTCAGACTCAGAAAGCCCCCTCCCCTCTTCCTGTCATTGGAGAAAACTGAAAATGGGTTCTGTTCTCCCTGGGGAATTATTTTGCAGTCCAAGAGACCAGACAGCACCATAGCCTCTCTTGGATAAGCATTAGTTACTTGGCAATTTGCTTAGCCTGTAGGACTCTGAACATGTAGTCTCCTTGCAAACTGTTCAAATATTAGAGAAGTCTGTCCACAACCAGATGGAGTCACATTGGAGTATCTCTCACCACTTCTTGGCACTGTATCAGAATGAGTACCCTGGTATGTAACTTCTCTCCCATCATGGTTTTCATGGTGAGGAAGCCTGGGTGAGCAGGCCTGATGGCACCTTCCACCCACATCCCCAGCCTGGTGAGCGATGACCTTGGAGCATGCACTAACACCTGCCATGCAATTCCTTTGTGCATCTGCTGTGTGCAGAACAAACAGGCATTTGCACATGAATACAATGGGGAAAAAAAGAATAAAATCATTTCCTATCAGGTACATGCAAAGTGGAAAATATCTCTGCTTTTTGGCTCAGTAATGTATTGCTTTCTTATTGCTCTTAGGCATTACAAAATTCCATCATAAGAGATTTTCATGGTCTGTTCCATAAGAGCACATAAAGCATCTGGTCAACTGGAGTGTAGTATCAACTCTGTATCCTCTGTATCCCTTAGAAACCACAGGTTAATTTCTCACCCACTGAAAGCAAAGGCAAAATTCCTGTAGACTTCAATGAAGCCAACACTTTCTACTTGTGCCTTTGTCATCATTAAGCAGAAGCCATTTGGCTTTAGACACTGAGTGTCTCATCATTCTGAACAAGCTGCCAAAAGACAGGAAAAAAAAGACAAAGAAAGAACCCTTTATTCAATCACTTTCATTTGTTAGGAAATCTTGAGTTGTACACAAACCTTTCAGTTTTCTCAATATGCATTCTGTCAGTTCTGTCAGTTTGTCTCCTCTGAGAGAGCCCAATTATGCATGTGCTGCAGCCACATTTTCATACAGTCATTCCACAAAGTAACCAATTTCACATTGTGGTTGCAGCATATCAAAAATGCCATTTGCAGTATTTACAACTATTGAGTATTAAGAGGGGCATTCACCGAGTGGATGAGCATCCTTACAACTAGCATTTGTCATTTTGGGGTACTTCTGTGGAGAAGGGATTTTGTATAGGGATGGGTAGCTGCATGCTGATGTTAAGTAGGATGATGACTTCTCTTGAGAAACACAGTCAGATGTAGTCCTGATTAAATAGCGCATCTCTCAGCATCCAGTAATGGCGTAAAAGTTTCAAATAATATTTGTCACATCAAACTGACTGGAGCCAGCATGGAGCACAGATCCTGCTCATGCTACACGGGCAAAATAGCAAGAAAGTACACAGGAATTTTGGCTGCACTGTGCCTCCTTCCATCACATGGCTTTGAAATCTGAAAACTTAAGGCTTGACAGCAATCATTTTTACTCATACTCTGAATGGAAAAATAAACACACATGTAAATGATGATATGGCAGTGTTCAAGAGGTGCCTGGATAGGGAGCTAGAAGATATGGTTTAGGGGTTTTCTGTAGGTGTGATAAAGGGAGGACAGTTGGACTAGATGATCTTATAGGTCCTTTCCAACCTTGATTTTATGATTCTATGATGATATCTCATATTATTCTGACGTTTCTGTACATTCAGAGTTCTGAGCATTTAAATAAAAAAGTGCAGAAAATATTCAGAGCGTTACTGCACCTAAGAAGCCCAAATATTGAAAGATTGCTGAAATAAGGTATTGCTATTTTAATAAAACCCTGTAAGAAGACTCGCTACTTCTTCTATAATTCTTTTCACTCAGTGATATCAGCATGCCTTACAAAGAAAAGCAGTATTAGTACTGCTATGATAATTACCATTATCGTTAGCCAACAAGAAACATGTGTGTCTGCACCGTGAAGATGAACCCAATCAATGAATGTGTACAGAGCAGAAATACCTATAAATATTCATCTGAGATATTATTTTGGTAATACATCACATATCAACAGAATTGAAGTGATTTTTAGAAGGGGTGAGGGGAAATTATTTTCTTCCAGTTTAATCGCTCAATACAGATGACTGGTGATAAAGGACAATGGCCTTAAAACCAGCATTAATCTTCGCATATGATTGATCATTTAATTGTAGAAGATTTTCTTGTCTCTAAATAATCGCTGGTTGATACAGAATTGTACTTGAAATTTACAGGGTAAACACCCATCACGTTTTAGACATCACAGAATAGCCAAAGATATAATTATCTGTTCATCATTGGTATTGTTAAGCATATCACGTAGGCACTGAAAATAAATCCCCAAATACCAAAACCTCAAGCAGCATCCTAATTGAAATGAAACAACCTTCCTACACAGGTTACTGAGTAACTTAAAGTTAATATATTTAGCTGCAAATGTTGCTCTGTGTTTAAAAATAGAAGCATGATCTGATGTTTTGGGGTAAACTATTATGTCGCTGTGAAGAAAAGCTGTCAGAATGGGAGGAAACAAAGAAACAAACTTCAGTAGTGGTATTAGTAGACTATATTATTATTTTTGGATTAGGTGTGAGTGATGGGTTTAACATTTACGTTAGAGATCAGCGTGGAAGGGTTTCCTCCAGTTCTTCTCGATCAAAAAATGGCCCCTTTTATGACCTCTCTAAAGAGTGATGTGTAGACAAGTTACGGCTAAATTATGTGATACTGCTAAAGCTGTTGGAAGATAACAAAGGTTGTTGTGGGCAATGATAAGTTGCAGCATTCAGTAGAGAAATCTGCCTTGTTCAGATTTTGCCACCATAAAAACAAAAAACAAACCAAAAAACAAACAAACAAAAAAACATTAGAGAAATAGGAAATATGTTTGGGAGTAGAGCAAGTGATTACCTTGTTCAGCCAAAATCTTGCCCAGAATGCAGTTGGTAACCATCTGCCTTTGTACTATTTGTCTGCAGCTCTGGCTGTGCCTGACCTACATGTGACTCTTACGAGCAGATGTGTACCAGGATACAACAGATGAGAGAACTTAAGCCCCTGCCAAAAGGACTCCACACATATTGGGAGGGATGAATACCAATAAATCAGGATCAGATGGGATTCATTGTATGGCTGTTTCAGAGCAGAGAAACAGTTGAATACTTTTATCTATTAAATGAAACAATACAAGATTTAACAGTAATGTGTCTTCCTGCTGTATTTGTCTTAAGCCATAGCACAATGCTTGTGTCCACATGGGACCTTTAATTTTCAGGGCATTAAAACATGAATCACAGGTCTGATGCCTGCAATTCAAGATCCACCAAAATGACATTAATTCCATCCTATTACCTCCCACTTAGCTTGTATTTATACTTCATTTAACTTGTATGAATGCGTGACTGAGGAATAACATCAGAGTTTGCAGGCTTAAAGTATATATTTAAGATATTTCAGGAACTGGATAAGAGAGGGGAAGGTGATAATTGGAAGGATTAAACACAGAAGCGTTGAATGCACACGTGTTGGAAGGGAGACTCAGGATGTACATGGAAGATACGTGATAGAAAAAAACAGGGGAAGAAATTCTGTGCTGTCAGCCAGCATTACGTAGAAATTGACATAACCATGTGTTGAGTTGGTATCCCATGTCTCTGTGATGCAAAGCAGCCTGTAACTGTTAAAATTGCAGGAGATGGCTTTCTGTGTTAGGTAGTCGTAGCTTGGTCAGTCAGAGAGGGCCTGTACTGAGAGGTTTTAGAGGGACAAGTGTTAAGAATGAAAGTTACGCCTGTATATGGGACCGAAACTTCAATTTCATTGTCCTTCTAGTATTAGGTTTATGGTCCTATACAATTATTTCAAATGTAGTGTGGTTTAAATGGTTACAGCTGCTTCTAAAAAGCCATGTATGGGTTCATCTGACCTTCTCATTAGCATCATAGAATACTCCAGGTTAGAATACCCCACAAGGGCCATTGAGTCCAACTCCTGGATCCACACAGGACCACACAAAAATCAGACCATGTGTCTGAGAGCACTGTCCAAATGCTTTTTGAACTGTGGCTGCTTAGGGCAGTGACCCTGGGCAGCCTGTGCCAAGGCCTGAACACTTTCTGGTGAAGAACCTTTTCCTAGCACCCAGCTTGACCTCCCCCTGACACAGCTTTGTGCTGTTCCCTCGGGTCCTGTTGCTGTCACCAGAGAGAGGAAATCAGTGTCTGCCCTTCCGCTCCCCTCATGAGGAAGCTGTGGTCTGCAATGAGGTCTCCCCTCAGTCTATTTATGCAAAGAAATATCTTTCTCTCATCTAATATCTGGGTGTACTACATCACCAGTTAATTTATCATGGACAGTTCATATGCATTTGTATCAGCAGGATACATGATGCAGTTAGCTACGAGATTCTAAACAGGAACACCAGAATTTTTCTTAAGGAAAACAAGTGGGCAAAAAAACAGAAGCAAAACTGATGAGAAAATAGAATACATTTGATTTAATAATGCATGCATCTTTTCAAAGGCAGCTGAATAAATTTAGAACAGAGGGATTTGTTTCCTTTTTGTATTACCGTGATTATTGGTAGCAATAGTATTAATTTAGCTCTGTTATTTTAATCCCAATATGTTTTCAGAATCAGAGATAAGTGTTTGGTATCCTTGAATGCAAATGAATGCTGTAACACTTCGAAAAAAAAAAACCAAACAAACAGAATTTCCTTAACACTGATTTCTTCCCTGCATTAATGTGCTGTAACAAATCCCTGTATTCCCTCCTCTCAGTTTAGTTCTGCACCTACTGCAGAATCGACTGAGATCTTCAAATCTAAATGATATTATCTGCAGGGTGAGCTATCCAGCAAATTATGTTACTCTGTAGTCAGCTGAACAAGGTTCTCCCCAGAGCTCTCACCTCCAGGTATTTGGGCTCTCAGCTTTGTCTGTGTGCATATGGCCCTTTCCCAGAGATGCATGGGAGCTGAAGAGTGATGCTGCTCTCTCTGCACATGTTTGAGGATCAGAAGAGAGCTAGCTCTCCAATTGTGCTGTTTGGATTACACCTTCTCAGTCTCTCTGAGTGCTGGTGGTCATGAGGTTTTGGTTTATCCTTTCTGTTGACAGATGGTTAATATGCAGCTAATACTTGTGTAATGCTTCTGGTACCTGCCCTTGGTTGGTTAAGTGGCTATTTCCTAGGGGCTCAGCTCATTTGAAACGTGAGGTAAGAGGGACTGTAGTGTCTCATTCAGAAAGCCCAGCCATTTTGCAGCTGAGAGACCTCCAGCAATATTTTAATCCTGCATTTTTCACAAGGACTACAAGGCCTTCTAGTTAACCTGATATTTAAAGTAAGTAGCAGCAATTTGTAGAACTCTCTGATAAAATTATATCAAAATGACAGTCTCCTTGGCAGAACAAGGAAAAATTGTAATGCTTTATTCTGCACTAATGATTCAAGAAGTATAAGTAGACTTTCAGAAATAAGGTTACAGAAATTAACTGTGTGGTTCTTATTTACATTATATTCTTGTAGGTTTCAGTACCACCTTTATGCTTCAAAATGTACATAAAATCATGAGACAATACACTGACTGCAGTGCTGAGGAAATAATCCTTCTTTTTCTCTTGGAAGTTTGCTTAGAGGGCTAACCCTTATGCTAAGGGTGATGCACCCAGAGAAAGCACAGCCTTATCTATGCCAGAACATTTCTGACTGAGCCCCAGCAACCACGACCAAACCATTAAAATGGGTTCAGCAAAGTTGGTGGTCCTTGATGTTTCATGGAATTTGGGCCAGACGTTAATTTCTGTTCTTTCTGAAAGACAGGTTGCATTTCACCTCAACTAAATACAGGGAGCTACAAAGGAGATGTCTCTGTCAGAGCCCTTTTCCTACCCACTCTTTTCTTATCAGCAGAGAGAAATGAGTGCTTCTCACTTGTGATTCATCTTGTCCTAAGGTAATCACTCAAACCAGATCAGATGAATCATGAGCTAGAAATGCATGTTTCTAGCCATTAGTCTAGGAAGGGAATCCTAGTTTAGCTTAGGTGGAGGCATCTACATGGCAAGTGCCTCAGGTTAGGTGAGATGAATGCTCTCAAGTGTCTCTACAGTGATTCTATGTCCTTGGTAAACAGGTATGATTTGCCGTAATAGAGGAAGTCTCCATTCAGAACAGGATCTTCCCATGTCATAGTTTGCTACAGGGCACAGTCCCTTTCTTTCTGGAAGTCAGAACAAAAATAGGGCAGCTTTGCCTGCAGTGATAAAACTTAAAAGACAGAAGTGCTCTCCATAAAAATTTAGGGATGCAATGAAATTACACCCTGCTTCTCTACCAAAGGATTCATTTTCTGTATTCCTGGAAGGAATAGAAGGAAAACATTGTGGTGATTTAGAACAAAGACCCTTTGTACCTCTCTGCCGTGTGCTTATTTTGGGATTGTTTTTTATTTTCTTGGTCGGGGATTTATTTTATCTGGGAATGAGGAAAAACAAAACAAAACACAACAGTAACAAAATATTTTAAATGGATTGATAAAATCCAGATGCATCTTTGAAGGATAATAAAAGTCTCAATTTCCTTTTGTTTACAACATATACCCTGTACAAAAAAATAACCAACGAGAAAAACAGAGCTCACCTCCATACTTCTGTGTCTCTGGAAATGTGTCTGTACTTATTACTGGCATCTGCTGCTGGTGACAGAACTTGAGTACAATCCAAAAGTCCTGAATAACACTTGGCTTTCTTTATTATGGTAAAAAATTGCATTTGCAGGCTCATGGCAATTAGCAGAAAGACTGTATTTTGTTCTGTGTGCCCTTTACTTGCAGTAATCCAATATTGAATTGCCTCAGAGGGTCTCAGCAATAACTGGGTCAAACTCTCTCATAACTCTTTCTGCTCGACCTGGAAAATTGACACTACCATCAGAGTGCACGATATATATGCATACCATCCAAACACCGTGTGTATTTCAATCTAGCACTCGGTTCTCTATTTATTCACCCTCCTTTAATGATTTATTTGAAGTTTGTCTATACCTCTATTTTTCTAAACCTATTTAGCCTCTAGATAAAGACCACTTAGCTGCTAGCAGAAGCAAAATTCATCTTCACGCAGCATTTATAGTGAACATGTTCTAATTAAGTCAGTTAAAGTAGCTATCTGCAATTCAGCATGTCTGAACAGTTCTTCATTCATCAGTGATCTCCTGTAAACAGTCAGGACATCTTGACCTTGACTGGCTCTGAGTGTAGAAAATGCAATATGACAGAGATTCATGGGCTGCTTCTTGGCAGTAGGGTGGCAGTGTTTTAAGCTGCTGCTCCAAGTTGTTCCCTGTCACTATTGGCAAATGACAGCTAATGGAGACGACATGGAGACTTCCTGGCAGGAACTAGGAGGTAGGAGTGGGGGATCTCTGTAGAACTGGAGACGTGAGGTGTTACAACATGGAGTCTCTATCTAAAACTTGGTAAACGTGGTTGTTCTACTGTAAAAATAGACCCAGATTTAAGTGGTGTAGTCTTCCCCTGTGCTTCTATACCTGATTTTGCTTTATTTAGTTTTACTTTTATACTGATTCTTAAGTTCTCGAAAGTTAGTGGATATTCAACCAAAGCTTCTTCGTTATCACACTTCGAATGTTTTACTACCCCAGTGAGCAACATTTTCCATTTTGGTCGTAAAGAAAGTAAACATTTTAGTAAATGTTAATATCTAGGCTTCTGAACCAGCAGAACAGGTTAAACTGAATAATGGGTTGTTTGTATGCATGAAACCAGGTGGACAGGGAAGTATTGCTGCACATGTTCCCACGTTTTGCCCAATGTCCAGAGATTAAAGAGATCCCCAGAATATGTGAAATCCAGAATTCATTCCTGCAACAACCAGAATGGATTTGAACCCACGTTTACTCCCAGTAGTTCCTAAATAACAGGCTGTGTAATGAAAGGATACTCCTGTTAATGCAGCTCTTCTTCATACCTGAAAACTACTGGCATCCTGGTCTTACAAGTCCCAGATGAACTCCCTGACCTCCGCTCTATCCATTTTTCTCTGCCACAGGCAGAATTTATATTTAACCCATGAGTTTTTGTACAAAGCAAGCACTACATTCTTCACTTCCTTCTCTGCGTTTTGAATGATGTCTGTATTTTGTGCTTCATTTCACGAGGGATTAAAGTCTTGAAATAGATTTGCTAGGTTTTCCGTCAGCCTGAAGTGATAGTTGTAATCATTTGCTTCTACAAGGGAAATTTTTAAAGTTTCAATCTTGGCTCATGTTTTCTAGCTGTTGTTTTGAAATTTTTCACTTTGAAGGATGAACTTGAGAATCAATTCTTTAAAAAATCCTAATTTCTCTTTGCTCTGTTCATTATACTATCTGCTGTCAACTGCCTTGAGGTTTGGTAAGGTTTCAGACGCTGAATGTCCTTGCCAGTTGAGACTAAGTTTAATAATTTAACAGCTCTTTCAGTGTTCAAAGCCAGGAGAGTTTGAGCTGTTAAGCTTGCTAGTTGTATTTGTACAAAGTCCTATATTATAAAGGAGAGTATGAAATGTTCACAGTTTCCAATCTACCAAAGCAGCCTCTTTGCATTCTGCTCCTATTCCCTAATGTTAAAAACTGCTAATTAAGCAAAATGAGCTCAGCTACAGCATTATTAAAAGGAATTTTGCTTAAAATTTCAGAAAACACTCCAGACAAAAACTTTGAAAGTGAGGTAAAGTAAGATAAATTTACTCTAAAGGATAAGGACAGTGATATAATAGAGATATAATCAGTGATAGAATCTAGATAACTTTGCCGTTCATGTGCACATTGTGAATATGTTTCCTGCATCTCATCCCACCAGCAAGAGACAGTTGAGGACAGGTGGATTTTACAATCCTATCCCTACTCCACTCCATGAAAGCTAAGGATCACAATGAAAGAAGCATATTTTTCATGCAGAGAAATCACAGTTAGATATTTCCTCCAGCAGCATATTTTCCCTCTCACTGATTGGCTGAGGATACATCTCCCTCTGAAGGGTTGAAGTTAGGAAACAATGGGGATCCAGAGAGAGGTAGCAGCCTCAGGCTTTTCTACAAAGAAGTCTTGATGAACATCCTGTGCTTTCCTATTTTTATCCCCATTGTGCTCAAAAAAATTCATAAAACTCCCTATTAAACTAAAGCATGAGAGCAGCTATAGGCAGGAAATGAAGGTTTGATGATATTTGGTTAAAGTTACGACCAGCCTTTTGAGGTCTGTGGATAGTGCGATGAAAAGTAAGACGTACGTGCATTTGTAAAAGAAAAACACACACAGATAAACAAAACAAAAGCAAGCAAACAAACAAAAAAATAGATTTTAAAAAGCCCTCACTGAAAACTGTTTGCATGAGGTTGTTTTTTTTTCTAATAAGAAAGAAGCAATGTGATTCTGCTTTTGATCCCATTGTCAAGTAAAGGCTTCTGCTAGCATCCCCCAAATGCAGTAAATTAACAGCAAAATAAATGAAGATTTGGAGCATGGTGCTACATAGAAATGTTGCTTGTGAAGGTGATATTTTCTATGGCCTGAGTGGGTGAGGCTACTGAGGAGTCAGTGTGTTAGCACACATGTAAAGGCCTTGCACCATTTGTGAGATCCTGATGTCTCCCATCCTGCCTCCATCAGCTGTTCCAAAAGAACAGAGCTCTTCAGAAGCCCAGTGTTACATCTGCCAGCATTACATGCTCTACCCATCCACAGACATCAACCAGTACTGGACACTTGTGTTTAGTAATAGGCTTCCAGAGACACTGGGGTACCACTGATTCTAATGGTACTCAAGATACTTTGCATGCCATCAGCCACCTAGATGGAAGTTCCAAAAGGCTGGGGTCCTCACCAAGAGTCCAAGCCTACATTAATCCTCAAGCAATTCTGATGAAGCTAATAAAGAACAGCAAGATGTTAAGGAAGCTAATACTGATTATAAAATTAAAGGGAATCCTATTTGACAACTAAATCTTATTAAAGTAAGCAGGTGGATTACAAACAGCCTGGCTGATGATGGAAAAGACATATAGAAAATGCTCTGTAAGCCAAAAACAAGTGAACACAGAACAACTCCTGACACAGGGTGAGTGTTAAGACTTATTATTAGGTCAGTTACCATGGTGGCTGGGTCTGTACGTGAGCAGATGAATCAACCATCCCTTATATGTCTTAGTTATTTTGTAGTGGTAGGAATTTGCCTACCATGAGATGGGAAAAGCCCTACAAGTATCTGTTCTTCCTGAGAAGCCACCAAAAGGTGGTCTGTTGAGGTAGGCATGGATGTCCCACCCAAAGACACCAAACCTGATAGAGCTGGAGAATTCATTTCTCATGCTACAAGGAGGGATGCCACAAAATGTTCAATTTGTTGTCTGAATATTTCAGGCTCTTTGCTTTGAAGAACTGCCCATCCTAAGGAAGAAAGTTTGTTGAAGTGTGCTGGACCTGCATTGACATAACAAGCTGTGGTTTGGTGCGGTACCATGAGTAGCATGCTCCCCAGCAGCACACCATCTGCCACAAACTATGTGACATCCCTGAGTAAAAATCACATGCCGCCTCTAAGTCATCAGAAAACAACAACAACAAAACCCACCCCAAATCCAGCAGCCTGACATTTTTACAGCATTCCTGCTTAAGAGTGTGCAGCAGTAGATGAAAGGCAGGCTCAGAAACTGGTTTTTAAGTGAAGGGGCACTTGAATGCTGTGGGAAACGAAGACAGATGGGATGTCTCACTGTGAAAGAGCTCTGTTATGCCAATGCCCAGCCATTTCACTGAGATAGACTGCAATAGATAGGAGATGCTGGGGAGGGTGAGGTACAGACAGCAAAAGTGAGTAACCAAACACACTAGAAGATATTAATTATAATATTTTCCCATCCTGTTTGAGCAAAAGCAATGTTATGGGGGAAATTTATTCTTGCAGATTATCTACTTTCCAAACCAACAGAGATTCAACAAAGACAGAAATAAATCTATAATGTGTGTACTATCTATCTACGTCCCAAATCAATACTAGGGATGGGCTACCAGTGTGAAAAGCCAGAGATCCAGGCCAGAGATGCATGCAGTATTATGGGGGCAGAGAGAAATCTATACCCTCAGTGTATTTATCTGCATTCAAAGCCAATATTAAAGCTAGTTTACTCATGTGAAAAATAAGTGCTACATAGTTCAGAGGGTGAGAACACATCGATATCTGCAGTGTGGAGATGTGTGCTAAATACCAAGGACTACCTTCATGCCATGCCTATCTGCAGCATCTCTGCTGTACAGAGAAATTCTATGGGCCCCTGAAACAGTTAAGCTGGGCAGCTGTTTTTTCAAGGGCTATTTACGCTTTCCATTCATATTCTTACAACTTCATTGGGAGCTGATGAAAGTTACTATCTTGGTGCTCTCTCCTGTCTTGGTGTTTCCTTCAGTGCCTATCACAGTGGTGCAAGTCCTGAGGATAGTGGAACTGGTGTGTCACTTGCCTCCCACCCCCATGACCAGCAGTGGTTTCCTCTCCACACTTTGCTGCTTGCCCTGCCCTCATCTCATGTTACTCTTTAATGTCGAGCCTGATCTTTCCTGCAGTTGAACTCTGCTCCATTGTATCCGATCCTCTCAGGTTTGTTTGTTTGAGAGCAATACCTGCTTCTTTGGCCAGCAGCCATAACAGCAGGGCTGGCACACCATTGGCACTGGGAAAAAAAGTTCTCTGCTTCACACAAGGCTTGCCCAGTCCCGGGTTTCCCTGTCGCTGGCCCTCACACTCCTCATGCACACTGGCACTTTATTGTCCCCATGCACAAAAGCTGCCTCCTGTTTGCCTGCAAGCGCAAGGCTTCACAAGCTGCCCTGCCCTGCTGTTCTCCTTTATCCCCCCTCTGCCTCTGAAAGCGTTTTTCTTCTTAGCTTATCAGCACCAGGAGGGGCTGACAGAGCTTGAGCTCTTAACTGTTTTCTGTGGCTGCAGTCTCACCCCCCTTCAACACCTGTCTTCTTGTTAAATTAATTCAAAATCAATCAATAACCCAATCAGATAAGCCATGTCCCTCGCTTTGCACACACATTTATCTTGCTTTGGTTAATATCCCAACAATGAGTCACCAGCCGTTTAGCCTAATTTTGGGAACTCTCACAATGGACCGGTCTGTTCAGAAGCTCAATGTTTATTTTCAGTGTCAACAAAAGAGACGTTTCTTTAGAAAAGGAAAATGTCCCACTCAATATATTCAGGTGCTGATGAATATTTATCCCCAAACACGCATCAGAATGATTTTTCATAAGAGCAGTTGAGTACTGCTTACGAGAGCAACTTGCAATCTTGTGCAATATCAGTAAAGCACAGCAAATCTATAAGGGAAAGACATATTCCCCTATGCAGCTCTAGGAATGCTCTATGTAAATGTTGCTGGTTATCTGAGCTGGGTTTAGTCCTGAACTTGAACCTGATAAAACAAACACTTGTTAAAGATTCGGGTAGAGCTCTCACTTCTTTGTCTCTCAAAAAAATTCTTTGCATATATCCAGATGAAGGTAATCAAAGAACACTGTGCGCCTGGACACTCTAAATACTTTTTACAACTCCTTTTTTTTGTTGTTCCAGGAAACACTGGCAGATCATTCATCCGATTAAGTTGCTGCTGTGAAGTCAGAAAAAAGTATTTCAGAATTCTTGGAGAGCAGACTGTTTTAATGGCTATGGGAAGACACAGCGATCTTCCTCAAGAGCTGTATGTAACTTGGAGGTAGCAGGTAATGTTTTCTGCCACAGGCACTACAGATAACGACAGAGTGCGGTTCTCAGGTTCATATATTGCAACACTGGAAATGTGAGCATGGAGAGAACATGCACCATTTAATATAGGCAATGTCCTAACCAAGTAGGTTTTGTCTTATTTACCTGCTATGAGTGTACATTTCCATCACTAGATCTGACTTTTAGTTTCATTCAGAATGTGTGTGGTAGCTTCATGCATGGTGCTGTGTCCTGCATTCCTGGAGAGCAATTCAATGCCAAGTTCAAATACTTGGTTCCTCTGTGGCTTTGGGTGAGTCTGATTCTCCAAGGTGCTTGGCACTGTGCAAGATTGAGGTCCCAGCCCACCGAAGCTCTTAAATGTATGATTAATTTTTAGTCCCTTTGACTTGACTAAACTGCTCAGCTGGATTCACTCCCTGACACTTAATCTTCCTGCTCAAATTTCAACATTAGCAAAATGAGGATAACTCTTTCTTTAATACAGAGGGATATGGTGAGCATTAATTAGCTAATGTATGTGGAGTGCTTTGGAGATATGAAGGCTATCTAGATGTTAATTTAGGCAGATAGTGGAAGATGTAGAGGAAAATAATTGCTATCTCTCACCTGTGTGCAGTTTCAGAGCAGTGTTTATTCCCTCACCCACTGATGAACAGAAACTCAGCACTGAGACGAGCCCACGCTTAGGAGACACTCAGAATGCTCTTATCAGATTTAACACACATTTCCATTTAAGGGAATGCAATCAGCTTTGTATTTGCATTTCCCTTGCAAATGAGCTTCACTGACTCCTCACAGTTGGCTTTGCACTATCTGCTTCCCATTTTTTCAGTGCTGTGATAGCAAACTGTCTCAGCGCTGTAGCACACTTTCATCTACTGTGTATCTATATTTAATTATGAACCTGGCAAGGAGACTCCAACATTGGTGACTGGCAGATTCTCCCAGGTTCCTGTTTTGAGACACTGAACTGGGGGCTGTGCAAGATTTTGTTTTGGCCAAGTGCTTATCTCAGATCTAGGGATAAATAAATAAAGCACATAAAAGGAACTGTTTTATCTCACTTCACTTGGAGTTGTTAACGCAAGATTTGTGCTAGAACAAGCACTGTAAAATGGCTTTGGTGAAGATGTCCCTGCAATTGGCTTGGAAGGCCTGTAGCAGTGGTGTAATCTCTTTGAAATGGGATGTGCTGGAATTGGAAAGACACGACTGCCACCAGATTGCTTTCCCACATGACAGAAGTAACAAAGCACTGTATATCACAAATCTGGGTGTCTCCCCTTTCCAGGCAGGGAAAAGACAAACAACATGGGTTTGGGGGCTCCCAGGACATCTGCCCAACATTTCCAGCCCACCCTCTCTGTCTGAGCCATGGATTAAGGCCTACTACTGAGAAAGGGTCTTCCTGCCTGAAAACAGAGAGCAAACACTAGTATAGTGCTTTACAGTGCGCTATCCCAGTTTGTGTGGGTCTAAGTAAAGCAGGGCTAAAAATGAGAATAAGGACAAAAGGACTCTGGTCAAATCCCACATAGTTCAAAATCTTGACAAACCGTTTCTAGTCCAGGTAAGCCTGATAGGGCCTGGTGCTTCTCAGCTTGGAAATGGCTTGAAACCATTTGAGGCTGGTTCTGCTCACTGACCTATCAGAGTACCATTACTGAGCAGGGATGAGAAGTGATAAGCACTGAGGAGGGCACAAAACACGGGGGTGACCATGAGGTGCAGCTCTGCATGCTGCAGCTTTGCTCTTTGGCTTGAACCTGCCCATATGTCTCTGGGCAGAAGTGGCAGCTCTTCCCAGTGGCCAGGATGATAAGAAAATTCACCTTAAATGGAGCTGCTACTGCCTGGAAAACATTATAGGTATGTCTGAGCTATAGTGAATAAAATCTCAGTGACAACTGTACCTGTACATGCTGATTTACATTCTCTCTTTCCCTAATGAAAAAGCATCAAGCTTTATTGCTAGTGAGGTTGGTGTTAATAAAAAATAAACACTCTGGAGGAAAATATAATTTTTATCTTCTTTGTTTACCAACTTACATTAGGTTCTGGATTAATTATTTTCCATTCCTAAAGTGAACTGCTGCTATGTAAAGGGATGAATTACATAGCTAATGCAGCAACTGCATGAGCCTTCTGACTGATATGTTGTGACTTTATGGAAATTCTCTTTTTGCCAGCAACAGGGATATCACCAGTGAGGTAATTGGAGCCCAGTTCATGGAGATAACAGCCATATGTCAGGGATTACAGCTAACACCAGAATTTCACCTGTGGAAGGTTCTGCTGACTGTTTGTAAAATGAAGTTTACAGTCCCCGAGCATAGAACTATGTTCAAACATTTAATTGCAGCAGACAGAGCTTACAACATTAAAAGCGTTATGTAGAAATCCATACAGTAACATCGTAAGAACCTGCCAGTTAGTGTCTGCATTAGAGCAAACCAATTACACTGTTACAATAAGCCAATCTTCTTTAGAATTTACTACTGGCTCATCAGAAGCAGAACATTTCAGAATTGATATTTATTTATTTATTTATTTATTTTTTAATGCAGAACCTTTCAAAAGCTCAGCTGTTGCTTTGTTTGTGTGACGGCATCACCCATAGGCTCTGCTTGAGGTTGCTAGATATAGTACAAACAGGAAGAAAGAACTTCAGCTCGGAAACGATCACATCAAAACAAAGATAAATCACAAATGAGAAGCAGTCTGCACCTCAGAGAGTTTACAGTCTCGGCAGGTGAGTCGGGCACAGGAGAGAGGAATTGAGGCAGCGAGTTGAGGTGGGAATCCATGTAGAAGCGGAGGAGCTGTGGCACAGAGAGATTACATGACTTTGGCCAAGGTTATACAAGAAGCCTGAACAGAGCTGGGAAATGAGGCCAGAGCTCTTGAGACCCTTAACCACAAAGCAATCCTTCCTACTCCACGCAACTTTGTGCTCTTCTTCCCCTTTTCAGGCAGAAAAATGTTTCAACTAAGCAGCTTTGGTTCCCAGCATTCCTTCAGTTATTTCTCACTCTGGGATTTTAAACCTTGGCAGCCCCCTTTTCATTTGGACTCACCCTCACATAGTCTCTGTTTTTGACAGGTTTATTTTCAGATGCTGCCTTGATAACAGCCATCAACAATGAGGTTCTCAGAGCAAGGATGAGACAGTGACAATTTGCATGACTCAGTTTCCCTGCCTGAGGGAAATATCATTATTGCATATGTAGGAAGGAACTGGGTAGTCTCCCATGACACAGCACGAAAGAGCCCTTGGTAGACAGTCATTTTTGAAGTCCTATGGCTGCTGGAATCCAGTGTGAACATTCATCACCAGGAGAAGCAACTGGTACTTAGTGGAATAAACACCTTCTAGTACAGGGGAACACCCCCAGCACTGTTCAGTTCTGTAGTCTCACTCAACCCTGTGAGCTGCAAGAAAGGCAAAGATGAGCACTTGGTGCCAGTGCACAGGCACCTTGTTCTTGTCACCCTGTTCTTGTCACCCAGTTTTTGTCACCCCATTCTGTCCAAGAAGCTGAGTGGAGCCGGGTGAGTGTGGCTTGAATGGGTCTGGAGCTGTCTAGGAGGGATCTGGCATCATCACCTGATGCATGACAGTGATATGGGAGCAAGATGTCATCCTATTTAAACCATTTTACTCATGGCTTCTCAGCTTAGCTAAGCACTTTGAAGAGAGCAACACAGTAGCATAATTACAGAGATTCTGCCATCAAAGCTGCTTTGCACCACTGAGACATACCAGCTGGTAGCCTAGAGAGCTCTAGCATGGTACTGCATGGATTGCATAAAGCAGTCCTTGCCTTGTGAAAATGCATATGCATGCATGTATAATAGATACTGCTAAGGAGCAAAGAAAAGCCTTGCAAGTACCATACAGGTAGCCAACACAGTTCTTTGGCTTCCAAGTCATCCAGGTGGTGTCACATTGCAACATTCACTTTGGGGATAATTAAAGGCACCAGACATTCAGGCAACTTGCAAGTAACTGCAGAGTAAGACTTCAGCATTCATATTACTCATCTATCCTACATACTGAGGGTAGTAAAGGATCAGCTCAACTAGAAAAGCAAGGTCTTCCCAAGTGAGAAAAAAAAGAAAAGGTATTTTGAATAGAGATAGATAAAATGCGAGAGCAGAAATGTTATTTTTTTTGTCAGTTAATGATCTAAATTCATGCTGAGGAGGGAAGCAGGAAAATGAGCTTACTTCTGACTGCCACATCAGCAAACCCCTGTGATAAGTGTTGTGTGCAGGTTTGTTATTGGTATTTGCCGTGTAGATACTGAGGAATGTCACAGCAAGGACACCAGCTGATTGAGGAAAACCAGTGGAAACAGGGACCACAGAGTGAGAGCAGTGCTTGCCTTGAACAGCTTTTGGAATTCATCCCCTTCCAGGGGCATTCCCCTTTCAGGGGCATTCTTGGCCACCAAGAAGTAGTTCTGTATGGGAAATTTACTTCATGAGAAGGCATTAAAAAAATTCAGCCAGAAAGAAAAATGCATTTTCTTTGGAGTGTAGATGTTCTTTTGTCTCACCATAGTGTAGACGTGCTGTTACACAGTTGTCTGTGTTTAGTAAACTTTGTGACTTAGATCTCCTTTCGTCAGTAACACCCTCGCCAGAAAGCTGAACTCAGGGGAGCCTCAAGCCATCAGATGTCCTTGCACAAAACAGCCATCATGAAGGAGAGGAAGGGACCGCAAACATGACTTGGACAAGGTGGTTTATGCCCCCTCAGCACGTTGCCTACATGTTCGCAGCTTTGTACACAAACTGTAATTCTAGCAAAATCTTACACTCTGGATGTTCGATGGCAGCCCCAGGAGACAGTGGCACACAATGCTATGAACTGAAAGGTAAGAAGTTGACTTGCTAGGTCATGGCTGTAGGATGACATCACGAGACACACGAGCTGAATGCACAGGGTCTGTGTGTGCATTTGGACTGAACCAACAGCCGTAGCCCAGCAGTCTGTTTCAGGGAGCTGCCTAACTTTCAGAACTGCTCTGTCTTCAATGAGCTATACGCGACATCTCAAACACGTGTTCAGCATAGAAATGATTATTTTGAGACCAAATTTCAAGCTTCAAAACCCAGGATGTGTCTACACAAACAGATGCGGATGAGTGCCTTCACTTTGCATATTCTGAAATGCAGGTGGGAGAGGAGCACACCTGCCTGCACGCAGCTGGGCGACATGTTCTTAGATGATGTTTAAACCATTGCCTTTCACCTTTCCCCTCCGAAGAAGACTGAGAGAACCACACAGTGAATGTTAGGGAAGTGGTTTGCTCACTTTACTTACTCTTCCACCCTTTTTAACCTCAAAAATAGAAAAGCCTCTTTTTTTTTTCTAAAGCCTCCCCAAACCCAGAATTCACTTTCAGATCAGCCTTCAAGCCTTGAAGGGAACATAGCTGCAGCTGTTATGTGTGCAAAAATAGGAAGTTATCTGGTCATTTTTTCTGGCAGCCTTAACTTTTTTGTTGTGAATCAGAGTAAATACCGAGACAGCTGGTGCACCACAGGAGTCTGTGGCTGACAAAACTTCAGTGTAAGAAGCCTTATTAAGTGGTACACGTGGCAGTCCTGATCTAGAGGGTGGTTGGAGCATAGCAGCAGGCTCAGCTGGAGCATCAGCCTCCGATCAATAGTAATAGAGCAGTCCTTTCTGCACTTGTTATTGTACTGTATCACATGAGTAATATAGCCGGGGCACCATGAAAGGGCAATTTGGTTTCTTTTGTCACATAAATTTTCAGGGAAATTATGGTCATTTTCAATTAGATAGATATGAGTGCTGTATCGTACACTAACTAGTCTTATCCTATCTTTCAAGCCAATAAATTTCATGTTAATGCTTAAAAGGCGAGACAGCTTCTATTAACAAACTTGAGCACCAGGGAATGATGGTTAAAGGCAGAATAACATCGTGATTGAGAGCAGTGCAATAGATGGTGCTTTCTAACAGCTTGCAGCTTTACAATTGCCTGTGCTGTGAGGTCTTTAGTTCAGACTGCCCACACGCATAAAAGACTACAAAGCATGATCTGCCTCAGACAAACAGGTATGATGAGAAAGGGTGAAAATCCCAAGGGTAACGTGATTTTACGGCAGGGTTGCTTTTACTTTACTCTCTGAAAGAAAGACAAAGTAGTGAAGAGCAGTTCTGCTATTTGTGAACTCCTGCAGGACAAACAACCCAATGCACAACAGGCCGGTTTCTCCTGCTTTGCTTAACCCTGTGCAGGTGGCAGCCTCTTAAGCATGAAAAGCTCAGCTTAGAAATGACTGCTTGGCTTGAACAAGAGAAGCAGGATTGAATTCAGTGAGAATAATTTCTTAGCTTGGAGTCAGCCTGCTTTTAGTTCTGAGTACCTCAAAGTAGACCAGGTTACACCACCTTCTCTGTGAGCCATTACTGCAACAAATAAAGTGGGCTCTCCTTGAACTGAAATACTGCTCAGTCTAGACAAAATCCAAATCATTTACACTGCCTCTTTCTGAGCTGGATAGTTTCGTACATTCCCAAAATGAAAATAAAATAAAATACTGTATTAAATCAGTCAGATTTCATTATGAACAGCATTTTTAATTTAGGGAAATGAGACTGTGTTTGAAAACTTTCCATATTAATATAATATCTCCATGCCAAATTCATAAATGTGTAAAAGCAGTGACTTAGAAATTAATTATTCTACTCAGCAAGAGTGTAGTCTACCATGCTTCCAATTAGTAAAGGTAGGGGAAACGCAGGAACCTTGTGAGAAGGCATCACCTAACAAAACTTACAACCGGAGAAATGCTTGCATAGAGGTGAAGCAAAGTCTGCAGCCATGAACTGAGCAGACAACAGTTCTGGAGATGCCACAGGGCACCACAAGCTGCCCAGCTGCCCCCTTACCCTGCTAATGCATCCACAGCAGTGCCTTTAAGGGATTAAACCAGCAAATTAATCTATGTGCTTCTGAGCTCAGATGGCATTTTAGAGTACCTCTACAAGGTTGCTTTCAACCCAAACTTATAGATATTGGATGACATAGCCTGTCACATTAAATGTGTCTCACAATGTTCTGTCCACAATATGACCCGAAGCATTTTCTTCAGAGAGGCTGATATGTTTCAACTCGACACCATGGCGCGAAGTGCCATGCTTGATTGAATAACTTGTCTCCACTGTTAAAATGCAAAAAAGAAGTTAGACAAGCGTTTAGAAGCTTTGCCATTAAATAGTTTTCTTGTCGATTGATCTACCTTGCACAGGGAAGACAACTACTAGATCCATCAATTGCCGGTGAAAAACTGGGAGCAGGTCTTAATCAGTTAAACAGGGAAGCACTGCTTGACAGTTCCCTTCGGGATGAGCCTCATTTGGGGCCTGACTACTCAGCAGGATTAGCAACTTCAAGCACCAGAAAGTTGACCTTAAACAAAGGTGAGCTCACGTCTGCAAAATGTCAGTGGAACAGCACCACGAGATAGAACTGCTTGAACCTCTTTCCTCTCCCCCGCTGAGAGCTGTAAGAACATTTTTCTTTCTTTTTTTTTTCCCCCTCAAGAGTCTCACAAAGCTTTTAAGCAGCTTAATTGTTTCCTAAACCTGTCTTTTCTCTTTTGTCTGATGCTTTATAGTCCTGCATTTTGTGTGCCTCGTGCTGTCCTGCTTGAGTTTCGTGAGCGCTGTGTCTGGGCAGATCCAGGACTGTATTATCTGCTAGACTGCAATGGCATGCTGTTACCCCACCAGGGTGAAAGGACTGCTCAGAAATTCCCAAACAAAACCTCATATCTTGGGAAATCTTTCACCCATTTTATGTATAAGGCTCCCTAAAACTTCCACTCACTCCTCACAGCTCTCTACTAAAAATCTGGCTTCTTAATGCAGTTAGGTTTGTGAATGTGGGTACAGAAAGCACCTGGAAACAGCCAAAACTGAGACCACTCCTCTTCCACATGAACTACTAATGGCAAAAATGCTGCCATCCCTGTAACTGTGCACAGCCATTCAAATCTGCTCCACTTTCAGTCCATGAAAATAGAGCAACTCTCCCCCCACTCCCTGAGCTCTGCCCCAAGTGCTTTCAACATACCATGAAACTAATTACTATGCTTAAAGGCAATGTGGCAGTCAGTCAGATGCTGTCCTTCAAGTAAAAACAGATTCAAGCAGTGGGTCTACGTGAAACTCATGAGGTTCAATAAATCCACATGCAGGGTCTTGCTGTGGCAACCCCTGCTATCAGTTCAAGCTGGGGGATATAAGGGTGGAGCACAGCCCTATCAAAAAGGACTTTAGGGTACAGGTGGATGGTAAGCTGGATATGAGACAACAATGTGCTCTCACAGTCCAGAAAGTCAACAATATTCTGGGCTTCGTCAAAAGAAGCATGGCCAGCAGGGCAAGGAAGGTGATTCTGCACCTCTACTCTGCATTGGTGAGGCCTCACCTGGAGTACTGCATCCAGATGTGGAGTCCTCAGTACAGGAGAGACATGGACCTGCTGGAGTGTATCCAGAGGAGAGCAATGAAAATGATCCAAGGGATGGATCATCCTGCTTTAGAAGGGGTCTGGAATCAGTGATCTCAAGAAGTCCCTTCCAATCCCCACAATTCTGTGATTCTGTGATTTAGATTGAATGTAAAGAAGGAGTTTTTTACAGTAAAGGTGATGAGCCACTGGCAGAGGTTGCCCAGAGAGGTAGTGGGTGCCCCATCCCTGGAGACACTCAAGATCAAACTGGACAGGGCTCTGACTAACCTGGTCCAGCTGTAGGTGTCCCTGTTCATTTCAGGAGAGTTGGAATAGATGGCTTTTAAAGATACCTTCCAACTCAATTCTATGATCCTATGAAAGTCCATGCTACAAGGGAACACAGCAAAATGTAAAAAATGAATATGTTCCCACTTTTCAAAGCTACAGAAAAAAATGCTGTTGAAGATTCAGAGATGCGGAGGATTGATAAATTTTACATATGTACTTATACATAATATTTGTCACCCTCACAATCAGTATGAGCTTCATTTAAGTAGAACTGAATTATCCAAGTATTTATTTCAATTACAGCTGGGTGGATTCAGGCCGTAAAGTTTACATGTCCAGTTTTATTTTTCTAATGTTCTGCTGGGATCCATACTCCAGAATAATAAAAGTTGCAGGAAACAGCATTCACTGCGGGTGTGCTCCAGTAAATCTGAAAATCTGATGCCTGTAAATATAAGCTGAGAGATGGGAAAACAAATTGTCACTCTACCAGATTGAAATTCAGTTGTACCCCAGTTAATGAAAGTGTCATCCCTGGTACCAAGGGCTGTGCCTGACTGCCAGCAATACCATGGAGTTCAGAGAGAAGCTGAGTGTAGCTGAGAAATCAAATTACCACTCTGTGGAGGGAGTCTCTATTGGCTGTCCCACTGCCTTTTTATGAACGGATGAGGAAGGTGTGATGTTGGGGAGTCAGGGGCTGCAGGCAGTGGGCAGCCCTCAGCCCAGTCCCAAGGCAGCAGGCTCTGGGCATTTGCAACAAAGGACCCTGGAGGAAGCTCAGGCTCAAAACAAAAATGTTTCTGCTCCCCGTTCAGTGTGAAATAATTGCCTGAATGCATGCAAGGAAATCCTCTCCTCGGAGCAGCTTCAGGGATATGACAGAAGGCCTGCTCCACTTCTGCCAAAGATAAAGTAATTTCTCCTCCTTTCTGCTATTTCTTGCAGGAGAAAGCCCTGATTTTTTTCCCAAGACATGACAGCGGTGCATATTAGGATGTGATGAGGAAAGAAATTGGCTGAGGGTTTTTTTTTTGGGCCACCGCGGGGCTTTTTCTAGCAGAGGAACCGTGTCAGCAATTTTGGTGACTTTATCCCCACTCTGCTGAGGCTGATGCTGCTCACACAGCACACCCGCCCGCGAGGTTCTGCTGGCAGAAACCTGCCCTCGTGTTCGGTGTGAGCTGCAGGCACGTTGCATAAGACGCCTGCCCTGTTTTCTTGGCACTTTGGTGTCAGACTGACTGCTCTCTTCCCCTTCCAAAAGTTCTTTGGTTGGGTCAGCATTTAAACACTATGTATATATAACTGCATTGGTATACAGATATAAGCAAACATATGAAAACATGGATTTATAGATGTGTATATACACACATTGGACAGAGATTTCAGATATCAGACAGTGCATCTACCTGATTATGTAGCAATATCTATGTATTGTAATCTCTATAATGAAGAGCTTCGCTGAAAATACTCCCTCTTTACCTCCATTTTAATTTTTATGTATTGTTCCTTCTCTTACTTCCCTATTTCTCCTTTTTCAAATATATTGTCTAATAAATAGAGATTGTAATTGCCTCGGAACCAGTTATTTGGTGATATATGCCAAAGGATGATAAAAATCTTTTGAATCTTTGGATGTAATGGGGAAGCACCTGAACATTTACATTGTGTCCTTCACCAGCAGCGTTCATCTCATATCTCTGCAGTTTAATACAAGGACATCACTGCATTACATGATATCTTATGAAAGCACAATTTGTAAACATATATGCAGTTGAAAATAAAGATGAAAATCATATTTAAGTACCTCAACTCAAGCATGTTTTTGCATGGATATGCGTGTTTTATTCCTGTATGTATCAGCGAGACTTCCTATAAATGCATGTGTGTGGGAGTAAGGGATGTGATTATGTATTTGCATACCATTCCACATGAATGTAGACTGAAACTGAAAACATGGAGGGAATTATACAATCTATTTTTAAAGCCCGCATTACTGCAAATGTTGCTTCATCAAGCTTTTATCATAGCTGATTAATTATGTAGAATGAATGATGATGAGTTCTTATCTTCTGTCTCTGCACCATAGAAAAAACTTGAGCCAGGTTGCTCTGGGACACTTGCAGGCAGGTGCTCAGGCAGACAGTGCAGTAAGTACCACAGTGTTATTTTCTATCCTCTGGACATCCTGCAGATACCAGTAAGTCTCCTCATGCATGAGATTATTGATCTCCATGGCAGTAAGGAAAGATGAAAAGGTCAATTTTAAAAATGACAACAGTAGGGACCACTCGTTATGACAACAGCTAATGTCGGAAATTTGTGCCCTCGCCTTTAGAGAAGGTCTTAGTTATATTAACAATATTGATTTACTGTGAGAAGATGGTATTTTCCTATCTTTTCATCTTCATACTGCCTCTATCCAGGGCTCCCAGCACAAAGCTGCTATTAGTTTTCATAGCTACCAAACCCCTAATTTTTTTCTTTTCCAACATGTGAGCTACTTGCATCAGCCCACCTGCAGCACAGATACCTTGACAGGCACAGACAGGATCAGCAGTACTGATAGAGTAGGGTGCAATCGGATAAGAAAAGCAGCTAACAGGGTATGTGGCTGTTTTTAACAGGGGAGGTAAAGAATAGCTATGGTGGTCATGTGGTAGAAAAGCAAGAGCCTGGCTGGAGGAAAAGGAGTCTGAGAAATCCCAGGGCTAACAACCTCAGAGATTAGGAATACTGGGTACAGAGGACTCCCACCCCAGAGGGACGTCTTTGGCATGACAGCTACAGCTACTGCAAATTTAAGACATTGCTTAGCTGTGGGCACAACGGCATCATGATTCAGATAAGGAAAAGCACCAGTGCTGCCAGCCATTTTAACTTTAATGTGAGCTTCATTATAGTTCTTAAAACCTCACTGTTAGAGTTGTCCTAACACACAAAATGTATCCTTCCTTCCTTCCTTCCTTCCTTCCTTCCTTCCTTCCTTCCTTCCTTCCTTCCTTCCTTCCTTCCTTCCTTCCTTCCTTCCTTCCTTCCTTCCTTCCTTCCTTCCTTCCTTCCTTCCTTCCTTCCTTCCTTCCTTCCTTCCTTCCTTCCTTCCTTCCTTCCTTCCTTCCTTCCTTCCTTCCTTCCTTCCTTCCTTCCTTCCTTCCTTCCTTCCTTCCTTCCTTCCTTCCTTCCTTCCTTCCTTCCTTCCTTCCTTCCTTCCTTCCTTCCTTCCTTCCTTCCTTCCTTCCTTCCTTCCTTCCTTCCTTCCTTCCTTCCTTCCTTCCTTCCTTCCTTCCTTCCTTCCTTCCTTCCTTCCTTCCTTCCTTCCTTCCTTCCTTCCTTCCTTCCTTCCTTCCTTCCTTCCTTCCTTCCTTCCTTCCTTCCTTCCTTCCTTCCTCCCTCCCTCCTTCCCTCCTTCCCTCCTTCCCTCCTTCCCTCCTTCCCTCCCTCCCTCCCTCCCTCCCTCCCTCCCTCCCTCCCTCCTTCCCTCCCTCCCTCCCTCCATCCCTCTTCAGTCCCTCCTTCTATCCCTTTCTTCATTCCTCTCTCCTCCTTCGCTCTCCCGCTTCTTATCTTTCTTTCTCACCTGAGTGCTGTGAAAAGCATAAAAGGATGGTTTGCATTCTCAGAGGACCCAATTACAAATAAAAGCTTACTTCTATGCTTCCTTGACCTCCCACGCACCTTTTATAAACAGTATCACATAGTTGTATAAAGAAAAGATGGTCTAGAGTTCTTAGTGTTTTGGGGTTTGATGAAGTCAAAATTCTTCCAGAGATGTCAGCCTTGAGTTATTTCTGTTGAACAGAAGGGAATTAGGTATGTGAGAATACTAGGACAGTTTTATGCTGTTACCCACAGCAAGTCAAATTCAAATAGCTAAAACAAAAAAAATCTGTATAGAAGATGGCCTCTGATAATCAGAGGTTTTAGATTAGATGTTTAGTACAGGAGTGAAGAGGCGTGGAATCAAATTGGAAAGATATTAATAAAACTAGTGACCATGGTGCACTGGAGCATTTGAGTGATCAAGCAAATATGAGTTTATAAGAAAGTTAGAGAACTCTAAAAGAAACCTCATTTGCAGCATATCTGTCTGCAATCCTTCTGATAGGGAAAACAAAATGGAGACAGAAACTGCCTGTGTGCTACAGAAGGACTGCCTGTCAGACTCGATTAAAGTCCACAGGAAAATACAAAACCAGCAAGAAAATAGAATGAGTAAAGGATAGCCAAAGGGGCACCAGATAAAATGAATACTGTACCAAAGAGGAAACAGACCTCTTTCTAAAGAGGGAAGTGAAATGAATTGTTACAAAATATGAATAATACAGAACTATTTTCAAACTTCTTTCTTTGTAGAAAGAAAAATGAAGATGGAGTGCTGGCAATTAAGAAGTATTGACAACATTTTAGGTGTTGATGAAAAAGTGTGCAAAAAAAATATTTGTTAAATTAACTGCCCTGACTAAATTCATCCATAATATTGAAGGAAATTTTATTGAATTGCCTATTATTTCTTATGTCTCAGAGAAAAGGGAAAATACACTAAGACAGGGAAAATTCAGCTTGCCAGTTTAATCAGGGAGGCGTGATGCAGGTATTGAATGTCCCATTATAATCAGCAGCAATGTAAGGCTTCATTCAGCTCTCACATAGAGGCATGGCCTAATGGCCTCAGAGGATGTGAGATACATGCTGGGGTCTGACGGATGTGCCACAGAAAGTAGAGGGAGCCCATGTCCCTCTGGAACACAGAGCTAGAGCCCAGACAGGATGGGACCTGTCTCAAGTATCTCAAAGTGCTCCAGGTATCTTCAATTAACCAACAGAGCTGAGAGGCTGGAGCAGGAGTTATCTCCAAGGAGAGCTCCAAATGTCTGTCGTCATGCCAGCTAGATGTTAAAGCCTTTAAGTCTGCCAGACTGCTCCTATTCTCTGTGTCCTGCATTGGGGTTTGCTAGGGAGAGGTGGTTCTATTTAAGAGCCAAATACACATCATTATCTAAATGCCCCATCACAGATATGTCACAGTAGGCCTAGACTGTGACCTCCTCTGTATGCTGCTTTTTGGTGCAAAACAAATCACAGCTCCTTCCACCCTGGAACTGTGTGGAGTGGGCTGACATGAGCAAGGCATGGCTATGCTTTGGAAGAGAGCTGGCTTGTGGAAATACAAGGGTGCTCAATCAGAGGGGAAACAGAGAAAAGCCTCCTTCAGCAGATCTGAAACATAACAGTGCAGCTCTATCACTTCTGCTGAGGTGTGAGGTAAACAAAATGCCAAAGAGAAGAGAAGGATTCCTCTGAGAGAGATGTGAGTGCCACTGGAGGGTGGTCAGGATGAAGAGATGAAGGTGAACATCTGATCAGGAGTTCCATGAGGATGACATCTGTGAAATTACAGGAAGGAATTTGGAAAAGCCTGCTTCTTGTGTACGGAGGAAGCAACAGTGCGTTGTAAGGCAGGAGATCTCTCATAGGTGATAACTGTACCCCAGTGGTGAGATATTCACGCTGTAGTTTAACACAAGTCACAGCTCTGGCAGATGCACAAATAGGCTCTGTGTGCACCTTAATTATGATGTTATTTTAATCTGTTCCTATAATGCAAGTTTATGTAAGGTGCCTGGTAAGAACTTGTTAAAGTCTAGCTTGAACAATCCCTAAGAAACAAGATAGCTACTTTTAAATGAAAGTATGACTTTACGGTCACCATGACTTAAATTTCAAGTGTTTCTCCAATACAGTGTAGCACTTCTCAGTGCAACTTGGGAATTCATGTAGTTATCTTATAACCAGCACAGGCTGGGGTCAAGAATGTGACCGTCCACTATGAATAGTTCCCACTTACAGCTTCAGTACATATATATTTTTAGAACTACTTATTTTTGGCTTAATGCATCTGGTGGTGGGGTAACTGGACTTTTTTCCTCTTCCTGTGCCCACTTTCCTTTTTAAAAGCATGGAATGCTGTCTACTCGTGGTGTGATAAAATGCATTTGACATTTCTCTTGTTTTCCCTAAGCGATGAGAAAAGGGTGAGTTTGGTATCTATGTATCTGTGTGTTTGCATGTCCATTTATTATCTGAATATTCAATGACAGAATCTGCGCAAGCAAATGAGGTACAAAACTATACAGACCTATTGAAAAAAAATGGGCCATGTGTGGGTGTGTGCATCTAAATATTTTAGAAGCTGAACAATCACCCTGGAGAATTTTAGGTTAGAGATAGACAAATCATATGTCCATTTGAATCTTCACGTAAGCAAGGGCTTAGAGCTGAATAGACATAAAACCACTCGGAGGCAGTAGATGTGCTAGCACCCTGTGTGTCCTTCCTGAAGCAATGTGCTCAATGGAGCTTCCTGCTTTTGCAGCTGTGAAAAAATAATAAATAAATAAAATAAAGCAGCCACAAGGTCAGTCTGGGCTGAGATCCTAACTAAAAATGTTGTTAATGATCTGTTTAAGTGCTGCACTACAGCAAATGTTAGCAGCGGCATCATTGCTGAAAGAGTTATATCTACAGATTTGCCTGGGGAAGTTTCACTGAAAAAACTGAGGCACCAGGGGGTTTTCCGGAGCCCAAGACTGAGGTTTTCAAAGCTGTAGTTTTTCACTTAGGCATCTACATTGAAACTTAAAAAAAACCTAAAAATTATTCTGAACCTGGAGATTTCTGTTTGTTATCTATGATTCTACCGTTAAAGGAACAAAGAGACAGCGCCATGAAATGGGCTGCCAAAGACTAGTCTAAGGTTGTACCACAGACAGAAAGTGTGGACTCAGGCACTTGCTGTGGCTGAGTCCGAAGCACATCACTTGTTTTCCAGACAGCAGCCTGGCCTCAAGTTTCAAGAGCTCTTGGAGCTTCACAGATGACTAATATTTCAGTGCCAGGTCTTGCACTTTGACCACAGCAACCCCAGGCAATGCTACAGGCTCGGGGAAGAGTAGCTGGAAGACTGTGTGGAGGAAATGGATATGGGAGTATTGATTGATGTTTGGCTGAATATGAACCAACAGTATGCCCAGGTGGCCAAGAAGGCCAATGGCATCCTGGCTTGTATCACCCTCTATACCAACCTGAAGGGAGCTTATGGCAAGGTAGGGATCAACTTCTTCTCCCATATAAGTAGTGATAGGACTAGAAGGAATGGCATGAAGTTGTGCCAGGGGAGGTTCAGGTAGGATATTAAAAAAAAACAAAAACTCTTATCCAGTAAAGTGGTCATGAGCTGGAATGGGCTGCGCAGAGATGTGGTGGAGTCAACATCTCTGGAGGTGTTTAAGGAATGTTTACATGTAGTATTAAGGGACATGGTTTAGTGGGGAAAAAATGGTGGTAGGTGAATGGTAAGAGGAGAGGAGAGGAGAGGAGAGGAGAGGAGAGGAGAGGAGAGGAGAGGAGAGGAGAGGAGAGGAGAGGAGAGGAGAGGAGAGGAGAGGAGAGGAGAGGAGAGGAGAGGAGAGGAGAGGAGAGGAGAGGGCATGCACCTCTTCACCTGTATTTTCCAATTGTAGTGTCTGAGCTGGCACATATCAAGCCCAGAAGTACAGTAGACTGGCTTCATTATAGAGCATAGAAGCTGGAGCATGTTTAAATAAGTCCGTGAACTAGAAACTATGCACTTCCTTGTTTTGTTTTCTTTTGGGATTGCTAAGTAGCTTGCCTTGTGCATTATGGTGCCATTGAATCAAGCAGTTCTCTGGTTCAGTCCCTGCAGAGAGCTGTTGGTGCAATCAGACAAACAGCAAATGGCCCAGCCTGGTTGATCCAGAGAAGCTATCCATGTCTATAAAGGTCTGCAGGAGGGTTGAATCATCCTAGAGCAGCAAAGCACATTAGAGCTGGCTTTGAGCTATTGGCCTTACAACCAGTGCATCATCACTGTGCAACTTTTCTGTCTAGAAAGTCTCTAAACCACTGAGATTGGGAAGTGGTCCCTGTGGGCAGCACCTGTGCAGATGCCCCTTCTCCATGTCTCCTCGTCCCGCTGATCCCAGAGCTACTGAGCAGTGTCCATGAGGCCATCCCTTCTTCTGTGTGTGGGAGGAATGTGCTCTGACCAGAGAAGATGCCTCCATGTACAGATTTCAGAAAGTATGTTTTCCTCATCAGTAAACAAACTATGAGTCATTGGCAGTCACATGGGAGAAGATGAGATTACAAAGAATGTATAAGCAAATAAATTAGCTCCCTTTAGTCATGGCAACAACTCAGTGTTTCCACCCAAATGTTTTATTCCAATTTGTCTTTCTTGCTTTATTTTTGTGACGCTGTTGCCCTTCTACATTGGGAAATTCTAATAGAGTTTGTTCAGAAGTTTGTCAAAATGCGGTTCTTGTGTAAGACCACATTTGGAGACCTGGTCTTTATTTTTTGACACTTAAGTGCTAGGGGACAGCTGTGGGGAAGGAACAGAGCGGTGACCCTCTCTTCCTTGATGATGCTGCAGGTGTTGGTGTGGCATTTGCCACTCAACATGGGAAAGGAGCTATTTCCCTATGCATGACTACTCATCCCCCACCCCAAATGTGGATGTGTGAATCTCTATCTCTAGGAAAAGCTTTTGAGGTTTGCTGATCCCTGTCCTCAAGCACAGATGTTGGAATACTGCTATCCCAAGAACCATGCCTCTCTGGGGACATCTCTATTTAAAAACACAGTTCTGTACCAATCTGTTTCCATTACATCAGCATTTTAGACTAGTTGATGCAAAGTGATCTGTTTTCCACAGACCCTGTAAAAACAAAAATCTTGTGAGAGAACTGGGTGTCTCTCCTTGTTTGAAGTTCTGTTGTTTCAGAGGTGATGTCCTGATAATAGATAGCAAATAGTCTAAAAATAATGTGAGCTCTTGAATGAATTGAATATTTATTACAACTCCTCTAACATCAGGCTATGTCAGAAATACTCGCCGATGCGTGGAAAGTTGGAAATTTTTGGAATCCCTTTTTGATTTAAATACCTTTTAATACAGCCCTCATCTATTGGATGCCACAAGTGGATGGAACATTTTTCACTAAAATGGGGGGGAAAAAAACTTCAAAGGCCATTCCAGAGAAATGAAATAGTCAAATATTACTTTTTTCATACATTTTCCTAAAGCCACTTTCCCAATAATTTTGTCCCTCCTTATATGAGATCTAAGAAATTTAGGTAGATGGCATATCTACCTTTTCTAGTACACTCTGCAGTGTTTTCAGTAGAATTAATACATTATAAATTAATAATAATAATAATGAAGTTACTACAAGTGCTTTCATATCTGAACGATGTTGTTGGATATACCTCTTCTAACTGTAGAGCTCAATGCTAGTCCAAGCCATCTGAGCAGTGGTATATTCTTGGTAGAAGAGACTGAAGAAGTATGTGAGCAGCCAACAACTGTAATATAAATTGGCACAGGCTGCCCAGTGAGGTGGTGGAGTCACCGTCCCTGGAGGTGCTCATGAACTGTGTGGATGTGGCACTGAGAGACATGGTCAATGGACATGGTTAGTGGTGGGGATGGGCTGGTGGTTGGAGTAGGCAATGTGAGAGTTGTTTTCTAACTGCAGTGATTCTATGATTCTAAGAAATCTCATCATACTGCAAATGAATCAGATTGATTTTTTTTTTATTTTATTTTATTTCTCAGGTCACTTTCACCTTTTGTTCCACTGTATATCACTTATTTCCAATGGCAACATTTTATTGAAAATATTGTTTTCAGTCATTGAGAAGAGATGATGGAAAGAGAACAGCAACATAGAACGAGCTTTAGCCCCTGTGAACATTATCAGCCAGTGCAGTGATTGCTAACATGGCAGGTAATGGGCTTGCAGCTGTCTCTTCCCTGTTGTTTAGACAAAGAGCCTTCTTTTTCCTACTCTTGTAAAGATCTTTAGGCTGCAATAAATTAAAACTACCCTGCAAAACTCTCAAGGCTCTCAAAACTGGGAGACATTGTCAGTAAAGGTTTAAACTGGGGACATAACAGATTATTCATGCAGGAAACTTAAAAGGCTAGGGAATTTGTTCCAGTATGGTAGATAACTTTTTCATTATCGGCAGTAGCAATAATCATAATCTTAGTTCTGTGGTTCAGTTTATGGCGGTCATAATTTATGATGAAAGAGTTTACACTTAACAGTAAAAGTGAGGGGACAGCAAAATTCTGTCAAAGGTAATTAACTCCAGGGATGTAGAGCTGAAGGCCACACAGACGAGCATAGGATGAACAAAGAGAAAAATCTATGTGGATGACAAGTTTTATACTCTTTCTTCTAGCTGGTCAACCTTAAGGTGTCTTCTTTTTTTTTCTTTTTCTTTAATTGACACTCTTGATGAATCAATTTAAATACTACAACCCCATATTTTGTTCCTGTTGTTGATGATGATAAGGACATCTGACAACGAAATATGAACAAGAACAGGTCAGGCGGAGCGATATGTGGGTGAGAGCACTTCCTCTGCGCAGAGCAGGGTAAGACAGACTGTGTGTAAACAAGTGATGATTCATTGTCTTTCCTTTGACTGAAAAGAGCTAATTTGGCTCTAAATCCTCCATGCTTCTTCAGTTCTGAGTGCAGCGCTAATTCTCCAGCACTCTGAGATGCCTTCCTGGCAGACTGCAGCTGTTGTAACCCTCGGAAGGGACCAGACTGAATAAATCACAACTCCTGGTTTACTGTTTGTTGTTTGCTTTTATTTTGATGTTTTTTTTTCTTCTTTCAGGGATGGAAAGTAGATCTTTATAAAGGAGTCTCACAGAGAAAAAATAGATTAATTCTTTCGAGGCAATTCATCTCATTTGAGCTGTTCATTTAATGGAGAGGAATGAGATTAAAAACCAACTCTCCAAAGGCTGACTCTGGTAGAGCAAGGAGCTTAGACGTTACCCATCTTTGCTTGTCAAGATCCAATGCTATTAGTCCCCTTGCTGCTGTATAACACATACGTGGGGATAGATATTATTTAGATTATTGACAAGGTAGGAAATTGAAGGCTGAGGTTTTTCTTCTTTTCTTTTCTTTTTTTTTTTTTTTTTTTGTCTACATCTGAACTGTCAAAAGCACTTGAAGCAAAAGTATTTCAATTCTTATTTTATGAATGTAAAATGGTTTATCTTCCTGTTGAGACAGCAAATGGGAGCAGTGGAATCAGGAGCTTTGTGGTGAATTTCATCTCTGGTAATGAATTGCTTCCTGATCAAAAGCAACAGTCCTAACTGCTGTACGCCATAATTCCTTTGTCCTAGATGTAGCTCTATATAAAGTTCCCCTGCCTCATGGGAAACTCAAGCAATGAGCAGAAGTGTATGTATGGAAAATACTATATTAGTGCTTCTATCACTGATATTTAGGCTGATGTTTTCTAGCTTAAGTATCCAAAACACTTTCCTCATTATTTTCTTTGCCACTTATATGTGGCCAATCCAGGCAGAGTCAATCAAGCAGTGCTTTGAAAGAGATAGTAAAATCACCCAAAAGACTAAAGTTCTTTTTTATACATTTAAAACCATTTGTAACCAGAGTTTGTTGGTTTGTTTGTTTGAATAATCTGGTATTTTCAGAAGCTTTGGGACAGTTTGTATTTTCTATCTTTTGTGTAGCTTAAGGTGGTAAGTAGGATGCAAATGTATCAGCTATTTTCTGAGGCTTTTGGATGGTCACAAAACAGGCAAAGGTTACTGTTAGGGTTACACAGAAAATGTAAGAACTTGTGGGCCTGAGAGCATTTCTTTCAGTAAGGAGAGTTTATACAGCTTATGGAAAAATAACTGGGAGGAAATTCAATTTCTGTAGCTTTCGTATCTCATTTCCTTAGTTACCCCATCCTCCCCTGAGCTCTACTCTTTCTTTAGGAGTCCAGCATTGTATTGTATGGTTGTATTATTACTGCTTATTTGCTGCTGTAGATATAGGTGATACTGTAAAGGAAAACATAACAAAATACAGCTTTGACTGGGGCTGCAATTTAAAGTCATGTGAACAATATGAGCCACACTCATAGCCTCACCTACAGAGCTCACTAGTCTAGTTCAGCTGGTTCTCTACCAATCCTCTGTTTTTGATGTGTATGTGTTTCTTCTAAGCAATAAGTTTCTCATTTTACACGTGGTTCATCATCCTAATATCTGAACTGGTAAGTACTTAAAAAGCTGAAGCATAGTTTTTCTATATATAAATAAGAGATACACATATCAAATGAAGAGATGTCTTCTCTCTTTACCTGCCTGAGCTGTGAGAGATCTATCTGTAGCTTATGGTTCTGATTTACAGCAGATACATTTTATTTCCTCAGACTCAGTAAAAGTGAATACAGAAATCTGTATTTGTATTTGATTAGCCATTTATATTCTAAATGGCAGCACTGCATCATGTGGAATAGGAAGAAAAATGCCTAAAAAATAACCAGATTTCTTCTTGTGTAGGAACTATTTCTTCTAAGTCTACTTGCATGTGAACAACACGCTTGACCATCTTATCAGACATACTGATTATACTTAGCAAGCAGTAAATGAATGGAGGTGTTGTTAAACTCATTTGCCAAAGCATTTGGATGGGGGCACATGCTGTTCTCTGAAAAAAAGAGCACTGGGAAGAACATCAAGCAGCAGAAAACAAACTTTGTAGAAGTCCAATCTTCTAGTGATGCTCTGGCACACTGAGTCTTCTGAGCAGGTGGGATTAGCTGGGATTCCAGTTTGACAGGGTCAGGGCATGGAAAGGAGTAAAGCAAGACTTAAGCATGCACAGGGCAAGGTTACTTCCTCCTTCCTTCCCTCCCCTTCCCTACACAGATTTAGGGTCAGTCACTCTCCTCCCACTTCTTTGTACCAGAGAACTTAGGGAAATTCATTTGTTAATCCTGCCCCCTCTTCTCTATGTGATCTTCCAATAATTTGGAGATATAGACTCTACCTCCCTCTCTGCACCCGTATTTTTACTTTTCATTTTTACCGACAAAATGCTGCTCCCAAAGGATGATGCTTGATGCTTCTTCATTAAATCCATTCCAGCAAAAGTACATAAAGGATTTGTTCCTAATACGGGAGAATCTGTAAAATAAGATATTTGTGCTAGGTTTTTCCTTGTCTAAATATAACTGTCAGTTGAATCTGAAGAAATTAGGTAGCTGCTCAAATAACACAGCAAATGTTCCAGAAAACTGGGGAGAATGGGAAGGTTGGTTCCTCAGTCAGTCACAAATCACAGACAAACACCTTGCTGTCAGCAGCCATGCAATGGCTTGCGGAAGTCCCTGAGGGTTTGGCTAGGATGGCTCACAGCACTCCCGTGGCCATTTAGCAGGGACAATGCGGGGGCAGTGACTCTATGTGATTTTGCTTTGGCTTCCTGATTGCATGAATGGAGCTCAATGACTTGCTTAGGGCTGGATGTGATGAAAGGTCCGTGGGACTAACAACAGGCTATGTGTTGTTACAGCGCCAACACCCAACATGGCAGCTCCACACCTTCCTGTCTGACTCAAGGACACATGGCACGTGCCTGGGACCGTCCCCAATCCTGATGTCATGTCTGGGTCTTACTAGCAAGTCAGTGGGAAGAACACTGTGCTGCTGTGAGAAGGACACGGGTTGAGACAGGAGGATGGAGGCATAAGCCATCCCCTCTTTCTCCTGAGCAGACTGTTTTGGTGGCTGCATCTGCAACCTCACACTGAGGCTTTGTGGAGTGAAGAATGTTGGCACAACTTTATTAAAAAAAAGATGCACGAGTGTTTTCCCGAACACAGGCAGCTGTCCAAGTAGAGACATACGGCCTAGATGGCAGCTACTGGGGGATATGTCCATACTAGATGCATTCCCTTCTAGCTTTGAATAAACTTTTTATACCAGAGTATAAACATCTATGATTGAATCTAGGAATTAGCCCCAGGGAAACCACAAATGTCTAGAGTAAAGTCTGCATTTGTTGCAGATAATCAATTGTTGGTCAGCAAAAAATTAATCTGAACTAAGAGGTCTCTTCAGTAAAGAGGGCTACACAGGCTGAACACACACAGCTTTGCACTGTTGTAGGAAAAGAAGTGGGACAAAACAAAGCTCCAAAAGGGGCATGGGGCTTCCTTTTCTTGTATCATTGTATGTAGGGAGCAGACAGCTAACTGGTCTATGGGGTACCTGCCCATCAGAAGGCAAGGGGCTGCCGGGCAAGGGCACACAAGCAGAGATACACATAAACAACATTGCATTTATCTGAGAGAAATCCACTGGCACATATATTCCCCAAACTGCTGAGTCTGATATGGTACCTTTAATTCCGTGATATTTGCATGTACACAAGTCTATCTTTTCACATTTTTTATTAACACAAACAAAAGACATAATCTGGAAGCACCTTGAGATTACAGCTGAACAGTCAGGTAGATTTGCTAGGTCTAATCTTAAATGATAGCAAAAGAGACACACAGGCCTATTTAAGACACAAATCATTTTGCATAAATGCTGCTAAATAGACTTATGAAGAAGAAGAAGAAAATGAAGAAAAAGTGAAAGGAAAAAAAAAAGAAAAAAAAAAAGGGGGGGGGGGTTGCGGAGAAGGAAATGCAAAAAGAAAACAAGAGAAGTCGTTTGGCAGTTAATTCTTCAGCCATTTTCCTCTCTTTTTGAGCTGGCACTCCACGATAGCATTTCCATTATGTGCTGTCTCTGGTGTATTGCTATCAAAGCACACAGAATTTTCCCATTGAGTGGAAAATTGGCAAGGTCTTCTTGTTTACAACCGCAAAGGTAACAACTCTGATAAAGTAATGGTCACAATTATGCCACTTTTAGCCAAACTGTGGGGAAAATAACTTACCCTTCCGTTAGCCTGGCCTGCGGATCTGAGTGTGCTATTCCGAAAAACAGGACTGATTTTGCTTTTCAGAGCATCAGCGCTCAGAGGGCTGTACTCAGTGACTTCCTGGCTCCAGCATATCAAAAAGCAAAAGGGTTCCCTCTGCAAGTGTCTGAGGTTTTTCACAGTAATCGGTGCTCTCAACAGACTCAGCTTTGGCAGAAGAGTGTGAGGCTGAGTTCATTTCTGTGCGTCAGGTGGAAGGCAGAAAGTGAAATGCTGGGGTTGAAGGCAGCCAGATCTCAGAAGCCTCCCACAGCAGTCCCCTCTGGCCCTGCTTTGTGTTTCTTCTTCAGTTCTAGGTGTTCAGAAGCATGTGAAAAAACACAGCATTACATTCCCTCAATGCTTTCCCTTCTTGAATCTCAAAGCCAGTTTATTAAGCCTCACGAAGCACCTGTGAGAAGCTGAAGCACCATTGCTCTTCCAAACAGAGGCAGTGCAGTTTTTGGGTGCCCACATGGAGAAAGTCAAGTCTAGAAAGCTGTTTGGTCTCTAAGTAAAAAGCAAAAAGTACACACCATATTGTGTGACTCATGGCAAAACTGCAAGAGCAGATGAAATCAGTGAAAGCCATATTTCTGTAAACAGTTTCAAAGTTGCAGACGTTGAGGTACATGGCAACACAGTAATAGGTACTCAGTAGGAGAGGATGTTGCTAACGCACACTGTGTTACCAAAGGGTATGCTGCACCAAGCAAATAACCGTCTGGTCTGTAACATCTGTAGATCTCCACGCACAATGTCATCCAGACCCAAAGGCACAATACATTCCCTCTGGCTTGGCTAAATCCCAGGAATTCCTCTCCCATGGGTATTTTGGTGGAGAGGGCCCAATGACTGGGAGGTGTGGGGCAGGAATGGGGAGAATGCAACCACTCCCCGCTAGTGTTTATCCCACCCGCCCTCCCACAGAGCTCTGAAGTTGGCAACTAGCTACAGCCATACTGACAGGGATGTGGTGAGGCTGAGGGGGAGAAGGACCTCTGGATCTCTGCAGGTTTCCCTCTAGGTGAATGAACCTACTGCTCTGTGGGGTGCAGGGGCACATGGGCTATTGGCTGATTGACCTGTCAGAATGTACTGGTGTTGATATAAAGCAGATGAGCTTCAAGTTAAGTTGCTCCATTGTTTGCCCTGCAAGCTAGGGACCTCACTGACCAAGCCCCAGGAGAGCAGCAGGATGCTGTAGTGGCAAGCTCTGCAAAAAGCCTTCTAGCAGATCAAGAGGAAGACACCACAAGAACATTTGTGAGAAATGACTGATTTCACATGCATTTAAATGTTGATGGGTAGGCAATTTAAAGCTCAGAATAGAACCTGTCAGTACTAGGTCAAACAGCTCCTCAATGCATTGGACCATCACAACTGGATCTAAAGCCTGATCCAGTGCGTGGCAACCCTGCCCACAGCAGGGGGCTGGAACTAGATGAACTTAGAGGTGCCTTCTAACCTAAGGCATCCTGTGATCATATTATTCTATGATTTTCTTTCTGGTGTTGTGAGGATGGCAGTAGCACAGTGTCTGGCCACCTGCTCCACAACCCTCCTGCCTGCTGGCAGACCCCGCAGTCTTTGCTGAAGAGGGCTTTGGCAGGGAGAGTGGTGACATTTCAAACCAGGAATTTGCAGAACTATGAGGACCCTTTGCCTGGCGTTGCCTATTCCTTTCGAGCAGCAGGATCTGTTCTGAAGAATGCTGTCAGCTTCTCCTCCTCGTTTGGGAGATGACATCGGCTCAGACGCATGTCCAGATTCTTTTTGTTTCATATGCCTGTGTAAGTTCATACACTGCAGATAAATACGCCTTAACTTATGTTAGCATGACACAAGTATTTGCCTAATGAGTGACAAAACTATAAATTCAACAGATCCACCCCATATGAAAAAAATAAATAAAGGGCACCCGATCCATATCAGTTGAGTGCTGGAATTTTCAACTAAATCAGAACTGACTGAGCCATGACTGAGTCACAGCGCTGAAATGTACCACCTGTATGTAGTGCCTGCCATGCTTTACATCTACAAATTAGCCCTCCATCATCCTGGTGAACTATAATCACATAAAACACAGGAGTGCTAAATTGCCCGAGCTTTACCGACTAAGGTAAAGCTATAGAGCACACTGGTGACAGTGACAGATAGAAAACAAAGCCAAGAACACTGATTTCTGAATTATTTCCCTTGTCTCTAGACAATACCTGTATGTAATAGAGATCAGCTAAAAGAATGGTGGCGGAGCAGATCTGAGGTTAGATATGCTCAACCATTTGCTATTGCCAGGCTGCTGTCTTTGCAGTAGCTGTTGAAAAATAGGTTGGTTCAAAGCTAAGGAAGAAAAGAAAAACAAACGAACAAGCAAAACAAAACAAAAGAAAGAAAAGGACACATATATAACCATATTATGCAACCGGATTATTTTATCAGCTCTTCTGTGACAACTAAAAATAAGATTGTTTTTTTTCCCTTAAAATAATGAACTGTACAGAGAATAAGGTCTACTTACTTAAAACACAATCAAAATTTATAACAAATCTCACTTTATCTTGATTTCAGTTAACAAACTGCATTTATCAACTTAACAACTGGGTGTTTTCTGATTCTTTTCTGTATTATTTGTAGTGGATTAGCATTTTTTACATTGCTGCCTTGTATTCAGTCTTTCTATTATGAATAAGCGTTCAGCAATTTAAATCATAACTGATGGAGGCACAGGACAATTTATCCCTCAGTCATGTTAGCTCCTTATACTATTTTTCTTTCAGCTAATTCTAATTTTAATTAGTTACGGCAGCAATTGATTGTACTGATGTACTATTCAATTAATTCCACAGTGGCGACTGGGGTTATTTGCTGAGTGACAGCCAAATACTGGAGTACAGAGTATTTTACAATAATTACCTACCAGTTCTACTGGAAACAGTGGTATATCATCTTGTATACCCAGATGATGCCTTTAAAGTCACATCTAGTTACATTCACTTTGAGCTTTCCCCTGTGTAACGAAGCCTGCTTAAAAACATCCTTGACAAAAGATGTGACAGAAGTTACATTTTTATTATTTTCTCTCCCTCCAATCTTCCAAAATACATTTCTTATCAGAAAACAAGGATGACCTCATTTGTTAAGTGCAGAGAACACAAATTCTGTACGACGAAGAAAGAGTTCTAAAAACATCCTGAAGTTTTCCACAGAAGCAGGCGCCATCTTGATTCATCCATTATGTTGTAGCTCCTTCTGTTGCAGATCATGTAGGCGCAAGGAAAACCATTCTTTACATGATCACTTTACACTGATCGTCTTTTTGTCTTAATTCTGGATTGACATGTAAAACACAGACTGCAGCTTTATATTTTCTGAACCAGACAAGGCAGATATGGTGAGGACCTGTGTAGGCTGTACATGATGTTTGATCTGCGTAGGCCGTAGATCTGTGCAGACGACAGACTAGAATCTCATGTACTGACTGGTACCAACCTGCATTACACATTCAAATACAAAATGCTGCATGAAGCTAAACCTCACACTAGCATGTAACAGCAGAAAACCCCTTTCAGTTTCTCATCTGGTTCAGAATCACCAGCTCAAGCATTCAAAAGTTCAGCCAGGACACAAACCATAAAACTAATAAGTCCTCTTTTAAAAGCACAGTGATTTTTCTTATAACAACATGTTTCTAAGTTGATAGGAATCAGACTTTCAGGATTCCCCCAGCAGCCATGGAGGGTGAAAACATTTTCTGAAAGTGGAGCTTCTTTAATAACCTTATCCTTCATGGTGTTCTAGGAAATACCAGGTGTTACATATGTTGATGGCAGTATATGGCAACTGGTGACACATTCTTCAAAGGCAGTGGCTATGATTAGCCATCACTGTTTATAAAAGACATGGGAAGGCTGATAAGGACCTATTTTGCTTCTTCCTCTGCAGTCAAATAGAGCACTCTGAACTTGCGGGACTCTGACGCTGGCTAGAGCTCCACTGGTGAAGTCACCACTTGCAACTGGAGTTGGTCCTTCAGGGCTGTGTCCGATGGTCCCTGAGGAAGCTGCAGTGGGAGATCTACAAAGGCCCACCAGGATGAGCATCACCCTTCATCAGGAAGGATAAACACCCATGTGCACTGAGAGGTAAAAGCTCCTTCCAAAGAAACAAAACACTGTGCAATTTGTAAGTCAGTCATGCAGCCCGCTGCTCTCTGAGTAAGGTGTAGCCTGCTCTGTTTCACTTCTGTTGCCTCCTCCCCATGTGCTTTTCCCCTTGAGAAAGGGACAATCAACGTGCAGCCCTGAGCAAAGTCCAACATGTGTAATTTAACTGCCAACATCAGCCACCTCAGCAGCACACTCCATGCCCTGCACGGCTCTCGTTCAGCTCTCACATTGCCTTGCCACACGTTGGGGTTGCACTCCTACCTGGAGAAGTGGCTGGGAGATGCAGTGACCACATCTCCATGGCCCCGATAGGCTTTGGTATTAAAATGCAAAGCAGAGATTACTCTGCAGAGTCAAGCCATTTAGCAGCAGCAATATTTTGAATTTCAGAACTATGTGAAAGATCAGTTTTAACCTTTGAATAGAGTTCAAAATACATCCCTCAGCGCACTTCCACTTTTAAATAAACAGGAGAATCAGGGGCCCTGACATTTCCAAAGCCCACAACACCGGATTGTTTTCTTTGCAGAAATACACTGATTCTTAGCGACTGTCTACAAAAGATAACAATAGAATTTGTCAAATAAAATGTGATCTGGTGATAGATTTAGCTGCAGTTTTACAGCACCTTTGGGTACTTTTGGCTCATTGAATAGAAGAATTTGGATGTATTTTCAGCTCTGAGGACACGTTCTTCCCCTCAATGATTTTTTGTAAATGTCATTGAAGATGCAGCAGTCATGTAGCAAGTGAGAAAAGCAGCTGTGTTACTGTCAGGCTGAATCAGAATCATTACACATATATACTTAAGTGACTCAGCAGTAGCTAATTGAGTATTTGGAATCCATCCTCCATTGGTAGCGGCCATGTAATTTCCCCTCATGTGCATGGGATTCAAGCATATGATTTAAGCAGAAAGTACGTAGCAACAGAAACCCTTCTTTAAGTAGGTGGGTTTTGTTGTTTTTTTTTTGGGTTTTTTTTTTTTTTTTGAGAGAGAGAGAAAACACAGCGACTTTCGGTATTTTGAAATCAACTTAATCATAAGCTGGGACTTTTTCTGGAAGATGTTCTAAAGATGAACTATATGTCTTAGTGACATAGTATTACAACACCACTTGTATATATGGAGTTTATTAAGACACAGATTCCTCTAAAAGAAGGTATTGGGAAGGAGGAGTAGTAATTTTTTTAAAGGGTATATTTACCTTTACATATATTTTTTTCTGCAGTGAACTAATACAGAGAGGCAGGATGCCTTTGCTGTCCATATCCGGATTGAACAACACCATTTTCCAGATTTCAACACAACATTTCTCCTTTTGATGTCCTCCCACTGGTCTTCGAGAGCCATGTAGTAACTTGGAGTCCAGAATGAACAACTGAAAGTGTCTGGGTAAAGAGTGAGCAAGTGGTAGAAGTGCCGCTCTGCTACACAGGGGCTTGAATCCCAGGGGTTGGACTCGATGATCTCTAAGGTCCCTTCCAACCCACACGAGACTGTGACTGTGACTGTGACTGCTTGCACAGAACATGGAGGAAGCCACGTCTCAGAGACAGCAATCACATCCTTGACACTCTGAGATGTAAATTTATTAGCATGCGTTAGATATGTAAGATTGGAGTCTGTGGTTGAGATTACAGCCGAGTTCTGCTCAAGGAGAACATAGCACTCTGCTGGGCAGCATACATAGCATGACACAGGGAATGGAAAATGGGGGATGTAAAAAAGAAAAAGAAAGGAATAAAACAAAATGGGGGAAAAACAACAACAACTTAGGTTTCGTTTTTTCAGCCTCTTGTGCAAATTACTGCTTTTATTAAGTCATTGCAAAATAAGTGACACACAACCTTTAGACCTGTCTTTTGCATGTAACTCTCTTCCAGGATTGGTATGAGGTCTACTGTTTCTTTAACCAAGATGAAGAAACATCGTTCTATTTCTGAACCATTTTTGCTTTTATTTTTACTATACAGTTATAGCCTTAGGCTGGGAGAAATATTCATGCTGTTCTCTCCAGTGTATATAGTTTCTAAGGACTGCACCACTCTTATGCATATGCAAAAGTATATGCTTTGCATATTTACTTTCTTTACACAAAATAGCGTGCCCACCGCATCATGTACCGCTTTCACGTCTGCGCATATCCCCCCAAATTCATCATCTTCTCATATTTAGAACATAATTCTCATTCGAATCACAAGCAGTCAGATCTTTTTAATAACAGTTATTCCAGAGATAACAGCTAATTATGATATTTCAAAAAGTGTACATTAATATTTCAGTAGGCTCAACATTTTGAAATACTACTCAAAGCAGCATTACGGTCTCTTTTGCTGGTGAAACAAAAGGATACTTTCAGCAGGCAATCAGAGCGCCCTTCAACATAACACTCCACTCCCTTTCTACAGTATCTTCTGTTTGCCTTAAACCACAGTTTGGCAAAACCAGCTTTAATGGATCTTTCTTAACGTAATTAAATATATTTAACAATAGAATGCTTCAAAATCCTTAAATTAGTCATTTGTCGGAAGACAATGAATTCATTCAAATTCCAGCTTTTCAAATGTTTTTCTTCTGTAAATCCTATTAGCATTAATCTGCCAAAGCTAGGTGTGCTTCAGCTTTTATTATTATTATTATTATTATTATTATTATCATTATCATTATCATTATTATTATTATTATTTTCCAGATACTTGGAAAGCTCTGAGATCTACTCCCCATTTATTATGTTGCTGCACACTTTTGGAGGTCACACGTGGACTGGAGCATCAGCGTGGTCCTGCTGTCCTCAGTCCTGCTGTCCTCCATGCACAGCCTCAGCTCCGTGATGCTGCAGAACAAATGACAGAATGGGAGATTTTTGTGTGATTAAATCTACAGGGTGTGGGAAGAAGGGACAGAACCAAAGAGAAAAAGAGAAACCTTAGAAAACGAACTGCCCACTATGAATGTCAACAACAGTGGGAGTAAATAACCTCTCCATTATTCCTCCTGCGTGTGTGTATTTCATTCCAAAAACAAGAGACTCATATCTCTAAGCCCTTAAATAGGCAAACCTAGCTAAATTCAGCCTAAGCCTCTGCAGGCCGAGGCCCAGAGGGAGGACTGAACAAGGCTCACCTTACAGTGAGGCAGAGGCTGTGCAGCAGAATGCAGATCTCCGTTCCTGAGACCTCAGATATTTCCCAGCTCTCAAAAAGCCGGGGCAGGTTATGGTTCACAAAGGAAGATTAAAACTCCTCCAAATCAAAGTCAAATGTGCACACGAAAGGAGCTGAAAAGAAAGGGGCTTTCTGTTCCTCCCTGAGGTACACACTTAGTCTTTCGTGGAAGAAACAAGAGGCCACATTTTCCTTTCAGTTTTATCTAGCAGCCATGTGAAAGGCAACTGAGGCTTCCGAAACCATCAATTAAATGCTGAAAGAACCGGTAGAAGTTTGCAAGGGGAAGAGGGAATTATTCACAGATTTCTAAACTATTTCAAACCAAAACACAGCAAAATCTCAGGATATGTATTTTTGTAACTGGTTGAAAGTTGGTATGAAGTTTCTCTCCATTAAGTTCCATGTTAGTCAGGGAAACAAGACAGAATTTTGTTGATACTGCTGAGTTTGCTTTGGGTTTGTGCATTTAATAATGAATAATGAGCTAAAGCCTAAACCAGCACTGGTAGAGCTCAAATCTCTTCATTAAGAGAGGTTTGTGTTGAAGTCAATTGTTTTACAGTGTCTCAAAGTGACTTCCTCTTGCAGCACTGATTTTTCCTTTTTGAACTCCCTGATTGCCTCCATAAGGACAAACCCTTCCAGTTCCCTGTCTCCCAGTGGCACAAAGACACATAGTGGGTTAGCACAACTATTCTGCCCTTGTGAGGCCTCATCTGTAGTATCACGTCCAGGTCTGGGGCCCTCAGCACAGGAGGGATGTGGAGCTGTTGGAATGGGCCCAGAGGAGGGGCATGAATGTTGTCAGAGGGCTGGAGCACCTCTCTTACAAAGAAAGGTTGAGGGAGCTGGGCTTGTTCAGTGTGGACCAGGCTCCAAGGAGATTTCATTGCAGCCTTTCAGTATTTGAAGGGAGCTTACCAACAGGAGGCAGATCAACTTTTTGCAGTTTAACAGTGACTAGGCAAGTGGGAATGGTTTTAAACTAGAAGAGGGGAGATTTAGGTTAGATGCTAGAAGGAAATTCTTTACACAGGGGATGGCGAGGTGCTGGCATTGCCACTCAGAATAGCTGTGGTGCCCCATCCCTGGAGATGCTCAAGGCCAGGTTGGATGGGGCCCTGGGCAGCTTGAGCTGGTGGGGGGCAGCCCTGCCCATGGCACTGGGTGGGGTTGGGTGGTCTGTGAGCTCCCTTCTGACCCAAGTTATTCTATTCTTCTGTGACACAGGGCTGTGGTTGGAACTGGGTCCCACAGCACTACTAGATGAGGCCGCAGGTTGAGTCAGTCCTTCATCCCACCATTGATTTCACCCTCAACATCAGCTTTTGGTAAGTCATCTTGAAGACCTTGTGGGAAATACTGGCTTTCAGCACTCATGCCTGGCAAAGTTGTGGAAGCTTCTCCCTGGAAGCATTCTAGGCCAGGCTGGATGGGACTTTGAGCAACCTGGTCTACTGGGAGGTGTCCCTGCCTACAGAAGGGGGTTGGGACTAGATGATCTTAAAGGCCCCTCCAACCCAAACTATTCTGTGATTCTGTGCACGGAGTGGCACAGCAGCTTTCCAGAAGGGCACAATCTTGTGGCAGAAGCTTTCTGCTATGGGCAGAAAGCCAACAGCTCTGTAACTTCAACACAAAGGCTGCCGAGGGAGGGGGGTGCTGAGATGCACCTATGCCTCACACCTGCCCAAGGCACGCAGCAAGGGACTGAAGGGGCCAGTTTCCACGCTGGATGCCTTCTCCACACGGACAGCAGGTAACAGCACCAGCACTAGCACCACAAGCGGGTTCCCCCCGTTTCTTTGAGCACTTTCCCCGGAGATCTGGGAGGCACCCCCAGCCCCCAACCGGGCCGGGCCTTCCTGCTGCTGGAGGTGGGGGAAGGAAGGGCGGGGGCGGGCGGAGGAAGCGCCGGCACTCCCGGAGCGCGAGGGGGAGCCCGGGGAGCTCCTCCCGCGCGATCCCGGCAGCGGCAGCGGCAGGAAGGGCAGGGCGGGGGCGGGGGCTGTGCGAGGTGGGGGCCGGGCGGTCGATCGGGCGGAGGAGGGGCCGGGGCCGCCGCCGGCTGAGGGAGGCGAGGAGCGGAGCCGCTGAGGGCCGGGGCCTTGGACGCGTCCGGAGGAGGAAGAGGAAGGGGGGGAGCCGGCCCCTCTCGGAGCACGCAGCCCGCATCCGCTTGTAGAAGGGAAGAGGGAAGAGGGAAGCGGAGGGGGGGGGAGCGAGCGAGCGAGCGGGTACCGCCGCCGAGGAGACAAAGAAGCGGAGCCCGCCCGGGCTGGGAGCCTCCCCGCGCCGCTCCGCCCCGCTCCCACCGGCCGGGCCGGGCCGAGGTGAGCGCACCCCGTGGGAGAGCGGGACGGGGCCGCCGCAAACTTGTGTCGGCCGTCGGGGACAGGAGGTGGGGGCAGGGCGGAGGGGGGTCACCTGGGCGGGGGCTCCCCGGGGAGGGGGCAGGTGGCGGCGGGGGGTGGTGAGGGAAGGGGCCCGGCGGGCTCCTGACAGCCGCCGCTTTGTGTCAGCGAGGGGAGAGCGGCACAAAGGAGAAGTTGGCCCGGGGAGGCGGAGGGGTCCCTCGCAGCCGGGGCACGGCCGGAAAGTTTTGCGGTGGGGGCGGTGTGCGGGGCAATGCGGGCACGGGCTGACCCGGGGGCCGCGGGGAATATTCTGGTAAGCGGCTGCCGAGGGTTTTGTCGAGCAGTGGCCGCTTAAACGGCATCGAGCTTTAAACAACAAAAAAAAGGAAAGAAAAGGAAAGGGGAAAAAAAAAAAAAAAAGTTGGGATGACACGTTGCGTGCCCAGGAAGCGCGTCTCGGGGGGTTGGGGTGGGAATTGGCTCTTCCTCTCCTCGCCGTGCCCTGTGTAGGAAGCTGCCCGAGCACGGGGAGCTGCCAGTCCTCTGTGGAGTTTGCCTCCTCGGTTCTGCTGGCTCGGGGTTTATTTTTACGGCTTTATGGCTCGTTGTGAGCATCAGAGTTATTCTGTGAATTGACTGAACGTTGCCGTGTTCTTTTGTTAGCTCAAAACTTGAGCGAACTCCGTTCCTTTTGTGTGCGGTGAAGTGATGTGTGCTCCTGAGAAAGTGCTTTGGCAGCCGCACGTTCTGTGCGGGTTCCTCACATGGAACACGCCGTTGCCCTTTATAAAAACAAACCTCCATGGTTCAGCCTGTGCATGGCTAATGTCATCTGGAGCCGGGCATGGAGGCATTCAAAAGGGCAGAGCTCATGCAGGGTTTCTTTCTGAATGCGTTCCTGCCCCTGCGTGTCAGCATCAGTACCGCAGAGGAGGTGTTTGTGGTACTGTGTGTGTGTGTTCGTAGGACTAGAGCTGGAGCGAAATCACTTTGTGACTCACAGATACTGGTATTTTTCAGCTCTGGAGTTGAAGTTGGGTGTCCCACCCTGGTCAGCATCAGCAGCCATGTCCTCATATCTGACTTTCTCCTTGAAACTTAGCCAGGCAGTGTTGCTTTCGGGATTAGTGCATAAATGCAGACATAGGAGGCACCTGTACTGCTAAGAGCACAGTTGTAATTAGCTAATATCTGTATGTAGGCCATGAAGCAGATCTGGTCTCATTATACCATCAGCTCTCCTCTCAGTTTTTCTGTCAGTGTATGGTTAGCTGCCCCTATGAGCCTTTTACTTCTGCAAGATAGTGTTTCCAATTGCTGTTACAGTTACCTCTTTTGCTGTGTTCCTCCAAAAACACGAGCAGAGTTAGTCCCTGGTTGTCTGGACAGTCCCTTATGTTAGTCCTTATTGTTAAATATATAATCAGTTCAAAGCTCCGGCCTTTGCCTTGTTTCTGTGCTGAAAAGGGAGCTCATTCCTTTTCTCTCCTTCCTCCTGTTTTCTCCCTAGTTTCTTGCCTAGCTGTGTGGTAGTGTTAAGGTGTTTGCACTCTTATGTGTCACCTCTCATCTACTGTGTGCTAAAGAAGAGGGACAAGGTCAGCAGCATCTGCTTTGTTTCCAGGCTTTGCTATTTATTTTTTTTTCAATTTTCTTTTTTTTTTTCCTTCTTCTGTGTGTGTGTGGCTGCTGACATGTTATTCCCTTGCTCACAGTGCTCCTGGCTTTCTTCAGTAGTAACTATAACATTAGCAACCGGGAAGGAGATGTTTGGGTAGTGCAGTTTGTTGTCTTGAGCAGCAGAAAACTCCTGCAGGTATCTCCGTTTTCATACTATGTGAGGATAAAAGCTGCTCCAGACTTGTGGAAGCAAGTGCTTTTCACTTTATGCTTGTGACAGGTTCACAGTCGAACCCAAGATGTCTTTGAATTACGTATGTTCTAGAAGATACTTTCTGTTTGTGCTAGGGATCTTGGGGTGTCTCCACCATGGCTGTTCCCCTCTCATTCTTCTCCCCAGTGCTCTCAGAAAGGGTGATGGTGGAAGGAAAGTGTGGATGAAAGCGAGGTGCTGCTGTGTTGGTGAGGTGCTGGACACGCTGCTCAGATGAAGTAGGTCATCTTGCACACTGGAGTGGCTGTGTGGAGAGCTGAGGCTCTCTGCAGGCAAGCTGCTGTCTGTTTCTGCTGAAATAATAAACCTTTGGACAATATGCTTTATCCCTGTGTTTACTAGGCGTACAGAAATGTTGCTAAACAGTGGCTTCCTCATGGTGAGACTTCTTCAGTCCCTGAAAGTCAGGTATCCTTAATAGTTCCTGGATTGGAAGGCCTTCACAGGAAGTGGGGACAGTGCTTGTGCTGTAGCAGATAGCGTTGTTTCTTCCTCTTAAAGCATACAGACGATGCCTATGCGATTAATTTAACCAACAGGCTGCTGTACAGTCTAATGAAAAAGATACTGCGTGTGATCCTGATGACTTCTCCCTTCTGAAAAATGCCTTTTCTGTTCATTTTGCTTTGCGAAGTTATGAAGATTGGCCCAGGTGTACTTAGCTTTTTTTCCTATTTTAAGTAGTTGCATTGAATTTTTTTCTCGCCGATTCAATTAGATCCATTAGTAATCGTAACTTAGTCATCTGTGTTCTGCCCAATTAAACTGTGGCTCTGTTCAGTGGTGGGTTAAGTGATTCTTCCAAGTGCGAAGTTGTTGTGTTGTTTTTTTTCTCCCCTAGAATAATCTTTTATTCCCCATCATAAGGATTCTTAATTTTTTCATAAATGCTAATGAAATGAGTAAATTGGAAGTGCGCTGAGATGTAAAATTCGGGTTTTTAGTTTCTGTTGAGCACACGTGACGCAACGGATGAGTTTGCCTCTCACTGTTAACAAACTGAATTGGTGTTTTAAAACCAGCATAGATTGCATTGTGAGCAGTGAGGTGGCTTAGCAGGGTATGTTTTTATTGCATATATTAGGAATTCAGGTGCTAAGGAATAAATCCCGTTGCATTTAAAGTTATTGCAGGCTTTGTAGGATAGTCCACTTTCAGAAATACTCATGTTGAAAAAAACATCTGTTAGAGCGGATGCTGAGACATGCTGGTGTGTCAGTGTTTGCTCAAAGTGGTAGAAGCTGCCTGTGTGGCTTAGAGGCTTTTTCACTCTATAGGTTTGTTGTGCTGCTTCTGGTCCTGATCTCATTAACGAGTGTTAATATGGTGACTCGTAACTAATATTGATTACTCTGGGAAGCAGACAGTGAGGTGAACATATTGGTACTTGTGATAGATACCTGAATTATATAAAGAAAAAAAACGTTGCTTCTCTCTTATAACAGTGACAGAGTAGTGCAAAATGAGTTCAATATAAGTGTGTTTTTAGTCTAAGCTGAAGAAACTCAATCCAGGTTTACTCATTCTTAACTCATTTAAGTTATTGTCTGCAGAGTATGTGCAGTTCTATCGATCGATGTGAAAACAGATGTTGAGATACGCCACCGGTGAAGGATAGCTGAAACTTTAAATATACCAGGTTTTCTACAATAACGTGTTTATGATAGCAGGCAGTCTCCTTTATTACAGTGAGGGTGACGGAGCACTGGAACAGGCTGCCCAGGGAGGTGGTGGAGTCTCCTTCTCTGGAGATATTCAAGACCCGCCTGGACGCCTACCTGTGTGACATGGTGTAGGGAACCTGCTTTGGCAGGGGGGTTGGACTTGATGATCTCTAGAGGTCCCTTCCAACCCCTACAATTCTGAGATTCTGTGATTGAAAACTATATTAAAAAATTATGAAATTTGTTAAAAATAATTAAAAATAATGATTCTGGAACCCAGGTATAGCTGGATGGTAACTCATTACCGTGATGTTTCAGCAGGTTGTGCTGTTCCGACAGGTAGGATGTTCTCTCCATCTCTCACATAGTAGATGCCTAAAGCCTTGTGTTTGGATGTGTGCAAGTCGTGTTTGCACATTTTAGGCAAAATGGATCAATAATCAAAAATAATTGGGCAGAGAGGTTACTATAGATATGATAATTATTGTATAACGTGATTATTGTTTCCTTGGTAGAATGACAGGTTTTGCTTTCTGCCCCTTTTACAGGTTTTTTTTTATGTTCTAGAAGTGTGTTCACTGTGGGGCCTTAACAAGGAGAAACTGCAGAGATCTGAAAGCAGATAGCACAGTTTGCTTACAGCTGGTGCCTCTCTTCCCAAAGCAGGTGCACTGAGTCCTTTCCTACTAGGGTGCCAGCAGCTGCTCTAGGCCTCTCTTGGCTGTCTTTGTCCAGGTTACACTGGATCAGCTCGATGCAAATCTGGAGTAGCAGTCAAGCTGCAAGGCAGTGGGAGGAGGGTTAGCAAAAGGGGATTGGTGGGATTTTCTTTTCCTTTTTTGTGTTTTAAAGCAAGTAATGAGAGTAAACTGTTAAAAATGGGTTTAGTTCTCTTGTGAATTTTTTCTTCTTTTTTTTTCTTTTTTTTTTTTTTTTTTTTCTTATATTAAAGAATAGTCATGGGCACAGAAATTCTTTTTCAGAATGAGAATAGAGCACTGCAGGGTGGACAGCTTTTTGCAAAGGAGTGGAGCTGATTTAGTGTTAAAAATGTAAGTTAAATGTATGGGTATAAATATAGAATTTTCTAACTTACCCTTGTCAAATTTAGGTTGAGTCATAGAATCATAGAATGGCCTGGGTTGAAGAGGACCACAATGATCATCTGTTTTCAGCCCCCCCTGCTATGTGCAGGGTCACCAACCAGCAGACCAGGTTGCCCAGAGCCACATCCAGCCTGGCCTTGAATGCCTCCAGGGATGGGGCATCCACAGCCTCCTTGGGCAACCTGTTCCAGTGCTATCACTGTCCACCCTTGTAAACAGCTGTTCCCCTCCTGTTTATATGCTCCCTTCAAATACTGGAAGACCGCAATGAGGTCTCCCCAGAGCCTTCTCTTTTCCAAGCTAAACAAGCCCAGTTCCCTCAACCTTTCCTCACAGGAGAGGTGCTCCAACCCTCTGATCATCTTAGTACTTGAACAAAGTAATCTTTTCTTTTTTTCTTATTGTATACTGATTAAATTTTACTTGCTGTATTGTAAAACAGCCCCTTTGCAGGCTTAGGACAGAAGAGAAACAATAAATCCAACTTGAACTTATTCTACCCACGATGGGTTAAATTAGTGTGTTACTCTGCATTTCTTTAGGGCATTCTGGACTAATCAAACGCTTTAGGGAACAGCAATAAATTAAGCCTCCTGTTTATCAAAGACTGGCACTGATAACAACGGAGAGGGATTCCAGGTATTGATCGGCATGACCTGGTTTTAATGCACTGGCAGCACCTTCAGCGTAGCATACCATGTCTGTATTTTTCCTTCCTGTTCTCATAATAGCAGCGTATTCACAGAATCACAGAATGACCCGGGTTGGAAGGGACCTCAAGGATCATGTAGTTCCAACCCCCCTGCCTGGCAGGGCCACCAAACATACACCTTTACTAGATCAGGTTGCCCAGGGCCCCGTCCAACCTGGCCTTGAACACCTCCAAGGACGGGGCATCCACAACCTCCCTGGGCAGCCTGTTCCAGGGCCTAACCACTCTCCTAGTGAAGAACTTCCCCCTAACATCCAACCTAAATCTTCCCTCTTTTAACTTAAAACCATTTCCCCATGTCCTGCTATTGTCAGCCCTTTCAAAGAGTTTACTTCCCTCCTGGGTGTATTCGTTAATTTTGTTTTCCTCAGCACCCACCGTGTGTCCTAACTTGGCTTCCAGTGCCAACATGGGCTGCTCCAGACGAAGTCACTTCTGATTTGACATCTTACTGATGTTGTGGATGCCACCTAGGAAAGTGTTTTTGAACCTTGTAATGCAGAGGGAAAGATACATGGCTGTGTGGTATGTTCTTGTGCTGAGTTGTGATAGCTGTCATGACAACAAATCACATGTTCATTTCCTTGAATGGATGGTGTGCCTCCAAACATACAAAGAGTGTTATCAAATTTGACAGGTCTGGAATGATGACATGCCGGGGAACCTGGGGGCCTGGGCTGAATGAATGTTGTGCCTGGCTTCACAGAACCTATTGCTGGTTTGTTCAGGTAGAAAAACAGATTCCCCTTCAGGCTTTGTTTCTTGTTTCTGTGTGCTTTTGTGTGGCTTTTTATTTTAATTTGGTTTGGTGTGTTTTGAAAAGTTACCTGATAATTTAATAATAAAATAATTTTAAATAATAAAAGTAATTTAAAATTTATTTAAATAATTTAAATTATTAAAAGTAATTTAATAATAAAATCAGGTGTATGTTTGGTGGCCCTGCTAGGCAAGGGGGGTTGGAACTACATGATCCTTGAGGTCCCTTCCAACCCGGGTCATTCTGTGATTCTGTGATCTGTAATTTCAGACAGAGTTTGCAAGATGAACAGAAGAAAAAAAAGCACATATGTAGCCTTTGTGCAGTCTCTTTAAAGATTCCTATGTTTTGAATTACCTGTACGACGTGGTGTAGGGAACCTGCTTTGGCAGGGGGGTTGGACTCGATCTCCAGAGGTCCCTTCCAACCCCTACAATTCTGTGATTCTGTGAATTCTTTCAGTGTTTTAAGTGAGAGCTTCAGAAAACCCAGTAGGATAAGTGTCCAGTATTTTCTAGGTCACGAGCAGGTACTTTATTTAGCGTTTTTCTTTTCAATTTTTTCTTCCTGCTGTTCATCAGTGAGTGTGCTAACACCGCTGTGTTAGTTCTGCTGTGGAGAGCAGGGCAGCGAGCTCACAGCTGTAGAGATGGGCTGAGAGTGGGGATGGTGGCACAGATGTTTTATTTGTTCTATTTTTGGCCTCGGCTGCTGCCTATTCATAAAGTTACACTTTCAGTTGGACAGCTGGTTTTGTTCTAACCAGGCTCCAGAAATACTTGTAAGGGTGAATACAAACCTGTAAATACTGACTTGCTGTATTTTGTATGGGAGAGTTATAATCCTTAAGGTTTTATCATTGTCTGACTCAGATGGTGTCCAGCAGCAGATTTAATGAATGGCAGATTTCTTCTTCTTTTTTAATTACTTTTTATTTTGACCTGTGCTTTATTTTTGTTAGCAACACTGGACTGTGCCTGCACCACAAATTAATTAAAAATTAGCTCCATTTAGCTGCTGAAGGAAGTATGACAGAATCACACAGAATCACAGAATGACTCAGGTTGGAAGGGACCTCAAGGATCATGTAGTTCCAACCCCCCTGCCTAGCAGGGCCACCAAGTGTCCTTAGTCTTTCCTACAAGGGCTCCATGGGATCCCGTAGATGTGATGCCTTTGGTCCTGTAAGCTAAGACACAGCATTTTTCCCACTGCGTATTGAAATGTTGTGAAAGTCCACGCTATTTTTGGAGCTTTGTGGTTTTAATTAAGAATGTTTTTGTTCCAGCCGTAAAAGAAATTGGCTACAGTATATCTTGCTTAAATTTGTTTGCCTTTAATCATTACACGTTGAATACAAAAATATGTAGATTTTTTTACATCAAAAGAGATTGTAAGCCGTTTAGAATATAAACATACTGAGCTTCACCTTTTCTGTCTCTCAAAGGAAAGATTGAAAGAAAAAATTGATGATCGGTATCCTGCCTTTAAGTTTGTTGACTGTGTTCCTGCTAAAGCTGCGGGGAGAACAGAAATAATTATACTGTGGGCTATTCATAAATTCACACTGTTTTGAATTCCATTTAATTCAAATAGAGAGAGAAGTTAATGCTAATATCCCAAATAATTAATGCTATAATAAAGGATCTGCCTTCCACTTGACACTGAATGACTTACGTTCTGTTACATCAAAAGGCTTAAATCATTTTGAGCATTCAATATTAAAAATCCAGTTCATGAATATTAGAAATTTAATCAGGTATCTCAGTAAGGACTTTATGGATTGTATTGGGCTTAAACGTGGGTAATAATAAAGCTTGTGTTTAGCACGAGTATCAAAATATGACACATCATTTTTATGAGCTCTGAGGCTCTTAAGGGATGCATGGGGAATCATAATGAACTGAAGTGTTACAGACCTCCTGTGATGGGGATCTGCTGCAGTCTGAGTAGTGTTGTTACTGGGGGCTTTGTGGGCCTTCTGCTGTTTGTACTGACAATTGTGTCCCACTATGATCTTTTCCATTTTTGCTGACCTGAGATCCTGTATGTCGATTTAGATCAGATATTCCTTTCATCTGCCCAGAATTATCAGGAAGATTGGTAGTTCTGGCTTTGTCAAGGCCAGGTTGGATGTGGCTCTGGGCAGCCTGGTCTGGTGGTTGGTGACCCTGCACATAGCAGGGGGTTGAAACCAGATGATCATTGTGGTCCTTTTCAGCCCAGGCCGTTCTATGCTTGTATGACTCCTTGTCTTTGGTTTTGGACCCCAGCTTTCCTGTTGTTACTGCGATCCTGTGAAAGTGCAGGTATATGCTTAACTGCTGCTAGTGGTCCTACTGCAACGCGTGTCACTACCTACAAAAAACAAAGCTAAGCTTGTAAGCGTGTACTGTCAAACAAGAACCAAAATGGCTTTGCTGGTCAGCTATTTTTTAGCTATGTATTTCTCAACTTGTCCAGACAAGTACATTAAATTACATGCAGAACTTCTGTCTGCAGTGTTACTAGCCAGCTTATTTTCACAGGCCCAAACCTATTCATTGTGTATGACATTGCTCTAAGAAGTTACGTGAGATCAGTGGGACAGTGTAAGTAGACTTAGTTTTTGTGGGGGGGCTGGAGCACCTCCCCTATGAGGACAGGCTGAGGGAGTTGGGCTTGTTCAGCCTGGAGAAGAGAAGGTTGCGGGGTGACCTCATTGCAGCCTTTCAATACCTGAAGGGGAACTTACACCCATACGTACTATGAGTAAGCGTGCACAACTGTCGATGTAGCTTGGTATTCAGTAGATTATACTGTGCTTGCTAAGGAGACAGTATAATTTGCAGTGTTACATTCTTCAAAGATTGAGATGCTGAGTTGGATGTCAGCAAACAATGGATGCAGGTGAGTCAAGGGGATTTTTTCTGATAGTTCAGGTAGAGCACCTGTTGCTGTATTATCTGGTCACCTCAGTTATAAAAGCTCTAGGAGGGAGTTGTGTTGCAATGTGTTCATTCAGAATGGTTTTTGTGTTCGGGTCAAAATACTGGGCATTTCGAAACAGAATCACTTGGATAATACTTGCGTTGTGCACACACACATGTAGTATGTCAGACTATGATTATTACAGGCTAGTTCAGTAATACCGTAATTGTTTCTAAGCTATATATGTATGAGATGTTTCTGACAGAGGCGCAATTAGGAATGAGCAACTGTAGGACTGCTGTGTGCCACCTCTGTCTCCTGCACTCACATAGGAGGTGTCTGTGAGTGGATGTATTTCACAGAATCACAGAATTATCAAGGTTGGAAAAGACCTAGAAGATCATCTAGTCCAACCATTACCAATACTTACCAGCTAAATCATATTCATCAACACAATATCCAAACATTTCTTGAACACTCCCATGGTCGGTGACTCCACCACCTCCCTGGGCAGTGCATTCCAATGCCTGACTACCCTTTCTGAGAAGTAATACTTCCTAATGTCCAGCCTGAATCTCCCCTGGCACAACTTAAAACCATTCCCTCTAGTTCTGTCATCGATTACACGAGAGAAGAGGCCAACCCCCAGCTCACTACAACCTCCCTTCAGGAAGTTATAGAGAGCAAATGACAGTGTGTGGATGTATTTTGGGGTTGTCTGTAATCTATTCATAGGATAGAGCAATTTTAGCAATTAAAAAAAGCCATAGATAAAACTAAAAAAAGACAAACCAAAGAGCTCCTATACTTGTATAATTACGCTCATCTAGGTCTAAAATGAGCAAGACTGGACTCTCAGGCGCTGCAGTTGAAAATCACTTACAAAATACAGTGGGTGAGGTCTCTGAGCTGAGCACAGTTTATCCGCACTTCTGAACCCTTGGTTACAGCTCTGCTGTAGAATTGTTTCCAACTCTTCTTCCTTTAATGTGTTCTGGCATCACGCTCAGATATTGGGTTGAGCTCAGCTGGAAAGTGGGTTCCCTGCACGTTTTAGTCAATAAATGCCTTTCTGCGAATAAAAAGAAACCTTTTCACATTGAGAAAAGTTGTAATTTTTTACCTTGATTTTGCATCAGTTTCAATGAGTTGAATTGAAGTGCTGTGCATTAACAGGAAGCTGAAATGAACTCTTCGTTTTGTAGCAGCCCTAGGGAGCAGTCTATGTGGCTCCGCAGCTGCAGCACAAACATGGTGGTAGGACGTTGTCTTCACTTCTGTCCCCTGCAGAACTCCTGCAGCCTTCAACCCTCTTTCAGAGCATGTGTGTGCCTCCTGCCCCCTACCTCCCTCCTATTTCCTTTGCAGTACCAAGTGGGTGCTGGGCATTGCCTTAGAAATGCATGTGTTCAGATGATTGCACTGAGTAGCAGAGTGGCATCCTCCTGGTGTGTCGTAAGGCTCTGTGTCTGGCAGTCCCTGTTCAAGTTACTGTGGAGGCTTGTATATCCTTCATGTCATGCCTTTAAATTAACAGCTGCAGATAGGGTTTGGATGAGGATATTTTTGTTGTTGCTATGTTGGTTCGCTATTCTAAGCATGTAGTGCCACAGTAGCCGTGGAAGTGCTGTTGTCTTCTTGCTTTGTCTGTTTGGGCTGGGAGTGACCACACGGCACCATACACATTCTTCTGCTGGGTATCACACTTCCATTTTCTACCTTCATCTGTACGTGCACACAGCCTGATATTTGGGAATGATTTAGTAAATCATTGCTTCAGTCCCCAAATTGGGGTGGGACTTAGCAGCGTGAGATGGCTTTGAACTAAAATGGATCATTAAACTTCCCTCCCTCTGCTGTCCCACCTTTTGTTGCAGGACTGTCCTAGGGAGCAGCTGGTGTTCAGGTCGGCTCTGGATCTCAGTGTGGTAGGAAGTAAGGGGGATGGCAGACATGATCATTCCAAAGTATTTGTTTTCCAGTGGCTAGATAGTCTCTTCTTAGTAATATTTCTCTAGAACATTGTTCTTTTGTACTGAAATGCAGCCTGGGGCTTTCAGCTTGTAGATGCACTTTAATGTGCTTGGTGACAGCTACTTATGTACAACCCCAATCTGCAACTTTGTTTCTAAGGATGGGTAAAGGAAAATGATTGGAGGGCAGAAATCCTGAGCTTGAAGAGTGTGGAAAGAGATTCGTGATTAACACTCGATAATATTGAATGTCTTTGCAGCTTTCAGGTTCCTCTGCAAAGCAGGCAGATACAGGCTACAGACCTCGTTACCAAAAAACTTACTTCTTAGTTTAGCTTCATAAGAAGAAAAAGCAGAAAAGTGGTGTTTTTTTTCTTTTTTAATAATGAAATTACTAGGTGAATAAACTTGTTCGTGAAGGAAGGGCTTTAATTTTTCTCTGCTAGGTCTAATTTTTTATCATTACGTGTGGACTTACAGAATGTGCTGGCTGAGATTGATCACTGGTGTGTGAAATGACCAAATTATAACAATGGAGAGTTTTCTAGGGTGGGTAATATATTTTCATATGTAGCTTCCAGCAATGAGTTTAATATACTGAAGGCCATGTTTTCAACGCTTCTGTTATTGAAATGCAGTGCTCTGATCGTTTCTTTGCTGAACTTCAATTTAGAGCTTGATCTGTAAAACATCCAAGGAAAAAAGCATCAAAGCAAAAAAATAGAAATTGTCTCAGAGCGCAGGAAGATCTTTAAGTATAAAATTAAAATATGCAGAGGGCTTAAAAAATTGCATAGAATACCTCAGAGGCTAAATCTGTAAGTAAGAAAGGAAAAGAGCTTTACTGGCATATATATATATATAAGTTTGAATAGTTTGCTAACATTGGATCCAGGAAGTGAACTTGTAAGTTTTTATTGTTTATACCTTCATTTCCCATCTCGACTCTTCTGGCTTTGCTTCAGCTGAAGGATTGGTACCGTTTTAATGTTAGATCCCCGAGGAATATGTGATTACTTGCAGAGCTCTGGTTTGGTTCTCTGCTTCAGTTCAAAGCCACCAGTTGAACTCTTCCAAAAATGTAATAAACTGATCCTTAAACCATTTACACATGAGTATATTTGGTTCACTTTTCAGAGATGGGACTTGGGCAAGAAAAAACATATGTGAGAAAGAAAGCGAGCAGTGATTAAAAGAATACGCACAGCTGAGAAATTATTCTGTTTTTTAAGGTTTTAGTTGTGATGTTGTGGGAATTGCTTTTTTAGATACTTCTGGCTAAAATGGGTTCTTAGGACCTGGGTGAATCCTGGATTGTTGACCTTGACTCCAGTCATGTCACTGACAATTAGCTTTGCTTCAAAGGAAGGAGCTCCTGTAGACTCAAACCACACTGTAAAAGGAAGGCAATAATCTGCTTGCTGCAGAAGGGTACAATACCAATGTATTCATTATATGTTAATCCTACTTTCAGAACTTTTATTTTCCATCTTGTTTTATAAGACGCTGTCTTGCTATCCTTATGCAGTTATGTCTGAGTGCCTGAGTACAGATGGACACTGCTGACTTCTAGACCTGCCAGGAGCCAGCCTAGCTTACAGTGCAGTTAATAAGTTGGGTCTAGCTGTGTGACCTTGCCTGCATGAGCAGTGATACTTGGAGCAATTGCTGCTGACAGTATGGGCATGGCGCTGGGAGGATGGCAGCTTGTTTGTGACTTTGTTCTCTGACTTCTCTGTTCCTCACAACCTAGATTTCAAAACATGATACACATTGAACTTCAAACCAATTGCCACCATGTTTGCCTGCAAGAAGAATTAAAGAAGAAATTTCTTGTGCATTGTCCTGAATGTCTCTGTATATCGCACTGAAGTCATTCTCTCAGTTACGCTTCCCAAGTGGGATTTTCCTTTCTTTGCAGCAGGTCTAAACCTGTCAAATGCAGTCTTTGGTTCTTGAATTGTTCTAGCAACATCAGCAGGTGGTTTCCATGCAACGTGCAAAACACATAGACAGCTCTGTAAAGCGGAGAGGTGTTTTGTTTGTTTTTGTTCTGCCTTGGCATAAATCTTAAAAATTTCAGGAAATCTAGCATACCTTACTTGCCTGCTGGGCATGGTAAAACATTGCTTTAGCATGCGAAAGCTGCTTTTCATCCCACCCACAATCTCACAATATCTAAAAAGCCAAGATATTGGCTGAGAGGGAGAGGTCTGCTCATCAACCTTAGCAGGCATGGTGATTTTCTTCACTTCTTTTCTTACAGAGGCCTTGTCTGCCTGCTTTAGTTTCTATATTAATGTCTTGCAGCTCAGCCCACACATTTTCTTGCTTTTCTAGGAACAGCTTCCTTGGATGGCAACATCAGCAGCTGGCAGCAATGTGCTCATTATGCCTGGGGAAAAGCACTAGCGTTCTCAAATTGCACTGCCTCTAGCAGCAAGGAGTATGTACACTGTCACTGTTAGGAGATGTCAGTTGGAGGTACGCAGCAACCTTGTCTCTGGGTAGCTGGAAATGCCTGTCAGCTGGAGTGGCTGAGCAGATCCTGGTTTGGATGAACATGATGGATGAGTATAGAGGAACGGTGGCTGTGCAGCGTTAAATATCTTGGTTACTGCTGCTGTATATTGTTTCAAGTGCTCACAAGCATTTTCTCCCAGTCTGAGTGGAAGTGCTTTCATTTGGTGGCATCCTTCCCTTCTTCCTTACAGTGGGTCTGGGTGACTGACTATGAAATCACTTGTACTTGCTTTGTCTTTCCAGCACCTTCACATCTTGGAGAAATTATGTAGATCCCCTGTTTCCAAACCAAATTTTACTGTGAATATGCACACAGGAAGCTCTTCAGAGACTCTAGGATCCACCTGTCTGCACTAAGATTTGTGTTAATTTGGGTATTTCAGAACTAAGTATCGTCCCCTTAGCACTTGTTGTCAGCAGTTATTACTCACTGTTCCTTTTCAGCTTTGGGGTAGAAAGGTGTTTGCTCAGGCAGCTTATTTTTATGAGACAATGTAAGGAGAAAGAAAGTGAAAACTCAGTGTGCCAGCCAAAAAAAAAAAAATAATAAGATTTTCCATTTCTTTTTGTCTATATTGGAAAATACCATGATCTGTGATATTAACCTTGATGGAAGAAAGGAAAGAAGAAAGTCATTCCAGTCATGGAGTGTAATTCGATCACTGCTCGCGAATCTATGTCTATATCGAAATCTGTATCTATCTTAAGAAAAAGGATAATTCCATCACAGAGTGGCAGTGGTGGAAAACAGACGTCCCTGCAAAGTAGCAGTTGTAGTAGGAAGATGAATTAGTTGCTTTGTACCTACGGCGCAGGACTTGATCACTTTGGCAACAGCAAGATGTTTAGTTCAGCTCAATCAATTTTTTTGAAAGCTCACCTTAAATTGCTTGGTTTAGAGCTGTGTGATTATTTCAGCCAGCAGGAGAGACTTAGTTCCTTATTTCTTTTTTCAGGTTTAAACAAACCAATCTGTTTGCTAATTGTTCTGCAGTTCTTTTTCTGCGTTATTTGCAATGTGCACCATTAAATTTTGTATGCAGGAATGGGAAGAAATAATTATTTCTTCTTTGGTTGGTTCCTGCTGAAATAACCATTAACTCTTCATCCCGATCCTCTGCTATTTTGCAGCCTGTAAATCATTTACTTGGTGCCACAAGTATGACACATCTATATAATTTGAGTATTGATGTTTATGTATTATTTCAGCTTTGGTCTCACTTAAGGCAAGTGTAAATAACTTTATATAGTTGTAAAACAGTGGGGAAATGAGCCTCTACAAACTAATGTGTTAGATTTATTTTCTGGGGCGAATGAAGGGGTTCTTTGAAGCCTGATCAAAGCCTGAGCTCTCCAATTGTGTGCAATGTGAAGTTGGTGGCGTTTGACTAGAGTCTTTTGGCTTCAGGAGTTGGTTTTTTTATTGGGGTTTTATATCTCTGTAGCCCATATTCAACATATTTCTGGAAATGACAAATGTGCTGCCATATGGCACACCAGATTTCAAGGCACTCTGAGGTGCATGTGTGAATTTTAGAGTGCCTGGAAGAAATGAATGAAAACCACATTCTCAATTTTATCTATTGCTGAGCACTGTAGGCAGATGAGGGGGGGAGCTTTGAAGTAAATTCAGCTTGAGGGTTTGCATGCTTAAAGTCTGAGCTGCTGTCGTAATGCAGCAAGGTGTAGGTGTCATTTAAGTGCCTAAATACTAATTTCAGTAGGACTATCAGTTTAATGTGGCTGTGTTTATTCTTGCAGATGCTAAGAGATACAGAGCTGGGCCCTGTGCTTCCTTTAGCACCGTGTTACTGAATTCAGTCATTCATTTGAAACCATTTTTATCAGTTAACTTCTCGTTCAGACCTTAATGACCAAACCTAATCCTTATATATTATTGAACGCTTATTCTTACATGCATCCCCTTAGAAGGTTCTGTATTGATTGTATTTCAAAACCAGCTTTCTTAAGCTTTTAGTAACCAACGAGAGCTTATGAAGCTTTTCTGGAGATTTTTTGTTCCAGGGTATTTTTTTAATCCTAGAAACTCTGTGAAAACTTTTTCAATACAGAAAAGATGTTTGGGGAATATGGTTTTGCTTAGGAAAAGCATTTCAGCCTTGCAAAGAGCAAGCAAATAAAGTAGCTCATTATTAAGGTTGCTTAGACACCTCTTCCGCAGACATGAAGACAATGAAATTCAAAATTTTGTTTCTATAAAAAGAGAGAGGAAATAAAAAAGGATTGTGACCTACATAATTTGAACGATCAGTGTTTTGCCTCAAAAGTTGCTTAACTGGTAGAGTTTGTTAAAATTGATTCTGTTTTCCTGCCTCAATCAGAGATCTTTTGCTGAGGAATTTAAGTTACAGTGTTAAACCCTCCTCACCTTTTTTCTTTTTTTTTTTTTTTTCTTTTCTTTAACTGTTGTGCCTTGATACAACAACGGTTCATAACTGCTTCCAGCCCTCAGCCTTTGTGTATTTCCATCTGTATGAAACTCAAAGGCTTCTGGTGCTACGTTTACCGTTGTGCATTCTGTCATCTCCATAGCTCACTGCTGCCTGCCAGGTAATTGCTGTTTCTGACCTTGAGTAAAAGCATGGTTAGTGCAGTGAGGATGTGGGCTGTGTGGGGGGGGGGGTGGTGGTTAGTGATGTAAGGCAATAGTTGTTCATATGTGCATAGCTACCAGAAGTTCTGCTGCTCTTAGCTCTGGTGGTGTCCCGAAGGAAAAAACATTTTCCTTTTCCTGGAACATAATCGATTTGTTAAGCCTGACTGAATTAATATATCAGTTTGATGAGGATTGAGGAGCAGGAAGGTGCAATTCTCACAGGACAGCTGAGAGCCTCTTTGGGGGCATACGCTACACATTATCTCCCTATATGCTGGTCATTGTCTTGGCTCAGGGAATCCTATTCAAAAACAGGGACTGACTTGCAGTTCCTGATGTGGCAGGTAGGTCCTGCTGTGGGATGCAGTTCTTAGATTTCCATCTATATGGAAATGGTGGTTGTGAAATGGCTTAAGAGGAATGCTAATATGCTATGAGTATGTTAGGAAGTCTTTGTTTTATTCTTTTGTATTTTAATTTGAAAACTCTTCTCTCACTTCTAGGAGTGTTGTGCATGTTAACCTATCTAAGAAACTCTGGGAATTGCTAAGTGTTCATTTATTCAGACATGTGAAGAGGCCCTGTACATGGAACCTTTTCATCTTGTATTTATGTATCTTTGCTCCTTTACGTGTTTGGTTTATTTTCCCCCTAAAATCTTTCCATGTCTTTTTTAGTGTTTATCTTAAATTTTGCTGCTCTTGTCTTGTTTCTCCCTCAGTTTTTGTATCACTCTTACCTTCCTATCTCAGTTTTCACACCAGTCTCCCACTCTGTATCATATGTGAGGCGTGGGATCTTTACCAGTTGCTTATTACAAAACTAAATCTGCTATCCAAGCACTCGTTTTGAAGACATCAGCAAGAAGCAGTTTGGCAGATCTTTCTGCAGTAAAATTAAGAAGTGATTGCATGCCCGTTCAAGCTTTGATCTAGATATTACAGGTAATGGCAGTAATGAGGATGTGATAGCATGGTCTAGCAACCAGGCTATATCTGCTGTAGATTTTGTCATCTGGTTTACACATTTAGTGCTGTTTGGCAAAGCTCTGTAGAACTGAAGCAGAAATCACACTGCCAAGAGGCATTCGATGTGCAGATACTTTTAGTTCTGTAACTTCTCTTTGAAACTACAGTTATACAGGGCTTTGGGTTTTTGGGTTTAAAAGATAGTTGCTTTGAGCACTTGGTAGTAATTAGAGTCAGCCTTTCAAGCTCTGGGGCAACTCCTACCCTACTGAGGACTACAGAAAGCCTGTGACTGATTTTTGGGGCGCCTCTGGTCTCATTCTGGCTTTTGCTAATGCTTTTGAATAAGTGTGTACTTACTCAGTACCTTCAGAGTTGGCAGATGTGTGTTCAGTAGTCACGTGGCTCACTCTTTTAAGTTGACATCATAAATTCGAGCAATAGGTGCCAAGAACTTCTTATAACTCACGTGTCAGCTGATGTACTCTGGTGCTCACTAGCACGACTGTTCTTTCAGTTGGAGGCCCAGCAGTTCTGCTGCCTCTAGGAGTTTTGGGAAAGCATTGATTGGAAGAAGAATTTTTCTGCCCGTGGGTATATTAAAAAGATTGATGAAGAAACAATGCTGCCTTGCTTCGAGGTGATCCTTCCTTCAGGATTGTGAAGCTTTATTTAACAAGAAGGAATTTTCGATCAACTTACTTTTCTTTAAGTGGAGAAGCTAAAATTGGCTTCAGCGACATAAATTATGCAAAGTGTTTAACATCTTGCTACAGTTATAAGCTAGACAGCACTGTCTTGTTCGGAAGTGTAATACTGATCAGTAATAGCCATCCAAGTCCATGTGGATGTGCATTTGTGGGGATTGCTTTATTCCTGTTCTCCTACTTCCTTTATGTCTCACACAGTGGGATGATGGAAGAATTGCAAGCCTGATTTGCTTTGCTCCAGGTGTGTTTTGAAATGCTGACTATTGAGATCGCTAATACTCATCAGCAGGAAGAGTATGGTAATTTTAGTTGAACTAATAGGTTTGCACGTGCAAAAGTAGTACAAGAAATTAATAAATTAATAAAATATAAGGTGAGAATTGGATTTTGGCAAAGGAATGAATTAATGTGTAATTCATGAGGGAGGAGAACCAGTGTTAGATGATGTGTTGTTCTTTTAGTCCTCAGAATTACTTCATTGAGATACATTTACTTCTGATTGTTGGACCATCATCAAAATGTTGATTCTTATCTTATATATGAGTTGCCTCTTCCAGAGCTGATACCTGCTCTAATGTTTTGATACTATGTGTCAGATGTGCTTAAGGACTTGTAACTTGTTATCACTGCTTTCTTAAAGTATTTAGTGCTTCAAAAATACAGTAACTGCAATTTAAATACTTAGTAGCACTGTAGCCTGTATTTAGCCTCTTGTCTTGGAAAATTCTTCATTTTTACTGAGAACTGTTCCTTTATTTTTGTCAGGAGGAAAGTACTTGTGGCATCTGTGGCATTACACATTTAAATGGAATGTTGCTGTAATTGATTTTTGAGGTCCGGAATTGTTCATGTGTGCTTTGGTAATCTGTAATGGATTTCTGCGACTGTTGCTCTTAGATGGGAATAGGCCTTGTGTTATCGAGGAGATGTTTGTGCTCTTGTGTGGTCTGAGGTGTGTAACTTCTCAAGAGAGTGAGGTCTTGTTTTAGCTCCTCCTTAGATTTAAAAACTAAGAGATACCCTTAACTACATTTTCAGGTAAACATATTTGGGTGATGGATAACAATATATAATTTTGTTAGTGAAGTCTGTGTTCCTTAAGGTCTGTTCCATTGGAACAGGTTGCTCAGTTATGTGGTTCATGCCCTGTGCTTTGAGTCTTTCAAGGTGAGGCTGGATAAGGCCCTGGGCAACCTGATCTAGCTGTGCATGTCCCTGTTCATTGCAGAGGAGTTGAACTAGATGGCCTTCAGAGGTCCCTTCCAACTCTAAGGATTTTATTATTGTATGATTATATGAAAGCTGCAAGTGGAATAAAGTGATAACTTGTGGTCTCTGGTCTTCGGTTCTTGTAGGGAGACTCCCTGTTGTGGCCTGCTTGCAGTTCTACTTGTACAAAGAAAGGAAATGGGAGGGATTCAGCTTGAGCACAAGTGATAGGCAATGAAAGGGGAAGGTATTTTGAAGAACGTGTAGAAAAAAAAAAGCACACATGAATATCCAATAGAAAAGACGACATAATTGAGTAATGCGAGGAAATTAAAGGCATAGGCATTTTTTTTCTTCATGTACTTTGACCATTTCTAGTTTGGGGCCAGGGGGGAGGAGGAAGGGAATCAATAATGACACTGCCTTTACAGACTCTATAGAAAAAGCTGTAGCCCAAATCTTTTCATTCTAATCGCAGAACTGGAGCACAGACCTCATAGTACCTTAAGATCCTGTGTCCCTCAGCCTGAAGTAGTTTCTCCTGCTGCTGCTACAAAATGTAATAGTTGCTACTAATGTTGTTCAACAAGAAGATTGAGGTATTTAAAAGCTGATTTCTGAAAGGTTGAACCTTTCATTTTTGGAGACAAAATATCCAGATACCAGACTAGTTTTGAAAGTGGACAGTGTATGTTTATTTGGCTTTTGTGTTTTAACAACAGATCATGTGTGTAAATGTCAGCATGACATTTTTATTTCTGGCCTGCACGAGGAAGATGATTTAGTCAGGTCAGCTACTAGAGAACGAGCTGTTCAACAAGGCGCTTAGTCATCCTTGGGAGAACTCTAGAGTTAAGTGCTTACTACTGAAAGGGGCTGAGGAATTTTTTGTGTTAGCTTTTTATCCTGAATTCCTGGAAGAAAGACTATCTGGGTGTCTATCAACATGGGATGCTGCATGGTGAGACAAATATGGCAAGGACACGAATGAAAGTAGAGGGGTACGTGATTACAGTACTTCCATTAATTAACTCCAGTGATGTGGAGAACTTTTCAGAGCGTCTGAGAGTTCTAGCAAAGAGAGTTTTTTTATATACAGGTACAATAAGAGCTTACTTAAAAATCGCGTCACGGCAACCAATAATAAAACTGAACTGTGGTGCCTTTGCAGGAGATGTTGGATTCATTGAGTGGTAGTCTGTAGGTATTCCTGAAGTCTCCTTGAAACATGTGGCAGATAGAGGAAAATTCAGAGCTGCCTTTATTATAAATGAAATGTTATTAAGCTGTGATTGGCACCTATATCATACTGTAAAGATGGTTGAAAAGCGTGCTGATACTCATTTTGTTCAGTTTATTGTCACACAGTATGGGACATAAATGAGACCTAATAGAGTAGTAATTGGATTTGCAGTACATATATGGCAGAATAGGATTCGTGATACTGCTGCTCTGTGTGTAATAGAGAGCAAACGCAAAAATTAAATCTCTTGTAATAAAGAACTGGCTACAAATGGATTCCTTGAGTATATCCTAGCTCTTTGGATAAATAAATACATTTGAAGCTGGTGAAATTAGTTCTCTAGCCTTTGCCAAAATGTTTCAGACAGCCTCATTGACTCCAGGGTCCAACTGGAAGTTATTTTAAGTAAACCTTATGGTTTGTTCATTGTAGAATAATAAGTGAAGTAAATTATATTATTGACAAATATAGCTGAAAACAAAGTCTGGTATCCCAAGTTATTCTGTAGCGTCAGAAAACGTGGTAGGTTACTGATTTGAACTTGCTCCAAATTGGTAATATCCCATATTGCTGACTTGGAAAAGGATCTCTGCATGTGCCCCTAGATGTGGCTTTGAGATTGACTAAACTGAGGAGATGAGGGCTGCATGTAACTTGTCTGTGCTGGCACTGATGTCAGCTAAGAATGTCTGGATTTGTAAAGCGCAAACAGTATTTCTGCATTACCCTTTTCTTCTTTTCTGTTATTATTTTTTATTTAGCTGAACTCTAGAATTTAGAAAATGATGACAAAAGTAACTTCATATTTTCAAACTTCTGAAAATCTTGGGACTGTGCTCAGGGGAGAAAAAAAACCATAACTGATCTTCATGTTTGAGTCATGATGTAATGAGCACATCCTGAAAAGTGTATTCCTAAACATCATAGAATCATAGAATGACCTGGGTTGAAAAGGACAACAGTGATCATCTGGTTCCAACCCCCTGCTATGTGCAGGGTCGCCAACCACCAGACCAGGCTGCCCAGAGCCACATCCAGCCTGGCCTTGAATGCCTCCAGGGATGGGGCATCCACAGCCTCCTTGGGCAACCTGTGCCAGTGAGTCACCACGCTCTGTGTGGAAAAACTTCCTCCTAACACCTAACCTAAACCTCCCTGTCTCAGTTTAAAACCATTCTCCCGTGTCCTGTCACTGTCCACCCTTGTAAACAGCTGTTCCCCTCCTGTATATACTCTCCCTTCAAATATTGGAAGGCCACAATGAGGTCTCCTCAGAGCCTTCTCTTTTCCAAGCTAAATAAGCCCAGTTCCTTCAACATTTCTTCGCAGGAGAGGCTGTTCGTAATGAATGCTTCCCTTTCTCCTGAGTTTGATATTATGTTGGTAGCAGAAGCACTTGGTTTATGATAGTCTTACCTCTACAAGCATTCACAGCGGTGTCCAGACTGATCTGGATTAGAAACTGTCTGAATCAGTCTGGTGTTTCTCAGTATTATTCATTCAATTTATTTAAAAGTTTATTTATCTATCTGTAATTGAGATGAAGGTTCCTAGTTAGAATTTAGTTAGTTAAGATTCATATTCCTCAGGCCATTTGATACCTTCATTTTTTAGGTAGTTTAGTAGCCAGTCTCTTTTGCAGTTTCATTTGAAAACCAGATAAATTTGTACTTATGTATGTTTTCAGGAACAGTTGTTTTAGTATGCCTATATAAAGGCTGGGGGATGAATTACAGCTATCGTGACAAAATTCCGAGCGTCAGTATTTAAGCAGAGGAGGAATACTGTTATTATTTTTGTTATGTAGACTTGAGATAAATTTAGTTTGTGCTTTCAGGAAGTTTATGTTCATAGTAGTCATAGCACATGCAGTCTTGTAATAGCAGAACTCTCAGTTGTGCTGCCTACCAGTAGCTTTCTAGAAGCCTGTGGAAGATATTTGCAGTTGTTTGTAACTGTGTTTTCTATTACCAATCTTAATTTGTATTCTGATGTATACAGTCTGAATATGAACTACGTGAAGAGTTTTGGAAACAATAAATATAGGAGTATTTATGGAGGATCTAGAACTAAGTAGAAGTCTTTGAATTATTTCTTATACCTCATATTTCTAAGAAGCGAACTTGGGAGCTGTTACCTTGAGGGACAGATGTGGACAATGTAATTGGTGTTGAACTTTTGCCAGATGTCTGGCTGTTCTTTTTTCCCTTCCCTTGTGTCCAGATAAATGTCATATGTTTGGGTTTTTGTTCCCTTGCTCTGATTTCAAGTGTGAAGCTGCTTATGTAGCTAATCTGCACTTACAAGTATTCCCACTTCTAACCCTAGTAGGACTCTCTTTTGGGGTGTTCAGACAAGAATGACATAATTGGGTTTCTGTCCTGATACTGTATTTAGATAGCTTTGGAGATGTCATTAATTTGACAGCTGCCATAGGAAATCTTGTTTTTTTGGCTATTGTTGCAAGGCCTGCAATATTTCCATTGCATTTTCAATTGTGGCCTTTTTCACTGAACCGACTGGATTAAAGGAAGTAGAATGAGACGCCATCAGATGTGTGCAAGATGTGAAAGGGAGAAAATCAGCGCTGAAAACATCAGAAGCTGAGTTGTTGCCAAATTCTATTTGGGCATTATGAGATCTTGGAATATCTAATTATCCTTCAAATGGCAACAAAAGCAATGTCTGTAACTATGGCTGCTGCATGCTTTGATAAAAGCTGTGCGAAAGTTTCTGCTCTTGCTGTTCACCTAAAGTTTCTTGGTCAGTTCAGGCAACACCTGGAGGATGGTAGAAAGCCAAAACTAAAACATCCTCCAGGATGTTTAATAGCAGGGAAGTGCTGAGGCCAGGCTTTCTAAATTGAAAGAGGATAGATTTAGATTGTATATTAATGAATTCTTCATGTTGACAGTGGTGAGGCCCCAGCACAGGCTATCCAGAGAAGCTGTGGTGCCCCATCCCTGGAGACATACAAAGGCCAGGTTGGATGGGGACCTGGGCAACCTGAGCTGGTGGGGGGCAGCACTGGACTGGGTGGCCTTTGAAGCCCCTTCCAACCCAAACCATTCAGTGATTCTATTAGCATAATGCACTGAGCTGCCACTGGGTTGTTTGGGAGCTGTCAAAGAAGTTTCTGACATTGTTTTCTGTGAAGATGTTAGTCAGAATTTGCTCTGTTTGTTCCCTATGTCTGCCTGGCAGTGCCAAACACAAACATTGACCTTGCTGTATTTGAATTAACATCACCTTGTCTGCATGTTGTTAGTGGCACCACTTCCAAAGGTAGATAGTGCTGTTACAGCCAGACAAGAGGCTGTTTAATACACACATATGAAAATAGGAAAGCTTGTCTTTGGATTAATAAAGAACAAATCATTTATCAGAACAAGAGCTCAAATAAGGGTTACAGTTTAACTTTGAATTGCTAAGCATGCCTTGTTTTGTTCTACCATGATAGTGACTAGAAGACTCTCAGCTCTTGTTACAGTCCCAGAGCAAATCTTATCTGTTTGCCTAGATGTGAGATTTATTTGCATAGTTGAAATGTGTTCTTAGCCAAGAGTGGTAACTGGGAATCTCTGCTTCATGTTGCTCTGTTAATCTGCCTGTAACTAAGTGTTGCACCCTCTGTGGTAGCTAATTTATTGGAACCTATGGTTTTTCACTTCTCCAATTGGCATCCGTGAATGCCTTTTTCCAGTGGAGGCGGGCATTTTTCCTTAGATGTGCAGATCACTACATTGCTCTAATGACTGTATTGACATGCAGTTTGTAGGCATCTTCTGCAGACTTGAAACCCCCCAAGTATTGAATTAAAAGCTCTGACTTAGAGACGCCTGGAAGAATTGGTATGATTCAGTTGTTCGTATATGTATTTTGACACATAGAATGTTGCATGGCAAATATGTAACAGGAGAAATAGATCTGTTGGGGAGCTGTTTGGACTGATCAGTTATTAATAGCTGTGCTCTTCCTGAACAATTCGAAACTAATTTTACTTCACAGAAAAGACCATGCAGTTTTCACAAACAATAAATTGAAATAAAAATATAAATCACAGGCTGAAGCTCCCATGGAGCAAATTGTTACACAGCATGTTTAAAATGCTACTTTCTGGATTCTTAAGTGTTGAAGGAAGTTAGATAACTAAGATATTTCTTTCTGTGTGAGCTACAGATCTGATTTTGAAGGTCTGCTAGTGAGGAAAGAAAAACAATTACCTCATATTCAGAATGTGGCCTGAGAAGGTGTAAGGTTTGAAGTCTGATCCTTTCCTTCCTCAAAGATACTACGATACAGAGTTCAAGAACATCCTTAGGTGTGGTTAGGTTTCTGCTTACTTATCTGCAATTATAACTGATGATTCAGGTCTTTAGTGTACCTTTGGAAGTGTTCATGAGATGCCTATAGAGCTGCCCTAAGCATTAATCAAGACCTCTATTGTTTTTTCTGTGTGGTCTTTTGGGATGTGTGTGCGTGTGTATATGTAGTCAGAATGCAGATTCTTAAATAAGAAAAATTAAAACGGTTCTGAGCTCCTATTTCATATTATAAATATAAAAGATAGTGGAATGGAGATTAAATGAAGTTTGATTGCTCTTCCTTTCAGAGATTGCTTTTGAATGGGAATGCTGAGCAAAATGAGTACTGCTTTAGTGGCATAGTACCTTTGTAAAATGAAGGGGGTGTACAACAGAGAAGGACTGGACATGGCTAACATTTATTTTAATGCTTTGCTATGCATCAAAGGCAGGTGAGCGTGGTTTATTATTTTGAGGCTGGAATGTTAGATGCCTTCTTAGAGCATTCGTTGCCTATCTGGGATGATGTTTCCTGTCCTTACATTCATGATTTCCCCATCTCTACTTCAGTGTTTGTTTTACCTGAAAGTCTGCGGTATCAGATTTGAATGGTGTCAATATCATTGTGTTAAGATAGAAATTCCTGCTTAAGGTGGGAATTTAAATGCTTTGCATATTACTGTGAGTTCAGTTAGTAATTTATTAGCAATGTTATTTAATATCTTAAACTATTGAGGGAATCTTTTAGCTGAGAAAATGTAAAAAATGTACAAATTCTCTTTAACAAAAGAATGCGATTCTATATAATATATGTTGTAGACATAGCAGGCGCAGTCATTAATAGATGGATGCAACAGTCCTCATTGTTTTCTGCCAAATTAAAAACATTTTACTCATGCATGTTTTGCAAGGTGGTTAAAATACAAAGGATACATTAGCACTTCGGATACACTTTAGGTTTCTTTTTGTTTCAAGCAAACTCAGGCAGGCATTGAGCTTCTGAGTGCTTTCTGCTGCTGCATGGCACTGGGTTGTGCTTGCCCAATTGTCTGTACAGTTAAAATATTTTGAGCGGAGCATATTTTGATGTAACTTCATTTGAAATATCTGCCTAATGGAGAAGTCTTAATGGAATACTTTAATAGCCGAAAGTGGTTACCTGCAATTGCTCTAGTGTATTTCAGTCAATTACAAAGGAAGGCAATATTTAATGTCGAAGCGGAGCTAGATGGTGTAATGAACTGGCAGATTGCCAGTATGATCTTCTCTGCAGGAGAATTTGTATTAATGTGGTGCTTTTCATTTGTTCTCCAGAAGGTCACCAGCAATACGTCAATTGTTGGATTTTATCATAGTTATCAGAGTCACTTGAATGACTTATCGCTTGAGTTAAAATTCCCAGCCTGTGCGGTGCAGGTTTATGGTCAGGTCTTTTTTGTGTATTAGCATATTAAGTATCAAAGAGATTATTTTAGCTATTTCATGTCAGAATTTAAATAGGAGGTGGTTGGATATTGGGAAGGGAGCCTGAGAGAATTGTCATTGCACATAGTCATTGTAAGGCTGAATTTGGATTTCAGTCATGGGGATAAAGAAATTGGGGCACATCACAGCTATTAATGAAAAGGAAGATGGTTAATAACTTTGGAGGTTACTTTTCAGATAATCATTATAGGAGCACTAATTTATTGTTAGAGTTGTAATCTTTTAAGATTACACAGTTAAATTTAAGGTGCACATTTTATTAGATGCTCATGATCCTTGTCTTTAGGTGCTTGTTTGGAAGCACCATGTTCAGACCCATTTTTGACAACTCAGAAGTGCTTTTCACTGTGAGACTTGACTAGTTTTTGCTTGGGAGATTTTGGTCTAGCAAACCAATGCAATTGAAACACAGGTTTATCTTTCTGCCTTGCATGTTTGTAATCACTTGTTCACCTAAATCCTATATGCTGTGTTTCTTATTCCTTACTGTCATCTTCCATGCCTTTGTTCTGGACCTCATGGTAATTGTAGGTTGTAAAGATGATCATGACTTGTAAGAGGCCTTGGTATTCTGCATGTCTAAGCACTGAGAAACGTGAAGTCGTCTGGTATTATAAAATCACAGACTGGTTGAAGCTGGCATGGTCCTGGAGCAGAATGCTTAGGGCTATGGTCAAGCAGCTTCTGGAGATCTCCAAGGAGGAGTCTGCACAACCTCACTGAGCGGCCTGCTATTCATGCATGTTTTGCAGCAACAGAAGAAGCTGATAGTGGAAGTTGTTTTTTGGAGTATTCCATGCCAGTACTCCGTTGCTCACAGAACACAGAAGTGCTCACTGGAACCTCTTGTGTTCCAACTTGTTCCCATCATCTCCTGTCCTGGCACTGGGCACCACTGAAAGGAGCCTCACTCTGTCCTCTGTGCACCTTCCCTTCAGGTATTTATAGACACTAATGATATTTCCCTGAGCCTCCCCTTCCCTAGGCTGAAAAGTTCCAGCTTTCCAAGCCTCTCCTCTTATGAGGGATACTCCAATCCCTTTATCATCTTGATGGCTCTCTCCTCTATGTAACCAAGTCTCTACTGGTGGTTCCAGGACTGAACACGTTGCTCCAGGTGTGGCCCGGACTTGAGTTATGGTTATAACACCAAAATGTATTGAGGCATGAATGATGGCTTGGGTGCTGTGCTACTGCTAGACAGCCATGACAGTGGCTGCCTGCCTGAGTTGGAGCCCTTTGGAAATTGTAGACTCATTTCCAGAGTTTCCTCAATGTGCAGCAGTTTATCTTGTGGGTAGGCAGTGAGTATCACCCAGTGACTATTTGCCCATGTATTTTTTAAGCCTCTTGGAGGTTACAGGAAATGATTTTGTATTCTCAAAGCCTAAATATTCATGACCCACCCTGGCTTTCTCATCAGATATGGCCTTCTGGAGTTTGGCTGTTAGAACACCATGGCAGAAAACCCCACTCATAATGCAAAGCCTGTGTTTCAGATGCATGCCATCTCAAACTGTAACCACTGTTTCCATTCAGCGTGTGTGAGAGGGAAGATCTCAAACTTGCCTAACTGAAGTACTGTTTCAAGGAATGTATTTGATGCATAAGTGAATTCTTTGTGGTCCAGGTTTCCATCCTGAGTTTGAGTCACTTGGCAAGTTGCAGTGTTGCCAGTGAAGCGTTTGGCGGGGGAGGCGTGATGGAAATAGATTCGTACTTGTTGGGAAATGATTGTTAATGAAAGTCAGAGCATAAATATTTTCTGGCTGTTGAGTAGCAAAATGAAGACTTCTACCAGGAGAAAAGCAGAATTAGAGGTCAAAATGCAAAAGTACTGAGCCCAGAGATAGACTTGTGTGCATCTTGTGCTGCTGTGTCTATGCATCTCAGCTTTATTTCAGGCAAAGTATTGGTAGGAGTGAGGTTTTCATATGTGTTTTCCTCCTTTGACTCTTCACTCTTTGTTTGTTTGGAGATGGTTATTATATATGTTAATTGGCCTTTCTTTCTGTACAAAATAGAGTTATATTGAAATACTTTCATGATTCATTTTTAAAATACATTTAGATACAATTTGGACTTCTACTTTCCCCAGCTGTACTTTCTCTCCAGTTAACTGATAAATACAGGGTTTGTTTTTCAGGTATTGATGATTAACAGTCCTGTATTTCTGCTCACTTTCCAAGGCAAGTTCTAAACCCCGATGCACATTTGTGAAGTTGGGAGCAGTCACTTGGAGTATTGAGTTTTTCTTTAAAGAACAGTTTGGTTTGATGGGCATGATATTGATGGGTTGATGGTTGAACTAGATCATCTTAAAGTCTTTTTTAAGCTTAATGATTCTGTGACTGAAATCATTCAGCTGTCAGGAAAAGAGATCTACCTTGCCTTAGGATTTTTAATGTTGCTTCATTATTGTGTCTTTTCCTTTTACGTTGTATTGTGAGATCTGTCCTGTAATTTAGAACGTGGAGCAGTTCTCATGGAGAATAATGGTTTGTGGAGACTAGGAATGCAGTTGCTGGGCAGGAGAATTGATTTGGCAAAATGTAGTTGTCTATCTATTGAAAACTCGATGATATAAAGAGCCTGGCTGTGGTGTACTGGGTGTTTTGGCTTCTACTTAAGCACAAATGAAGGGATGGCAGGTGGCAGGTCATTCTCCTGTTGCATCAGCTCTCTGCCATTACTGATGTATTTTCATTCATGCAATGAACAATACTTCATGATAATTTGGCCTCTTGCGTTTTGTTTTATCCCCGTTCTTGTGTGTCAGGAGCAGCATCTTACTTACCTTGAAACTTCAGGGTAGCTGGGGAGTAGGAACTACTCAGTGTTTATCAGTCTAGGGGTTCATCAGCTCATTTTTTCTCCTTATATACAGTGGAAGTCCAAACCTTGCTTTCGAATGTCTTTGGAACATATTTGCAATACTTTCTTCACTTCATTTTACATCTCTTTTGAAATACTACTTTTATGGCTAGTAACACTTAACACAGCAGGTTGGATTGGAGGAGCCTGCTGAAGGTTGGAGCAGGACTAAGGTCAGACCTGGTATCCCATTGGGGTGATCTCTGAGACACTCTCAGGCAGAAGGTCCCCTTATTTCTTGGAAGACATGTTGCTGTGCCCAGCCAACCTTGTGGGGAACCCTTCTTCATGTCCAGACAGAACCTCCCTAATGAGAGTTCTCCTTGCCAGCTTCAGAGTTCACTCTGACTTGTGTTGGAGGGCCCTGAACCACACATCATAGGACAATACCTTGCTAATACCCAATGGGTGTAAATTATCTGTCCCTCAGACGGCTGCCTGGGTTTTTGCTCCCATGCTCAGTTCTCTGTGTGTGATTGTGTCTTCTCATAGGAAAATGCGAGTTAAACTTGCTAGTGTGAAAATGAAGGGAGCAATAATTGTAGCATTTCAAATGCAATTATTAGAACTGTTGAATTTTTGATTGGGTTTCTTTGCTAATTTTTCTTTGTATTGTGATGGCTGGGCTTGTTTCCTGGGTAGTTTGGATGTTCTGAAGTACACTGATATGTATCCATCCAGAAAATATATAAATATGATTTAATTTATACTGAATAGATGGATCAAGCTGAAGTCATTCTGCCTCCTCTTCATAGTCTGTTAAGAAGATTTAATAGAATGAAAACCAAATTGTCTACAGATCTAACTTTGCTGCTAAAACTAAATTGTTTTGTTTGTTATTTCAGATAGCTGTGTACATAACTTTGTTGGAGAGTCCTGCCTTTCACTGCCTGGATCCTTTTAACAGTGTGCCAAAGGTGAGTGATTCAGGCCTTGTTTTTATATCTAAAGATAAGGAGTTGACTGGGTATATTGCTTGGCTGTGCTTTCATGTGGTGCGATGCCTGTAATTTTCTTTAAACTGCTGGATCATTCATTAAATAGCAGATCTTTTTCTTTATGTGATCCAAGGTGAACCAGTTTTAGCTCTTGCTTGAAAAAGAAAAAAAGATAGGATCAAGTTATTAAGTGCTAGCTACTGCTATAGCTGTTTTTTTGGCTCCTACCTTCTGTTTGCTACCGACTCCTTTGGCTTAGGACACTTATCCTATAGAAGATATAAATGAAATGTATTGGTATGGAAGGTAGTAATTCATAGCCTTTGGTTTATCAGTCTCAGTGTTATTCTTTGATTTCTAAAAACTAAGTTACAATTTATTAATTAGTGAAATGAAAGAAGGTTTGTATGCTTGTGGCAATTGGTTCTTTGTTTTATTTATTAATTTTTTTGGAAGAGTAGATCAGAATTGCATTCAGTACATATAGAATAACTTCCTGGGCTGTCTCCGAAGATTGAATTAACATTATGAAGCTGATGGTTTCTATTTGGTGGCAGATCTGCCCATGTAGTTAGTATGTGTGCCCTGCTGTGTTTTCTTTCACTAACTTTGTAATGAGATTTCATTTCATTTAACTGTTTTAAAAAAGTAAATAAATAAGGGAAAAAGGCAGAACATTGAATGAACTTTCAGCATTGTACTGGCTACAGCACAGACAAGGGAACTTTACCATACAAATTTACTAATTCTTATTCAGGTTCTCTGTTTACAAATTAAAATAAGAATACCTTCTTCAGAATGAAGTTATGATGGCTAATTACTGACATTTCATAGTCCTTAGATGGAACGCAATGCATAAAATCCTCATGTGTCTTGATTTTGCTGTGAGTTCTGTTAAATGGTTGTTCAGTGAAGTGTTACCAGACATTAAACAAATTAAAGTCAATGAAATAGAGATTAATCAGTTAGAATTACGAGTGCAGTCCAGTCTTAAATTTATCACCTATGTTATTGGAAATGTATTTGGATGTGATTGGGTTTCCTTCAAGGTAATAGAAAAGAGAATTCTGAAATTCTTTGAGATAGGTTGACTTTTGCGCTATGTTTTCAGCTTAATTTATATCTATCCACTACATTCAAAGATGCTTTTATAACTCTGGCCTTCCCAACAGATCAGAATGTGTAGCCTTGAACATTCTGTAATTATTTTTGAACAACAGTGAGAAATCATCTGTAATAAATTTTAAGGGCAGACTGGTTGGTTTGATGGTTGGTTTTTTTTTTTGGGCGTTTAGGAAGCATGTAGGTAGCAGATAACATAGAAAAATAAATAATTAAAAGCTCTTGAAATGGCCATTGATGCATCTAGAAGACAAATATGCAATCCCCAAAACAACGATGATTCTTCAAACTAGGAACTTAATCATAGTATAATGATTATAACTTTTCTATGGAAGTTTCTGCTCAAAATTCAGATTATTAACTATCTTGTATTTGTTTTAAATGTGTAATGTAACACTACTGTCTTTTTCTTGGCCTCTCTCATCGTAGCTTTCACTTAACTTTTCTATTAAAAAAATTATTAAAACAAAAGCCTCATCACTTTGCTTATAGAGAGAGGAATTTGGGGTCTGGGCTTTAGAGTGCTTTGAATTCAAGCTATTTCTGAGTCAAAAATCTTTTTTCATCTACCATTTAAAATGAAAACTTAAAAAAAATAATAAAAAAAAATTAAACCAAAAAACAGTGGGAGCACCCAAATGAGCATTTTTATTGCAGCTGAAGGTTTTATATAATTCCCAAACAGACAATAGCTTCCTAAGTGGAAGAGAAGAGCGGCCTTTTCTGTCCTGGGACATCTCAGTTGCTTCCTCCACCCTTTTAAGTGTAGGTATTGAGAATACTTGCTCTGTCCAGTCAGGCAACACTTGATTTCAGTAAGAAAATTAAATCTCATTTCTTTATTAGTATTTCATATTTGTCCTTTGTATGCACATACATACCATTGTGCGTGTTTCTGATGGACTGTATTGAGTTTGGTAAAATTGATTCTGTAGAGCATGGAGCATTTTCATGCCTTTCCAAAAAGGAAATTAATGCATATGTATAGATTCAATAAAGGCTGTACTTGAAATGCTTCACTGAATCAGAACGTAGTAAATATTTTTGCTCTTAGTAAAGCAGATGCAGTTGTTAAATATTCACAAATTACATTGAAAATATTCTTTGTATCTCACCAAACTGCAGGTAATGTTGGGCTCTTACAGGATATGGTTGAATCTTAGAACTGTGGCATAACTTGTATGTGTTAAACGGTCATCTTTTATCTAACTGCACATTAACTGGTTTCGGTTGTTTGTTTCTCTTTCTTTATTTTTCAAGAAGAGCGAACAGTACAGAAAGGCATCTTGTTAAAACTTCCTGTCATTTCTGCAGTTACATTAGCATGAAGCTAGAGTATATAACATTCTGTCAATTTGTTGCAGTCATTCAGTTGCTGCAGACTTGAAGCTATCCTAAAAGCACTTAACTATCATAAAATGTGACATTGTATTTAATGTTATTCTGTGATTTTGAAATTGTTACTCCTTCTCTTGCAGTTTCTTTGTAAAAAATTGCACTGTGTATTTCACAACAAAATGCTTTGAAAAGTGGTCGTGCTATTAATACATACCTTCTAGTGGTAATGCTTAGATAATTTGTTTTGGGAAATATTCTTTACTAGTATAATTTTGGGGGGGAACAAGCTTACTTTCTTATGTCTTCCTGGAATGTGCTATTTGGGTATGCAGGAATACGTCTGTATGGAGAAGGTAGATAGTCTGAAGAAATTAGAGGTAAGCAGATGCAGCTCAGTTATCACAGTCTTTTTGTGCTCAGTAGATTTGCCAAACTGAGATCAGATGTCAGTGGTTACAGTATTAGAACATTGCATAGAGAGCCTTGTCTGCAGAGGTATTCAGACAGCTGCTGTGCAAGTGCATGTATGTTGCAAGCTAGGGGACTCACTGGTAGCTTCTGAAAGAGCACTCCTCATTTAAAGAGGTAAAAGCGCACTGATTTCAACCTGATGCAACTGTCTGCAATGGTGTATGAAAGTACTTGGTGTTTTTTGTCGCTCAGCATGTTTGCGGTTGTTAATGGATTTTTTGAGAAGCTGAAAACCGGGGAGAATTGTTCCTATTCTTCAAGTACCATATGAGGTGGTTTCATGGGAAGTTTTTGTTCTGATAGTAATTAGATGAATGAAAAGTAGGGACTGAGCAGATTTCTACATTCCTTTCCTCAAAAAGAATAATCATGTATTTATATCAATTATCATAGGTGTGTAAAGTGTTGATTTTAAGCTTTTGAGTATAGCTTTTAATGTTTCTTAAAATATTGATGGAAGTTCAGTAGAGCTATCAATTTTATAGAACGCTGCCAATTATCTTGTGCAGGTGATACAATACTTTCTAGTTGTATCACTATTTAGTGTTCACCCCAAAGGCTGCTGGGTGACCTCATTGCAGCCTTTCAGTACCTGAAGGGAACCTAAATCCAGGAGGGGAGTAAACTCTTCGAAAGGGCTGATAACACCAGGACAAGGGGAAATGGATTTAAGTTGAAAGAGGGCAGATTTAGGTTGGATGTTGGGGGGAAGTTCTTTACTAGGAGAGTGGTGAGGTCCTGGATCAGGCTGCCCAGGGAAGTTGTGGATGCCCCGTCCTTAGAGGTGTTCAAGGCCAGGTTGGACGGGGCCCTGGGCAACCTGATCTAGTAAATGTGTATGTTTGGTGGCCCTGCCAGGCAGGGGGGTTGGAACTACATGATCCTTGAGGTCCCTTCCAACCTGGGTCATTCTGTGATTCTGTGATTTCTAAATGCTGGTCATGAATATTAGAGAAGAATGCTTTCCCTTCTGCTCTCATATCCACATAACCAGTAATATACCTCCCAAATATTTTTATGATGATATGGTGCACAATTGATTTTCACCAAATTAAATATTTTTTTCAGCTTTTTCAGATTTTGACTAATTTGTTTCTTGTTGTAATCAAATTGTAATTCTTTACATGAAAACATAAGCATGCTTTTCTTTACTAATAATATCAAAACTGATTATGAATCATTTGTCTAACTTTTCGCCCCCTTATTTCCTGACTCCTTCAGGTTCAACTTAGATTTGGTCTGTAGGTAGCAGCAGTACCCATTACAGCCCACAGACATTTGTGGCTCACTGTGATCCACGTGATTTCTGTACCACAGAGAACAGCACCCAGCTTTCCTCAATATGTGTACGTTCAGCTCAGTGAAAACAGAAAGATGACAGCATCTTCCCTGGTGGAAGCTGTTTTGTGGTTTGCTGTTCTGTATGGACTTCAGCTGTGTTTTTATCCAACGTGTCAGTTTTCTGAGCCAAAAAAGGGCTTTGCCTACTGAAAAGGATCTAGTGTATTTCTTAACTTGTGAGTATAGCTATGAATTTAAACTATGTGTTCTTAATATGTATACACATAAATAAGCTAAGGTTAAGCTTATGCCTCTTTGTTTATTAACCAATAACAAAATTCTCAGTGACCACACCTTTTGATCGGTGCTGAATGGAATGCCATTGAACTAGTTCAACTCATATTTCCTGGGTTACTAAATGAACATATTCCTGCATTAAGCTGCTTTCAGTTAGAGGAGTGGAATACATGCTGCTTTTCAGAGGGACTGCTGATGTGGTTTAGAATATGATCTCGAGAATCCTTTGACAGTAGTTCATGTGGTTAATCTGTGGTAATGGAAAAATAGCCTGATATGCTGCAAACCTTTGTTAGGTAAGTGTTGCATATGGAGGTATGTATGCCGGAGAGTCAGCTGGAGAGCTTGGGATGCGTGGATTTTAAGCAACCCCTGTGCCAGCACATTGTGCAGTGTGATAAGGCTGTATCAGCACAAGGGCCGTTTAGTAATCCACTGCCCTCCTGGAGGAGGAAATAGATTAGCCAGGCAACCAAGGCTGACTTTACTAAGTGCTACGTACCCTAATAGCTCTGTCCTGCCCCAGGAAGGAGCTGCTGTTATCTTCTGCTTGCAAACTTTTCCTGGAGATGCCCTCCTGTCAGCTTTCTGAGGGATGCCGGGCTTGTTTCACAGTTCTGTACTTCGAGGGCTTGTCTTAGGGCTTTACAGAAGGAGGAGTGCAGGCCAGAGTTGGCATCAGTCCTGGTTATAAAATCAGCTGTGGAATTGTTTCTCTATTTCATAATTGCTGGAAGACAATTCTTCTGTTTTGGAGGTTCTGAGGGAATTCTAAGTGATTCAGTGTTTGTGTTATGATCAGGGTGCAAGTTAATAGAATACAACTGAAACTGTAATGCCCATGTTTTCAGTAGTGCTCTTAACATATTCCTTATAAAAATACGTATCATTTGAATATTATATTAAATGTATACGTTACACTAAATGCATTATGATATTAAACTCTTCTTGCTAAATGGCTCCTTTTGATGAAGGATGAGATTGTATTTGCAATCCGTGATCTTTTGTGTGTTGAAGAGGCGTTCTTGGTAACTGCCAAAACTGGTCGATTTTACAAAACAAAATGTTTAAAAATCACTGTCATAAATTTGCTAAGGAATTCTGTTTCTGATAACTTTCTTAGTTAATCTGGGATTACAACTACTATTGGCACTGTGGTGACAAAGCCTGAATTGTGCTAAGCCGAGAGGACTGAGGAAAATGAGTTTGTCCTGTCGTGTATTTTAAGCCTGTAGTAATACGAGGCATAGGATTCCACACATAGAGAAGTAAACCTTTTAAATTTGTTTTTTCTCTCCCTGACCTTAAGTTTGTGAGTCTATTTTTGACATCATAGCTCCTTACAGTCTCTTGGATTTTACATTCTTCTCCTTTGTGCTCTTTCTCTCCACACTCTTTTGTTTCAGGGATCCCCTACAGCTCTCATTTTATCCTTCCTTTACTTGGAGGCTGTTTTCTCAGTCAGCTGTTCTTAATTGTTCCCCATAATAAAGCCTATGTTCAACTACCTGTTCTCCTACCCTTTTCTTTTCCCCTCATGTCTTTTACTTTGTCCTGCTCTTACTTTTGGACACAACAGCTGCATGCTTGGTCCTCCCAGCAGGCCTGCTGCTGCTGTCTTTATGACTAGCGCTTTTTTTTTTTTTCCATCCTGGGCTGAGTCTTCGCATTTCTTCTTAACACATCTTTCCCTCTTGCCATTTGTTGCACATCTTTCCACTCAAAATAATAATAACAATAAAAAAAAATTACCTGTTGCCTGGTGGAAAATACTGGCATCTTACCTGATGTGTTCCTATATGCAAGCTGAGCATTTTCTGCTGGTGCCCATGGCTGCAGGAAGCAATGTCAGAGAGATCCTTCACCTGAAGCAACTGGTAGCTGGGGGATCTGTGTTTTCCCAAGAGGTTAATTTGGAATTCTCTACCTTGCACCATAATCATTAATTCTATTGTCTGACGTTGCTTAGAACGTCCCCTGATGAGCTGGGTTGTTTCATACCATTTGTTCTCAAGTTAGCAGGTACCATCCCAAAAAATGCTGCTGAGGTGTGGGTTAGACTGCCTTTAAATTTGATTCCTGTAATTTGTCTTTCAGGATTAAACAGGTAGAGCAAGTATTGGATTTCATCTCCCTGAAGACTTTTGAACAGCATTTAATACCAGCTCTGAATTTAGATAAGATTTGGAAAGATCTGTTCCATCATGGCTGGAGGGGGTACTGTGTTATAATGATAAAGATGGGGCATGTTGTAGGGTACAGCATATATCTTGAAACAGAAAGTTGTGTAAAATTTACTCGGATGTTTTCACTAGAATAAGTATTTTGTTAATACATGTGCGTATATATGTATTATATACATATTTATGTAAATTACATAAATAATAACTTAATTATAAATTATATATATATATCTTTTTTTAAACACCTTTGTAAGCAAGGTTTTGACAGTAGTGCTCTTTAGACCTTGGACCTTACCATCAGTGGAATAATAGCAGCTTATGTTCCCGAATGCTGATTTATACTCCAGGCACTCTTTGGATACACAGTTATTCTGAGATACCTTCTGAAACTTAGGGAAATCTCCAGAGCTGTAAGTTATACCCTTCTCCTATGTATTACTTTCACCACATGGCCAAAATGGCAGGGGAGGTCACATACATGTGGTGGGCTTATGTCTGCTTATGTGAGGAACAGCTGCTGCTATTCTTAGAGCAGGGGGGGAAAAGTGGAAGCAGTGCTATCAGTGACTTGCTGCAACCTGCTGTTGGGCTGTGGTTTAGGAGAAGCAGAGGAAATGATGGCATGAAGCAGGCTTCAGATCACAGGTTCTGGCCTGTGAGTGCTGGCTGGGCATCTCTGCCTTCTGAGTCTTGGGGCTTATTCTGTCCTTAAAAAATAAGACTAAAGCTTGTAGCTAAGCTTCCGAATTTCAGACCTGTGTGATTTTGTTTGTGTTCTTATTTAATTGTGATTCAAGTACAGATGCTAATTCCCACAGTCTCTCTTCGTGTTTGGGAATTATTTGGCTCTACTATTTCTCTTTCACTCTTGTTGTTGCATTTTAATGTTATCTAGTGGGAAGAAAGAAGAAAATGTGTCCATGAGTGAGGATAGAACATCCCATCAGTGTGAAAGTACATAACATTTTTAGATGAAAGGGAATGTGCTGTAGCAGCCAAAGCCAAATGTTTAATTTAGAACTGATTTGCTTATTGTGGACAGATTTTGTTCAGAAAAGTGGGCTGTGGAGAAATTCCTGGCATTAGATAAAACAATAGAAGGAGATTTAGGGAAGAGGTCACTTTTGTTGAAGCACTGTTGTTGAGAGTAGTCTACTTTCTGTTAGGTTTGGGTAACAGTTTCTATGGGAAAAGTCAGATTTACTTTCAGAAGCGCACTTTCTGGAGCAGCAGCTCAAGTGCAGTGGAAAATCATGTAAGGGCTAACAGCCATGCAATGACTTCCTACCTTACCCTTATCTGGGTAAGCGGCGTTAGAGCAGCTGAACTGCAAGGTAAGAGTTCAGAATAAAGTGCATCTCCTGAGTGTGCTTATGGAAATCCGTGTTCTGTGGAGTGTGTTTTAGCAGAAACACTTAGAAATTAGAAAAAATAAAATCCTTGTTGTTCTCTGTCCTGTTCTGGGGACGGTGTTTCTTTCTGGTGTTAGACACGTACCCTTCCCCTTAGGGGAATTAACAGAGACTTTCTGCCGTAGTCGTGCGGTAGAGCATTCACAAGTACTACTGTTTTTTTCTGAAAGGCACTCACTCAAGCTGGAGAAAGATACGTAAGAAATATTGTGTTAAAAGAAATGAATGCTGCCAACATTCCAGTCCAAGAGCACAGTCTTCACTTAAATGTAAATGATTTTGAATTGAAGATCTTTAGGATAGATTGGCTTGAGGCCTGTTTCACTGGGAAAGGTGAAGCTTTAGAGGGTTTCATCTGCATTTGTGTTTTGGGGATGTTAAGAGTAGATCTCAGTTTGACTCTGAGAAGTTTGTTAGATTAAAGGGGAATAGACGATTTTAGGGGGAGATTTGGGTGACCCTTTCTTACCTTGGCTTCTGCTTTTTAAATTGTGTAGCATCAGTGCAGCAGTCATTGATTTCACCAGTATGTGACTTGTGAGGCTGTTACATATCAATAGAAGATGCTGGAAAACGTCTTCATTTTGAATTGCTCCTCCTCTAGGTATTACATCCTATCAGAAAATGAAAAAGGTGGCTTTGAGTGACCATCTCTGGTGCGATTTTTCATCAGGGGGATGCATCCATTTCAATAGGAATAAATCTAACTCAATTGAACACTGCATCTTTCAAGCTGCTGCTTTGATTACACACACAAGCACAGAGGCAAGAATGAATATATCTTATGTCTGGTGGTTATTTTTACCCGTAGCATTCAAAGACATCACTTCTGGAAAGTGGTTTTCTGCTGAAGAAACTCTCTCCTAGATTTTGTCTAGTTGTTAGGGTTACCCTGAATTCAGCTTAACTTCTGCATGACATTTTGTCCTAAGAGATTTTTAAATAGAGAAGCATTGGTTCCCCCTCGCCTCTTATGCACATTCTTCTTTCAGGGTAGAATATAAATAATGCTCCTTGTGACCTAGTAAATAATAATCTGTAAGTGTAAGAATGTATTTGGTATTTGAAATAACAGCAAATTGGAAAGATTATGGGAACAGAATCCGAATGGGGCTTTTAAGTGCATAGGTCTCTGTGAACTAGAAAGTTAAAGCAGTTTTTAATGTATGTATTTTGCAGAATTTCCTACTGTCACGCAGTAAATTAAATTTGTAATGTGATGGATAAATTGCTGAAAAGTGTCAAGTGAACGTTGCCTAGAAATAAACAGTGCCCTCTTTTATTTTTCTTTTCCTTGAACAGCCCTGATTGGTGGGGATAAATGCATTTTTGGGCATGAAAAAGCATCTCTTCCTCTTTGTAGTTTAAAAAATATATATAACAAAGAATATATGATTTTTCTGTTGGGGAACAGAAGGTCAACAGTTCAATTTTATTTTCAGCACTTTATAGACAGTTTAAAGTGAAATCCCTGGAAAAGTAGGTAGCAGTGTTTCAAGGGATTAGCTGTAAAGTGCAGCAATCTACCGTGATTCTGAGCTTTGTCCTTCTTTGTAAGATCAAGGTTACACTTCTTACATTTGAAGACTGTTCTTTGCTTATACAGTGCGTAAATGAACCAGCACTTCTAATGAAATATAATTCAGACACACTGCTGAATGTTTGAGCTGGGGAAAGAGAAGATACTATGAAAACAGATTATGCAAACACTTTCTGAATCCTTCATGAAATTCAAGAAGGCCTCCTTTATAAAATTTCATGATGCTCACTATGCCACGAATGGCTGACTTTTAGTTTCAAGGCAAGAAGGATGACTAAAGTGAATGTGAGATTGTCAATGAATGAGTAGCAGTAGGCTTGCTTTGTTATTACGCAGAGCATGTTTCATCCATCTATCATATAGATAATGTTGCCTTGATGTCAACTTCGGGTGTTTGTTTCTCTGTGTGTGTTGGACTCTGGTCACTCTGCTTGAGCCTGTTGGTCAGTGTAAAGTCTGGTCTGATGGAAAGAAAGGGGAGTCTCTCTGTATTTTCTGTCCTTTAGACAGTTGCCAGTATTATTTGTTAATCCTTGCCCTGATTTCCAAATGCATTAAAAACACAAGTAAATACAAATTTTAAAAACTTTAAAAAAGGGGAGAAATACAAAAATTCCAAGCTGAAATATATTTGTTTTTTCATGTTTGGTCTGGGTTTTCTTGTTTTAAATCCCTGACGGTTGTCCATGGGCAATTTCTTAATAGTAATCCCATGCATAGGAGAACACTTCAGACCAGCTTTTATTATAAACCCTTTGCACTTTCTGTTCCAGCTTAGCTAAGACCTGTAAGAATGCTTTCTCCATAACTTTTATTATTTTATTTTAAGCTGAAGTAAATTATAAGGCTCTGAACTACTGCTGCTAAATTTTAACATGCATTAATGTAACATCAACTTGTTCCTGCAGAATATCAGCTTTTTATCCTTTGAAATTATAAATTTAAATCATCTGTCAGAAGCTAAAAATGAACACTGCCTTCTTGATAATAGGCATGCTGTTCCAGAAAGGGTATAGAAATATCTTTCTTTTTAGGTAAAACATCAAAAGATTTTTTAAAAACTTTACTCATCTGTTTAAGGAGGTTCTTATGTAAATAAGAAAGACGGTGTGTTTGTAAGCGTATCACATTGGTTATGCATTGCATCTTGAAATGCCTCAGACCAGGACATTTTGGGTTGTAACAGTACCGCTAATTAGAGAAGAAAAAAATACGAAATTAGTGAAGATGGTATGAAGGTTACAGCGTGAAACTGAGTGAACATCATGTACAATTAGGGCATTATTGCATATAATAATATGAGGCTAGAATTCAAGCGTGTGTTCATTGTTGCTGCAGCAGCCTGTCTTGTAAGGTTACGGAGGATTATTTCACCATTAGAGAGGATGTCTAGCTTTAATCTACTGCTTTTTCAAATAAATGGTAGCCACATTATTCTTATCTAATAACACATTCTGGAGACTTATTGTTGTAGAAGTACTGCTTCCTTTTCTTGTCGACATCAATTTCTGACACCATGTTCCTCAAACTGCAAAGCAGAGTTAGTTTGAGAAGTGGGCAGCCATGAGGTGACTGCGGCCTACAAGGCAAGGCATGAATGAGTGAGTGAACCCCATCAGTATCCACTGTGCTCTCCATTGGCCTTTCAGCCAACCCAGTAGACATTGAGTAATGTCTTGGTGCTTGCGTGGGGACCTGGAGGGCTGGAACCCAGCACAGTGGTGGCTGAATCCATCAGAGGTATTGTTAGGGCCGTGTGCTTACATGATGCATGCTTTGACATTAGAACTGCTCTCTTTCCTAAATAGTGATCTCACATATTAAGAGATGACTTAAATCCATTCCCACTAACTTCATTCGAGCAGGTTAATTTATGAGATAGCCTTCATGGAAATGTCAGGTGGGGTGCTTTTCACAAATTCATTTTTATGCAGGTTTTTATTTGAATGTATGTTAGTGAGCTGTTCGTTTTGAGTGGTTTGGGCTTTTTTTTTTTAATGGTAAAAAGGCTGTATTGACTCATTGGCAGGAAGGAACATTTTTGTATGTTTTTAGTTTGTATTCTTCTTCAGTCCTTTGCACATATTTTTTTTTACAAAGACTCCTAAGCCACTTATAAGACAAAAAACAAGCTTAACTTTTGTGCTCTATTGAAGCTAAGCAGAAATTCGTTACCACCAAACTAGTCTTGAGGTTTCCTGTTTGTAGTTTGGAACTCAAGATGCAAGACACTACAGCGTAGCTGCAGTTGTAGTAGAGATTGAAATACCAGATATATTATAGAGCAGGGATAATCAAACAAAAGTTAAAAGCTGTTAAAAGCATCTGTTTGGAGAAACAGAAAAACAGAACCTCACAGTGTTGTGTCATTAAACATTAGAAGATGATGAAAAAGTGTTTGAGATGTGTGGGGGCAAGCTTCTTGATAGCATCAACATAGTGTTACATAGCTGGTGTGGTTTTAAGCTGCTGGTTGATTAAGATGGACCCTTCACTGGTTTTGAAGTTGCATAACTTACTCCTGTTTTAGTAAGAAGTGTCATTGAGGAAGAAAGAAAAAGTACACATCATGCCTTCAGAGTTGACCTTTTAATGTGCTCAGGCCAAAGAATCTCAAATGTAATTAACCAGTCCACCAGGTTGTATCGCTCTCCCTCAAATATTTATCTGTAATTACTCTGTTTGTTTTCGAAGTGACTCAAGAGGAAACTGAGTGCTATTGTACTTGAGAGCAAATGCATTGGAACAGGCTAGAAGGATCCCTGTTCTCTGCTGAACTATCCTGGGGGCTGATCCTTGGATCTGCCACTCAGCTGGTGGTTAATTCATTCCTCTTGGATGTGGACTTTGATTTAGGTCTGTGCATCTACCAAGAGCTGAAATTAAATATATATACATATATGTATGTATATATGTATATATAAGTAGTTTATATCATCATGCCTATCCTCTTGGAAACCCTTTGTTTCCAAGGGGGGGAGGGGAGGAGGAGAGAGGGGGAGCATGGAGAGTTCTTTGTCTCTCCTTTATTTTTCTAGAGTTAGAGCTAGGCTGACTGCTTAGCAGTGTTACCAAGGACATTCCACTTACACTTTCAGATTAGTGGCACAGCTGTAATTCTCCAAAACTTCCTCATAGCACCAAATTTTGCTCAGAGTTAATACTGAAAATTGTAAAAGCTTTGTGGGCAATTCTGCTGCTGTCTTACGGTGCGTTTGGAGATTAAGTGTTTAATTATACTCATTATTTTTACTACACTACTTAATGACAGAACAGAAAATAGTTGTCACTGTAAGATAATCCCGTAGTGTAGAAAAAGATATTGAATGTTTTTTTTTCTTACAGGAAACTTAATTTTGTATTTCATACATATTCTACTGGTAATGTTTAATTTATGCCAGACACACTTTAATAGTGTTTTATAGCTCTTATTAGCTTCTTTTGATACTTCAGTTTGCGTTTCCTGACTTGTACTTGTCTCTATCATGTTTTTTCTTTAAAAAAAGAAAAAAAGAAAAATCATAGAAGAATCAGAGGGAGGAGGAAATGCAGCAATTCTCTAGTGCTCTATGCTGCTTTTTTTTGTTTTAATTTTAAACAGGATATCCTTTTAACCATGTACTGCTTCTTTCGTAAGTGCAAAGTTGTGAGAGTAGTGTAGGAAATGTGATAAAACATTCTTCTCTCATAGTTAATAACTTATTTACATTTCTGTTCACACTTATTCCTCACAGTTTCCATGCGTCACTGTTTTCAGCTTTTGAAAACTGACCTCCTTAATATTAATGTCAGCTTCTATTGTTTGTGAATACCTACAATTTGCGCACTAAATTCGATATGGAACGTTGTGATTACTCACTTCTAGCTCAGTAGTCACTGCATCCTAATGAGAAGTCATTTTGAAGTATTCTGCGTTAATTGCCACACTTGGTATTAAAAGTCAGCAATCCTACGATGTCCAAATATGTGTTTTAGTTCTAATACCAGTACAGTGTACAGTGTTGAGTGTGTGTGTGAATATACATATCTTCTATTCTCAGTGTGAAGCCCCCTTAAATTTTGGATGTATTTTGTTCTCATATACTGTATGTTCAGATAGTTTTCTAGGAGCACAATACCTCGTTCCCAGTGAGATGTGTGTGCATATGTATGCATGTGAGAGATATATGCACGTATATGAGGTTATTTATGTACTTATATTTACTATAGGTATTATTATTTGCGGTAATATGATACTAATTTCATTAAGTACAAAGATCCATAAGCATTCAGAAGTCTTCTATTTCTCAGTCACTGATTTAAAAACATTGAAAAAGATCTTTGGAGGGAAGGCTTGGCTTGAACACTCTCCCTTTGATAAATAGAATGCATCCATCAGTTTTAAATCTCCAGTTGTGTCTGTTGTTCAATGCTCACTGTCAGTTCTTGAATTTAAAGCTTAACATTGAAGGCTGCTGAGCTGAGTTCTATCCGGGTGTCAGAACTGAATCTTTATCATGATTTCTGTTCTATTCTGTTGCAGGTTTTTCTATGTAGGTATCTGTTTGACACCTTAAAATTGCATAGCCAGACAATGAATCTTTGATCACTACAGTTATTTAGTTGCTACTTTCTTTAAAGGTAGAGATGGGAGGAGTATCCGTATTATAATTTTTGGTGTAGTGACCTCTTTCCAAATAAATGTGTCCCCTGAGATCGATTGACACATAATTTTGCCATATTACAGTGTTGAACTGCAGGAGTTAGAAAAGGTGACCTTTATGTGATCCACCATCATTTTTCTGAGCTCCAGCAAAGAGCTGTTGCAACAGAGCCTGGAAGGGCTTTTACCACTTTCAATAGGGCTGCTGTGTGCTATAAATTAAGCAAATTTGTTTATTCTTTTTAAAGAGATTTTCATTTCTACATGTTAAACCTATTCTTCCAAGTGCATTTAAAAATAATAGTAAAAACAATTAAAAATAGACAGCCACGCACAAACAGCAATTAAAACATCAGTAAGTGGAAAGAAGCCGTCAGACCTGGAGCAGAAGCCTGGCTAGAATAGTCTTCATCAATGGAAAAGTTTCAGACCTTCAAGTGCATTTCAGATGAAGGGATCTAATAAGTTATTTCATTAACCGTGGAATTCATTGATCCCATTCACTCACAATGAAAATGGAGAAAGACTCTTTGTTTGCCACAGCTGTGTTGCTGTAGAAGTTCAAATGCCTCCTGTTTGCTGTAGCCTGTGAAAGTTAAAGTAAGGGGACAGCAGGTAGCAGGGCCTTCAGCAGCCCAGGCTGCAGAGCTCAAAGCCCAGCTTAAATTTTGAAGTTCCATGTTAGGAGGAGAGGTTATTTGGCCCTCAGATCTTAGAGGAGGCTCTTCTGTGTCATTAGCTATCTTTTCATTCTTCCAAGAGAATAAACTAGATACTGTATAGTAATTACATCTTATGTACTTCAGTGACACTTAAAAGCCTCCGTATCAATTAAGTTATTACCTTTCTTTCAGTGTGTCTTAGGAATGCATCCAATTCCAGAAATCAGTTATGTGCACTGTCACCTCCTATTAATAGAATTTTTGCTTGTTCCCTTGGTGAGGGATTAAACTTCAGGCATTACTGTCACTCATTTTTTCAGCAACGTTTCATTTTGCAAAATAAATGGCGAACAGGGAGAGCAAGTACTTTGCTTAGAGAGTCTTCAAAGCTCAACGTTGTCTCCTCTGTGCACTGTCTGCTTTAAGCTCATCCTTGGCGTGGCCCTGAGCAGGCAAGTGGAGTTGCTGCTTTGCCACCTGTTAGGACAGGGCATTCAGCTGGTGGCACGTGGAGCTGGTTGTCAGCTCAGAGGAGAAGCTCCCAGATCAGACAGCATGCAGAAGGGGTCTGTACTGAAGAAGTGTGTTCTTCCAGGAAGGAAACAATTCTGATGAGATATGGTGATCTCAGTAGAAAATGAGATCTATGTAACAACACTGGAAGGTTTTATGTGGTAAGTGCTATCAACTGAGCAAGTAATTGATTGTATCATTTTCTGGAAAATTATTTTTAAAAAATCTCTATTTTGGGAAAGAAAGTTTTGGTATCTGTTGTTTTATACATGAATGAGAAATTCATTCTCAGTAAGTCATTTTTTTTCTACCTCCTTTCTTGTTTTTCCTCCCTGAGGCATGTATTTTGATGTAGCCAAAAGCTGCTCTTTTACTTCTAGCTAAATAACTCTTTCAAAATAGATTTCCACCTAAAGACATTTTCTGTGACATTTATACTTCAAGTCTTGTCTTCATTTAAAGATCTGCAGCGCTTTTAGAATCACAAGGCATTGTGCTGCTATCGTTTCACTTTTGAGTTATTTTATCTTTTGTTTTATCTTTTAGTGGTTTTTTTCTGGTGAAGCACAGTGCAGATGTTACCTCTTAAGTTAACTGCTGCCTCTGTGGTCCTTAGATACAGAAGGTAGTAGAAAGATGCCCTAGAATTCAATAGTAATACTGATAACTGCCATCACATTGGAGTTGCATGAGGTCACTGTAATAAAACCACTTATCATTCTAGTTCAGTACTTAATGTTGACTTTTCTCCTGCAGAGCCATGCTTTCAGTTTTGTTTTCACCTTCTCCTTACTTAACTTTTAACTTCTAGCTATAATCTCTAGAAGAAAATACCAGGTTGGATGTTAGGAGCTGAACTGAAGCTTGCCTGGTGGCACTCACATTTCAGACTGTAAGCTTTAAATGTATGTATGTTTCCATCCAGTTGGAAGCATTGCCATTTACCACACAGGTGTTTTTTTTTTTGTCATTAGAGATAGTCTGCTACAATCTCCAAAAGACCTCGACTGGTAAACAAGCTTGGCTTTAACTTTTATAGTCTGTTAATATTCACACAGTAAAAGCATATAACTTTTGTGGTTTGTGACTGATTAGTTATGGTATTTTTGCATATGTAATACTGGTAGAACAAATCAGCTTACTGGCACTGCTAGCAGTAAAGGTAATGCTTGCAGAAGAGCAGCTGAAAGTATGGATATACCCCAAAGTTTGAATAGTTTTTTCAAAGCTTTTCCTTGGTGCTTTTCAAAGCGTGGGATACTCTCATATCTGATATGAGGTCTGGTCTTTCACTGTTAGCACTTCTGTACTTTATGAGGAGAAACGTGTCACAAGCTTCTGCTCTCTTAGCAGATACAGGTTTTCTTGATACAAAAGAGTCATGTTAACATAGAGTCTGCAGTAACTGCAGTGTTTTGGATTGTGCAGTCTAAAAGCAATATACAGAGGAATTTTCACAGTCTGAATGCATGTCAAATGTATATGGAATGCTTGAATGCTTCAGAAGATTGCAATGGTTTTGATTCCTTGTGTTTTCTGCAGATCTAGTTATGTCATTGCTTCTAATCCTTTGTTTTCTGCTGTGTGGCAGAAACATTTCAAAACTTAATTCTGCAGCCCCCCTCCTGGAGAACAAATGTGTCCTTATTCACATACAAGGAAGTGTTAGCTCTGCAAATGTCATTTGTATTGTCCTTCATGGAGCCACTTGAATGAAGTAACTATAAGGGAGTAATTTGAAGAAGTTCAATCTTGATCTCATATTAGAATAAAAAATTCCTCTGTATGTATCTATACAGCTATAAGTAGGCTTTTTTACTAGGTTTAACTGCAGTTGTATGGTATGTTTTAACTCTTTACAAAAAGGAGGGCTGCAAAACCTTTTTAGAAGGCTTGGAATTGGAGACTACATGTAGTGACACAATTAGCCAACTGATAGTGTCCTATTTCTTCATGCTCTCCATATCCCCAGGAATAACATGAATTGACCACTTTACAATTGCTGGCATAAAATGAACCGATCTAAATTGAAGAGAGATTATATTGACAACACCGGCATCCAGAACGTGCTTGTTGGCGATCTCCCCCTGGCTACATCAGCATATTGATTTCTAGGCTATCTGCCCATTTCATGTGAGTCAGAAAGCAGGGTGGTTTATTGGAGATTGCATCCATAGCCTGGGCTCTCCTATATCTTTGTCAGAGTCAGACAGGATCGCTGTTTTAGGGGGAGGAATTTTTTTAAAGGTATAATGACTTTTCTTGTAATACCAATTCTACCTGCATATATCGCAGGCGTTTTGAACTGTCAGAGTTCTTATTCTTCTTTGTTGCACAAAACATCACAACTTTCTGAGTTCATCTTAGGGCTGTCAGCCTTGTATGCCTGTATTCAAATTGAGCTTTCAACTACTTAATGTTCCTCTGCATTTTCTCGTTGGAAGTGGAGAACATGTGTGTGCTTACAGATTGCAGATGGAACCCTTTCTGAATGAAGTGCTATGTATAACTTGCATGCTGAACAGAATAATTTCTGAATGAGGTAATGGTGTTTAAAATCTCTCTTATGGCACTCTGGGTCCCTCTGGCCCTAAGGCTGTGGCCAGGTAGCTTCTAGAGATCACCAGGGAAGAGACTGCACAGCCTCTGGCATCCTGTGCAATGCTCTGTTACCTGCACCATGCAGAAGTGCTGAACAGATCTGGCTCCCCCAGCTGAGGTGCTCCAGGCTTTTCATCGATTCAGTTGCACTTCCCGGGACACCATCTCCTTCTCTGGAGATATTCAAGACCCGACTGAACACATACCTGTGCGACGTGGTGTAGGGAACCTGCTTTGGCAGGGGGGTTGAACTCGATGATCTCTAGAGGTCCCTTCCAACCCCCTCAATCTTCACTCTGGAGAAGTATAGTGAAGGGAAGAAATTGAGGAAGCCCTAGAGAATGCAATGGGTATTATTTTCCACCCAGCACAGGACTGTGGTAGGCTGGTCTTGTCCTGGCAGCAAAGTCAAAGCAAATGCTTCTTGTAAAACTGCTTGTGTGCTTCCCTTACATTACATTCTGCACCAAGGCTTATGGGAGCAGCACCCTCTTAATGGCAGAGATTTCATCACTGAACTCTGTTACTTACTGAAGCATTTTTAACTTCCTAGTAAAGATGAGTAACTACTTAAATGCAGAAAACTTGTTAGTAATCTGTCTATATGAGTGCAAGTATAGGATTGATCTATAAAGTATCATAACCAGGATGGAAGGAAATAAAGCTATCTTTTTTTTCCTCAGATCAGAACTTTGAGTGCTAACTTCAGCATTGTTGTATAATGCTACATGCAAAAACTAAATGGGTTTTACAACTTCCACTGTGTTGATGTATATCTGAATAATATTTCATATACATTCAGAGGCAATCTTATGACTAGACATTATTATCAAGATGTTTTCATGCGTCAGTGGCAGAAAAAGCATGAAAGGTCACCATGACTTTCCTTACTTTTAAAGGAGGATTGCCATTCTGAGATTTGTTTTCTCTACAGCACTTCCCCATTTTTACCTTCCCCTTTCTTGCATATTTCAGAACTACTTGAAAAATCTGAGTGAGACTTAACGTGACATAATTGATTGGTGAGTGTGTTTTAATATTTTGTTGCAGAAGGACTCCATGAAAGATGACAGAAGAAGTTATTGTTATTGCAAAGTGGGATTACACTGCACAGCAGGACCAAGAACTTGACATCAAGAAAAATGAGCGTCTTTGGCTATTAGATGATTCCAAGACATGGTGGAGGGTAAGAAACGCAGCCAACAAAACGGGATATGTGCCATCAAATTATGTGGAGCGAAAAAACAGCTTGAAGAAAGGTTCTCTGGTTAAAAATCTTAAAGACACGTTGGGTAAGTCCTTTTCTGTTTTTGAAGCCTGATACACTTGATGTGCTTCAGACTGAGAATGCATATAAATACTTCTTTTTGTGATTTTCTTTCAGTGATGTGTTGGATAATGAATGAGAGAGGGGAGGAGGGAGAGAGTTTAGGTAGGGGAGAATGGTGTCGTGTGTAACCTGTTTTTCTTACATCAGATAACGGAGAATAAGGTTTTACTTTTGTTCCAGTTTGTCGGAGGTTACGTGGCTAAAGATCAGTGTTTTCACTGAGTTAGGAACTGCTGAGTCCTCTCTTCTTGTGCCAGATCCTCTCAGAAATACGAGGGTGTAAATGGGTTGTTCAGCATTGCTATCATAGCAAAGCTCCGTCACTTCATAAATGGGGTTATGTGGTGTGGCTGTGTGCAGTGTCAAGGGGTTATGCTTCTGTTGTCTGATGATTCTTCTGCTTACAGAAGTGTAATTGGAATTCAGATTAAATGAGGGTTTTTGTTGTTTTTGTTATTTTCGCAATGATTTTAGTTATAAAGTAAAATAAAGGGCTTCACATGTGGTTGATTAAGGTTAAACAAAGTGATAAATGGCGAGTTTGCTTATGGAGGCCCAAAAAACTGCTAGTTGGTGCTTTTGGAGGTAGTGAACAGAACAATGTGCGTGGAAGTGTTTTGGAGTGTTTTTACTTCTGTTTGGGTATTTTCCTATGCTTTGCAAACTCTTATACAGGGAAAACTCATTCTGCTTCAGTTCTCTGTAGAAAATGCCAACTCAAGAGAAAAATCAGAATTTGGGGTTGAACTTCTTAGAAAACAGAGAAATTCCTTTAGAAATGTTGTGGTCATTGCTCATGTAGTTGTATTTCAGGTGTTCTGCATGAGTATTGTGTCTAACAGATCTCTTTGTCCCTTTTTCATTACTATGACCCCCATTGCTGAGCTGCAATAGAGAACATGGAAGTTGAGGATAGCGGAATGGTTGGCAGTCAAACAAGGTTATAACTGAATGTAAAGGGCTAATCTTTAAAATAAAGGGCCTTTCTGCAGTTTTCTTGGAATGGGAATGCCAGAAAATGTAGTTATGCCCTTTCAGAGATCTGGATGAAGAATAAGTTCCAAAATAAATGAACTAGTTAAGATCAAAATCCAGATTGTAATTTTAAGCTCCTTTATATAGAATTTGTTTATACATATATACGTGTGTGTGTGTGTGTGTGTGTAAACAGTCTAAAATTATTATATGGATAAATTGCATTTCTGTTGTGATCAAGTGTTTGTGTAAAATGTGGCAAGTAATTACCCGATCTGAATAAACAAACTTTTATTTACATCCAACAGAAATACAGTGAAGGAACTGGTATCCTCACATATGTTCAAGGTTACCTCCCTGACCCTCACAAAATCCGTGACCAAAAAACACATGAGGAAAGCTTAGTGGTTTTGCATATGAGCCTTCCCTCTTGTTGCATCTTTCAGACTTGGGCCCACTGCATGTAGCTCTAAAGGACAATAACTGCAATCTGTCAGTTTTCCCATATATCTTTTATCTGTGTATATTTCTGTTGAGGCAGTAAATGCCAGGTGACAAAACCCAGGTTTCTTTTTTGGAGTGACCACGTGTATCTGCTAAGAGTTCAAGCATCTCTCGTGTTCATTTGCACTCCTACTTCCTGTGATGATAAGAAGCTGCCTAAGCCATAGATAGCCTGAAGATCAGCTCGAGTTAGATGTGACACCCTCTCACATGCGTGTTTTTTTTTCTCTATATGGTTTCAGTAATGTGAACTGCTCAGTATGGTGATACTTAAGCTCACCCTGTGTACCAGACCTACATACAATTATTTTCTTTACCTGTCCTGAGTTAGGAGTTCCTCTGCGTAACTTTGTTGTTAAGCCTTGTGTGTCACGCTATGCAGTAATTTCCCATTCAGAACATGGAGAGGGCATGTCCTAATTTGGAGGATGCTTTGTGCTGAGTGAGCAGCAAGAATGTGATAATATTTATTTATTTGATACCCACCTTCTCATTATAAAAATACAAAAATTTGTCTAAGATCACCAAAAAATTAAAAGCTTGCTAACCCAGCTCAGATGGGAATTGGTGGTCATGAGTGTTAGCCCTTAAACCTCTAATTTGAAGCTGTCACCACAATAGTAGTGGGGGGGAGGTGGGGAGAAGAAAGAGTTACTTAGTCAAGTACTAATTGTAACCCTTATGGAATCACCAGAGAGCTGCGTAGTGTGGCAAGGATAACTGGCTTTAAAGAGGGTGACCACAAAGTTGTGCCTGGATCCATCTTTGGTGCTGCAGCACTCCAGCAAGCTGTTGATCCTATGGAGATCTGCTTCTCCCTATCTCTTATTTACTCGATACCATAGCTGTTTAATTAATGGTCTCCATAGTTTGCTGTTGAAGGTGCAGCAGTAGAATAGTTCTTAATCCATGTAATGTGTGTTCTAATGGAAGCTTATGGTACCAGTTAATACAATGGTGTATCATTTAGAAAAGCCAGGTACGCTATCGAAGTCTTATTACCTATTTGCTGTTGCCTCTATGAGGAAAATTTTTATTCTCATCAGAAGATGAACTCGTGCTTGTTTGATGAAATCTGATTTCCTAAAACCGCTGACTGTTGTTAATTGAATTTCAGACCTTTAACAATTTTTAATTGAATCCCATCAGCTTCCCTGTTGTTTGGCTTTGGGTTCAAGGGAGGTTAATGAGCTTTGTATGTACCTGGAACATGCAGCTTGCTATTCCAAGGTAGTTGTCCATTTTCAGTACGATGTTGGTCTTCTGGAATTTCCATTGTAGTTTGTGAAAAGAACATCAGCAAATAAAACATGTTGAAAGCCAGCTCTTTTAAATGCATTGAATGCAAATTAAAAGGCTGATTAACACTCGTTAGCATATGTTCATTAAATCAGTTACTTCTGGACTGAAAACAAGCTCACTTCAGGTCCCAGGTGACCTCTCCTAACTTCTGAAGTATGCTCTTGTATTGTCCTACTCTTTTTATTAAACAATACCCTTGTCTGCACCATTAACTTTCTTATCTTCCTTCTAAGGGCTTACGCTGTTGTTCTTCACCTTCTTATAGTCCATTCACTTGGGGATTATTCTAAAACATCTTGCTTTCTTGAAGCGACTTTGAGATATTTCAAGACTGTAATTTTTGTGCTGATATCTGTCTGATTTCGTCGCCTTTCTGTTTGATACTACTTTTGTATTCTTAAATCTCTTTTCTCAGCTGAACTCTCTTAGACTCATAGCTACAACCGACTGTTTTTAATGAAGCCAATCTAGAGTTTAGGCCACCTACTAAGTATGTTAAATGATTCAACTTCTCATTCCCTTAACTGAGTGATACTGAAAGTAAAAAGCTAATGGCAATTTAGCCATTTCAAATTACGGTCTTCTGTTTGCTCATATTGAATGAAATCTGGTAATTATTACTATTCTTTAGGCAAAAGCCAGTTTTCCAGGCCTGTGATTAAAATTTCATCTTCATTCATTATAATGAAGTTTAAAATAGTTTCCTTAGAACAGTGGTTCTTCTGCGGGGAGGATATTTTTTATACATTTCAGTTAAGTGCTAAATGAAAGACCTCCAGCGCACATCTCCCAAGCAGAGATCTTCTATAATAGTTATTCCCACATGTTGGGATCCTGGTGCTGGCAGGATCTGAATGGATGCTTGCCATTACTGCTCCAGAGCTGCCTCTGAGATCTCTGTACAACCAGCACTGTGTGCCGGTAGTTTCTTAAAGGTTTCTCATCTTACTCCCTTTAACAGACATTTGCACTAAAATACACCTTTAAAAGCACTTTCGTTTTTGGTATTTTTTGACAGATATTGAACAAAAGAAAGAAAAAGTTTATTAGCAGACACTGAAAGTACAAGAGATGGTTACGAACGATGTAGGAACAAAAGAAACACTCTAGAGATGAGTGCTTGTAGTGATGGCAGATAACTTGATCTGAGATGTGATGTCACAGTAGTGTCCAAGCAGTACGAGACTCCTCACATTTCTTCTTCATTAAGATTATATACATCAGCAAAACATTTCAGTAGCTTTTTTTGATCCACTTTACTTGTTACTCTGGACATTTCACATGGAAAGGAAGTGTTGCCAAATGAGATGGAGAGAAAGCGGTCCTTATTTGCATCACTTTTCCTCTAGTATTACTTCAAAGTGTTGAGTGTACAGAAACAATTTCCTCTGTTTATGAACCTCTGAGTTGTTTACCTCGATCAGTCTGTAGATCTGTGCTTTGGTTCCTGACTGCTTGTATATTATCGTTTCCAGAAGTCATTGGTTTTACACCTTTCCTCTCCAATATATTTTTCCTTTCATATATTTATGTACATTTACATGAAAAGCTTTTATTCCTGCTTTTATACTTAATGTTTCCCCGTGCAAGAGCAAATTAATACCATTTTTACCATATCTTTCCATTAACTAGGGGGAAAGCTGGTTCTTTTTTCTTTAAACACTAGCTTTAGTAAAAAGCTGAAATAAAGAATATGTAATGTATTGTTTTCTTTAGTATTGGAAAACACTGTTGGTTGAGAGGCTCTTTTTGATTCCTTTTTGATATTCCTTTTTGATACGTTTCCACTCCAAAGCTAAATCATTACCATCCTATCTCTGCACAATATGGTCATGAAAAGCCATTCTGCAATTAAGTCGTCAGTCTTTAAATTGTGTGTAGGTTAGTGGGCTTTATTTCTTATTTTGGTTCTGAGGATATGAGAAAAAGAACCCAGGTAGTTCAGGCTATCACACGTTTCTTTTTTCTACCCTGCTTCCTAGAAATGCCAGTAGCAGCCAAACGTTTTGTCAATGAGCACATGCCTAGTTTTCTGTGTGTGTTTGATTATTCCCATGCCTACCTTCTGACAACCATCGTCTGTTCTTTGAGACCAGCCAGGTAGGTTGCAGACTTTTAGGCCAGAACACCTTTCAGAAGTTTGACCTTTCTTGACTACAAGGTTTCAGAAAACACCTTCTCCATCTGTAGTGAGATCTCATGTAAAAATGTGTTGCCTTACATGATTTGTTGTAGCTTCCATCTGGCTGTCTCTTTTTGTAATTCTTTCCACTAGATTTAAGAGCTGTATTCTAACTGAAAGCTCTTCGTTGTTCAAGGCAGTATTCTGACATTGATAACATCACACCTAAATCTTTTCATGAGTGCTGAAATTAGATTACTACTTAAATATTTCACCAGTGTGATTTGCTTATTTGGACTCTTGGTGTGCTTTTTACCTGAATTTTTTCCAGTTCTTTACAGCACTACTTTAAAAAATGTAATCATGAGAAATATGCATAGTATTTCTGTCACAGTCTTGGCTATAAATTGTCTTCCATAAACTTTGCTTGATAAATTTGTGTTCATTTATCTGCAAACTGTCATAGGTCTATTAGCTTTACTATTGCAGAAGGCACATTAAATTGGTAATGCGACAGGATGATCAAGTACCATTTTGAAAATGTTTTTATTTGTTCTTAATTAGTTGTTGTCAAATTCAGTGTTTTCTGGACTCCTTCTGGGTGTTAAATTTATTACAGAATAATAGAAGAGTGGCTATAAGAATAAATACATTCTTATTGTATAATAAAGTTATTGATGTATGTCACAATCTCTTAAAACTTATAGAGCGCATTTTAATAAAAGTAGCCCTGCCTTGTAAGACAACATGAATTATTTTTACCTCGTTAGAATTTTGAGTTCCCAGTGTTGTTGAACTTCCTTATTGCAGACCTGTAAGAAATGATAGTTGTTTATTAAGTCTGTTTAGGTTCTGTGGCTTGTTTTATTTTGTCTTTCATAAAAGAATGCTCTGAATCTTCTACTGTGCGTAGCTACTTCTCATGGTGTTAATCACATAGAAAGATTTCAAAGAAAGAATGATTGGAAGTCTCATGTTTAGCCAAGCATTTGGTGCTATTTCCCACAGCCTTCACTCAGAGAAACTGCCTGCTCATGGCTCACATGGATGTAATGTTTGCTAGGTGGGGAACTGGCTGAATGACTGGGCACAAAAGGTTGTTGTGAATGGAATTAAATCAGATTTACTGCAGTCACAAGTGGTGTTCCCTAGGGCTGGGTGCTAGAGCCAGTTTTGTTTAACATCTTTATCAGTGATCTAGATGAGAGGGTCAGTTGTGTCCTCAGTAAGTTTGAAGACAACACTAAGTTGGGCTCGAGCATTGATCTGCTTTGAGCATAGGAAAGGCTCTGAAGGGGATTCTACATGGGCTAGATTGATGGCCTGCATCCAGTTCTGTGGCACTCAGCAAGGATAAATGCTGGCTGCTGCTCTTGAATCACAACAACCCCATAAAGCGGTATAGGCCTGGGGAGGAATGGCTGGAAAGGTGCCTGGCAGAAAAGGACCTGGGGGTGCTGGTTGGCAGCTGGCTGAATACAAATCAGCACCGTACCCAAGTAGCCTAGAAAGCCAATGACATCTGGACCTGCATCAGAAATAGTATGGCCAGCAGGGCAACGAAATTGATTTTCCATCTGTATTCAGCAGTAGTGAGACTGCACCTCAAGTGCTGTGTCCAGTGGTGAGCCATTCACCACAGGAAGGATATTAAGTTGCTCAAGTGCATGTGAAGAGTAATGAAGCTGGTGAAGGAGCTAGAAAATGAGTTATGAAGAGTGACTGAGGGAACTGGGGTTGTTGAATCTGAAAAGGAGGAGCCTGGTGGGGGGGTTGCTTATTGCTCCACAACTATCTGAGAGTAGGTTGTAGTGAGGAGGGTGCTGGTCTTTTCTCAGGTGACACATGGTAGGATATGAGGTAATGGCCTTGAGATATCCCAGGGCAGATTTGGATTGGATACCTGGAATTTTTTCATGGAAAGGGTGGTCAGGCATTGGAATAGGCTGCCCATGGAGGAGATGGAGTCCCAGTCCCTGGATGGTGTTTAAGAGAGGTTTGGACATGGCACTAAGGGATGTGGTTTAGCAGTGGACTTGGTAGCATTATGTGGAGGGTTGACTTGATGACCTTAAGGGACCTTTCCAATTTAAATGATTACATAATTTCTGTGGAATATCTCTACCTAAAATTAATAGTAAAATCCTCCTATGGGAAGACAGTGGAACTTAAAGTTTTTTTTCTTCTTTTGCTTCCTGATACTTCTAAGCTTTCTAGTTTATCAAAAACTATGGGTATGACAATGTCTGTCATGTATCTTGGAGGACTGGATGAATCAGTTTGTGTTGGCACTTATAAGTAGCATCTATACAGTAATTTAGCTAATGTTTATATAGAGGAAGTAGTCAAAGTTTTCAAATTGATTCTAAGCTTTTCACAATCTTTGTGTTAATGTAGTTTATTTCCTAGTTGCATCTGCTCGACAAAGGCACTTCTCCACTGTTCCACATCCTGTTTTTAAGTTGCGTTGCTCAAAATAAGGAAGGCAAAAGTCTTCATTCTTCACCTATGATGAAATTGAGAAATGTGAGTTTATGGTGGTAACAAAAGCTGATAGTGACTGTTTAGGTGTGATTTCTTGAGTGGTTGAACAACTGCATTTTTACTGTCTTCAGAGCAATAATAAGTCAATGTGATAATAGATCGCTGTTACTAAATGCCAGGAAGACAGAAAGGGAATATGCTCTCAGGGATTTTGTAACACTGGGAATACGTTTCTTCTGTCCTTATCTATAGCATTCAGGGTTAGTAATTAGTGGTACTAATGCCACTGGAGCGGTATAGCAAGGATTTCAACTGTTTTTCTGCTTCCTGGAAAAGCACATCTGCCTTATCATCATCATCATAACCTAAATCTGGGTTAATCTGCTTTCTGCAGTCCACTGATGATCTTTGAAGGTCTAGAGACATTTAATAGCAGTATTTCTGTCTGTGGAAAGTGATACAGGAAGATCTTCTTGACAGGGTAGGGTCTGCTATCTCAGTGTTGATTTTATATATATACATATATATATCTGTATATGTATGTATATATATAACATATGTATACTATTACATATAATAGCAGAAGAATTTAATCATTCTGTATTGGTTTTATGTTACATATGCTAAAATAGTAACTCAGAATATTCAAAATAAAGTTGCATATTTATGGTTATAGGCATACCCTATGCCTGTTAAAGTGTATGTAACTTTTATGCCTAGTATGGAGGGGGGGGAGAGGGTGGAAAACACCAAGCATCATTTGGTAATGCTTCTGCTTGTTCTTGATAAAGGCCTGCGGTGCCGGATGTGTACAGCAGGCCTTTTATCTGATCCTAGGTAGGTGTAAAGTCAGACACGGCAGTCGTGAAAGCAGAACCTGCTGCTTCTTGCAGTGCCCCTGAGCTCCAGCTGGCACCTGGAACACAGCTTGGCTGTTATTTCAATTTTCAATTGCACGTATTGCATTCTGTCGCAAGTTTCTTCTATGCGAATTATTTATTGGGATGGATTATTTAAAGGATTTGCTGCTTTAATAACTTGGGAAAAAAAAAAAAAAAAAAAAAGGAACCAGGATGTGCTGTACCTTTTGACAGATTTTTTTTTTTTTTTCTAATCTAGTTGCAGTGAAATGTTGTAAGGCTGAGGGCATAAAGAAACCTTGCTGATTCTAGAAAGAAAGCTTTCTTTGTATTGTAAGCTTTGTGTAATGGGGTCTTCCCCTCCTCTTTCTCGGCCTGTGTGTTTGGATGTGCCTGAGGGTCTTGGTTTTGCTTCTTGATTAGCCTCTGGTGTTTCAACATGTATTTGTGTTTGGCCTCGGATGTCTCATTTTTCAGTACTAAGTACTTCTGTAGTTTCCTGTTCAATCATCCCACTGCCACTGGGTTTTCCTGAACCCTCTTGCAGCCCGTACTTGGCTTGCTGCACATAGCTGTGACCCACACATGCACCGAAGTAGCATGGCTGGCAGAAGAGGTGAACACAGAGTGCTCTCAGGGATACCACTTCTAAAGAATTTCAGTGACTCAGAGGGTGAACTGTTCTTCTGTATTGACATGGCAATGGCTGCTCTTTCTGCTGTAAGCATTGTGGGAGGATTTCCTCTGATTCAGATGCAAGTATTTCCTCCTGCGTCCATCCCCAAATAGCTCTTTTAATATCACTGGATCTCTTCAGTGATTCCCTTCCCCACCCCCCAATCTGGCTGTCAAGTATTTCATTTTCCAGGGTCTCTCAGAGCATCAGTTCATTTCTTCAGGCTTAATCAGTTTCCACAGCTCCACTTTTAGAAGACCTGAAAGATATATATGGCCAGACCGTGACACATTTTCATACCACATAAACAAAGCTTCTAAATTAGTACTCATGCCAAAAATCAATTAAGTTTTGTCCTAGCATGTACAAGAGGAGATTTCCATCCCTCCTTTGAGTCTCAAAGATGTTTCATTCTGTGGAGTATGGCACTGAGCAGGAATCTCGATGCTGACAATATATGCAAGCATCCGGTGAATTAAAAACCTGGTATGCCAAAGACTATGACCATCACTTTTCTTTTTTATTAAGGAGTAGGATTCCTAGTGGCAAAGATGGCTTTCCTTGACGGTCATTTCAATAGTAAACATGACTGTTTGCTTTTCATTAGATTTGGGAAGAAATGTCTCTAATATTTTCTTAGAATGGTAGAGTTGCCTTGGGTTATTTTTTCTTATTGTGGCATGCTACAAAACTCAGTGGGGTAATAAGATTACAATGTGGGTGGAAACATTTTTAAACTATTTCTGTTTGCAATAAAGTCTATATGTAAAGTGCATTGTCTCTTGAATTTATAGACAGAAATTGGAGCCACAGATCCAGATGACTTTGAGAAAGTCCATCCATTTTGTATGCCTTTTGTACTCTGTATGGGATTTAAAATCCCAAGGCTCTTTCAGTTTTGCCAGGTGAGACTTCTTCTACTTCACTTTTGCACTGGAGTAGGAAAATACACGAGACCATTGATGGAAGCCTTTGCCTCAGGTGTTCGGTGCCTTTGAAAAACTGTGTGTTAACTCCACATAGTACATCTTTCACCTAAACCTTTTGGCTCTGAAATGTTCTTGGTACAGGAAATTCTTTATCTGGCAGTGAAACTTGAATGTACTTTTCCTGGTAAGAGATAAGCACGTTTAACAACATCTAAATTACAGGAATTAACGTAGTAGTTGTTTTTAATACAGTTGTTGAGTTCATTTTTATGGAAGTCACTGTATCTAATAGTGGTTGCTGTATGGGAAACTTTGACAGTACTTCTTCCTGTATTTGGAAGGGGGAAAAAAAAGAAAGCTTAGTGATAAAGCAGCCTGGTTTTAGAAATGTCAGAATTTTACTTTGACATTTAAAGAAGAATTTCCATTTTCTGATGTATTTATTTTTTCCTAGCGAGGACTTTCTTGACATTGAGCTTCTTAAAAACCATGCCAAACAAACAGATGCTATTACAACTCTAAAACTTCGTTTCTGTATCCCAAACTCAGATTAAATTATTCTGGTATTTACAACAGTGTCCTCAGAGAAGCGCTGTTAATGGAGATCTGAAGAACCAAGTGTTCTGTATGGACACTCGGCCTTTGAGTGTTCCTTCAGAAATCCACTGTGGAGGTGTGGAGGCAGCGAAGAAAAGGGGTGGGAGGTTGCAGGCTGAAAACGCACAGACGTTTGTTTTTTCTTTGCGTGCAATATAAGGAACTTCAGTCTACTGAGTGCCCTTTTAATACCGATGCAAATGCAAGTTAGTTTAAATTTTTATGTAACACTAATAAAATAAAGCTGCCTAAATGCGTGATCTGCGCATTCCAGCTGTCAAAAAGTTAAATATTTACTTCTGTTGGGATAAATCAAGTATTTTATTTAAATCGTTTCGGTTTTGGCTCTTAAGGGTTTTCCTGAAAATTACTTCTTTCATAATAGAATTCGTTTTCTGTTGAAGGAAGGCAGTGTACATTTTGCATACTTATTAGCTGTATGCATTAATGTGTACTTATTCAGACCCTTAGTCAAAGGAGATGAATAAATTATTTGGTAAACAGAAAAGGGCAACTGTTTTTACTCCGTGTGTGTGAAACCACATGGAATTGCAATTCTCTTAAAAAACACAAAAGTCATTTTAAGTACCTTTAAAATAAGCTAAATTGTTGAATAAACAAAAATGGGGTTTGATAAATTTGGTCTCTTCTGCTACACCTAACACAAAATGCTTAGTTAGTAAATTGAGTGGCAGCAGCTGGTACCTCGTCTTCAAGGATTTAAGTGGAAGATCCGCCATCTGTCACATGGCCATGATATGTGAAAGAATATTGGTGAGGATTTCAACATCTATTGCCCTCCCACCAACATCCACCTCTGATGTTGTGGGCCACCATCATAACGTAGGAAGCATTTCTTTCAGAGCAGCCCTCATATTTTCAAATTGTCCTGCCTAATGTTTAAAATCTGTGTTTTAATATCCCACAGTGATCCCACTGTGGTGCAGTGGGGTATGATTTAAGGTAGTAGCTGAAGGACTGTCTGAAAATGTTGAAATTAAACATCTTTCTAAAAGACATTGTCATGAAATCCAAATTAGGAAGTTGAGAAATAGCTCCAATCACATGAAATCACTAACTCCTCCGGCCGTGCAAACCACGGCTCTGGAGTCTCTAGTACTGAAGACAGGAGGGAACATGCATCAAAATAAGTGGGGGGTTGGCTTGATCCCACTAAAATTATGCCAGTTAATGAGCAGCTATTGACAGACCCCTGCATAACATGTAGATTTTTGGGGTATGCACATGATTACTTAAACTTTGGTAGCAGAGCACTGCATAGGCTGCCCACAGGCTGAGGAGTCTCCTTCTCTGGAGATATTCAAGTCCCGCCTGGACGCCTACCTGTGCGACGTGGTGTAGGGAGCCTGCTTTGGCAGGGGGGTTGGACTCGATGATCTCTAGAGGTCCCTTCCAACCCCCACAATTCTGTGATTCTGTGAATACAGAGCAAAAGCATCTCCTTGGGGATCTCCAGCGGCTGCCTGGCTATGGCCTTGAGCACCCTGTTCTGAGAACCCTGCTGGGGAGGGGGTGGGCCTCAGGGACACAGAGGGCCCTGCCAGCCTGTGATTGATAGAAGATATTTGAAGACTAGCATTTAGTAGAAATCTAATCATGTGGAGGAATCAGCTTCCAAGAACTCAGTTGTTTTGAGGCAGTGGGTTCTCAATCCATTTCTGTTGTGGTTTTGTGTATTTTTTATTGTTTTTTAGGTTAGAAATAACTTACTGTAGAACCAGTGAGAGAACTGGAGAAACAAAATTCATCCTTAATTGCTTTCAGTGTTTTAATAATAATTTTCTGATGGTTGCTTAAATAATCATGTGTAGCATATTTAGTGATGTCTCTTTCAAGGAGTTCTGGATTGAGAAATTCTGCTTGGAAACTGCTCAGTGTTGCCTATAACTTTTTGATACATTTTTTTTGTATTGCTGCTTTTTTCTTAAAAGCCCCTGTTTAGATTTATTTGGTGTTGTGTTTTTTTATTAATCCCACATAGTTGATTTGGTCATAAGTAAGCTACTAAATGTATTTTTGCCCAGGATTTACGTGTTGGAGTCAGAAAAGGTTTTAGAAGAAGTAGGTTGTAAGAATGTAGTTCATTTGTTTCATTTGCCAATATTTTTTTATCAGAAATGGGCTTTGGGAATTGACTGAAATTTTTAATATGCATAAGTGCATGTTGTGCTTAAAAAGAACTGAACAAAATAGTTAGGAGTATTGATAAGCCTGTGGAGATCCATTACGCAGCCACATCAGTGAGTCTGGTCTTTTCATCCCTGGGGAAGAGGAAAAGCAGTTTAAAAGCAGAAAGTTGCAACTCATCAGTTTCAGGCAAGGACTCCAGCTTGTGGGGCATGAAAATTAGTAAATAAGCCTTACTTGAAACTAAGCAAATATATCTGCTTAGTAAATGGGATTTTGTCTGGCAGAGATGGTGAGAAACAAATCACAATTAGCAAATAGAATATAAATTTTCAGGAAGGATTTATTTATTTATTTTCTCAATTGAGAATACAAGTGTATTTATGTATTCTAAGTATCTGATAAAATAGAGTTAAGTTTTAAACATAGTTTCATTTTTCTGTTCCAAGCGCCATTAGTTTTCCTAGCCAAGCAGCCTGGTTTTAGTCCCCTCAGTAGAGGCAGGATAAGAGAGAAATCAATCCTGTTGGTTTTAGGAGGAGAAGGCTGGACTGCTCAGGTATGAAGCACCTTTACTTTCTGCTGGCCAGTAGCAAGGCTTTGGGCAGGGCGCTTTGCCAGGAGCAACAGAGGAGGGTTGGGGAAGTGACAGTGTCAAAGCAATGGGTCAGGGGTGGGGGGTGAACAGGAGGAAGTTTCCCTTTTGAGAAGCATGGGCCGGGGCTGGAGGATGCACAGTATTGCAACAGGGAGATACTGGAAGTGGAAGGGTACAAGACTGGGCTTTCACAATGGGGATTTCAGAGACAGGAAGCATATTCATAGGAAACGGGTCTTCGTTAGTGCTACTGCTTAGAAAACAATCTGTGCTTAAAGCTGCAACTGAGACACTGAAGGAGGAGGGAAGGTAAGTTGGGAGGCACTTTTCTAGGTCTCCCTGGTGGCACTTACTCAGGGCCAAAGGATTTCCTTCCCTATAGAAAAAAGAAAGCTTTGCAGTGGATTGCTTTTGTTCTCTGGAAATGATGCTAACCAGAGTCTGTGTTTTTGTTTTATTTTTTGTGTATGTGTGTTGCTTGTTTTTTTTCCAGCAACATGTCCAACCAAATATTAAACCCACTCACATTACTTGGCGATTTGTTGGTAAGAGATAAAAATGAAATAATTTAACATGGGCCAACTGTAAGTTATGAGCAGAGTTATTTCCTACCAGGCACCGTAAGATGAAAGAGGCTTTCTGCTGCTTTGCATTCCATGTGCTCCCACTCTTTTTCCACTCACTTGAAAGCTAATCCATGGTTTTGGAATTCTCTTTGCAACGATTAGTTGTGTAAGAAAGGATTATGGTTTTAGGTGAACTGTAACCAGTGAGTTGAACTGTGAACATGCAGTTTCCTTTCAATGCAAACATACCCACTAGTGCAACCAAGACAGTGAGAGTGCTGAAATTACAGTGTATTCTGTAAGTGTATTCAGCTCTTCCAGGTGTGCCCAAATGTTCTGTTTCCTACAGAATTCCTTATGTGGGCTTCGTTTGGTTTTGCAGTAAGAATAGGGCACTACCCTTATTAGTAGCAATAAATGAAAAGTTCTTATAGTAGCAGGTAGAGCTGTGTAGTGTTTACTCTTCTAGATATAACTTCTGTAGATTGTAGGTTTTTTAATGGAGTTGTGATTTTTGTTATAGATGTATGTTATAAATTTCACTATTCTCACTTAATTTTTGCTTAGCTATGACCAGTCATCCTACCAAATTATATTTTTAGACTTGTTTCCTAAGGAAATGAGGCTTGCACTAGTCATGCTGTCACAGTCAGCTGTCATTGTCCACCCATCTGTCTACCCTTGGCGACTGCCAATTTCAGGCAAACCTGTCAGACTTGTGGAGGTAAAGGAACCACTTCTCTGCAGTTCAGGATCTGGGATGCTGTCATGTTCCCCCACTTGGGGGGAACTCCAGCAGTCCCCGTGCATACCTATCTTGTGGGAGCCCAAGCAAGATGGGCATCACCAGGCAGGCAAACAAAGCTGGCCAGGGAGGGCAGCACGTGGTGGGAGATGGAACAGACTTCACAGGTGTGAAAAGCTGAGATGCAAAGGCAGTCATTTGATAAGGGGGGAGGCTGTAGCTGAGGGTGCTGCAGGAGCTGGCAGAAGCAGGGAGGAATGGTGCAGCAGGAGGTGCAAGGAGAAAAACAGGAACAGATTTCCCTCGTTCTGCTTGTGGAACAACTTGTATCCTCCTCTCCCATAGATACGGTTATGGATCTTCCAACCTCACATTTAAATGACTGGTAGATAATGTTGCACATACACTTCACTGAGCTTGGCTGCAGATGACTCTCTGAGTACTTCTTACCTTAAGTTGTTTGGAAACCAGAACTTTGTGTATGTCACTGGTATTCTGAAAGGTTTGTTGGTAGCTTGTTATCATTTCTAAAACATTCAGTTACATTAAATATTAGAGCTCAGAGTGAAGAAGTCCACATATTTGCCTTTACTGATACAGAAAACCAGCCACATATCTGACTTTTCCTGCACTGTCATGGTTTGTTTTGAATGGGGAAGATGGAAAGGAATGCTTGAAATGTCAAACACAGCGTTGGAAAGTCTGTGGGAAAAGATGCAGCCTGTGAAACTCCAAGTAAAAGAAAGAGCCTGCATGATAACCTTTTCCTCAATCTTTACTCACCTTCGTTAGACTTCGGATGGTTGTTTGTTATTTTGTTTGTTTGTATTTACCAATGTGTTTTTTCTATGGCTTGTTAGCAAGTTTTGTCTTCTCTTTTTCTTTAGATGCTTCTGTTTATGACGTTTCTCTTATCACATCACATCCCTGTATTTTCCATTATCTCAGTGCTCTTTTTAACCAGTTGTATTCTGGCCAGACGCTTCAGCTGCTCCTTTTCTCAGTTTTGTTAGTTCTGCTGTAATCCAAGGTGCAATGCTTTATATCTCCCTTACAAAGCATAACAAACCCTAGGCTTTTAATGGAGAAAGTTCCATCTTAGTATAAGGCTTTGTGTGGGATGAATCCGCTGAGATGCAGTTGCTTGTTCTGCTCGAAGTTGTAACAAGGATTTTCTAACTAAACGACCCTTAAGTTGTGTTTGTTTATATTGTCCTAGTTTAATGCTCCTTAATTCTCATACTATATACATCCTTGCCTTTTGGTTGAAAATGATCTCTACACTGAAGAAAAATTCCGGTAACCTTGGCAGAGATCAGCCTCTGGCCAACTTTCGATTAAAGCTAGCTTAGCATAAAAGCACTGATTTCCTGCAATTGTCTCCCCCAGCACAATAAGCTGGTCTCTGTCATTTTGTCTGAAAGGGCAGCCACAGGCTCTCAGCTCAAATTAAGTACTTAGAATTACATTAGGATGTAAGCAGGCTCCAACAGGAAGCAAAGAACTGCTCAAGAAGGTCAGGAAACACTTAGGATCATCGGAATTTTCTGCGGTCTTCTGAGATGTTAGAGCTGCAGAAATCCATGTATTTAACTCTTCCTGCATGTGATGTGGTTACCTCTGCACTGTTTATGTCTGGTGTTGAGCTGAACCTGTGAAGTATGCCAGATAGCTGCACTAAACATAGTTTTGAGTTCTTTTATGTTTGCCCTGAAGTGATCAGGCACTTGGACTTGTATCTCTGTTGGCCATTTTCAACTGAGTTATTCTGTTTAATACATTTGTACATCTGTGTGTGTGTGTGTGCTGCCATGGCCCAACTGAAGTGTTCTGAATTGTTACAACGAAATTGCATGCTTCTGCTTCTAATACAACTATTTAAAGAAGCAAGAACAAAGTCTCATTTCTTTTTCATTCATTCTTCCATAATCAGAGTATATTCATAGTGTCTGAAATGAATCTCCCTCTTCCCAGCAAGGATCAAGATTTATGGAGAGAAGTGCAAATCTATGATTTCTGTGTTGTTTTTTGGGCATTCTGTCCAATGTCTGACACTTTGGATGTTGCTTGGCTTGTGAGATTTCGACTATTGTGTTATCTTCTGAACTTTTATAGCTGAATTACATAATAGACGGCTACTTATTAACTTTATCTTTTTGTTTATATATAAGTTTAAACAGCCTTTGCTGCAGAAGTTTGAAAGTGAGTGGTGCAGCTTTTCTTCCTCATTGCACTTCAGGAATGAATGTAATGGTATTGTTGTTACTTTTGTATATTGTACGTAATTATGTAATTGAAGCCATGACAGTACAGCAGAACTTGGGGACTTTAGGGGAACATACTCCAATAGTCATCTTCATTGTGAGGTCAGCACTGCTGTGGTACATGGCTAAACTTAGGTGGAAGAGGTGCAGATTTCACAAGAGGGCTTGTGTCTGGCAATGGTTGCAGCTGTAGCTTCCTGGGGGACAGAAGTGAAAAATGAAGAGCAGAATGTTATCTGTATAGAAACTAAGGTTTTATTCCTCTGCTGGTTTCTTTTTGAACACTTCTTTCTCATGTTGGTGACCCTGCACATAGCAGGGGGGTTGAAACTAGGTGATCATTGTGGTCTTTTTCAACTCAGGCCATTCTGTGTTTTGCTTGAGTCAAATTAAAGCCGTCACTAAAATGAAAAGGCATGATAGGTTAACTGGATTTTTAGGAGATATAACACCAAACTGTGCAATCCTTCTAGGGATTCGTGGAAGTTAGCAGAGAGTTGTTAAGAGTTAGGGTACTATGATTAGGCTGCGATTGGACTTGATGATCTTTGAGGTCTTTTCCAACCTGAGTAATTCTATGATTCTATGATTCTAAGTTTCCATGATAAAGAAACCAGTGTTTTTAAGTGTTAAGATTCTGGTACTATTGGGAAGGGAAGAGAGTGATGATAATACCATATGTAAAGATGTATAAGCAAGATGTTAAAGATCATCTCTCAAAGGTGTTGCTGTGTTTTCTGACAGTCTGCATCGTTAGAGATGAGATTTGAAGTGACTCAGGTGTGCATTGCTACAGTTAGTGTCTGTGGTGTGGGGAGGATGTTGAGTGACCACTTTCTGCTTCTGTCTTTATTTAACAGGCTTAGGAAAAACAAAAAGAAAGACGAGCACGCGAGACGCCTCACCCACTCCCAGCACAGATGCAGAGTACCCTTCCAATGGCAGCAGTGCAGACCGCATCTATGACCTCAACATTCCTGCCTACGTCAAATTTGCCTATGTGGCGGAGAGAGAGGATGAACTGTCCCTTGTCAAAGGGTCTCGGGTCATTGTCATGGAGAAATGCAGCGATGGCTGGTGGAGAGGGAGCTACAATGGACAGATTGGCTGGTTTCCTTCGAACTATGTGGTGGAGGAAGTTGAGGAGGCCACAGCAGATTCACCGAGCTTTCTGAGCTTGAGGAAAGGCGCTTCCATGAGTAACGGCCAGGGCACCAAAGTACTCCACATTGTTCAGACACTGTATCCATTCAGCTCCGTCACAGAAGAAGAGCTCAATTTTGAAAAGGGTGAAACAATGGAAGTCATTGAAAAGCCAGAAAATGACCCAGAATGGTGGAAATGTAAAAATTCCAGAGGGCAAATTGGTCTTGTTCCTAAAAACTATGTAGTAATCATTAGCGATGGTCCTACCATTAACACTTCCCATCCACCTCAGATAAGCTACACGGGACCATCTTCCACCGGACGATTTGCTGGAAGAGAGTGGTATTATGGGAATGTTACCCGGCATCAAGCAGAATGTGCCCTAAACGAGAGGGGAGTGGAAGGAGACTTCCTTGTTAGAGATAGTGAATCTTCGGTAAGTGATGCTCAGCACCACAGTCTTTATATTAAAGGATATGATATATGGTTTAGCAAGTGTGGAAGCCTGTAATTGCAGTACCCCAGAGGAGGACTTTTAATCCCTAAAGAAACAAGCATTGCTTCAGCGCTACAAGCTGATACACGTACCATATGTGAGAATCAATCTCTTACAGAAATGCAGTGACATTTACATTTACACTGAAATTTAACAACTGTGGACTGTATTATCCAGGGTTTTTTAATTAACAGACAAGTAACTAGATATTTCAAGCTTCTGTCTGACATTTCATGTATGTCCTCGTATACGATCATTCTCAAGTTTATGGCACTACAAGGAAAGAAAAACTCTTGCAAATTACAACTTTAGATATTAATTTTAATTTAAAGCCAATTTAAAACGGGATGTTTGCGTTGGTCAGTTTTGTTTTCCTTTAATTAATGTAGGTTAATAACAGATTCTTTAAATTAGATCATTTAAATTATTGATTAGAATTCAAATTTAATGTACTTCTGCTCTGTTTAGATTGTTTAGGTTGTAATAGGATGAAATTATTATGTCTAACTGATAAGATTATAATGCACAACAAAAAAAGGTCAAGTCAGTGGCTCATATTACTTGGAAATTGAGCCTTGGTGGCTTCAGAGGGGAAATGAGTAATGCTGATTAGGGATTATTATAAATCTGGGAGTTCAAATTTGAAATTACACTGAAAGGCCATTCATGAATGTTGAGGCCAGAGAAAGCATAGTTAGGGCGCTCTGAATTTGAATTATCCCTTTACTGTGATTTTTAAAAGGTGGCAGGTTTTAATAATTTCCCAATACACTTTTGAAACCTTACAAAAAGGTGAATCTTAATTTCTCATCAGGGTTTTTCTGCATTTGTTTTCTCAACTGTAGGACCATTATTTCACGAGGATAAGTGGTTTAGTACATACTTCCATCCAAGTGTTCTGTTACTTCAGATATAAAAACTCAAAATCCATGAAGTTGCGTCAGCTCATTCTTTTAATTTGAGGGTACAGTACTATTAAAAAGCAGGCAGCTCCAGGCATCTATCCCATACTTGTCTCACATTTTTCCTACATTGTGAATTAAGCTCATTTGTAGTGTGGATTGCAAATAAAAGCTAAAGCAGTGTGTACTGCTTTAAACTTAATTTAAAGGAGGGACAACTTCTTGACTCCAGCATGTCTTCAGGAGGCTTCTGCTTAGAACTGGTGGTAGCCTGTATCACAATTGCCTGGGGAACAGTGGAAAAACTGTTCCCCTGTAGTGAACAGTTCACTAAGTGTTTGAAAGTGATTTCACTTACTAGTCAATAGTACAAGTTGGCATGTTTAATATAATGCCTAAAACTTGGAATTAGCTGACATATTGTCACTTGGCGAGGGAGATGAACAGAGGCTTTTAGTGACAGTAGGAAAACAAGTAGAAAAAGGCAAGGGAGTTGTTAAGTCTCAAGGATATTCTAAATACAAATTAAACCTTACATTTTAATTTTTGAAAAGCACTGGTAGTGCATTATTATTGTTGGAGTTGGATTGATGTCTCTTTATTCTCTGAAATTTTGACGTTGTATTGATAAAATAGAGTTGTGTAATATTCCATAATATTTTTTTTCGTGGTTACAGAGAATTGTCTGATAAGTTTCAGGCATCTTTTCTGTGCAGCAGATACGAAGCTGTCAGACTGCTTTGTTCAAAGCTCTATTTTTAAGTTCCTATTTCTGCTTTTAGTTAAGTATAATCACAAAAGGAAGACAAATAAAAATAAATCAGAGGGGGACAAGGAAGAAAAACAAAGATTAGTGGAAATAAACCAGAAGAAAATAGAAAAATAGTTAGAAAACGTGATGTGTAGAGGCTGCCAAAATCAGATTGCTTGGTCAACAGGAGACAAGATTGAGGAAGATGATATGGTTTTCCAAAATACAGAAAGCTCCTAGAGGATGGTGGTAATCATTGTATTAACTGTACAGATGTCCCCTCAGCCTGGCATCCTGTCTGCCAGAGGCTGGAGGGTACATTGGATGCAACATAGCCATGGTCAGTCTGCGCAGATGGAAGCTTATTTTCTGAACAGAATTCTGCATTTTGGGTGGTTCTGACTGGTATTTATTAGTCATTTTCTGCATTCTGGGAAGGTGTCAACAGGGCAGTTTGAAACTTAATGCATTATTTAAAATACAAGAATATGCACCCATATCTCAGTGCGTACCACGTCACAATGCCTACTGTGTTGCAGCTTGTTTCCTTGCTCCTAGGAGTCTAAATCATGAGTAAAACTAATCTGGGTGAAAGGACGCAGTAACCTTTTAGTTTAATGTGTTATAAAACTAAACACAGTTGTATGCAAAGCATTTCCAAATTCCCTCTCTCCATTGTTACTGGGGAAGTTGTTGATTCTTTAGCACACGATTCATTTAGAGTATGATCTTTAAGTTATTTCCAGCATCTCACACTTACTGGTATCCCAGAAAGTTTATTCAAATATCATATACTCGTGTCATTTGTTTATACGTGTTAATTATAAAAACATTGGAGATTGCTAGTTTGTTTTCTTTTTTCCCTAAGTACCAGGAATTAACTAAAAAGCTAGTGAGTATACCCGATAGCATCAAAGGAAAGCCATAACAAAGATATCTCACAAGCTTGTTGTAGAACAAAGATTTTAGAAATAACTTATAAATTCTCGACTGTTCATTTTTCACACATATAATGCAGAGGCTGTTGAAGCTGTGCCTACAAGTCATCAGGATCCTATGCAGCGTGAGAGTCAGAGGTCTTGATGGGAGACACCAGGCTGAGCACAGTTGTTAGCTCTCCCATTTTGCTCGTTTTTATATTAGACGGCACTTGCCTTTGCACTGTGGTGTGAATCCAAAGGCAAAGGTGTAAGGGTTATTCCATTCTAAAAAGGCCCCATAGATAAAACATTGAATCGTCCTGGTAATCTTGTGCTTGATTTCTGAGCTGTTTTATGCACTTTTGTAGCCTTCTATCATTATAATTATGGGAAGTCTTCCTTAGAAAAGTTTTCCTTACTTTTCTTTGAGGTCTGTGCTTATTAATGAGCTATGTAGAGCTCTATTTGCGTAGGTGAGGGGTTTTTGTGTTATTCTGCATTCACTTCATTGAGGAGACTCATTTAAAACCGTACTTGATGTAGTATTTTACAATATTTCTCTTAATTTGATTATCAGATGTTGGTCTCGCAGCTAGGTTCCTTTAGCTACAAATTCTGTCCTCACTTACACTTCGATTGAATGGGTGCTGCCACGTGGAGAATACCCTGAGATGAACCCTGTTGGGTAGCTAAGCGTCTGATTAGCTTCATTAATTACGAAATACTATTCTTAGCGTCATAAACCTGTTTGAACCATTAAAACCCGTAGTTTATGTAACAGACACAGTTAGTGGCTGATAGATTTTTGCCTATCTCTGTTGCACCTAGATAATGTAACCTTAGTTTTTGGAACTGTGAATGAGGAGACTGAAGTGGAGCACATCTAGTTAGAAAGACTGCTTTATAAGTTCAGTCCTTACATGAAGCAGAGAAGCAGCTGTTGTTCTCAAACCGGTCACATTTATTAGCAAGAATGAGGGATGTGACTTTGAACCATTCCAAGAGCAGTTATTCATTAAGAAGCTATGCCAATAGTCCCATGGCAATCAATTTTATACCATCCCCTGGGGTGGCAGGGGTTGGTATTGGGGCTTGCCATGAAATGCAGGTGCGTTACAGTGATTGAGGACTGTAGGTGCGGCTGGACTTGTGCCAGTTTGCTGAGGCTTCATTTAGCTCCTCTGTTCTTTGCCCAGAAATTGTGCCAGCAGAGGAAGGAGGCGAAGCTCGCATGTTTTTTGAGGTGCTAATTCTGTAGCTCTCAGGGTGTCCCATATTTTCCTGGAGTTTTAATCCTTCAAGTGTTGGATATAAGCTATTAAATGTGGCAGCTGTTCAGAAACTGCAGCACGTCATATTCTGTGACATGCTGTAATTGACAACTGCAGCGGAGAGAAGGAGTAAGTTCAGTCTTAAAAACAGGCTTCAGGAAATAGCCTAGTGGGTTATTTTAAATGGAAGAACAGGAATTTTATTAGGGCTGTACTTGAAGACCAGTGGAGAGAATCTGTGTTTCTGACCTGACTACCACTGATTTGAGAGCATGTTGGATGTCACATAGAATATTTGCGTGTATGTAAATAGGATGAGATAAAGGAATTTTAACCCTGTCAGATTGTTCTTTCCAGCCTGACCACAGACTTTTGAGTTGTGGTGTTGGTTTTTGTTATGGCTGAGGTAGCTGAGTAGAAGGGAAGAACAAGAGCTTCGAACTTGAAGGAATTGGGTAGACGTAGCTTGGGCTAACAGAATAACCTGAAAAAATGACAAAATCTTCTAAAGAGGAAAGGTATTGCTAAGTGAATCTGGGTTGAAACAAAAAGCTAAGTTGTAGGGTCAGTAAAAGGCTTTCAGGGGAGTTATTTTTCTCAGCGCTGCCACTTAAAATTAAAGGGTCTTGTGCCTCTGTCAAATGGGGATTTTAAAGAGGGAACTTTCCATCCTGATTTGCCTTGTTTTCCCTCATAATCACTTCATAGCTTTTCTTCCTGATAAAGTTTCCGGTCTGTTTTGATGATGAAAGAAGTAAACTGAAGGAACCTGATCCTGCGTGTTGTCTCCCACAAGCTGTAGTCACGGTCATGTTAGTCATTAAGGGAGAATTAAAGGTTTCTGAAATAATATTAAAGAATTTTATGTGGGGACTGAGGAACTGGAAATGCGGAACAGACGATCTTCAGTTTTCATCTTTAGGAATGGATTTGACTTCAGATTGAGGGCTTCCCAATTAAGGCAGCACAGAAATATTCAGAAGTTCACTGCCATGAGGCTACGCTCTATAATCCTGTGGTAGAGTCATCCACGACTCTGTAGGTTTCTGAGATTAAAGTTGACTTCTGATGTGCCTTCATTTACTGGCATGTGAAGCTTTTTTTTATTCCTGGAAAAGTTAGCGTGCAAACATCCAAATCCAGCAATTAATTTAAGAGGGAGAAGGGAGGCAAAGATGGCCAGCAGTTGAAATAAAACAGCTTAAATAGTAAATAAAATAAACAGAGTTGGAGCAAATCCAAAGAGGACAGCAGGGAACCAATTCAAGCTGCATCAAACCAGCATACTTTAGAGCAGTAATGTTAAGAGCTCTAATTAATCTGCAGATATATTTTTAAAATGAGTTTTTATTTTTTTTAACCATCTTGCATGTTGGATACAGTGGGGAAATACCAAAATGAAAGTAGCTGTAGGTCTGTTTGATCGTGCTGTTTTTTCTTGCATCCTGATGAATTTATTAATTTGAGGCCAATAAAGGGTTTCAGGGTTTCTGCAACAGCTGTTCAAGCTCTTCCATCTCTTTGCACCGGATGGTGGCTCTCAAAAGAGTTAGATCAGCCTTTCCGCTATTTTTGTAACTGAATTAGATTGTGGAAAGGGTAAACTTTGTAACATATATTCTGGAGAAGATAAGCAGTACTGATGTCTCCTCTTTAAGCACAAATCTAATTAGCAGCTCTGAGGATGGAAAAAAAGACCGTAGTTCAGGAAAATGACCATTCATGAAAGTTCATAACAAAAGTGATTGGAAATGTATTTATGGTGTCGTGCTTGGGACAGAGGTCTAGAACCAGCACCTCTGCCAGTACTGCATCCTGTTTCCACTGAGCATAGACTTAGAAGCTTCAGAATTTGTTCAACAAGACTTGATCTTGTTTTCTGCACCTCAAGCAGCCTGTCCTACAGTACTTGTCCCCATGCTGTCCCTTTGAAGGGCTCTGTGGAGCTGCAAAGTGGCTCATGCTCAGAGCTTGTGCCCTGAGCTGCTCTGCAGCAAGCCCAGCACCCTGGGATGCATTCAAAGCTGTGCTTGTGCAGACCTGGGCTTCAGCTGCAGATTTGTCATTACCCTTTGATGATCGTTCATTAGGGACTAGGAAGAATATTTCTGCCGAAGCATAGGCTCTGTACTGGGGCTCCCTGACACAGCTCTGTATGCTGTGGTTATGCAGATCCAGGAGGTTCAGCTAGATCCTGACAGGTCTGGAATTGTTTTTAGCAGCGTGGATGGAGTAAGATGGAGAAGGAATAGAAGGTATCAATACTAAAACAGGTGAGATTCAGGATCACGATTTGGGGCAGCACAGGATACGGAGGGTATGTGTGGCAGAGACCCACATCTCTCCAGGAGAAGGAAGTGGCTCACTTTGGATAGATACTCTAGTGTGTACCAGGCCCCCAGCACATCTTCCCAAAGCAAAACTGGCGACCGTGTTGACATCGGGAGGTTCCCACTCCCCCACTGTGCTGCAGCTGTGCTGGGACAGAGCTTGCGCATGATACTGTGAACCGAATGCTCCCTCATGGGTTTTGCTTTGTTGGAGTGAGTGCAGTGATCTGGTTCTCAGTGTTGCCAGCTGTGTTTGGTGAAGGATGGGTGGTGGGCTCATGTCCTGCCTGTTCTAATTGCAGCCTTCTCAAAGCAACCACTCACCAAAGACTTGAAGATTTACAAAGTTTTATCATGCAGAATTGCTCTGTTCTGGATAATTTAATTAGTGATTAAATTTGTCTTTTATGGCTGGTGGCTGATGGTGCAGTTTGTACTATATTTTTGTTCTATAGCTTTATCCTGTTAAGAAAAGGGTGTACATGGTAGAAGACATCATTTCCTATGCATGTGGTGATGAAGATAAAAAGGCATCTTTTTTTGAATTTTTTTTTTCTTTTGCAGTACAAAGCAAGAATGGCCCTCTAGTGGTCACAGCTCAAAAAAATGATAAAAAGTAATAATTAAAGAAATGATGCGGGGAGTTTGCTTCGTCTCACCCAAGTATTACTGCAGTAATAGCTTTCTCCAGGGCTCTCGAACAAAGAAACCAAAATGATGAAAGTTTTCCTCTTCTCCTTGACATTCTTGTGCTTCTGCATGGAGGAACTAAGATAATATTTGCAATTTAGTCATGTAATTGGCAGCTTCAGACTGTGCATCTGGGGAGCTTCACTTAAATGACTTAACTGTGCACGTTAATAACGATGGCAATTATTTATTGAATAATAGACTATTGGGTTTCTTAAGTAGCTGAGGCACTGAGCTGTGGAACAAAGACTAGCACAAATTACGCTGTCAGCTGTATTTCAGTTTGTTCTTGAAACCACCATACTGTGCCTTCTTTTTGTTCGCTTTTATGTAACTCTTTCTTTTTCTTTTTGAATTATTCCCAACAGCCCAGTGACTTCTCGGTATCTCTAAAGGCATCGGGGAAGAACAAACATTTCAAGGTGCAGCTCGTGGACAATGTCTATTGTATTGGGCAGCGTCGCTTTAATACTATGGATGAGTTGGTGGAACACTACAAAAAGGCACCCATCTTCACCAGTGAACACGGGGAAAAGCTATATCTTGTGAAAGCACTTCAGTGACGATGAAGATGGACTTGGCCACCCAGGCCCCTTCTAACTTCCAAGCCTTAGGTCCTAAAATCACTTTTATAGAGCAGAGCAATATCCGAAGCAGGCTTAAAGAGTAGGCTCTTTCTAACGTGTTTGCTCTGTTGGTTGTTATTTGTCCTTTTTCGTTTGCCTACTTTTGTGTTTCAGTTCTGTTAATCTCAGATCACCTCCCTTCAGGTTGAGAAGTTCACCTCTGTGGCCATTGTAAGCACTCACTTCCATGTCCGAGTTCTAAACTCCCCTCTTCTGTGTACGTTTACATACTTAGCTCGGATAAAGGAGGGGGGTTTGCAATTCAACCCAGTGTTAACCTGTTCAAATTGCTCACGCAGACAGACAGAACTCTTCGTTAAGAGACATCGGGCACAGTTTGAATGCACTGAGGCTGCAGCTAAGTAAGTGAGATATAGTAGACATAACAGTTGTGGCTGTGAGTTCTGTAGCTATATTGCTTACCAGGTAGTATATTACAAAAACTCCTAGTTCCTAGAAGCACTCTTTACACTGTACTCTGCTATTACATTGCCTCTCTGACTCTTTGCAAAGAGTACACTAATTAAAGCGTTTTGTAATAGTACTTCTTAAACTACTATGGTAAGATTGTAGTAAAAGAAAACTATCTAGTGTATTTTGGTCTGTAATTGCAACAAAGAGAAATTTTATTTGAAAGTTGATTACTAAAGAGAGAATCATTGAATTGTAAAGACTGAATGTTCTGGTAATCTACAACCAAATGTGCCATCCACATAATGCTTTTTTCCTCTTGCCCTTCTGCTTGTTTGAATTAAACAATTATGTATTTAATTCTCAAAGTAATATGTATCTGTAGCTGATTGTTGACACTAATACAGAAGATTAATAAAAACTGATCAGGGGACAGGGTGGGGCGGGCTACCAACACTATATATATATTTGCTTTACAGAAAGGAAACTTCAGGTTTTATGGAGGGTGGTGTGATTGGTAGGAAGAGACACACAGAATGTTTATGAAGAAAATGCTTTTTTCTCTTTTCTTTACATTTAAACTCCTTTATGGTTTAAATATACAGACTTTAGATGGCACACTCCTGAGATTGAAGAAGGGATCTTGAGATCTCAAAATCTTGCATACTCGGTTTTTTGGATATTGTAATAAAAAAGGTATTATGTCATGATGGAGTACTGGGTTTATCCTTGGGTGGTAGTTCTGGCGTGGCTTTAGAAAGGTCAAATAGAGTAAATTCTGAATTTGCCTGTCTTGGAATGTGTGTGGCCTACAAAGAAAATATGTGCCACTGCAGAGTTCAGGTTGATACGAGGCGGTGTCTAATGAGCTCCACATTGATTCTCTCTGTGATTTGTTTATAGCTTTAATGAAAACTGCAAGATGGAGCTCTTTTATGGGACCTTTTTTGCTATTAAGTCTTCCTTACAGATTTTTGTATTTCAGCCAGTGGTGATACATGCATAACTCCAGTGTAGGCAGAACAAGCACCAGCTGAGGGCTGCTCTGAAAGTAATGTCTCCTATTTATTATTATGATGTCAGAGGTGGATATTAGTAGGACGGTAGTAGGGGCTGAACATTCCCACCAACATTCTGTAACATTTTGTTGCTGTGTGACAGATGGCAGCACTCTGATGCAATGATGTCTGACATGAAAGTGTGTATGAAACAAAGGTGTCTTGTTGAATTCCTCCATGCAGAAAAAAATGGCACCCATTGACATTCATCATCATTTGCTGGAACTTAATGGAGACCAGACAGTGGATGTGAGCACGGTGAGGCGGTGGATGGTGCATTTCAGCAGTGGTGACAGCGACATCAAAGACAAGCCAAGTTCTGGATGGCCATGCAGATTTTTGTGACTGTGGCATGCCGGCTCTTGTTCATCGTTGGCAAAAATGCATAGCTGATGGCGATGACTGTTGAAAAAGAGTGTTTTGTAGCTGAGAATTTGTTCTATCAAATAGTGTTATTGTGCTCTTTGTATCTGTGGTAGTTTCGATGGAAGTAAATCGAGGCATTACTTTCAGAGCAACCAACGTACAACTTCATGAGTTATACACATGTTATTCTTCCACAGATGCTTTTATTTCTGTGAGATTATCTGGATTAGAACTGTGTATGAATTAACAACTGTATGTGGGTAAACAAAAATCGGGCACTGAAACTTCTGCATGGTCCAGCTTCGTGAATGAGGGTAGTTATATGACAGACCAGAACAATCACTCTTCTTCATCCTGGCAAGAACATACCCATGGCTAGATTATGGGAGCAGAGAAATTTTCATTATGGAGTTGCTGAGAAGTGCCCCTTGTTTACATCCTTCTTGCCAGGACATCACAGTTGGTTTCTTCTTAACCTTTTAAGTGAGTTACGCAGAGGCCATAGGGCTTTTGCTGTGTAATATCTAGTTACTCATTTAGCTCAATGTAAGCATGTACCTTGAGTATGACAAAGACATTAAGAAAGCCAACTACATGCCGTGTGTTTTCAGTTCAGAGTGAGTTGCTTTTCAGTCTCATTGCCTCTTTGTAGTGTTTCAAAAATTGGTACGTGGGAATGTTTTTCAGTAAATCAACAACTACAGTTACTCTTTCATGTTGCCCCATGTTCATTTTTCTGAAACATTCACTGTATTTTGTGTTCCAAGAGTCTTTCTATGCCTCTTGCTGTGCGTTTCTTATTTTGCTTTTCTTTTTTCCACTGAAAGTTCCGAACCCCTTTCTAGTCTTGATAGATTAGAACTAAATCAAATAGACCTCCAAGTGAGATTTTTACCATATGCTCGATATTCTAAGGGATTTACAATCCTTTTATTTTTTTCTTCCACCTCTTGCCTTGTGAAGAGCTTCTGAATATAGAGGCGCCAACCACTGGAGTATTTTGTTTGGAAGCAGTTAACTAACGTTAATTTATGATCCAGCCTTATGAACAACTAGCTTGAATTATTTTTTTTTTTTTTTGAAACAAGCTTCATCTTGTTTTTGCCCACTCCGTATTTAATCAACATGCAGTCTATTCAGCAGGCTCATTAATAGGTCTTCAGTTGTTCCCAGTCCTTGCTAATTAAGATAGGTTTCTGCAAGTTTTACTGCCTTTTTGACCTCATTTTCTGGATTGGGCCTTAAGCATTAAAAATTTTCAGTGGTAACAGTTTAATAAAGGATGGTATTACATGGATTTTTGTTTCCTCATTTTATACCTACACTTCCTATCTTTTGACAAAATTATAATCTTTATTTTTTGACTACTTGAAGCATCTTTGTCGAAACATGGGATTAGAGGATGTGTTTTGTTGTGAGATTATAGGAACTGTGGTTACCTGAGTTTCTTCTCCTGCAGTTTTCATTAAAAGCTCAAATAACGTCTGATGAAGTGGTGATTTTTCTTAATGATGAAGCCTGGCTTTTCTTATCATACCTGGTTCATAGAGGTGCATCTGTTAATTTTGAAGTATTACATTTGTATAGCTGTTGAATGTTTTCTTGCCTTGATACAGTTTACATAGAACAGTGAATGAGTTTTCTGACTCTGCTACTAGTTGACAAGATGGTCAAATCCTCTCACTTCTGAACTTGCACATCCTTGTAAGCTGTGCCATTCCTTTCCTAAGGCTTTACTTAGGTTGCTGTTCCTCTTGGTCCTTGCTTTTTTGCTGTTCAGTCTTGCAGACTGAAAGGTGTCCAGAAGGGCTGGGAGGAGGTCCTGACTATCACCAGTCTTTTTTGTTTGAGAGAAAACTTAGAGGGGTTTTTTAGCCACTTCAGAACTGCATATATCTGGGACCTGATAATGTTTGTCAGTGCCTCCACTGCCATGTTGCTGTTACCCATGCTAGTACTTGGCTAAATAAATAAATAAATCAGAGAGCTTTAGGATTTACTCTCTTTTGCAGATGAATGGGCACAAGCTTTCTCTCAGGTCCTAAGCCAGGCAGTTGCTTGCCAGCTCCAAATTAGAAAAAGCGTGAACTTGCAGCACGATGCTGAGTCTTAAACAGGAAGTCATGCAGAGAAGTACAACAGAAACTGTAAATAAAGTGGTGCAGCTTTCAGCTGATTTAAGGTGCCTGTCAGCAAAATATGACACAGTTTGGTTCCAGATAGCCACAGCTGACCGATTTAGTTTTGAAGGTAGTCACACTAGTTGCAGGCAGATTACTGAAGGATTAAGCTACAAGTAAACAGAGAGCATGTCGGGTAAGCTCGTGTGGTCCTGCTGTGCTGTAAAAGCAAAGGCTTTGCTTTGCCTTTGCTTTTGGGGAAAGTAGAGAAAAGGTGGTTGGGTAATTAACATGAATGTGGAGTGTGTGAATGGACTAAAAGTCATGGTCTTGAATAATTCTGTTTAGTATTCTCTAATCAATTTTCTTTTGTCTTAGAAATTAAGGTGACAGTCTTCAAGTTGACAGCTGTGCTTTCAAGCCTTTACTGTAGCTTTCCTGTAGTGTAAAACCAACGTCCTAATTTAACAGTTTCACTAAGGGCAAATAAGAGATCTGTGCTAATAGTGATGAGTTTTGTGATGACAAAGCTGGAATGTTTAAAACCATTTTACAATTTTATCTTATAAGAATGAACCAAATTTTGCCTCAACTACAAACAGAAACAAACATTAAAATATATATTTATCTAGAAAAGGGGCCATGCTTCTTTTGGATTCAGTCTGACATTTTGTTTGGCAAAAGCTGCTACATAACTGGAACAGCGTTTGTTCCTTCTTGGTCTTAAACAGGTCTGTTCAGTAGCTTGGAAGTAAGGAAACCTGTGCAATCTCCTTGAAATCTGATTAATTCTGTGTTCCTCCTCCAGCAGCATAGGATGACTCATTTTTAAATGGAAACTTGTTATCATATGTATACCGATGATCTGTGAAAGGTGTGTTGCTGAAGTAACTTAGCTCCTTACAATTACAGTAGGGACTGTGAGCCTTTCCAGTCCGAACAAAAAGAGGTGCTTTCTTTTTTGTTTTTTAAGAAGTGGAAAAGCATAAAGCAGCAAGAGTGCAGAGTGTTCAGTCCTTAATGGCACTACAGATCACCTGGACCATGTGAATAAAAGGTCTCATGGTGAATGGAGGACACAGGCAAACTCTTCTGTTCCTTTCACTAGTTGCTCCTACATGGATTAGGCTTTTCAGTAACAAGTAAATCAGTTGTGCAATGATGTCATAGAAATTATAGAATCATAGAACATGGAATCATAGAATTGCTCAGGTTGGAAAAGACCTTAAAGATCATCGAGTCCAACCACAACCTAACCATACTACCCCAACTCTAACAACCCTCCGCTAAATCATGTCCCTGAGCACCACATCCAAATGGTTTTTAAACACATCCAGGGATGGTGACTCAACCACCTCCCTGGGGAGCCTATTGCAGTGCTTAACAACCCTTTCTGTAAAGAAGGTTTTTCTGATATCCAACCTAAACTTACCGTGGTGCAACTTGAGGCCATTTCCCCTCATCCTGTCACCAGTGAGAAGAGACAAACCCTACTCTCAGCATAAGCACCTTTCATACTGCAGTTTCAACCCAAATGTGCCCCAATTTTACTATATAATAGCAGCGCCTTGCATTTTTATATGTACTTGTGCTAGTGCCATGTAAAAGCAGTAGGTTGTCCATTCAATTGTATGTTGTTTTTGGATATAAATATATACAGAGAACATTTATGGACATGAAATGACTTAATGTGAAATATAACATCTAGATGCCATGCTTTAAGCCATAATGTTTTCTAGTCCTTTCCATCATTCTGGAACCCCATGCTACTTTTATATTTTGAATTGCAAGTTTTTCTTACATATTTACTTAATGTTTGTTTTCCTGTTATAAAATAGCTTTTTGTCTCCTCCGTTATTTGAGGTATCTACCCAACCTTGTACAGAAGCTGACTAAAAGAAGTGGTATGTAACCTTTCTCATATTAGACAAGTTTTTCCTTGCTTTTTCTTTCATATGTGGTAATATTTAAATGGTTTAAGAGTGGGAGGTTAAATAGATAAAAGAAAAAAAGAACCTTTAAATTGACAGATCATCTTCAGTAGTAGGAGTCCACTGTTATGAGGGGAAAGTTACAGGTAAGAAGTGTTTTCTTCTCTTTCCTGAAATGAATTTGGCTTGACATCAGATGGCACTTGTGCATGAAGTATTAGAAAGGTTAATATACTCATGTGTCACAAGTTAAGCCTGTTGTTACTTCTCGAACATCTGTTATTGATGAAGCAGAACATGGTTTGGTTCTTTAACATCATAAAGGTAGTGGTCATTATCAAGACAAAAAATAGTAGTATTCCAGTGTGAAAACTTTATGTACACTAGGATAAAAATTGTTACTCTCAGTGTTGTACTCTGTAAAACAGTGGTGATCTTCAAGGGGGACATTTGTGGTTTGGGGACTTTTTTGACGAGGGGTGGCAAGGTAAGGAGGTGTTTCATTTTTAGAGGGAAGATTTAGAAAGAGATGTTTTGCTTCAGTTTTCAAGCCAGGATTTGCTTCTGAGCTTTTTACTTAGAAGCATCTCTGGTTGCGAGCCAGTCCACACAGTGCTTTAACTGAAATTAGTCTCCCTACTGTAATTGAAACTGCAGTGGTGAATAATGGGCTACATTATTACTATTATTTAATTTTGATTTCCATCAGATAGGATGCATTCATCTGTATGGTAATTAATTAGTGGGTACCTTGGGTTACTGACTTAGCTTTTCACCTGAGTTCAACTCTGTAAAGTTGAAGTAATCTTGATGGGTTTTTTTTGTTTTTTTTTTAATTCCTTCTTATGTCGCAGAACCAGTAGTGCATTCAGTGCAATTATAATTTCTAAGGCAAAGAAGCTCTTCAGTTGTGGGCGACTGGTATGTTTGGAATACTAAGTCTATAGATGATAATATAGCAAAGAAGGAGTCAAGGGTAAGGGCAGCAGCAGACAGGTGGTGTGAACAGGCTCCTGGGATTGCAAGGCAAGGATCTGAAGGTTTCTCAAGGATGTTTATTTTCAATTTGAATGCTGGCAGCTGATTTGTGAAAGTGAAACCTAATCCTTTTTTATTATTATTAAAGTAAAGAACATTGGTGGTTGCAGCTGTTTTCCTACTGGAAATCTCTTCATGTTTGTATCCCAGTGAAAAGTGGAATGCTCAGTGTTTACTTGCCTTAGCACCAGTATCAGCCTGATCTTGCCGGCATAGCCTGTTTCTGCTGTAGAATTAACTGTGGTTATGTTAGAGCAGATGTCCGTAATGCAATCAGCACTCAACAGCAAGAGACGGGTACCATGGAGGAGTCTTCTAACCCAGTTGCTTTGCATTCCTTTGCCCTGGCTAACTCAGCAATGGCTGCCAGCACCATCAGCATTTGGTTGTGCTGTTAACAAGGCAGGGAGTTGTTTCTTATGCTAATAGGCAGCTTTGACCACATGTGCCAGTTCTCTGGCTTCTCTCCAGGAAATCATAATGCTATAAAGTTCAATACGGTTTTTACAAAGCGATCATTCCTTTAAACTGTTATTTCTGATGCAGTATATCTTGCACCCATGTTGCCAGCCTGGGGGGTGCTCTTTGGTGCAGACTCTTGTGCAAAAGGGAGAAGTCTGAACAAGTTTCAAAAGCTAGCAATCTCATCTCAGTCTTTTGTGCTACATGATGAATGTTTATCAGAGTACCAGTCTTGGTGGTGGAATGTTTTTGTCATCCTTGATACTCCTGAATCCCTGAACTAACATCAGATTTAGGTTTGTTTGTTTTGTTTTCTTATCCCCCTTCTCTTTGAATGTGCACACGCATCTGTCTTTGACGTTCCTGTTACTTCCTGGAAAGTCTCCTTGACTGCTCTGAAACTTTGCGGACCGCCTGGAATGATGGAGTTTTCATTGAATGTCGGCTTAATGAAAAGTAGTGCCATTCGTGATGAATGGTGCAGTCCTGTGGGGAGGTAAATAAGAACTGACGGTGCTTTCCTACTTAACGCTGGTTCTTTGAAGCACTTCATGCTAATGGAATGAACTCTGGCCATTCTTCAGAAAGGAAACAAAAAAGGGAACAAGTCCACTCCTGGTTTGAATCAAAACACTTTTTAAACGCTTGTGAATCATTTTAGAACTGAAAGAACGGAGATGCTTGTTACATGCTGCCATGGCAGGAACTGCTCTAATTACCAGTGAAAGGGGAAGACTGCTTTCTTCGGCATTAACAGAATGTTAATTCTTTGGTGGCAATAGAACTTTGGAAAACATACAACTGACCACCTTCAGAAACATACCCAAGCCAAGCTTTGCTTAATAAATGCAGTTCTGAACCTTTGAGGATAGGGCACCATGTAGTCCTCTAGCTTGATTTTTCTTTTTTCTTCTGATTTTTCTGTTTCTGCAATGATTGTATCTTTATGATGAGTTAGAGGAAAAACATTTTATTTTCCCCCGTGTTTTCTAATGTAGTTTGTGTGGTTGGTCTGGCATTGCTTCCATTTGAGGTGGTTTGAACTTCCAATAATCCTGCTTCTCCTGTTCTGTTTCAGCTTCCTACCCCATTTGTCTCCCAGTCCACCTTTTGCTCCTTCCCTCTATTGTATCTCCTTTGCCACAAAGTTTGTCAAGTTCTTCAGCTCCTCCTTCCTTTTTTTGATGGTGTGGGCAATCTCTCCTTTTTCATTAGTAATGTTTAGAACCTACATAATGGACAGGAAAGGTTGCTCCAGTCCTCACTTGTTCCTGCTATGTACAGGCTGTAGAGAAGTAGTTCCACTTCTCTGGCTTGTGCTTGTGTTGTAGGCACAGCAAGGCTGAATCACTAGAACAGACCTGTGCTCATCACTCACAGAGATGGTTCATTGAACGATAGAATTCAAGCCCAAATCCTCAACTTGACTTGAAGGTTTCAATGCATATGTTGGCACTGTTGGACACTAAACGGGTGGAGAAGCTGCAGCTCTGATACAGGGGGAAAATAGGACATGGTCGGTATTTCTGCATGTTTGTCTCAGTTGTCTCACAGCATACTTGCCAAAATAGGGGCAGTTAAATTCTTAAAGTTGTTTGTATTTTTGGGGGGAGAAAGGAGTTCAGAGCTCACTCCTCTCTTTCTTCTTGCCAGAGTTTCCTCCCCTTAACCTACTGGTTGTTTGCTGGTCCTAAAGAGAGGAAATGGGAAGGAGTCCTCCAGGATAGCTGCAGTACAGGATTAGCTCTTTTTGTGAGATCTGATATTCTCCAAGCATGCTGATGCATAGTTTGACATAGCAGAGATGCTATGCTGATGTATAAGTAACTAACACTGTGTTGTAGCTGAAAATGACAGTTTGTGCAGTTTATTGGGACTATTATAATTATGGGGTCTGCCATAAATTTTCATTCAGGAAACTGATACTGTAAACAAAAACCTTTCATTAAGAAGGAAAAAAAAATGCCCTCAGCCCACATACAAAAGGAAGAAACAGCTCAAACTGAAGAGAGCAGCCCAAATAATTGCGGTGTTCTGTGCAATAATGATGGAGAGCAGACAGAGCATATACCAAGGAGCCACGGAAGTGAAGTATGGTGAAATGATTAGTGACAGATAAAGCTGTTAGGAGCATGCCAGCCTATGTGGACGCAGTGATCTGTGTGTTGGCACCAGTGTATGGGAGGAATGCTCCAGAGCAGTTGCACCAGGCATTTTCTAAGAGCACAGGCACCGCGGGCTTGCGTGGGAGGAACGGCTGCTTCATTGGGAAGCAGTTCGTGCTTTTCCTCTTGAGATGCAGACTGGATATAAACAACAGTAAGCTTGAATATTCAATCAGTCTCTGCTCCTGCAGAAGGAAATGAAGACATCTAAGAAATCCCCACTGTCCCAGATGTGTACACACACATGCTTTCCTCCATTTAGAAAATGTCTTCAAATTTGAACTCCAGAATTATCCCGCTTGTCCTTCCAGAATCCGCACACACCTTTCTGAAGCATTGTGGTCACTGGGGGAAAGGTTTTGATTATGTTTGAACCTGTGTGCAGACTTGCCCTAGGCTGCACACCGATGACTAATCCTGAATGAGCTCGGTGCTCTCTGCAGAGAGCCAGCATTGGAACAGTTGCTGTTGTGCCCATAATTACATTAAAAGTCCTCTATTCTTCCACCTTCCTACATGTTGCTGCTTGGGGAGGCACAGCCCTTCGGTTTCTTTCTCTGATCCTTGTGACAGCCCTTGTCCAAGTTTATTCCAACTTCTACAGCTGGTGCACAGAAGAGGACTGATCCTGTTTCTCCTTACACCAGCCTTTCACATTGGGCGTGGAAATCTACTGTGCCTGTAGTCATACCCAGCCAGGGAACCTGATTTTCCACTGCCATAACCAGATGGATGCGTTGCCTGCCATAAGCATGCAGAAGATGAAGGGTTACTGGCAGCCTGAGAGCAGCACTGTGACCCACATGGGTATGAGTTGGGTTGGAAGCAGGCAATACGTGGAAGTTGATAAGGAGAAGTAAGATACAGTGTATGCCATTTCTGAATTGGCTATCCTCAGTGACGAGGTTTTAATGGCTGTGCTCGCCCTCCTGTTACCATCCCACTGTAATTGCCTACCAATAGAGCTGTGCTAGGGCAATGAGGGGCCTGAAAAGCACTGAAATCCACTGTGGTGGATTTATAAATGTAGTTGTTATGAATTTTCTCCTTGCCTTCGGTAGGTTGTATTTCTTTTTTCTTTTCAGAATTGAGTAGTTTTCTTTTCTTGACGTGTTCTTGTAGACCTCTAACTGAACCACCCCACGTGTGGCTGTTCTCTATAACATGCTTCATCCAGATTGACATCCTTTGTCTGGCCCCTTGATTGGTAATGCTTCCATTTTGTTAGGTAATGTTTCGGTTTTTCAATGGACAGTGGATGCAAACTGTCATGTGGAAAAAGGGAATCTGTAAAGAATCTCAGGTTTACGCAGTAACTGCAAAGAGCATCGGCATTTACTTTACAGATTTTCTAAGGTTTACACCAAGGCAGGTTGAAATTGAATGGAAACATCAAAGTAAGTTGGCTTGGGAACTAACTCCTATGCAATTAATTTCTTACTGACTTCTTTTTGATATCAAAAAGTAATAGGGCGCTTACCTTTATGATTTTAAGAGGCTTAACCTTGGATGATAGAGGGGATCAGGAATACAAGCATCTGCACCAGAGAAGCTCCCTGAGCTGCGTGCTTATGTTTTCTAAACGATCTTACATGAAGTGTATTCACCAATTGGGCAGAAAGGAGAGAAAGTGGAGATGGTGCCAAATCTGCAAAGAAAATGGCATATGAAAGAGGATTTACTTCGCTATAAACTGTTGCAGCATTCTTTAACTGAACTCGGCTTGCTAGGCTTTATGCTATAGAATCACTATGTCTTTTGCCAGATTTTCTAGATATTAAAATTCAGCCCTCCAACTCCAATGCTTCCTTTCCTAATGCTATTTTATCCTCTAGAGGAGAGCATTCTAAATGATAAATAGATGTTGTTATTAGGTAAAAACATCTTATTATCGAGAATTTAAAGACTATCAGACTTCTTCTGAACATGCAGACCTCAGTTTGGAGAAGAAAAGAATACTACTATTTTCTTGGTGTTCTTTATTTTTATCAGAATAGTCACTAGTTGCATTGCAATACTGAAAATGTCAGAGATGTGAGAATGAACTAAAAAGATATATAATGAGTGATGTTTTGTATGTTATTTACATCCTGAGTAATGATTTTATCTTTGTTATGATCCTAGCCAAAGTTTGCAGCTCCAGGGTGGTTCCTCCTGGCATATTTGTTTTACCTTCTCATTCTCGCTGCTTAGCAATGCTCCTTTCTTCTCTGCTGGCTGGAGCTGCCTGGATTCAAACCTTAATGTCGCACTAGTTGCTTCAGAATTCATTGTAGGAATTTTGCTATTCAAAGCACGGTATCAGAGCGTGGCTACTTAAATGAGTGTTCATGCCGGGAACAGCTCATTTATACCTGTTTTTCTCTTGCAAACTGGTCTTCTTTTCTTCCTTTTGCTACCATTTTCCCACGTCTTCAGTGATTCACAGCCTCCTACACTGAGATCCCCTGGGACTGTTGGAGATGACTTTGTTATTAGATGATGTTCCTTGATGACCCAAGTTTCCCTTGTAATCTGATTCCGGCAAGGCGATGGTATCAGGCCTCTGGGGAATGGCTTGAGTTGCACACACAGAAAAGGAGCTTATTCAAAGTGACCTTAAATCTTAGAAGTCTCAAAGCAATCATCAGCTTTCAATTCTGGGCTGCAAAATGTGAGTTGCTGTAGTACTGCTGCTCCATGACCAAGCTCATCTGGATGGGGTTACCTCATCTGTGTGAAACAGGCACCTATGTTTGATGACCACAAGTGTCTGTGCTCTATCCCTGACACTTCCACTAGCATGGCCTTCTCTTGTACCCATGTGCTTACTGTGTGAGACTGCTAGATCCCATCGCTGGTCTCTTCCTTTTTTACCACTGCATAGAGGTGTATCCCTCAGCCGCACAAATTAATTGCATGACTTGCCTTCCAGGTGATGAGCTGCAATAGCGAATGTATGTCTGTTCACTTGAAATTGCACTTGTTGCAAAATTGTTTCCTATAGGTTGCTGATTGCCTGTCATACAGATAATTAGCATCGTTGTTAAGCATTTATTATCACTGTTGACTGGAATCTCACTTCAGATGGTGAAGAAGGATGCAGAGGGTATTCAGTATAAATCTGAGCTGTGCAGTTCTCTCTGTTGGTGTATATTGTGAAGATGCAAGGGAATTAATTCTGCATCTGGCACAAATGGCATTTAATATGGACTGAGAAACTTCAGCTGATCTTCAGTGTTTTACTGTGTGTCAGACAAACCCAGAAATCTTCTCCACAACATCTGTGAGTGATGCTGGCTGATGAAATATTTCACCCACTTTAACAGCGGGAGCATTTTTTAATTAAAAAGAATTGCTGGTGTGTACTATATCAAATGCTTTAACTCTGAAAAGTTGAAAATGAGAATTAATAGATTCATGCAGGAATGTGCGTACAGGGGATTAATGACTTCTGTAAAGGTAGTGAATGTTTGTTTCCATTTGAATACACTGGTCCAAGGTCGCACTTGCAGTCCCCCAAAAGAAAGATGTTAAAATAGTGGAGATGTCGGGGCTTTGAAGGCAGAAAGGCCAGAGAAGAAAAACAGAGCATAATGTAAATAGAATAAGAAAAAGGTGAGGTTTTTGATGCAGTGAGGAGGACAAGGATGTGATTGGAAAGATCAGGTGGAAGAATGAATCTCCAGCGATACTCACACAGAAGGGAGAGAGCTTTAGATCAGATCTATTGATTGGTGCTGGTACAAAAGTAATCCTTTTACCTTAAGCACAACTCTGCAGCGACAGCTGTTGTTACTGATGTCTCCTAATAAAGACATTACTTTAATGCTGAGAGATTTCTCAAAGTGGCATCCGTAACTGAGGCTGTGCTGTGCCCTATTCTCAACTATAGTAAGGTAGGGTTTTTTCTAGCCTGTTTTTGCATTTTTATTTTTCTCTCCTGAATACTTGTGTTACTATTCTGATTTGATCGTTTCTAGTCACAGTAGATGCAAATTATTAGAGGGAGGAGTAAAGACTGGAATGGTGCTAGGAGGCTGTTTCCCCCAGTCATTCAAAATCCTGATAAGCAGCAAGCGAGAACAACATGGGAGATAACACAAAAGTGAATGAGGGGTTAAAAAAGGCATTGTAAGTGGCTGTGGAGCTGTGTTGTCTTTTATCAAATAAAACGTACTCATCCACTAACCATCCATCTCTGTCCTCATTAAAGTTAGTCGGAGCTTTCCATTAACGAGAAAGGATATTGGCTCAGTCCCAGGTCCTCCGTGCTGGGCGTAGCGGGCACAGTCCTTGAGCTCAGAGGTGAGCAGAAGTGATTTTACAACTGAAGAGCCTGAGTGAAATCTCAGCCCATTGCATCCAATTGTGAGACTCCCATTAACTTCATTAGCACAGGAGTTTTGCCGCTACACTCAGCATGAAGTGAAATCAATGCTGCGCGAGGCAGCAGGATGTTTAACAACAGAGATTCTTGGTTGTCTTATCTGCAGCTGGAGTGCCTGAGCCTCGGCTATTTTTGCTGATGAAGTTTCATGCTGCCACATCCTCTGATGCATGGGAACAGTGGTGGAAGTATGAGTGAATTATTCACTGCTGCAGAGAGGAACTCCAGAGTGCGACCTCATAGGGGCTTTGCATCCAAAACAGCTCCCTCTGCAGTTTTCCCCTTTATCCAGAAGTGGCTATATGTAAGACACGGCAGATAACTGGCATACAGTAAGTGTCATTCAGCTTTTATTCCATACGCAGCAGAAGAAAGAACAAAGCAAGGGTTAAAAATAAGAAATCTGGAGGAAAAGAAACTTTGAAGAGAGAAATGATCTGTACCCATCCAGCTGTGCTATCTGCTGTGCTGTCAGCAGGGGAATGATGTATTTTTGAGAAGGACGCATGTGTAAAGAAACAGTAATTGAAAACACATGAGAATGGAAAGGGATTTCACCCTCAGCTTGAGAAGAAAGCTGTCCATTGCGCTAATTGCAATGTAAGCCCCAGAACTGTGAGGCACTGCCAGGCCCAGATCCCTCCCTGGAGAGCAGAGACGAATGCAGAAGGACGGCGCAGGAGGTCATGGGCAGGTCAGTGCAAAGATTGCAGTTTCCAGGCGACTGGTGCAGGTTTTTCTAGAGAGGGCTGCAAATCTATTTCCTGTAAGAAGCTGAGCTCCCAAACCCAAGAGTCTTAAAATCCTGGCCTCTTTTAGGGTTGCCACACAGTTATCGATAGCTCACCCCGGCTTGCTTTTGAAGTCTCACTGCTGAGACTCTGCTGCACTGATCTGTGAGCCCATGTTCTCCTCATGTGATATGGCTCAGCCTTTCAAATGCTATCATGGGCAACAGCAGCTGTGGTGTTCGTGTGCAGAATTGCTGAAAATTGAGCATCTTTCCCCTCTTGTTCCATGCGGTAATGCTGAACGTGTCCAAGCTCCCCACCCCCCATGCACACCATCCATTTTCCTGCTGGAGCATCCGGCCAGCATGACTTCATCTGCTGGGCTCTCAGGAGGCCCAGGGCTGCTGGCCATGTCCCAGAGCCACGGGAATGTGCTGAGCAAACAGCTCGGCATCAGCCCACAAGAAGCCTTCCTGGGAGCTGCATCTCTCAGCCTTTCTCTGCTGGCACAGAGCTGTTAGCAGGACGGAGCAGCGGGTCGCGGCACAGCCAAATGAAAGGGCTCTTGTTTCAAAGTGTGTTTTTGTAGCTTTCTAGGATTGTGTTTTTGCACAGAGGCAGGCATTCATTTGTTGTGAAATTGCAGTTTCATCTTTATTCTGACAGCATGATTTCCGACACTGTGAGTGGTTCCAGTAAAGCCTGTGCTGGCCTCTAAATGCTGTGGGGGAAGGAAGGTGCCTTGCCAGCTGTCTCTTCAGCACACAAGCTTCAGCAGAATCACGTTTTTCCCTCAACTCTTTCTGAACATTAATTATGTTGGTGCATTAGGCTCAATGGGAAGGGCAGGAGTTCTCCCAGGCACTGAAGGGTGTGCTTGGTGCTGGCTGCAGCCTGCTGCAGGGAACAACAGGAAATCAGGGCGGGTTAGATGGTGCTGGGATACCAAAGGAAGGCGTTCCATTTCAGTAGTAGTTGATCATATCCTGGCTACACAAATGCAGCCTTTACAATGCACAAGTATCTCCTCCTGCCCTCCATAAGGAACATGAGGTTTTACTTCTTGCTTCACAGAAAACCAGGTTGCTGTGTTGCTTTTTCAGAATTAGGGTTGGGTTCAACCCAGCAGAGGGATTGGGTTGAAAAGCCAGAATGAGCTGACCTCCCAGGGGTCAGCACTTATCAGAATCTCAGATTTCCTCCATTGTTATTCCAGAATCATTGGCCTGCCAATGTTTTCACATGGCGGAAGTGAATAATGCAGATGGCAATTACTCTTCACATCAGTCATGCGTGTGCTCGTTAGTGTGAGCAGTGCCGGGGTCCTGCCAGGCTATGCTGTTGGGCTTAGGAGCTGCTGGTGCATGTGGGGACACTCATCGCTTTCTGCTGGATTCCTCACCATGTGTATGACGTGGGTGCCGTGTACATGATCTGGTGTCACAGTGATCCCTGCCAGCACAGCCATCTCAAATCAGGAAGTGCTCTAAGGTCTTGCTTGTAACCCAAACTGAAAAAAGCAAAGTTTTTTTAACTATTATTGTAATTGAAAAGAAGCATGAAGCCCTTCAGATTCCTTCTTACTCCATCATGCAAATGTCAAAGAAGCTCAGCCAGAAATGCTTTCAGATGTTCTAAAGCAGACATTATTCCTGAGGTTGGGCGGTGCTGGAACCACCTCCCAGCAACTTCTCAGGTGGAAATGCTGAGTGTTGTGTCTGGCAGCTGACTCACCCCTGGTGGATTCTCTTGTGATTGTCATTCAAGTCAACACTAAAGTACAGAATTTTGCATGTTGGATAATGGTTTTGCATATTGCATAATGGTTTTAAACTGAGACAGGGGAGGTTTAGGTTAAATATTAGGAGGAAGTTTTTCACGCAGAGGGTGGTGACGCACTGGAACAGGTTGCCCAAGGAGGCTGTGGATGCCCCATCCCTGGAGGCATTCAAGGCCAGGCTGGATGTGGCTCTGGGCAGCCTGGTCTGATGGTTGGTGGCCCTGCACATAGCAGGGGGTTGAAATCAGATGAGCACTGTGGTCCTTTTCAACAGAAACCATTCCATGATTCTATGATATTCTAGCAAATGGGAGATGTAGTTATATTGCAGAAGAAGAAACTGAAGTATTTTCCATTGAGAAAACAACTAGAAGTTGCATGAGAGCTGCAGACTGACATTTTAGAATCAAATTCAAAGAAGTATGTATTGTAGAACTGGAGGGACAAGCTCTAATTTTGCGTTTTAGCTCATGATTGGAAGAAAGCTTGTTGTTAACACATCAAGATGCAGCAATAGTGGTAAATATGAGTCTAGACATTGATCCAAAGTAAAATAATGGAACGACTGAAAGAAGACGCTAATAAAGAATTAAAGAACTGCCACTTTGTTAATGTCCATCTACCTGAGCTTAAGGAAAATAGATATTGTCAAAACAGCTTGATGTGTTTTACTGAGATTATAAGCCTGACTGATGAAAGATGCAGTAGATGTTTGAGTGCAACTCCTTCGTGCCCTGATCAAGAGATGAAATGAGCAATATCAAACAGAAAGTGGCTTTGACACTGATGGATCTCCACATGGAGCTGGATGGAGGGAATCCTATCTGAGGTAGATTGCTTAGCAGGACTCCTTGGGGATCATTTGCTGCCTTTCTGCTGTTTAACACTTGCACCAATAGCTTGCTAGGAAAGATAAAATCATTACTGATAATGCTTGCAGATGTGCACACAGACTGGAGTCTACTGAGGTGATGAGTAAGTCAGCTCACTGGAGGAGCCATCTGGATTATCTGATAAACTGTGAGAATGTGGGAAATGCTCATTTATTGCTGCCCAGCATTGGGCTCATGTTTAGAAATCAAGGCAACAGGTCTGTGGGGGCTGGCTCTCATGGAGAAATGAATGGGAGATCTGACGGATGGAGAAGGGAGCACAAACCCAACACTTTACCAACACATAGGATTTGGTAAAGCACGGATGTAGATATGAAGGGAACCATCAGAAAGTTAAACTCAGCCCTGGTGAAGGGAAGTGGGTTGTTTGCAGAGCCATCATTTGTTGGATAAGATCCACCTTTGTGCAGCGGAGTAACACAGATAACATCTAGGTTTTGAGTGAGATTTTCATCTTATGCTGCCTCTCAGTGCAGGGGTGGAGTTTGCCCTTTGGCCTGTGATTGTGCTACAGCAGCACTTACCATTCTGCATTTAATGCTTTCCCAGCCAGCATTTAGGTAAATGTTGCGTTAAGTAGACATTTGTTTTTAATAGCATTGACATTTATCTTACTTTTCTCCTGACGTTTTTAGCATCTTCTCAGATATCTCTGCATGACTATTTCTGTTCTACAATTTGCACTAATTAATTGCTTTTCTGTGTATCTAAGGGAGCAGCTATCAGCATAGAGAAAGAAAGGCACTGTAGCTATGCATTTTGATTAAAGGTGCATTGAAATAATTAAAGATGTGGGCTGAAAACCTACACCTTGATACTTGTTGAGAAATACCTTACTCAGTAATGGTCGCTATTCTGGTAATTTCTTGCTTTCATTAAGGATGGTGGTGGAATGTGTCCTGTGGTAGGTACTGCACTGAGACAAAGGGGATGCATTCTGCTCACCCAGAAATAAATCATTTTGATCGCTCCTCTCCTGTTGCAGCACACTGTATGTGTAATTTAAGATGTACAACACAGCAGCAAAGCCCCCTAGAGCCAGATCATACCAGCAGTCAGCTAACACATAGACTCATAGAATCATTAACACTGCAAAAGATCTTTGAGATCATCTGGTACAACAGAGGCTATGGGTGAACAGTCCAGCAACAGTGGTACCTGGAGCTGGCTGGCAAGGGTGCTGTGTGATGTTTTTTGTGGCTGCCTCTGCTTTCCTCAGTCTTGTGTCTCAAGTGCTGTGGGAAGTCTGGGTCCTTCTTGCCTCAGGAATAAGTCTCAAGTCAACACCCAGTGCCTGCTGCAGGCAGGACTGCTTCGCTGTCAGCTCTGTGTTTGTATGAAACAGCAGATACATTTTGCATGTAGTTTGCATGTCTAATGCAACTAAAGGAGACAGGAAAAAAACCACACATGGCTCTCTTTTATTTCTAGAGCCATGTGTTTGTGTAGAATCAGCACTGAGAGTGAGGCATTCTTATTAAAACTGTGTAGATATGTGCTTGTAATGCAAGGCATTGCAGTGCACCGTTCTACACTCCTGCTGTTGTGTTGTTATTCTTGTCTTTTATATATTGTTTTAGCTTTTGGTTCTGAAGTAAATTAGAGGCTTCATATGAACAGTTCCAGACAGTATCAGTTTGTAACACAGGCACGGTACAGTAGCAGAATAAAACTGCCAGCTTAATTTCACTTGAGCACCTCTGCCCTGATCCAAAGAAAACTGCACGTCAGCAAAGAATGTTAGCAATCGTGCTTTCAGTGTCAGCGTGGATGTCCATGAAGCCAAGTGTTGCAGCTGACTGTAGTGAGCTAACAGGCAGCATTGCTCTCCTCCCACCTCTGTCCTTATGTCTGGCTATAAAAACCAGTCCTTAACCCTTCCACAGAGCCATTCTCCAGTTCTCTGGACTGGCTTCAATAATGTTTACTATGAGAACAACTGTCTAAATTCTTCTAAATTCTAAACCTACTAAAAGGTTGAATCCCAACAGAGAGGCTATTTAAGCTGTGACTGTAACGTGGAAGCCAAATCAAACCTTTTCCTTTAGAATCCTCCCTGGATGGTGCTGCTTCTATTCAAGCACAATCTGCTCTAAATACATTTATAATTCAGAATTATTTCCAGCAATGAGTGCAAATAGAGCCAATAATCAGTGCTTATTTCTAGGCTCTTTCTGTCTTCCCATGGGGGAAAAAAAATTCCTTCCACTGTTCTTTTGAAATTGAGCATGATGAAAAAATTGATGTTCTTCCCTGCACAGCTGTCTTCCTTCCTCTTCTATGTCTTACCAAGGTGTGGGGCTGGAGGGCTGCTTCTGCACTGGGATGCATGCACAGGAGCCAAATCTCTGTCTAAACCAGAGGAGAGAAAAAAAATGCCTCCTTTAAGGAAATCTGGCAGCTGGAACAGAGCAGTACAGTCTCAGCCCCACAGCCTGGGGCTGGTTAGCTGCTCCCCATACCCATCGTTGCTCCCAGGTGGGAATGACTACAGCTCTTTTAACAAGAGCATGTGCTCGATAAAATTGGGCATTAGCTGTGTTCTGTCTTCAAAGTCATTCAAAACTGAGTTAATGGTGTGCTTTTGTAAGCTGAAGCAAGGAGAGGCAAGTAAATCCTTTTCCTCAAGTCTCAGAGGAGCTGTTGTTTCCCTGCAGCATTCAGGGATTCACACGTGTCTAAAATGTCACGCATCAGACTCAGAGCCCAAGCTGCTGTTCAGGTAATACCCTTGGTAAGTACACAGTTTTTGTCCCTCCTGACTTAGCAATGTGTGTGCCATGTCATCATCATCTCCTTTTTGTTTTAATAGGGACTGGGTTATGCTGGCAGCATGACAATTAGTTTTACAGAGGTTTCTATTCATCTGGTGTGATGATAATTAGGAAAAAGTTGGAGTCAGCTTGACACATGGGAAATTACTAGACTAAGGCTGCATTGGTTTGAGGGTCTGGCCTAGCTCATCTACCCATTAAAGCTAATGTTGCTCCTGTTGCTTTGTAGGTTCTGCCTCTGGCAAAAATTCAGGCTGAATATACCAAGAACCTGCGCCAAATGCAATTCTGCCTGGGGAAATACAAGAGGTGTCATCCCCTCAGTCTGCTAAAACACAAAGACTTGAGTGCAAAACATCCCAATGAATTGAAATACGTAGCACTGGCCCCCTCAGCTGCCCTCTGAAATCCCAACACCTCCACGTATGAATTATGGAGGCATGCCAAAACCTCAGAATAGAGCCTGCACTTATGTGACATATCAGCTCCTTGGAGAAGCAGACAGAATTGTCTGCTAGAAGTGGGGATTTCTTATGTGACACAGTAGTAGACGCTCTGTTCCCCATTTGTGGGTGGTCAGCAGAAGCTGCTGTTGACCCTTGGCCACTGGTAAATGAGGCATGTTGCCTCAGAGAGGCTTCTGGATGGAAATATTTTGATTATCTGCTTCTGGATTGTTCTCTATGAGGGCCTAATCCAAAAACGCCTGTTCACTTCAGCTGTAGTCAACTGAACAGGGATTTCTGTTCATTGATGTAAAGCCTGGAAGAATGGGATGCAGAAAGCAGCCCATCTTCAGTTGTCCTCAGGCTTCTGGCAGGGATTGATCCCCTCTGTGTGAGGGAGAGTGGAAGTTATAGAGGATCTCAAGCAAAGGCAAAACCAAGTTTCACTGCGAATCATAGAGTGGTTTGGATTGGAGAGGACCTCAAACGCAACCAGTCCCCAGCCCCTGCCATGGGCAGGTCTGTTGGATCAGGCTGCCTGGGGCCCCATCCAGCCTGGCTCTGACTGCCTTCAGAATTGGGTCACCACAGCTTCTTGCATGTTCACCTTATCCCTGTGTGCAGTGGAAGTTCTATTTCTCTGCAGTAGTGGGCATCTCCAGTCCCCAGCTTCTGGGACTTCAGCTTTCTTCGGTAGAAATGTATTTGTGTTGTGGAAGTAACTACAGTTTTTTAAGCAATGATGGTTTAAAGATATTAAATTAAATATTTTATGCAAGATTCCAATTGCAATGTTCTTTGTTGTAATGAATTTGTGCCATCAGTTTTGTCTGCAAAATAAGGTTTTTGCCATGGGAATAATAGCAGAATATTATCTAATTGTGATAACGATGAAAGAGGGGCTTTCTCTTACCCAGATTGCATGCTATTTTGTTTTTCCCATAAGTGTCTTGAAGAAAAATCCCAGTGCTTTTAATGCATGCTCTGAACACTGCTCTGTGGTGTGCTGAATTGAGTGTGACTTAAACAGACCAAAGGGGAAAGTATAAAGATGATTGTACAAAGAGAGATTGTTTGGGTATCTTCATATAGCAAGAGGAGTACGTTGCCAATAGTAAGGAGAAAAGAGGAGACTCAGCTGTGTTTACAAAGGCAGAAGAAATTTTCCGATGTGAGACCAATTTTGACATGATCTATTAAGTTTTCTTGATTCTTATGGGGTTAGCTCTGGATAGGATTTTCACGTGGTGATTCTGAGTGAGGGCGTAGCTGACGCGCCTTCAGCTTGCATTAGCTTTGTATTCAAGCTTCTCAGCTCCACTTCTCTGTTTGGTGCCTGTGAAGTGTCTGAGGTGGCTGCAGCCCAACCCAGGGCAGGCTGTGCCCACATGCAGTGCTCCACCCCTTCAGTATACTCCTGGGAAAAACTTGGTTGCAGAACAAGTGCTCGATGCTAACCCTTCCTTGAAGCCTTGCTTTGATCACCTGCTCTTTCTCCTCCTCTTTCATCCCAGTAAATACTAACCTTACGGCCTCCATCCAACAAACTGTTTAAGTGTGCACAGGTGTGAGAGCAAGAAGGGGCTACTACTAGCATGCCCTACTGTGTGTTAAGCTGTACTTTCAATGAAGAATAAACTGCAAAGCAACCTGCCCTTGCCAACCCCAGCCTTTATTATTGCCAGGCTGTGAGCATCCTGTGGCCAACCAGTAAATACCTATTTAAGGTGCAAGTCCCTGTAGTGCTCTCTTTGACCTCTGAGGATGGTTATGGTGATTGGGAATTACCCATAACTCTTTGGCTTTATCTATGTGAGCAGTTTTCCTGAATTATAGGAGAAGCATCAAGTTGCACCAGGGCAAGTTTAGGTTGGATATTAGGAAGAACTTCTTTACAGAAAGGGTAGTTAGGTACTGGAATAGGCTCCCCAGGGAGGTGGTTGAATCACCATCCCTGGTTGTGTTTAAGAGCCGTTTGGATGTGGTGCTCAGGGACATGATTTAGTGGAGGGTTTTTAGAGTTAGGGTACTGGTTAGGCTGCGGTTGGACTTGATGATCTTCAAGGTCTTTTCCAACCTGGATGATTCTATGATTCTAAGCCCATGGTTCATTCTCTCTAATTAAGTAAATGGTTAGATAAACAGATAAATCATCTACCAGGCATCACTGTTTGTGATTAATTATGGGGAGGATGGAAGGTCAGATGACACCTTTGTAAAATAGGAATAGCTGTAGGACTGAACTTAGGCCAATGCTGTGAAGGTCATGGGAAGCCTATGGTGAATGCAATTGAGGGTGTGAAGATAGGAAGGGAAAAAGAATCTGAAAGATGGACATAGAATGGAAGAATTCACTGATGTGAGAGAAAACTGCTGAATTAAGGATTCCTGTTGGAAAATACCAGGTCAGGTGCTGGTGAATAGCAACTGCCCAGACCTCACTTATAGACTGTTGTGGGGTGGAAATCAATAGATCGCCAGAGAGCATCCTCATTCAGTGGGAAAGCTCTGCTTTGCTCCCACTTGACATGTGGGGGCTTACCTAAATGGTTTTGGGTAGTGCTTTAAATACAGCTGTTATAATTAAACTAGGACAGTCCTTGGCATGGATACAATTGAACTGACAGGACCCAGTTCCCATGTGAGCAGCAGACAAAGCTACATGGACAGGAACAACTCCAAACCAATACAGCTACAACCAGCACAAAGGCTTGCCCTGCTGCCATGACACCGGCAGTAAATCACAACTGTCTACCCAAAGGTATTAAATCGTTAAAACAGAAAAAGCAAACCAAAACAATCCATGTGTCTCGGTTTAAAAGAGAAAAGGCAATTATTGTTTCACTGCATTTTTATCTTTCCAGCTTCTTGGAGCCAAAAACCATAGAGATACATGGATCTGCATGCAACAGCAAGGGACAGAGGCAGTGAAACAGGACCACAGAATCATGGAATATTCTGAGTTAGAAGGATCCATGAGGATCATCAAGTCAGCACACAAAAGCTGTGCCCACTTCTGGGCTGTTGTGCAATTTACTACACCATGGGAAAGGAGTAGGGTGCAAGGGAAGATGTGAAGGGGCTGGAGGCTCTGGAGGGCTGGCTGTGAGAGACAGTGACGGGAAAGGCCCTGAGCAGAGTAATGTATGATGGAATAAAGCATTTGGTGAGGTATTGGAAAGCAGTAAATCTTCAGCTCCAGCTCACTTCTGGCTGTTCCATTTGCTTGCTAGGTCGATGATGAAAGGGTTATTAGTCAAACAGTCGCATCCTGAAATGTGCTGCATTTTAATAGAAATAACACTTTGGTGCAAAGATGTATTTTCTACTCCTGATCCTTTCACCACAGCCAGAACACTTCTGTGTGTGATAGAAGCGAATTAGCAAGAACCTGGTGAAGCAGTGATTTCTGCAGTGGTGCTGACCCTGCTGCTGGGGATGGGGCTATAAAACAAAATGTGTGTTTTTTGTGGGTATTGAGATGGTGTGAAGGGGCAGGGTGGGATGGAAGCCTCAGCTGGCACTGCCACTAGGTTCATGATGTCAAACCTGAGTAAGTGGTCACATAGGGGAGAGAGCAGCAACAGGAGTAACAGTGTGCTAATAGTTGTTGTGACTCATTGCTGTTAACAGCATTCCCAAATGCTCACAAAAGATCACAGCTTCCTTACAGGATGAAAGCAGCAGAGGAACATTTTGTCTAGGACAGGAGAGAAGCTTAATTGAGTGGAATATATACCCACAGCAAATCGTGTGCTCATTCTCAGTGCAGAAATGAGGTTTACATCCAAAGGTCCTATGTGTTCTGTTGTACTGCTGTATTAAGGTTAATTGTTGGGAAGCTCGTAAAGTGAGCAGGAGGCTCACCTAACATCTAAGGTACATCTTATCATAGGATCAAAGAACGTTTGAGTTGGGAGGGAACCCCTAAGGGCCACCTAGTCCAACTCTCCCATAGTGAACAGGGACACCTACAGCTCCATCAGGTTGCTCCATGGTGGAGTCCTGTCCAGCCTGACCTTGGATGTCTCCAGGGATGGGGCACCCATCACCTCTATGGGCAACCTGTTCCAGTGCCTCACCACCCTTACTGTAATAAACCTTTTTCTGACATCCAATCTGAATCTCTCCTCCTTTAGTTAGAAACCACTTCCCCTTATCACAACAGACCCCACTAAAGAGTCTGTCTGCTTCCTTCTCATAGTTCCCTTTCAGATACTGAAAGGCTGCTCTCAGGTCATCCCAGAACCTTCTCTTCTCAGGCTGAATTGTTCCAGCTCACTCGCACCTTATGTCTTGCTGCCTTCACATAAGCCACAGGAAAGTGTCACCTTGCACGGGGCTGAATGCACTTCCCCCAGAGATGCAGAATTACCTAATCAGGAAGATAAAGTCTTGGGCTGAAACAGAGGTTGAGATGGGACAGTACTGGGAGTGAACATTATTTCCTCTTCGCATGCCTCCACCCTGGGTCTGAAGAAAAAGCAGCTGGGAAACAACTGGCAGCGTTGGCTGTTACACCCAAAGGCCAGACCAAAACAAACCTCTCACAAAAGCTCAGTCTTGGTCCTGATCTGCCCTTGCTCTCTCTCTGAGGTCACTAACTATTAGTCGCAGCCACTCAGAGTTCAAAGGGGAAGATGCTGAACCCATGCTACTCTTGCTGCCAGAGATTTATTGAGCTAACATCTTTATTATTCAAAATATTTGAACAAGTGGCGGTGTGGTCACTCCCTCTTCTTGAGGCCCACTGGTGCCAGCCATAACACGCTAGAACAAAGCAGAGACTTTTGCTCAGCACAACTTTCCTTCCCTCTTGTGTTTCCTCCTGTGAGAAATGACCTCTGATCAAGGGCAAGTGGAGGCTGGAGCTTTAAAACTGATTATTTTGTTCAGCACTGGAATGGAAAGCAAACACTCCTGATTTCCCTTTGATGCCAGCTGACCTGAATCAAAGCCCAGAGACCTCTAGCTGATAATGTTTACCAGATGCCTCAGAAGGAGGATTTCCAATGGAGATTCTGGCTTATAGATACCCCTACTGAAAACCCAAATGCCCAAGGACATAGGTGGGAGTTTGGTGTTTGGCTGCTGTGGCAGAAGGCTCATGCAAGAGAGAGCAGGCACAAGTGAAGCGATGATCTTTTTTCATAGTCTGGTAAGTTCAGGTAGTAGCAGGGGTGAGTAGAAATGTCCTTGTTATGGATTCTGCAGCACAAAGCATTGCTTGGGATCTGCACTCTGTTCACACCAAGTAGACCTACATCCCTGTGTCCCTGGGACTGAAACATTCATCCCCTTAACTGTCCCCAAAAGCACCCATGGTAGGTCTCCTTGTCATCTGACATCACACAGCAGGAGACAGGGAGTGTGGCACAGAACTGCCTTTGGTGCCCTCCCATCTTACTCCTCCCTGTGTGCTCTTTTTTTTTTCCCTTTTATTTTTCTTTTCCTATTTTGCTTTCTTGCCAGTGTGTGCCAATAACAGATTAATTGTTGTCCCCGAGAGAGCACGTTAGGGCAATTTGACCCAGCATGAGACCTCTCATCTATCTTTTCTTTTCAAAGAATTGTGTGTAACTAGCTCATACAGCCAGAGGGCTTTATGCCACCCTTCCTTACCCTGTGCTTTGCTATGTTTGAAAAATAATTAACTTGTTACAGCTGCTGGTGTACCCCTGTATCCCCTGCTGAAATGCAGGGCTGCATCTGCTTCCCTAGGTGGGTCCTGCTATCACCTTCCTTCACTAAGAGCTGATAGAATGGCAGAGCAACATCCAAACCAAAACCCATACTAAGGCTTTGGTCCTTCCAGGTGTGTCCTGCTGCAGCCTTCCATGCCCAAGCCTTGCAATTCATCTCTTTTAGTATATAGAGGTTTTCATTCTGAACTTGGTCTGTTCCCTGGCTGCTATGAAGCTGATTCAGATCTTAGTGTTATCCTCATCAAGCCTGAGGATACAGTAAGAGGGACCTTCTGCAGAGAGCATGCTGCGTGTTCCCTTATGTGCAGAGACTCTACCTGCCTAGTCCCAAGTGCCCAAACCCTATCAGTGATAAAAGGAAAAGTCAGGTGTCCCTGTTGTGTGTGGGCAGCCAGGCATCTCTTTTGATGAGGGCAGTGTAAGAGGCCCCCTGTGATCACACCCTTGCTCATATTCCTATCAAAAGGAAATCTGCTCTCAGGATGGTATTTTTTTTTCCTTGAGAAGTTTTCCAGCCATATGTTGCAAGTCTCAAAAATTCACATCTGAATCATTTATTTTTAATAAGCAAATATCTTCCTTCTGTCCCTCCTTTATGCAGACTTCATTGGAGGGAGCAGAAAAGGAATTATAATAACTTTTTCCTTTTAAAACAGGAAAGACAAGTGTCCCTCTCCAGCCCCACGGGATTGTGGAAGGTTTCCATGAACACCTCCCTAAAGGTGTCTGTGCTCTTCCCACCCCAGGGTTCTGCTGAGGTGGAGACCAACTTTTTACACTCATAGTGATAGGACAAGGAGGAATGGTTTTAAACTATAAAAGGGCAGATTTAGGTTAGATGTCAGGGAAATTCTTCACTCAGAGGGTGGTGAGGTGCTGGCACAGCTGCCCAGAGAAGCTGTGGTTCCCCATCCCTGGAGGCGCTCAAGGCCAGGTTGGATGGGGCCCTGGGCAGCTGAGCTGGTGGGGGGCAGCCCTGCCCACGGCATGGGGTGGGGCTGAGTGGGTTGTGAGGTGCCATCCAACCCAAACTGTTCTGTGATTCTGTGATTTTATGATCAGTCTGGAAAACATACTTTGTCACTGCACCTGTTCTCAAAGTCCCTTGCAAGATGGAAATGAATCCGTGCTTTCTTTCCCTCCTGTTGTCTCCTGGAAGCTGATGGTTCAGATTTATATGCACCTGGCTGGGTGTGGTGGCTTCAAAAGTGTTATCTATTTGACTGCAATTTGCTCCCAAAGCAGCTGAGTGAAACAGCCATCCCTGCAGCTCTCCTGCCCCTACTGTCTAGCCAGGCTCTGCTTTCTAGCACTAACACACCCTTCAGTCAGGCACTGAAAGGAAGCTTCCCTGACTTTGGCCTCACACAGTTCACCTAGAATACAGGCTGATACACAGAGTTCCATACAGTGCCCACTTCTGAGAGTTGATCATCTAAACAGCACGTGCATTCGAGTTACATGCTGGAATCAGGGTGTCATCCACAGCAACTGGGTGTGCACCAGTATATGTAAGCAAGTGAATATCTTTGACCTTGGATTCTTGACAGGAGACTGAGGCGAAGTCCTATTGCTTTCTCTCAGCATTAGGATTTTCTGCTTTACTGCTTTATTTTTAGAAACACATATTGTGTGAAAAAAAATAATAATCATCATCATTAAAAAATGTTACCAATGGCATACAGTCTCATTTGTGAAAGTAAGTTTTCAGAAGTATGAGTGAACACTGTGCTGTTATGTCTATGTGCATTTTGCTGACTTGGAGGTTGGTACCATTTCAAAGACTTGCTCACTAAGCCTGATTTGTGCCCTTTATCTTTTGATGTTTAAGAAGCTTTTCTTTGCAAAGTCTCCTTTTCTAGCAAGGCACTTCAATGAACATCTTCTTTTGCCCACCTTCAGAACTGCAAATAGCATCTTTCTATTCTCCCTAATTTATCTTAAGTATTCTCTTTACTAGAGGCAGGTCATAAATCTGTCCTAATTTCATAGTTTGTGTTCTTTTCTTTCAATTCTTCCATTTTCTGAGACATTCATGCTAATAAAATACTTGGTGTAATCAGCCCTCTGAAAGCAAACTGTGCTGGTCTCCCTGATAAAATAAGGACATGGGCTGGGCTCCATCAGAAGAGGGGTGGCCAGCAGGGACAGGGAGGTGATTGTCTCTCTCTAATCTTCCCCCGTAGTGCCCCATCTGGAGTACTGCATCCAGGTCTGGAGCCCACAATGTAAGAAAGGCAGGGAGCTGTTGGAGAAGGTCTGGAGGAGGGCCACAAAGATATTCAGAGGGCTGGAGCACCTCCTCTTTGAAGACAGACTGAGGGAGCTGGGCTTGTTCAGCCTGGAGAACGGGTGACCTCATTGCAGTCTTTCAGTACCTAAAGGGAGCCTATAAACAGGAAGGGTGTCAACTCTTTGAGAGGGTAGATAATTGCTGGAGAAGGGGAAATGGTTCTAAGTTGAAGGAGGGAAGATTTAGGTTGGCTGTCAGGGGAAAGTTCTTTACTATGAGAGTGGTGAGGTGCTGTTACAGTCTGCCCAGAGAGGTTGTGGATGCCCCATCCTTGAAGGTGTTCAAGGCCAGGTTGGATGGGGCCCTGTGCAGCCTGGCCTAGTATTAAATGGGGAGGTTGGTGGTGCCACCAGTGTCAGGGGGGTTGGAGATTCATCATCCTTCAGGTCCCTTCCAACATGGGCCGTTCTGTGATTCTATGACATTAAACGCATCAAGATGAAGCAGAAGCAGTTGATTCCCTGCTGCTGTTTCCTCAAGCATTTGGTCTTTTTTTTTCCCCTTTAAACTATTGCTTCGTACATGTTCAAATACAATAAATAAATAAATAAGTAGAAGTGTGTGTTAAAAATAAAACGAAGGGTCAGAATTTGAACTTGTCTTCTGTGGGAATTGCATTGATGTAGTATTTAAGACCACATTCTGGACAGAATTACACAGAAGAAAGAGGAGCATTCATCAGTTTGGCTTGGAGTTTTTTTGGGGGGACAGCAATAGCTGCAGGGTAAAAGACCTGCTTATGTCTTGTTTGGAGGCTTTAAGACAAAGTGAGTGCTCAGTGGCAGTTCTGGGACTTGTATATTTCTTCCTTTCTCTACTTTTCTTCAAACCTTTTTTTATCAGAGGTGTTTACTGGAAAATATATTATTATTGTTATTATATTAATTTTAAAAAGGGAATTTGCTCCTGCTTCATCTCTCTCCCTCCCCTAGAATCGTTATTTTCTGTTTGTGACATCAAAATCTTTCTTGTGATAGTGTTTTTCAACTCAAAAATAGAAGAAAATGACATCAGTCAGGAAAATAGCATCAAGAGCTGAAGAACTTTCAAAGGTGCCCTGATTTCAGGTTCTGATGTAAACTGTTTTTCCCTGAATAAGAAAATGTGGCATCCAATAGGCCTGCTAGCTATTGTGTCCCTTGCTGGCATGTGTAACTTCCCAAAGTTTCAATGGTTCAGTATGAAATGGTCAGAAATGGCTTAAGACTTAAACTTCCATACCAGAATTAATTACAAAAACATAACTAGATCCTCAGGAACGGATTCCCTCACAAACTACTCCTTTGAATGTGGCTCCTGCCGGGTTGGAATAAAGATTAATTAATTCCCAGCTCCTGCTGGTCCTTTGTGTCTTCCCTTGATAATTTTAGCCAATGGAGGTAGGAAGGGTTTGAACAAGAGGCCACGTTCTGTGTTTCCCCTCTTTCTGAAGGTCAGAGATTGTCTTCTGCAGGAGAGGATGTGGTGGACAGAAGGCAAACATTCTCAAAGCAGAACCAAGCAGCTTCTCTACAAGGTGATCTCTCTGTCCCTCAGCCTAAGAACTGAAATGATCACATTTAGAATCATAGAATCATACAATGACAGAATGATTTGGGTTGGAAGGAACCTCAAAGCCCACCCATCCCCAGCCCCTGCTGTGGGCAGGGCTGTCCCCCACCAGCTCAGGCTGCCCAGGGCCCCATCCAACCTGGCCTTGAAAATTAGAATTCCAAAGGCAATACAGGGTGTGATCCACCTATGAAGACCATATGTTTGTGTTTATTTTCCCCTGATGGAAAAAAAAAAAAAGGGGTCCTAGGACCTTTTCTTTTCCTCTCTCCTCCTACCTTTTTGTGGTGCACTAGATTGGCTGTTGTGGGTTTCATTTTTGCACCAAAGAGTTTAAATTTGCCATGGATCAATGGAATGTTTTGTGTGAAAGGAAAAAAGAGGAGCGTATCCTTCCATTCTATAGTTGGTTTGACTGCCAAAGTCTGAATGTATTGACTTAGCAGGCTTCTTCCAGTTGCTTTACTGATAGTTGCTTGGGCTGAACCTGTAGGAGAATCTAGAACATTCCCTTGACAATGCTTTACTTGCTCTTAGACCTGGGTTGGAAATGGGACTTCTGTAAATGAGCTCTGAAAGCTGTAAGTTGGTCCAGAGAGAGAAGCTGAAGTGAGTATTATACTACTGAACCTGCAGCCTTCATTTATTTGAAACCTCTTGACTCTGAATCCAATAATCTTCTGGATTTGACTCTTGGAGAAAGGCTTTATCATTCTCCATACAGCAACTGAGTCCCTTTGCAGCTCATGGTCCTAAGCTTGCTTGAGGCCTTTGGATGCATTAACGATCAAATTATGGTTAAAGAACCAACAGAAAAGGCTTCTGGCAGCTGCCACAACCCTGCAGAGTCTCTTTATTCAATATACATATTCTCTGCAGCTTTTGGCTGAACTTGTGGGACAACTCTGTCGTGTCCATTTTCTTCCTGGGGTTTTCAAGGCATCCACACAGTTCTTCTGTCTTTACTCCACCTCCTGGTGCCTACTGATTTTTTGTCACATCTTTTTCAGCCAACAAGACCTTGCAGTCTCAGTCTTTGGATTTGCAGTAGCCATGTGAGTATCAGAGTGGTTGCATCCTCACTCACTGGGCTTTTAATGATCCTGCATGGCTGCATTAGCATTCTGCCCAAGAAACAAGAGTCTTTCCAAAAATTCACTGCTTTTTTGTCTTCTGTCTGACTTCTGCCTTTATCTTGGCACGGGAACCAGAACAAAACTGTCTGGGTGCAAGCCAGGGCTGAGGCAGGGGTGCCCAGGCTCTGCAATGCTCCACAAGGATTGAGTACAACATTGACCACTACAGAGCAGACTCACCTACTGCAATGTCTCTATGTGTTCTTTTAGCATTTCTGACACTGAAAGCACAGGACACTGTGCTGCAAACTTCTCACAGTAGAAAATTTCCATAGAAGATGTAAGGAAGACAGATAGATCCATTCTGGTCCCATAGTAAGAGCTGCTCAGCTTCTTGAATAATTTACAAGCAAGAAAGCCACCCCTGCCTACCAAACAAGAGAAGAATATACACAGCAAAATGCTGTCACAGTGATTTTAGGGAGCTACCTTAGAGAAATCATGATAGAAAAAGCAGTAAGCAAACACACACAGGTTAACGGGAAATAGAAGATTTAGAAAATAACCATTGTTATGTGAAAATAAGGGGATGCCAGCAGACATGGTTTAACAATGGGCACTTTATCCTCATCTTTTTCTATAATAGGGAAGCTGATTACATTCTCTTTTCGCATGAAAAATAAAACAAACAACTGAATAGGAGGGAATGGTACATTGTTGGCTGCCTATTTAAAAACACTAGAGCTGCAAAGAGTTATTCCAAACACATTTTCTTTGTGTGGCTCACTAACTCATAACTCAAGTGGAATAGCTAATGAATTTGGAGCATTCTGAAATGTGCAAGCATGCTTCACAGTTTCTCCTGTAATTGGTCATTCTACAGGAAGACGTTTAATTTATCAAAATCAGTAGTTCTTGATGGGGCTGTTTCACATTTCTTGTACCTGTAGAGAGGAAAATGAAGCAATGAATTAAGAAAAGAAAAAAAAGCATCTCCCTAAAAAGATGACTCCTCAGCCTAATAAGACTGAAACTGTTGTGTTAGAGAATTAATTTTGGTAATGGCAAGGAAAGTGAGCTCAGAAGTAAAGCACCAGAGGGCAGTGACATGGCTTGAATTTTGGGCAGTGCTGTGTGGAGCCAGGAGCTGGACTCAGTGGTCTTTGTTGTTCTCTTCCAACGCAGGATTAGTCTGTCATTCTGTGACTCTGTGGGTCTTTGCCCCAGTACAGTGGAAGCCAAGCAGGACAGCTGGCCATTGAAGAGCACTGTGCCTGACGTCGCTCAGACTCCAGCAGCCAGTAGGTGCTTACAAAGCCTGATGACTTCTTGTGTATTTATCCTGAGTTCAGCACAGTGAAATTCTGAGCTGGGAGCTTTAAGGAGCACAAATAGCAGATAATAATTCCTAAAAGTAAGATTTGGAAAATATATTAACCAAAATCTCAGTCTGAACTCTATTGAAATCAGTGGGGCTTTCTTTTGAGCCCATTAGGATTTCAGTTTGGCTCTTCAGGAACATTACAATTTATCATGAAAGAAAAATTAAAAGTATGTGTTTTTGGTGCTGTATTCAGACAACAGGGCCTCTTTCATGTTTTCTCTGCATAATGGAGATTTATAGATTTATTCCTAATGAGTTAACAGCAAGAAGTAAAGCACAGATTCTACACACTAGATGTTATCAGCGAGACAGTGAAACCTAGATGATATTTCAGGAAGAACTTTGAAATCCTGTTTCCTTAGATAAGGTATCTGCTCTGTAAGCAAAATTGTTGTGACTATTTTCTTTTCCCACCTGGTTTTCATTAACACAGCCATTTACATAAAAACTAAGGCTCTTGTTTCTGAAAAGTTCATATTCTCCCGCTGCTTGTTCCCCATCCCTGATGTTTTCATTCTCTGTTAGCAATCTGATAAATCACTTCCACTAAACTCAATTATGGTATCACCAACAGGGCTTTATCACTTTGGTGATAAGAAATAAGCAGCAAGCAGTGCCACAAAACCTGCAAGAATACAGATTATGTTTCCGTGTCATTTGTTCCATTAACAGCTTGTATGGCATGTTTAAAAAATAGGAACAAAAAGAAGACATGATAGAAAGAGATTATGTCCTTTACATAGCTCAGATGCTTACAGTGAGGTAATGCATAGAATATGAGCCTCAAGTAATGCCTTCTGAGACCAGTGGAAGGGCTTTCATCAGCTTCAGTGAGTTTCAAATAAGACTGTGCATTTAGAGTGAAGCAGAGTACCACTGTGTAATCAACACTGAGAAAACTGAAAAGAGAAAAAAATAAAGCAAGTGAGGGAAGGGAAATGGAAGGGAAGGGAAGGGAAGGGAAATGGAAGGGAAGGGAAGGGAAGGGAAGGGAAGGGAAGGGAAGGGAAGGGAAGGGAAGGGAAGGGAAGGGAAGGGAAGGGAAGGGAAGGGAAGGGAAGGGAAGGGAAGGGAAGGGAAGGGAAGGGAAGAAAGGCTGCAGGCATTTTTGCTGACTTGGTTTCATAGTGAAATCCATTGAAGCCTAAATAGATCTAAATCTAAATGGAAATAAGGAAACCACTACATCTGAATGAGATTTTGCTGATCCGAACTAACCCATTGAAATATTTTAGTAATTTAAGTTTAGAAGCTGAATTCCTTCTAAATAAGCTGCTGGGATTTACCTTCATTGGGGATATCAACAGTCATCTACACAACAAGAGCCTGGAGCACCATAATGACAGCCAATATCACAGTCTAAGCCATCACCAGAAAAAGACTTGAAGAAGACTCATGTTTAACTCTCTCCAAGAGGACCTGTGAAATAAAATTCCGAAGGTTTACTTAGCAAATTTTCATCTAATATTTAAATCATAGGATGTTACATTCAACCATGCTGCAAAATTAAATGTGCTGTGGGCGAAACTGTGATGATAATGGTAGACTACTGAGAAAGAATAACATCTGATTAAATAATAACCATTCAAAACAGGTTTAAATGTTTCTAAACTAGAGGCAGACTGCAGCTTGGAAAATACAAGGAGCACCTACAAGGCAGGAGGAAGGCTGTCAGAGCTGTCATGAATAACCTTCTTGATATGACTTCCCAAGGGAAGGCTGCGGAAGGCCCCAGCTGCATAGAAGAGGTGCTTCACATAGGAGCAACGTGCCAGCCTGCCTCTGTGCAGCATCAGCAAGGCCACTTCTGGAGAGGAGCACACAGACTGGGGAGGGAGAGCAAGCACTGAGGATGGTCTGCAGGAGGACAGTTGGACTGAGCCTTGGCTGGGGGCTGCACCTTTCCAGGTGTGGCTACAGGCATGCCAACTGGTTTTTCAACCAAGAAGATAGCTGAGAGGTGATGTTCCTTAGCATGCATATGAGGCATATCCATACATTTGTTTTCATGTATTCAATATAAAGTACAAGTCTATATAAAATTGCAGACAAGGGCATAGCTGGGGCCAGTGGGTAGGAATTTAAGTCAGACAAATTCAACCCTGAAACAAATGTAATCTGGGAGGGGGTGGGGGGGAGGCAGTGCCAATCAGTTACATGAGGTGCCTCTGCACATTTAGTATTACACATGCCCCTTCCAAAATACTGCTCTTCTGAAATCAACACCAGGTAATTTGCACAAAGACAGGAAAGGGCAAAACAGGCAAGAGGGAGCCAGCTGTAGGGGATCAGATGCTGAGGGGGTGCTGGGGCAGAGGAGATCCTAGCACTGATGTACAGCTTGCACTGCTGTGGATGGCTGTAGTGATGGGCATGCAAATTTCCCCCTCTTTGCTCTCTCCAGTGGGATGCTCACTTGATGCTAAGGCTATCAGCACCATGGGCTTCCCTGCCTTCAGGCTGCACACAATTGCCCAAAGGGCTCTGGAGGGGTATATTTTATATATAACACAAGACATACATCACGGCCTGTATTACAGCTGAAGGCAGAAAGAAAAAAGTGTAATGTCAGCTGGGCACAATGAATGCAAACAGGAAGGATCACAGCACATCAGATCAACCATTTGGTGCTGGGAGATGGTATTTGTTGCATCCATGGCATTTCAGCTCACCCATCATTACAAATGAAATTAAACCAGGGGAAGCCTTTTGGTGGCTCCTGCAGGTGCCTGCAGCACTGAGCACTGCCCAGCTGCAAACAATTCCCCCCACGTTCCTATTGCTGCCCACTCCATTGAGCCCCAGCTTCATTCACGGCTTGAAACAGGAGGTAGCAGAGGCAGCTCGGTGCCCTGGAGGGTCAGGTCAGGCTTCAGGGCCTCCAGCTGCCTGAATGCTGAACAGAAATGAAAAGCTGTTGGTTAAGGAACGAGCTTCTCAGACTTCCCGCTGAGCCTGGCTGCAGCCCTTTAATTAGGGTAAGCTAATTACATCTGACAGAGGAAAAGAGGCTGTCAAGTAACATGGGAGGAACTCTTTTTGATTCAGCAGAAAACACTTTAACTGCAGGAGCCTCGCAGGCTGACAGGAAGCCAGGGTGTCTGGGATCAGGATGCACCATCTCCTCAGGAGCATTCCCTCCCCACTGGGGACATATCCATTGTAGGAGAAACCTGCATCCCACCTGCTGCCTGGGTCTGCATCTGGAATCAACCCACCTGGCTTGTTTCATAGAGTCATATCAAATGTGAGGCTGGGGCTGAGCTTTTCAGAAGAAGCTGGCAGAGTGCTAAGGGCACCCCAACTGCATCCATACCCAAGGACCTGGGTTCCTTGATTCCCAGGGCCACCCTTGTCAAACCCAAACCTCCCCGCCCTTCCTGGCTCATGCTACCTGCCTGTGAGTTGATTCCTAATGCAGCCAAATAATTGCAGTGTCACAGAAAAACCTACAGACCTTAAACCCCAACAAAGTGGGGTTTGAAGAGCTGGTAATCACAAATAGTTAACTAACGAGTGTTTACAGTGCCTGATGATAGTTGCTGGCACTAGGACAAGGGCAGTAAAAAGTGGATTAGATGAAGATAAATGCGAGACACAGGCAGAAACAAGTACTCCAGCAGATGTGTGTGGAAATTAATGGGGTGGTGATAATAACAAATTCTGATTCGCCACACAGTAAATGTGTCTCCTGATAATCAGTTTCTAGTACAATACCAATCTCCTATGCATGAATCAGAAATCCAAATGAGATGACATCTCAGCATTGAAAATGCTTTGGGTAGATACTGAAGAGCTTAAAGAAGACAGCTGGGAAAGTGATGCTTATTTTGTCCCCTGTAGTCTTACCACCCACTCAATATTTTATCTGTGATCATAGCAGATCTGTTCTCCAGCCTCTTTACAAACACCAGGAGATCTATGGTCCATGTTCTGCAACAGAGATCCATCTGAAGCAGAGCGGTGAGTCCCTGCAGTCCCTGTGGGCTCACTCATCCACTAAGCTGGGACAAGGGAGTTCTCACATGGCACAGTGCTTGGCCAGATGTGTTGTTAAACTTCATGTGTTAATGTTTGTGAAAACAGGATGAAAGGCATTACAGAAATGCAAAATATGATTTGTTACGATTTAGAAGTCATTCTGTTGTATCAGTACTATTTTCTAGATAAGGATTCCTGCCCATCTTTTCCAGTCCCACTGGGTGGGGTAGGAATAAGCCCTGCGGGCATCACTGACCACCAGCCAGATACCAGTGATTTGGTGAACCAGGGAGCACTAAAGACACAGAAAAATGAATTTATGGATTTCTGTGTTCCATCCTAAAAGAAACGTGGTGTTTCCAATGGCAATGGATGATCACTGTATTTGAAACTTACATTGTACCGTTTGGGTTGGGCCTTTCGTGAGAAATTCTTCTATAGAAGAATTGAAAGATAAAACAACAAAACCGAAGCCCCACAGCAGCAGAACCAAACCACCAAATCATTACAAAGCCATTAAATACACTTATGAAAAAGTTTTCCATAGCAGCACTCCGTGCCCTGGCCCCAGTCTCCCCAGGGCCGGGTATCCATGACATTTCTCCATGAAGATGTGGCTGTAAGAAGGACTGCCAGTGCCCAGCGAGGGACAGCCAAGCCCAGCTGAATGCATGTATTTTCCCCATCACTGCCCCTTCTGCACATGACCTGTTAAAAGGATTAAATTAAAAGAATTCCCAGAGCTAATCTAGTGATGATATTATGAGAGACAGGAGCTCAAGTGCGTCCCGGGGATGGCTGATCGGGTTGCCTAGAATGTATTATTCATGGCGGCCATCTGCTTTAGACAAGGATTGAAGATTGAGCAGGAGGGGGGTTTTGATGGAATTCAGCAATTTTACTGGGACAAGAGGGTTGTAGAGTATTTCTCTACAGTGAAATGTAATGTAGCTGTAGGTATTTATGGAATAAATACCTGGTGTTGATGCCTTCCTGAAAATACTGCATGTCCTGCAGAGCCCTCAGGAGCCCCTGCAGAAGGGGTGCTTGCATTACAGTGTTTTAGCAGAAGGGAGGGAGATGCACAACGTCATGGCTCCAGCCAGAGTTATTGGTACACAGGCTGAGAAATGCAATGGTATAAACAGATCTGCGGCTGGAATGTGAGGAGGCAGTGGGGGCAGCCAACAGAGGCCGCATCCACAGGAAGACAGGAAGAATTTCCCCAAAATAGCCCGTTTAGTTCCTGGGCAGCCCAGTAAATGCAGGATTTGTGTACAGCTATTACAGGCAACACGGAGCCAAATGGCAAGTGTGAAAAATAAACTGTCTCTCTTTCAGATTTAGGCTGACGTGTCATTTAAATAATATGGGCCAAGAAATGTGAAATAAGATATCTCAATGAGCAGGACGTGTGTCCCTTCCCTTCCTGCCCGTCTCCTGCGGTTCCAGAAGCTCGCTGGTTTTTTTTCCCCCATCACAGTTGCCTCATCAGATTTTTAAATATCAGTGTCCCCCCAGGCTAACAATGTCCATGTGTTTCTTGGTGATTGGGAATGAAACTTATCCCAAAGCTTTGGTTGGGGAGGTGCTGCTAAACCTTTACGTGGAAATTTGCTGGAAGCTACCTGTCAGCTTGCTGCCCATTCTCCAGTAATTCAGACTAATGACTCGTCAACTCCTTTTTTTCCCTTTCTTTTACATCTGTCTAGAAGTACTTTCTGCTCCAGTTGCTGGCTTAATAACACAATGCTATCTACCAAGGAAAGTCTCACCAAGTCATACTTGATTTGTCTCATGATGGTGCTCGTAATCCTTATTTAATTAGTTATTAGCAAAAAAATATCTGGGCAACTTGTTCCAGTGCCTGGACTACAACTGGAGCATTGCTTAACAACTGTTAACAACTTACGACCCACAGCTCAGGCAGGGAGAGGTGTCCTGCATCCTGCAGGAGGAGAGGGACTTGGGCAGTGCGCTGGGGCTGCTCACCCCCACAAACTTCACACACTTCACAGTGGCTTCTTTCAGTCCCACAGCTCTCCCAGATATGTCACCCTGGGACACCATCTGTCACTTCTAGTTGGGTGACAGCACCATGGGACGCAGCAGCTGAGTCATCAGCATAACCACTTATATGTAAGGACCTAGGGCAAAGGGCTGGGTGCCCTCAGCGTATCCTTCTTTATGATGGTATAAGTCCTCTGGGCAGGACACAGGGCCAGGATTTTAAAGTCTTTGCAGGACACAGTGCTGAAGGGGCTGAAATGAAGTGGCTTTTGAGTGGGTGTCTCTGTAGAATCTTCATTTCCCTACTAGCCAGGCAGAAGAGTCATGAGAGCTTCTTAAATAATGCCTGTAAGCTGGAGGCATTGTGTCTCTCTGTGTGCTGTACAGCCTTTATCACAAAGCGTCTGATTGCTGCCATCCTACAATTAACTCAGGGATGGAATCAGGCTGCTGATTTCACCATCATTACTCACCTCTGTGGCTATGTGGCTATGTTGGGTGGCATCACTCCTCAAGTTGCCTCTTCCACTCAGAACCATATTCTAGGCAGATGAAACTCTCCCAGTTTGCCTGTTTGGGATACTCCATTGCTCAAGTTCAGTTTCTCATTTCCATGACCTCCCTTGTCCCATGTTTATTGAGTGTACCACTGAGTTCATCTCAGGATACAACTGGGAGGAGACTCAGACTCATCTAATGTCATCCTCATTCCTTCCTGCTGCCCTCTGGGTCACTATGCTGGCAAATCACTCAGTCAGATATGGACTGGATCCAGCTGAAGTTATGGGGGGAGCTGAAAGCTTGGGGTGCTATCAGCTGAAGCCACTTTCCTGGCAGAGGCTGCTGCATGAAGGGCTGTGTGGGAAAACACAAAAGCAAAGGAAAGGGCTGGGCAAGGATTGCTTAACCCATCATGATGTTAAAAGGTGTTCACTGAATCAGAGCCTCAGGGATCAGACTTGATCATAATTTTTTGTTATCTTAAAGAGTAGATCTCCTCATGTAAGCACTGATGTTTCAGGAGAAGTCAGCAGTGAACCAACAGAAAAATGTTTTGAAGACTTCCAGATCCTGTTCCTTTTTGATTTAGATGCCTACATTAGGCAAACTGGGTTTTGCATGGTACACAACAAGCTGCAATAGTGGCATCATAATACAGCTGCAAATGCTGTAACTGCATTATGAGCTTTGATGCTTTCTCCCTTGAAAGCCTTGTAGAGAAGCTCATGAAGAGTGGGATAGATGAGTGGACAGTGAGGTAGATTGAGAACTGGCTGCCAGGCAGAGCTCAGAAGGTTGTGATACTTTGTGTCAGCAGCACAGTCTGGTTGTAGGCCTGTAACAAGTGATGTTCCCCAGAGATCCACATGAGGTCCAGTCTTGTTTAACACCATCAGATTCCTGTATGAAAGACTAGAGTCCACCTTCAGCAAGTTTTCTAATGATACAAAGACAGGAGGAGTGGCTGACACACCAGAAGGCTACCACTCAGCAAGACCTAGGCTGGCTGCAGAGCTGTGTGGAGGACGGCCAGATAAACTCCAACAAGGGTGAATAAATAAACAGTGCTACAGGTGGGGAGAAATCATGGCATGCTTTAGTACAGGTTAGGGGCTGACCTACTGTAGAGGAGCCCTGTAGAGAAGGATTTGGGTGTCCTGGTGGGCAACAGGGTGGCTGCAAGCCAGCAGTATGTCTGTGTGGCCAAGGCCAGTGGTATCCTGGGGTGCATTAAAAACAGCGTGGCCTGGAGTACTGTGCTCTGTGAAACAGTGACAGGACCCAAGGGAACGGCATAGAGCTGTCAGCGGAGGGACAGCTGGGGGTCAGGGGAAGGGGCTGCATCACAGGGCGGTGGGCAAGGCCCCAAGTGTTGGAGTTCAAGAAGTGTTTGGATACCACACTCGGACATAGGGTTTGAATGTTGGATGGTACCATGTGGTGCTGGAAGTTGGACTTGGTGGTCCTTGTGGGTCCCTTCCAACTAAGAATATACTGTAATTCTGTGATTCTGGCATTAATCAGGAGTACGAGTCACAGGGTCACAGAATCATCAGGAATGGAAAAGACCTTCAAGATCATCAAGTCCAACCATCAACCCAGTCTAAGGAGTTACTAAAACTTGCCCCACATCCACATGACTTTGCAAGACAGAATCGTATTTCCCCCTGTAACCAAACCTTCCCTGCCCTGCAAGCCATTTCTTCTCTCTCTGCCCTTCTGCTAACCCTTGCCATGCTGCTCCTCCCCATGTATTCTGGAGGTGAGGCTTTAACACCCCACAGCACACTGACTTCCAACACCTGCAAGGAATTAAGGGAGGGTGAAACACTCCCAGGAGCCTGTTGCGCATCCTTCAGCCTCTGCAAAATCCTAAATTCCTTTTGCATGAGAACATGGGTACATCTGCTTGCAATCATCGTTCCCCAGCCGGTCGGCCTGCCGAAGCAGAAACATGATTCTCCACACTTTGGTCAGTATTTGCAGCTGAGGGGCCAGGATTGGAGAGGAGCAGAATAAGCCTGTCTTTCAGCTGCGCTTCCCCAGCAGCCTGCCTGCCCCAGTGCTCACAGTCCTGCGTGCTCCTTGCCCTACTTTCAGGGATTGAGAAATGCTTAAATAAAGAGAAACTTGTTCTGTGGTGGAAAAACGGTCACTTCTTCTGGCTGGGCATTTGAGAAGGAGACAGGAAGCATGTTATTTTAAAGGTAAACTGATAAAATGTTTGTTTGCTGAAGGAGCAGGAGGAATGTCAAAAACATGTCTTTATACACTACTGTACAAAAAGTTATTTGAGGATATAGTTCTGCCATGACAACAACTGCAGGGTGTTGTGAAGGAATATTTTATCTTTTAGTTGTCTGCAGGCTCATGTAGGATCTTTTTTCTGGCCATAAGCAGACTCTTTGTCAGTGTATGCACATGTGTGTATGTGCATGGCTGTGTGAATGTACACTCCGTAGACATGGAAATAGCTAAACATTTTATGGGGACAGTGAATGGACACAGAGGAATACTATCAGATTATCTGGTGATGCCATTGTTTGGTTCTTGATATTTTCCCCATTTCAGCTGACCAGCAAGGAAACAGCTAAGAATCCCTATATTAATGAAAGCCTCATGTGCTGTCCCATCGCAGGCTGTAGAATAAAATCACAGAATCATTATATCTGGAAAGGACCACCTTTCTAGATCACTCAGTTCAACCATGAGCCCATCCCCATCACCCCCACTGTTGATGTCCCTCAGTGCCACATCCACACAGTTCTTGGACACCTCCAGGGATGGTGATTCCACCACCTCCCTGGGCAGCCTGTGCCACTGCAGCACCACTCCTTCTGAGCATAAATCTTTCCTCACATCCAACCTGAACCTTGCCAATAAAATTTGAGGCCTTCACCTGTTGTCCTACTGATGAGATAGACAAATTTACTGCTTCTATAGATTTGCCAGATTAGATTTAGAATGCATCAGCCTTGAATGCTTCTACATGAAAGGACCAAATTTACTTTATGAACGCAATTAAGAATGTCACGTTTTGGGAATAAAGTGACAGTGTGCTCCTCCACCCTACCTTTACATGACATTCAGAAATCTAGCTCTTTAAGAGAAGATCATCTGTGAAGCCAACTGGCAGCTCCAAGTGTTCTTGCTCTCCTCTGGCAATTTTATTAGCTATAGTCACAGAAATGTAGATCATCAGGAATTTGAAATTTCAGTACATTCAAAGAAACACAAAGCTTTTTCGTAACATTTTTCAGTTGGGGAATACAGGCATACACACATATTGTATAGCTGGCCTTTACCATTTTGTGATTTAGCCATATCTTAACTGAGATGAAGATGAGATGCAGGAACCTGAGCAAGTGAGAGCACATCCTTGCAATGTGACAGGAAAGGTTTGCATGTGGGGCAGGTGTATTTCCTAATTTCCTCTTCAGATGCCTTTTACAAATGTCTGATTTGAATCACAGAAGCATCATAGAATCATAAAATGGCCTGGGTTGAAAAGAACCTCAAAGATCATCTAATTTCAATCCCCATGCTCCGTACAACGTTGCCAGCCACCAGAGCAGGCTGTCCAGAGCCATATCCAGCCTGGCCTTGAATGCCATGGTATGTACATTTAAACATCACAGTTTATCCACATGCATTCCCATGCACACACGAAGAACTTTTATCCCACAGCAGAATGAATTGTGCTAGGCAATGAACGAAAGCATCTGTCATTAAAAAGCAATAGGAAGACACATCTATTTAGCACAAGCTGAAATACAGACATGTTTTCATGCTGTGTTTGGCTTGGCTTACCACAGGCAAGACTTAATGAAGTACAGAAAGATTATCTAAAAGAAACCGTGCAGGATCTGATGTTTACAGTGCCTTCTCTCTGTTGGCTGCCCCTGAATGTTCATTTGGGTGTTGCAGCACACTGGCACTCTAATAAATCCGTTCTGGTCCTATTTAGAGATTTCACACTTGATGCCTTTCTTTTTTTAATACAGCTTCCTGCCCTATGAATGCTAATGCAGGTCTTCTTGACCAGCCTCTTCCTAATAATGACATATAGAGATGGAAACCTCTCCTGTGACAGGCACAGATGAGATTCCTTTAGCTGTGTCAGTAGCCTTTGAAACCATTGATTGTGAAGTGAGATTGCTTGCGGAACTGAACAGTTAACAGAGCATGGGTCAAGCTTGGATTTTAAGTTAGAAGAAGGGTGAGCCTGTAGGCAAGTGCATCTCTGTGGCAGTCAGCCAGTCTGCTGATTGGATCTCAGTGTAGCAGTGGGAAAATCCACATTCCTTTTACACTTCTTTGTGAAGCCTGTGCTTGCACAGAACTCTTCTTACTAGTTGCCATGCAGCTTTCATCCTCAGCAGGTGGCACATGCACAAATGTTTTGCTTCTGGGAGGAAATGTAATTTGTCAAGACCTCATGCAATTGTGTTTCACTCCTGCTCCTTAGTCTTTCTGACCTGTTATGCCCTTTTCCTTGCTCTTCTGCTTACCTGTAGACCCTCAGCTCACTGTAACCCTATAATCAGCCACAGTCCTTTTTCAGATATTGCTTGGAGATGCTACTGTGCAATTGAAGGGAAAATGGCAACGACTGATTTGAAGGGACCTTGGCTTCGGCTGACATTTCTGTGTAAATTTCAAACAAGCAGTTTGTAGGTGATTTGTAAATGTATAAAGTCTGTGCGACTACCTGTCTTTTCCTTCCTTTTGTCTCCAAGTGAGATGCATTGATTTTAAGACTAGAAGACATTAGTCTGGTCTGACCACCTGCATAATTCAGATCCTCTGACATCCCTGTAAAAATTCAGCTTTCAGGATCATAAAGAGTACTTGTGACAGTGATCATCTTTTAGAAAGAAAAATATTCTCCCCTTGATTAAGAAAGATACACCTGTTCCTACATAATCCCTCTTACATTCTTTCTGTGTTGCTCAAGAAAACATTGTCTTATACATATGCCACTCTGCAAGCAATGCCTCCTATTTATTTCCATGGAAACGACAACAGATATAAAGAGCACAATGACACTGTTTGATAGAGCAAATTCTCAGCGACAAAACACTCTTTTTCAACAGAGTCATCATCATTAGCTATGCATTTTCACCAGCAATAAACAAGAGCCTGTCACACTAGTAACAGTCTGCATGGCGGTCCATAAGATGGCTTGGTTTTCACATCTCTGTCACCACTGCTGAAGGGCACCACCACTGCCTCTCTGTGCTCACAACCACTGCTTGGTCTCCATCAGCATTCAGCAAGTATTGGTGAATGTCAGTGGGTACCATTTTTTTTTCTGCATGACGGAGTTCAGTGACACACTTGTACTTCATACGCACTTCTACATCAAATGCCTTTGTGTCAGAGTGCCCCTCTGCTGCCATCTGTCACATATCAATGATATGTAATGGAACATTGGTGGGAAGGTTCAACCTCTTCTGCCATGACACCAACATCCACCTCTGATGCATCAACACAGTAAAACAGGAGGCATTGCTTTTGTAGCAGCCATCGTACCTTCCATACACTCATTAAATCCCATCTGCTATTTTTCCTCTGAAGTTAAACTCTGGAGTCAGTACAATGACTCTGTGTCTCTGTCTGTACATCCATCACCACTGCACAGAATTCTAATACTGGTAAGCAAAACAGGAGCATTCCTTAACTGTCATTTTTATTGTCACAAATCAATTCTTAGATAATTTTGGATAATTTATTCCTAAGGCTGTTCATATAGCCTGGGAAAAGAAAAGGCAGATGTATTTTCCAGTGTTGTGTTATGAAGAGAATGTGCATAGATCTTTGGATAATATTTCTGTTTTGCATTTTGTATGTATATATATACACACACATATATATATGCTTACACGTACATGAGTTTAGTTCTCTGCATGTAAGAGCTTATTTTTAAATGAAAATATGTGATGTTTAAATGGAAAACAGAGACAGAAATGGGAGAGAAACCTCTGACAAAAATAAGATGAGAAGGAATTTGTCCATAATGAAACCAAAGCGTGCGTCAGCCTTTGTTTTACATTTTTCTCTTAGGTACGAGCCTAATCTGGAGTTGCCTGTGCTCTTACAGGTAAATGAATCTGTGCCTTGGGCAACAGGAGCTTTCCTAGAGGGGACTGATGGATTGCTTCTAATATTGAGACTGCAGGTTTGATGGGAACTGTGGTGTTGTCTCTTTATTAAAACGTTGATCTTACAACGATCTGTTTTTTTTTTTTGTTTGTTTTTGTTTTTTGATATCAGATAAAAAGATAAAGGCCTCTCCCTGCTGTGTATTTCTCCCCCCCCTCTCCAAGATTTTCAGCATGGCTTGTCTTAAGCTCAAATAAAAAGAGGCAAATAAGATTATTGCTATGGAAAACTTTTCCATAGGCATATTAAGTGGCTCTGTAATGATTTGGCTATTTTGGGGTGAGGTTTATTTTTATTTTTATTTTTAAAAGCGTAGAAGAATGTCTCATGAAAGTTCCAACCCAAACCACATGATGGAATTGTCATATAAAATGACTGACCTTGCTAAAACCAAGGGCAAATGTTGCTTCTGAATCAGAAAACATGGATTCTGGTGCAGGGGCCTAGAATTCACTCAGCAGAGCACCAGGTTGTGTTGAGTGTTTCCTACTTCAAGGTACACACATCCTATGCACACCCTGTTTTCTCCTCACTGAGAGAAGGCACAGCATCCTCTCTTACCATGTCCAATACGCAAGTGCTTAAAACAAAGATATTATATTGCATCTCACTTGCCATCACCACATCTGCATTAATCAGAATATAAAAAGCAAACTAACTGACAGTGTTTGAGAAGGCACTCCCAGTTACCAATTGAATCAAAGTCTTACACCGCCAAGTGCCCCCTCCTGCTGTACCATACTGTCATTGCTGTGCTTGTGCTGTTTCTGCAGGGTACAAGGACTCCTCAAGGATTTGTCTGCAGCTTTGCTTCCTCCTGTACAGCTGAACACCAATCTGGACACCTATAGAGAAGAAAGAGCCCACTACTGCCGAAGGACTGCTATACAATTACTCTGGCTTAGGTCTATCCCAGCTCCCGTGACAGTTCAGCCAATATGTATTTCTGACACAGATTAGCTTTCTGGTTAAACTGTATCTATTTTGGCCCCAAGCTGAAGGATCAGACACACAGAGACATGTTTTTTTGTTTGTTGTTGCTTTTTTTTTCCCCCACCAGGACATTTTTGATACAGGGTAAACCACATGCTGGAGATGGACAGCAGCTCTACCATCCTGCTACCATCCCCAGGGGCAATAGCTCCAGTGCATAATGACAATTATGCCTATGCTAAGAGGAGCTAACAGGGACTTTAATGTCTTGTCTACGTGGCAAAGTTGGGCAGGTGTTTCTGGCTGGGTGATTGAGAGGCAGCTTCAGTCCAGAATGTGCGCAGCCCTATCAGCACATGTACCAAATACATGACAGCACAGAGCCAAGGAAGAATTGCATGCCTTCATGTAGGAGCTACATTTCTGTGCTACAACATTTTGCAAGATCCAGGCATAGCAGCAGCAGATTGGAATTTAATCTTTCGGAGATGAATGGGATTCCGCAGTGCTCTTACGATTCAAATTGAATATGTGCATGAATATTTTCAGGACAAGTACTTAAATGATCACAACAGGCAAAAATGTCCCCTCAAGCACCCACAGTTGGCAGCATTATGATGCTAGGTAGGAAGAGACTGCCTTTGAAGCCGCTAGCATCCAAGCATGTCTGGGTGCAGAGGGATTTCATGCTGTAAGATTAAAGATGCCATGATCTCTTACTCAGCAGCAGCACGCAAAGGCTACAAAAGGTGCACTCTCCTGGAAACAAACTGAGCTGTAAATCAGAAATGTAATCCAGTGTCAAACAGACAGAGGCATGGACTCCTTCTCAGGGAGGGTTTGGACAGGCACTGGTAAAGCTGGAAGCACAGAGACGAGGCAGAGCTGGGGAAGGAGGCAGCACAGCAAACCATAGAAGATCATTTGTGGTAGCACTGGGAGGATAAACTTCTGCTCTGACAACCTTGGAGCTACGCTCAGAGCTGAGATGCTCTAGATACTTCTAAGGCTCCTTTCTGCATTGCCTGGCTGGTGCTTTTTGGGCCCAAACCATGGTGGTTCCTTGGGGTTTCACCTATTTCACTCCATTCACTTTCATGAAGCAGTAGGGAAAGAGGGAGTGGATAATGATCTCGAGGTGAGGTTTTGGTTGGGGACATGAGACAATGGGAAGACCACAGCAGGCAGCATCTGCTACCTCATGTATAGGTCTAGAGCTTGGGGGAAATAGTGAAAGTGTGTACAAACCGTTAAGAGAATGATGATGTGGAGAGAGGGATGCTAAAGTGGAACAAATTCAAGTCAAAAATAGCTCAGAAATACGAGTTCAGAAAGAAGTTCTGAAACATTACAGAAATGCTAAAAGAAGAGCCCTTAGAGACAGCAGTGAGAGAAAGAATGATTTGAAAGAAATTGATGTCTTGAAAAAGAGAAGTATTAATGTATTACGATACCTCTCCTTTCCTGCTAGACTCAACTTGCAGGCTTGCTATATACTTGTGAAAATGTACTGGAGGCAGCTGAAGGATAAAAAGACTTCTTAGAGGTTTTTTTGTATCACTTCAAGGTAAGGAAAAAGTATGAACACTGTGGTTTATTTATAATATGGACCAAAGTAATGATGCTACCAGGCAAAATGTGATGGATGAAAAACTCTTGTTCCTATCAGTCACAGACTGTACATCAAGGTCAACAGAACTTGCAGTGACAAATAAACTTCCCTTAAGGGAAGTCTAAAACAGGGAAGTTTAAACCCCTTTAAAGTAAAGGGGTTTGAGACAGAACTTGGGTCCTGTCACTTTCAGGAGGGCTCTGGAGCAGGAGAGGAAGTAGTGTAGAACTCCAAATATTTGGGGCATAACTGGCTCACGACTTCAATGTTCTTCCTCCTGTTTGGAAATAAAACACAGCTCCTGTGGTTTTCTTGGAACAGGGAGCAGAAACAGCTCAGAGTGCCAAGCACCTCCATCCTACAGCCAGCTACCAGGACAGTATGGTCTGGACTTTTTGTGAAAAACTCATTAACTGAGAATCATAGAATCATAGGATCACAGAATCATAGAAACATAGAGTCATAGAATGGCCTGGGTTGAAAAGGACCACAGTGATCATCTAGTTTCAACCCCCCTGCTATATGCAGGATCACCAACCATCAGACCAGGCTGCCCAGAGCCACATCCAGCCTGGCCTTGAATGTCTCTAAGGACGGGGCATCCATGTGATACCTCTCTGTATGTCAGGAGCACAGTTCAGTGCTGCCATGTTCTGGATCCCCCAAGTCATTTCAGTGTATCATTAGAATCTTTGTGGTTCTTTGCAGAAGATGAAGTGTCAGCTCCTGCATTCCCTGGTCTGCATACAGCTCTCCTGTTTACCTTCTCAGCTATGCTGATGCCATGTCTCACTATTTTATCATGTCTCATTATACTTGGTGTTGTTTTTTTTTCCCTTGAAATTCCAGCTTCAGTGGTCCTGTGGTTATAGAAATGCACGCCACATTTTAAAATGCATTTGTGTTGAGAATCTTGAAAACATGAAGCCTAATAAAGGAAAGAAATCAAAATCAACCTTTTAACTTCTGTACATATGCATATATATATATAATTTTCTGTGCTTGGAATTTCTGGATATCCTTGAATGGCGATACCGATGGTATCTCTTACATTATAATGAAGGTAACAGTCCTCTCAACAGCTGCTGTGATGAGATACAAAAGCAGAGGTGTTTCTCTATTATTCATGAATCTCTCTGTACTTACTTTCAGTCCAAGTGTACAATAATAATACAGGAACGCAGATGCTTTAGAACTCCGTGATGCTTCAGGGCAGAGATATTTCCATGTAGTTTTAGATAGAAACCACTGGGCTTTAAAACACTGAGCATAAGTGTAGAGGTCACGCAGATGGAACAGGGTGACTCAAGTGTTTGACAGGACAGAGTGAGTTGTGGATCCATTTAAAAAATGAGATGGGGTCTTATTTGCTTACCCCCAACAAGGCACAGGGTGTGTTGTGTGCTCTGACCACCAGGCAGGCAGGCAGGAGGTGACCAGTGTTCTTCCAAACCAAGAAAATGACAGTTTAAAAGGAGTAATGTTACTGTTAATGGAGAGAACCCTGGAAAACACCAGAGTTTCAGACAGCATGCACAGTGACTGCATTTTTAACTGGCAAACACCAAAAAGAGGCACCACAGGTGTACCAATAAACATGAGTGCTCGTTTGAAGGCACACACTTCCAGTAATGATGCAGTAGACTCAGGCTCAGCAGAAAAGTGCTGCAGCACCAGGCAACAACATCTTTGTGCTTAAAACAACCTAGGCTAGAAGTATAGATTACTACTGGAAAAATGCCAGTCACCTCTCACTGCTGGCTTAGAAAAGAAATAGTGTTATATCTTCAGCAACTCTTCTTTTACTTTATGCTCAAAACTTCTGTCCTCTGAACTGAGAAAGTGACCTCTTTTTGAAAGATACCCTGCTCAGTTTAACCTTGGGTGAGATGTTTGCCCATCAGTCATTTCTTCCACAAATGGAGCAATGATTTTCTACAATAGCCACACACTCAAGTCAATATTTCTACAGGTTTCACAAGATAGCATCCATCTGAGTAGCTTTGAAAGCCACAATTATATGTGTGGTACACCGATGAGCTTTGGTGCCTTGTTATTACCTCGTATTACCTGGAACCCTATAGAGAATGGTGTTGCATGCAAGGCTTGTTACAAAGTGACCAACTTTGATATAACAAAGAGGTAACTACCTGTGAGGTACTGCCCTGCATCATGGGTGTTTCATGCAGCCTTAGGTATGCATCCCACTTGTGTAACTTCAGCTACATTCTGCAGCTTTCTTTCCAAAGAAAGCCAAATGATTTTAGTCAAGTGACTGTCAAAGTTAAGCCAATTAAAGAACACATTGATGCCTGTTTGCTGCAGCACAGCATTATGCACAGAGAGATGATGGTTCATCCAGTCTGGTTCTGAGTTCATCCAGTCCAACTGACCAGTATTATATATATATCCAGTCATTATATATCCAGTCAATAAGACCAGTATTTCCCACTATACCACATCCTTCAGACATCTAAACATTTCTTGAACACTTCCAGGGATGGTGACTCCATCACCTCCCTGGGCAGCCTGTGCCAGCGCCTCACTGCTCCTTCAGAGAAGTATTTTCTAACATCCAACCTGAATCTTCCATGGCACAACTTGAGGGCATTCCCTCTTATCCCATCGTTGTTACCTGGAAGAACATGACAACTCCCACCTCAGAACCACCTAAGATCATTGTAGAGTGATAAGGTCACCCCTGAGCCTCCTCTTCTCTAGACTGAACAACTTCAGTTCCTTCAGCCATTCCTATCCTATCCTATCCTATCCTATCCTATCCTATCCTATCCTATCCTATCCTATCCTATCCTATCCTATCCTATCCTATCCTATCCTATCCTATCCTATCCTATCCTATCCTATCCTATCCTATCCTATCCTATCCTATCCTATCCTATCCCATCCCATCCCACCCCACCCCACCCCACCCCACCCCACCCCACCCCATCCCATCCCATCCCATCCCATCCCATCCCATCCCATCCCATCCCATCCCATCCCATCCCATCCCATCCCATCCCATCCCATCCCACTTATCCAATCCTATCCTACCCTACACTACTATACCCTATCCTACCCTGTCCTCAATCTCAACCCATCCCATCCCATTTAAGAAGTGGTGCCTGTATACTGAGGATCCGTTCCTGACTGTCTCACTCCGGATCATCCCGGTACCGGGGCCTCCTTAGCTTCTCTCCCCCCACAGCGGGGCCCCGGGCCGGGCCGAGGGCGGGCGCGACGTGGGCGTGGGCGCGGCCATCCCTTGCTCCGCTCTCCCTCCTACCCGTCCCGTCCCGTCCCGTCCCGTCCTGTCCCGTCCCGTCGCGGCGGGGAGGCCACCAGCCATGCCGCCACCGTGCCCCCGCGGAGCTCTACCCTGGACCTTCCTCCTCTTCTTCCTCTTCCTCGTCGTGCCGCTGCTGTGCGCAGCTCCCGGTGAGTGAGCATCTCTCCCCTATAACTCTTTGTTTGCAGTCGCTCAGCGGGGAGATGGTTGGTGGGAAGCCTGGTGGGGAGCCCGGCTCTGGCTGTGCTGGCAACTAAGGCTGCTGGGATGGGGATCCATCCCACAAAGGGCTGGGGAAAGGATGTCGGGGTGCAGGAGGGTTCCCTACAGCTTCTGTTGAACTCAGGAAGGGAAATGGGAGGTATGGGGAGGTGCGGGTGGAATCATGCTCCACATTTTCCTTGATAGGAAGGAATCGTTTTGTAGTCGTTATTTCCTTCTTACCAAATAAGAGTGGATAGAAAAGCATGCATTTTACTTCTCTAGGTGTTTCAAGAGGAAATAAACTTAAGCGGATGCTTCAGAAACGAGAAGGTAAATAGAGAAGCAGCCAATTGCCTGTATTTTCCCTTGCTGGTTCTGCTGCTGCCCATTGCGGCTCTCAGGGTGCTGTTGCTGTGCCCCCATCCTGGAGCTGTGTAAGCACTCCAAGCAGACCCCACCATGCACAGCTCTGCTGCACCATGAGCACACACAGCGGCCACGCGTCCCTCCCATTCCTGCAGCTGCAGCACGCAGAGCCCAGGCTCCCATTCTCCGTTTGGACTGTGTATTTAAATTCCATGTGTAACATGCCTTGAGCTCGGGATAGCTATGATAAAAGCAAAGAGAACAGGGGCTATGAAGCCATCACATCAGCAATTCCTATTTTCATTATTGCCTCACACGCCGCTCTGCTGAGCACAAAGGTGATGAAATAACACCAAAGATGTGGCACAATTTAGGCTGATTAAGAACTTCTCAGCCTCTTTTTTTCTGGGGGGGGATTCATTCCAGCCCCCATTGCCACGAAGCCAGAGGTGTCGCTGAAGGAAGAGGCGGCCAAGGGGTTCCTGCGCAGCCTGAGGCGCCAGCGGCGGCAGCTGTGGGACCGCAGCCAGCCCGATGTACAGCAGTGGTACCAGCAGTTCCTCTACCTTGGCTTTGATGAGGCAGTAAGTGCTGGGCTTCCTCAGGTTGTGAGGTTGGGTGGGGGCATGGGAGGCTGTAGTGAGGTGGGGGTTGGCCTCTCCTCCTGGATAACAGTGATAGGAGGGGAAGAAATGACCTGAAGTTGTGCCAGGGGAGGTTCAGGTTGGATAATAGGAACAACTTCTTCTCAGAAGTCGTGGTGCTGCAGTGGCACAGGCTGCCCAGGGAGGTGGTGCAGTCACCATCCCTGGAGGTGTTCAAGAGCCGTGTGGATGTGGTACTGAGGGATGTGGGCAGTGGGCATGGTGGGGATGAGCTGATAATAGGGCTAGATAATCTTAGTGGTTTTTCCCAACCAATGTTAGCTACCTGATGCAGAGTGTGCAGACCCCACAGCCGTGCTGTGACCCTGCCCTTTGAACCATGAGGGTATATTTCTAAGCTGTAAGAACACTGGGGCAGGATCATGAGCCCCCAGCTGGTACACATACTGAGCAAAGCTCTGCTCAGCAGACTCTGTGTTCAGTTGCGGTCCCGTGCATAGAATAACCCATACATAAATAAGAGGTAAAAATAGTCATAGATGTTGGATTCTTGGCTTCTGACAGCTGCGTGCGTGTGCTTAATGAGATTGCACCGGCACAGGCAAGCTGGAGTACACGTTAGACCTTCACATTATGTGGATTGCTTAGAAGATGAATGCGCTCATTTTCAAAGCTGGAACGATTTAAAAGAAGAAAGCCTTTGCTTGCACTGAAATAATGAAGGATACATTTTTTTTTTGTTGCTCCCGGACATTATGCAGATAAAAGTGACTTTTTAACAGCGAGGCTACACAATATGGAAATTAACAAAAGCAGTTTTATGAATCAGGAACTGAAGGCTGGGCGCAAACAGTAAGAGGTTAAGTAGAAAGGGCAAACCACGCAGACAAGATGTATTCCTCTCTACAAGTTCCTGTGTGCACTGACAAATGAAACCAGGCCTGTTGTGAGATACAATGAGTCCACTTAGGAGGCTTGGTGGAGTATTAAGACACAGCCTTAACAATGAGATAACTGTCAGTTCCAGCAACGTTTCAGAAAGGACTTAGGCCGTTCTTACCCATTGTGTACTTTGCAAAACTTTCTTTACGAATCTCAGCCAGAAATACTTCCAAAGAGCCATTCAGATGGAAAGGCTTTGGCTTGGCAAGCGTTCGATATCCTCGCGTACTGTTTTTCCACTGCTGCCGTGAGCAGAACTGAACTGCTTCTACAGCCTTATGATTTTACAAGAGAAAAATAACAGGCATTTAACAAAGGGTGATGCACCCACTTTGCGCTCAGGTAAGCCATGACTGCAGGTGTAGGGCACTGGGAAACCAGACTGGTCACATCTCACAGAGAAAGCCCCTTAGATGCAGGCTTAGATGCAAAGGATCTGAGTTTCTGAGGAGAAATTCTGGATCTGAATTATCTGCATGAGACAAAAAGGAGCCCCTCTTTCATCTTTTTCTTTCAATCTCGTTCTCTCCCTGGCAGAAATTTGAAGATGACATGTCCTATTGGACGAGCCTGGGGCGCGGTGGCAGTGAGTACTATGGGGGGTACTACCAACACCACTATGATGAGGACTCACCCATCGGCCCCCGGAACCCACACACCTTCAGGCATGGGGCAGGAGTCAACTATGATGATTACTGATGGCTTTCGTCCTGCAGCTGGGATGTATGGGGCTGGGCAAAGCCAAGCCCTTCCCCAGTCACTGTCTCTGCTTCCCTCCTGTTCATGTACAACAGCAGGAGCTGCCAAGAAAGAAACATGACTTTTCTTTCGTTATTGTTACTTAGTAGTATGCGATATACAGAGTGTTACAGAAATAAAGCTTTTTTTGATAAACTTTCCCATTATTTAGTAGAGTCTGTAACAGCAAGTTTCTTTAAGCCGTCCTACTAGAAATTACTTTTTAAAAGGGCTTTTTTTTTTGCTACCTTTTCTACACTCAATCACAAAATTACATCATATCATCTAGGCTGGCATATAGAATATATAGTATAACCTAACACGTTTCAGATGTGCTGGCTCATTCAGTTTTGTGTCAACAAACAAATCCAATTATTTCTTGGGGGAAGGGGGGTTGGAGGGGGATTGGCCAGCAGGGAGAGGGAGGTGATTGTCCCCATTTGCTCTGCCCTTGAAAGGCCCCACCTGCAGTACTGCATCCAGGCTTGGGGCCCTCAGCACAGGAGGGATGTGGAGCTGTTGGAGCGGGTCCAGAGGAGGCCACAAGGATGATCAGAGGGTTGGAGCACTTCCTCCTATGAAGACAGGCTGAGGGAGCTGGGCTTGTTCAGCCTGGACAAGCCTCTGGGGAGACCTCATTGCACCTCTCACCCTTTCATCATCAGGGAGATTCTCCAGGCCCCTCACCATCTTTGTAGCCTTCAGCTGGACTGTCTCCAGCAGTTTTCTGTCTTTCTTGAACTGAGGAGCCCAAAACTGGTCAACATGCTCCAGATCTGGCTTGACCAGGGCAGAGTAAAGCGCAGATCATCTCCTTTGACCTACTGGGCACTCTTTTTGTAATGCACCCCAGGATCCCATTGGCCTTCTCGGCCCACAGTGCCCACGGAGACATCCAGGTCCTTCTCCCCACACTTGCTCTTGTTGAACATCACCAGGTTCCTTTCCACCCAGCTCATCATCCTGCCCAGATGTCACTGAATGGCAGTACAGCCTTCTGGTATGGCAGCCACTCCTGGCTTTGTATCCTAACACAAGACTCCCTCTCCCAGCTGTTCTCTTCTGTTCACAGACAGCATAGGGTGCATCACATCACTGTCCCTGGCCATCTCAGCTCTGACACCACGTAACCTCTCCACCAGGACAGAAGAGTGGCATTGTTCATTGTGGCTTCCTACAGAACGGGGACAAACAGGCCACAGCCCATCTCTTAACATCCCGCAGCCACAAAATGCCACATCCCCAGCTTGTCAGCCACAGAAGTCAGTCAGAACCATGCACTTTTATCCCAGGATTGTTTCCTGGATGGGAGGTGTAGTTTTCCTTCCTTGTAACGGTGGGGCATTCAGAGCTTAGATTTCAGTACTTGGCTTTGACAGAAGTTTGGCCACCACACTGTGGCTTCATGCTTTGGACCTTTCAGCTGGCTCAGCCAGGGCACAGAGCAGGGCACTCAGAGGATCCCCACCTTGCCAAAGAAAGAGTCAAAAACTAGGGAAAACAGCAAGGATGAACCAGCTGCTGCTTGTTCCGAGCTGTAAAGCAGCAGCAAAACAAGGCAGACAAGAAGTTGTTGCCACATTTGCTATTGTCACCCTAGCATACATGAATACTGTCTGTATGCCTGCAGTCCCATTGAAGTCCAGGTCTTTTTCATGCCATGTCATTCTGCCACTGGTGATGCCAGCATTGGGAAATGTTTAGAACAAAGCCACTATGGAGCTGTGGAGGTTACATTTCCACTGCTTTCAGGGGGAGGATGTATGGATGTTAGGACTGGCACATACTTCCCTTACTGTTAACAAAGCATCCTTTTTTTTTGTATGTACAAATCTCTAACAACCTACGAGGACTTCCTGACCACAAGTAGCACTGAACTTCGTACTAATAAAGGCCTGGGGACCAGCTTAATCCATCACACTAATCACAGCCCTGTTTTGTTCTTTAGCCTGTTCTCTAAGGCTAACGAACTTATCTAACTGCATTTGTCATTTCTCCTTGCCTGCTTCAACTTCAAACCTGATTTCAAACATATTTTTACAGTGGTTAATTTATTTTTTTCCCAAATATATATATTTCTAAAAGTTTCTGGAAAACAAGATGACATTCATAAGTATCCCGTGGGCAGTGAGCTCAGTGGCTGCTTAGCCAGAACCTTAGAGAAGCTGCAAATGCCCCAGACACAAGAAAAGACTGTCAGATGATTACTTTATCCCCCCCAGAGCAAAAAATCTAACCTAAAGATAAGACACAAGGCTTCTCTAGTGTGTGTGTTCATGCAACTTATTGCTTAAATTACATCTGCATGCCTCATTGTGCTGCCTGTAGACCAATAATGTACTTTACAGAGCTTCTGAGCAGCCCTATGTGTAGAAACAGAAGTATATTGCATAAGATACGTAATCTAACAGTGGATCTCTTAGAATCATACAGTGGTCTGGGTTAGAAGGGACCTTTAAGATCACCTATTTCCAACCCCCTGCTATAGGCAGGGACACCTCCCTCTAGACCAGGTTGCTCAAACCCCATCCAGCCTGGCCTTGAATGCTTCCAGGGAGGGGGCATTCACTGGGCAACCTGTTCCAGTGTCTCATCATCCTCACAGTAAAGAATTCCTTCTAATATCTAGTCTAAACCTACCCTCTTCCAGTTTAAAGCCATTTTCCCTTGTCTTTTCTCTATCTGCCCTTATAAGAAGTCCCTCCCTAGCTTTGCTATAGGCACCTTCAGGTACTGGAAGGCTGCTATAAGGTCCTCCTGGAACCTCCAGCTCTCTCAGCCTGTCCTCATAGAGGACTCAAAAGAGCAGAGGGGCAAAATCACCTCCCTCAACCTGCTGGTCACGTTTCTCTTGAAGCAACCCAGGATATGATTGGGCTTCTGGGCTGCAAGTGCACACTGCCGACTCATGTTGAGTCTTTCATCAACTGACACTCCCAAATCCTTCTCGTCAGGGTTGCTCTCAAGCCATTCTCTATCCAACCTGTATCTGTGCTTGGGATGTTTCAACCCAGGAGCAGGACCTTGCACTTGGCCTCATTCAACTTCATGAGGTTGGCACAGGCTCACCTTCAAGCCTGTCCAAGTCCCTCTTTCTGTGGTAACTTCCAGACAGTAGGAGTGGCCCACCTTGTGAGGCTGGAGGAACCCACAGCAGAGCGTGCCTTGCACACCACTTCTTCCAGATATAGATCACTGGAGCTGGAGGTAATATAAAAGAAGCAGCAGATCAATACAGACTGTCACTCGGGCCCACTGGGAGGCATACTGCCTACAAACAAATCGGCCCTATCAGTGCCAGTCATTTACCCTCCACCTGATTTGCTCTTTCTATCAAGGAGATCAGGCTGTGAAGCAATCTAAAAACAGCTTTTAACCCTTAAGGGTTAAAAACACTGTGCTGGGAGGCGATCTGCAGTTCTCACCACACAACTGTTAAAGGAGGGGGGCACTAATTTCACACGTATCCAGCTGTGATTTGGATCATATAGAGAGGCAGTGATTTGTGACTGTACTGGTAATTATAGGTTGGACTATGCACATTCAGAGCACACGTACCGTGGTGTACTTTTCAGGCTACTTAATACTGAAAAAATGCCCAGATCAACTACCTAGAAAAAAGGCTTCAAGTGTAAAGCAGACCCCAAGCTGCTCAGCTGTGAAATCATGGAGGCAATGGATAGTAATTAAATTCTAGGCAGGTTGCAGACTCTCCAAGCAGAGCGGGAAATGCTCCCACAGGCCCTCCATCTTTGTTGCATGGCAGACTTCCACTGGAAGAAAACCTGTGTGTGTGAGCAGTGAAGATACTCTCATGTTTTATAGAGATCACTACAGAGCTGGTCCAAGCGATATCCACAAGTGAGCACTGCAGTCACATCACTCCTAAAGTCCTGGGAAACCTTGCCAGGCAGCCAGGATGAATCTCCAAGTCTGGCAGCTCAGGATCTCTCCACAGTTAAGTTGCATGTCAACCATCAACTTGCAGACCTCAAAAACCCAAAGAACCCATTCCTCTAATGAAACAACATGTTTCCATGAGGTAAAGTCAAGTCACTTCGCTGGATGAGATTCAGGATTTTCCATTTTGAGTGACCCTATAAAAAAACACCTTTTAAAAACCTTCTGCCAATTCTTCCTCCTAGCTATTCAGTCCTTGGTATGTGGTATTTTTGGGTGACAGAAATAGGTATGAAAAGTTGTTTATAGTTGTTTATAGGTAATTCAATTCTAAAAGAGAAACGTTTCTTCAAGATAGGGATGCTGTTAAGTTAGGCTGTGGCTTAAATAAAATCTCATACTCCTGCATCATTATCAACTGCCTGAGATGGAATACATCATAATGCCTTTGTCCAGACTATTTCAACAGACATCCTGCATCCCTTCCTATACAGCTATTAAGAGATGAACAATGCAGGACCAAATGCTGTTAGCCTTGAGCCAAATACGTAAGGACTGTTACTTTCCAACTAACACACAATACATACACGGACACATAATGCCTGAGAAATGCCCACACTGGAATGCAAAAAACAAATGGAAGTTTCAATATTTTATTAAAATAGCATATTCGACCACTGTAACCAATAATACATTAACTTTATTCCCAGAGTACGCACAACACAGTAGTGATTCAAAATATCCTTATCCATGGTAATCAATGAAAATATCTCAAATTCAAGTGTACGACTAAAACTAAACCTTTGAAAAAATCTCTCGTTTAAAGAATACATAAAGCTCTCATACAGAATTCTTTTAAACTCCTCTATATTCAGTGTCAGCGTCTCCCATCTGACAACACCGCTAATTTTCTTATGCATAGTACAACTTCTCATATTTTATAGCATCCATTTTTATAAATAAATTGGCATTTTCCATCCCGTTTGTGTTTATCTTCAGCTTCACAAAGAAACCAGTAAATAAAACTGTCAAGGACAGTCACAACAAAATGATCTCACGGCAAGATATAAAACCTGAAGATACTAAAAGATGCCTCTACTCTATTTTTACATAAAAAGACAGATTTAAAAAGTGCAAGGCAAGATTTGCAGGGGAAGGGGGATATTTGTTATTTTTTAGGCACATCCACTTCTTTAAAGCAAGCTTCAGAATGAGATTCCAGTTTGTTCTTCATGATACCTGTTTCAAAGTCTCTTCCAAATAAAAAATAAAAGAAAAATATTACATCCGTCAAATGTCAAGCAGGGCGTTTCCTGTCCAACCAACAAGTCTTCAGTTATGCCTTGTTCTTCCTTTTTTCATCCTTGCAGGTTTTGGTTTGGGAATGTATTGATTGTTTGCCTGATATTCAAGTTCTTTACGGAAGTAATGAATTGCTTTATTCAAACCTTCTTCCAGAGGGACCTGTTCCCAAAAAATGAGAGAATCGTATCACTCTGAGTCGACATCAGCTCTTTTCACAACAGTGCCTTTTTTTTTAATGCAGCTATTAAAAGACTGCTAGAAAGTCCTTTAATTCTTTGCCAATGTAAGTATTAACAGCACCACATGCTGGATACATCTCAGCACTGCTAATGCATCAAACTTCAAGCTTTCAAACTTCAGATGCATGTTCCGATGTTGCAAGTAAAAAAGCCTAACGAATGTAAATCATTCAGATAGTTACATTTCATCGACTTCATGTTAGAACAGATTTTCAGAACTCAAGAGTTACGCAGTGGAAGAGATAAAAATTTAAGGCTCTTCTGTTTTTAGTATTAAGAACCACCTTTTGCAGAGTCTCACAGAACGGTGTATGTCATAGAAAGGTATAAAGTTGGTCGGCTTTTTTTGTTATTGTCTGCACTGATATAAAGAAAAAGGGATACAGATTATCCTTCAGTATCTTACATAACTTCCTTACATCCCATAGAAATAATTGTAATCCTTCACATTCTATGCCTATATTTATAGGCTGTGATTTGTAGACAGTAACAACAGAATTATTATTCACTTTACTCAGGAGCCACAAGCTCTGACATGTTTGCTGGTATCATTAGTACAGAAGGATAAAAAAGCAGCATAAAAGCTACATGCCTACAGCTCTGTGCATCAATACTGCACTGGTACTTCAGAGCAAATTTTGGTACCGAACATAGAAGGCCAATGGTATAAAAGTTAACTGCTTTAGACTTTCTGTGATCATACAACATCCTCATTGTGCTTTAAGGTATGGTATATTAATATCTGGTGTCTCCAAATCCTTTCAGAAGAATCTGGAGCTACTTTTTTTTTTACATTAATAGGCTTGCATTTACTAGATGGGTTTGCAGGCTTCCTGGCAAGATTTCTGTAAATCTGAAGAGCCTACAAACCATTGTGCTGTATAAAATGAGGAGCTGGCTAAGAAAGTCATGCTCTTTCCAGGGACTATATAGACCTCTCCTCCCAAGCAAGCCAGATCTTATCATCAGCTTTGCTTGGTTATACACTTGCAACTATCTTCATCTGAAGGGTGAAAAGGAAAATAAATGTCATCATGGTCAATGCGTAATTTGTGCATATCAGCTGTGCTGAGTAACAACAACCTTGATCACCTCAGATGGCTAGTAACCAAGCTTCAGAGGTGGACAGATATTACTGTGGATAGTAAGATAAGTATGACTAACCCTGGGCACATTTCAAACTTATTTACACATAGAATAAACCCTGAAGTCTCCATATATGATACTTTTAGCCCAAAATAAGAGATTTTTAATCTAGTTTGGCTCAGCCCACCAGAATTAAAATAAAACACACACAAAGAAGTATCAGCTCTCTCTGATGAGGTTCACATTTTGCTTAGCCTGAGTTTCACACAGTTCCCTTTAAATGAGCTATGGCAGAACAGAAAATTCTGCTGTCATATTCCTCCCTACAAGCAACCCAAATGAACATTTTGGTTGTAGTGTTGCTATTAATCGCCTTAAAAGTAGTCTTACTACATAGATCTTTCAAAAAGCATTTTAACTAAATTAAAAGTAATTTTTTTTTCCTTTCATAATGCACGTTACCACAGCAAAACAGGAACTAAGATGGCAGCAGCAACAGTAAACTCATTAGGCTCTTGTAACTACATACCGTATCCTTCAAAGAACCCATCAGGCTTACAAAAATGGTAGTCACTCCATAATACACATGTGAAAACACTGAAGAGCCCCTAAAAATGATTTCAATTTAGGTTTGTCACACATGCCAGTACTAATATGTTCTCCTGCATGGCACAAGCCATGCAATCTTATCCAGAAGTTCCTGAATCATAAGTTGGTGCAACAGTACAAGAGACTGTAGGCACTTTACAACCATTTTAAAGCTATCTTAGAGATGCTGTTAAGCAGACACTTTGAAAACTGAAAGATGTCATTGCTATGTGGTCCTCCCCACGTTTTTGGGCACAACAACAGTGATACAGCTGTACATACCACAGGTTCCCATCCAAGTAACAACTTGGCTTTTCTGATGTCAGGTTTCCGTTTCTGAGGGTCATCCTGTGCTTCTGAGAGAAACTGGATTTCACTCCCGCTGCCTACCAAACAAGAGACTGTGCATTATTACCTGCAACTCACCACATGCTGCGCTTAGTCTTTTCTACTACTGAAACGTTAGGTGATTCTGACGTTTCTGCATCGTATTTCCAGCACTGAAAAGCATTCCATGCAGTTGTATTGCACGCAACAGCTGGGTGAACCATCTGTCCTAGAACAGCATGGATCACAAAACATTTCTTGAAGATTTCTGCATGTGTTCACAAAGAGAATTAATGTTATTCACTTAAACAACATTCTCTGATGAAGTAACTGTCCCGGTAGACAATAGGAGAGCAGTAGATATTGACTTCAGCAAGGTTTCTGATACTGTCATTCATGAAATTCATCGACACAAGCTGCTGATGTACCGCTAAGTAGACAGGTCCAGATGGTGGTGATGAGTGACACAAAGCCTATCTGAAGGTCTACAATGCTGGTGTATCCAAGGAGTCAACACTGAGCCAATGTGAGTGGCTGGTACACCAGGATCAAGGCCATGCTGCCACCCAAGGAGACCCTGACACACTGAAAAAATGGCCTACCAGAATCCTCACACAGATCAACAAGTGGAATTACTGAGTCTAGTACCTGCAGAGGAATAACCTCATGGACCAGGACAAGCTGGAACATAGCCTGGCAGGAAAGGACCTGAAAGTGCTGCTGGACACCAAGTTGGACAAAAAAAGACAATGGTATTATTCATTGCATTAGGATTACCAGCAGGTCAAGAGAGCTGACCCTTCCTCTCCACTCAGTACTACGTCCAGATCTGGGTCCACCAGTACAAGAAGGACACTTCTGTAGATGGTCCAAAAAAAAAAAGCCATGAAAGAGACCAAGGGAGTGAAATACCCTTCCTGTGAGGAGGGGCTGAGATCTGGGACTGTTCTGCCTAGAAAAGAGAAGCCTCAGGGTAGATTTCTTCAGTCCGTGTGTACCACTGAAGGGAGAGCACCAAGAGGACAGAGCCAGGCTCTTTTCAGTGCTCAATCAGGACTTGGGCCAGAGCAACCCAGAGATCCTTGTCAGTTTCAGCAGTCCTGCAATTCTGTTAGTGTTTTTCCATTGCAAAAGGACTTCACTTGTTCTTTGTCCATACTTTTCAGTCTGGTTGTTAAATACCCGTAATACTTGTCTTCCCTCATGAAAACACACAGGACAGTTTATCTAATCTAATCTAGCTAACAGTTTATATGCCATCTTACTGTGATATTTTATGGATGTAGAAATAAATTGCCTCTCCAGGCAGACTGAAACAGGTCAAGTTGTTTGTGAACAAACAGACAAAGTAAAGATTATTTTATCTGCCAGATGGGTTTGGTGCTGTGTTTTTCAATTCCTTCCCTGAGCTGTGGATTTACAGATGTTTTCCAGTGGGGATGGTTCCCTATTTGAAACACCACATGCATCAACTTCTGTACTGTATGTCTGAACTTGTAATTTTCAGTCACTTTTCACAGATCTCTCAGAAGCACTCAAGGAATCTACAGACTAAAATCCTCAGCTAAGGGCACCAGCATGTTTCATCTCATGAGGAAGCCACATTACAAGACCGTGCACAGCTATTTACTTCCATTCTTGAGGGCTCTGAAGTGCTACAGATATCAGAACAAGTATGAAGGGGAAGTCAAAGTGTTTCCTTCCATGCCACATTCAAGGGAGGTGCTGGCAACCCTTGCAGGAGTCACTGGTAGATCAAAGAAGAGTAGAGAAAGACTAGCACCACAGCATGAAGCTTTTTAGTGGTAATTGAAGGAGAACAGCCTGCGCGACTGTAAAGAATCACCTTGCTAAAGTATCTGTATTTCATCTAGGATATTATGTAGGGTATTTTTACAGCATGCAGTGAGGAAAACTTCACTTTCAGGTAATTATCTAGTAACTTGCATAAACATATAAAATTACTGACATAAATCATGCAGATACACTGAAAGAATGCATTCATTTGACTGTTCATGCAGTCTTTTACATTGAGCTCAGAGGATCTGGATTATCTTTTTAGTATTTAATTATACGGCCAGGACACAATTGGCTTTAATAAAGTTATTCAGAAATCCAAGACCAATTAAATTATCTATATAATACATATACTAATCAAGACAAAATCATCTAACGACAATAAGCACTTCATGAAATCCAGTGAAGAATTACTTTATACTCACCAACAAGTTTTTTGATTAACTGGGCAAACTCTAAGATCGTGTGCTCTTCTGGGTTTCCCTAAAAATAGGAGGGAGTATTCTTTACAATATTAACTTACAACATATTATCTTTCTAAGAATAGACAGTTCTAACAGACTGATGTTAAACCGAAAAAAACCTCAGCATGATACCTCATTTCTTCTCAGATGAAAAGAACTCAATGTGATGTGTGTGTGTATCCAAAAACCATTATGTAACGAACAAACAAATGCATCCCTTAATCACAATAAAATTACGTACCCCAATTCAGCAACGCATACAACCACATCAACAGTTCAGTCTGTACACAAGGACTCTGATGAGTTGAGGACAGATGATATAATAAAGACTTCATGTATATATATAAATAAGTACACTAAGTTCAACCGATTTTGCTACAATTGATTACTTCCAAATTTACTACATCTACAAATCCACCGATACATATAACAGGCTACCTGCTTTCCTACACAACATTTCATTTCTTATCTCACATCTTTCAGCAAGCTTGCACATGAGAAACAGCCTCAGCATTTCAGAATAAAAAGCTGAAAGCTTCCTGCTAGCATTAGTTCCTCTTCAGACTCAATTCCTTCTATCTCTACCATTCCTTATTTTAATATGCCTCTTTCTACATCCTGTTTGACCTACAGCTGAATGTTTATCTACATATAAATCTATAAACTAGTGAACAACTGCAGAGTTGAGTACATGATTTGGCAAAAGTTGACGTACAAAGAAATGATCTGGTATGTGCACCCTTTTCCTATTATATTTACTGCTGAAGATAAGGTGATAGCAAATGGGACGAAGTAAAAACCCTATTAAAAAGGTTAAGTTCTAAGAATCCCAATCAATATTAGAAAATTACGCAACTGAAAATAAACCCATTTTCCTCCAATCAAAGCTTGTTTTAAGTGATCCCTATTTATTCAGAGCTAAGCATTCCTTTCAGAGCTCTCTGTAGTTAGAAAATATAGTCTAATAATTGGTGTATTTTGCATCCTGATCCCTTCTGATCCTTTTCTTTTGGATTTCATACTCTCATTACATGAATCTTCCTGTTAATACAAACATAAAAACTCCAGAAATTTTCTCATGTTTTTGAAACTATCATATCTTAATGCCTGGGTGCTTGATCCTCCTATTTACAATGAAAACTTCCTAGTCTGATGTGCACCTCTGATTATTATCCTCTACTGATAGTTCAGGCTGGAGTGATGATGTCACTGACAGAAGCCTGAGGACCATAAAAATGATTTTAGGGGAAAGCCAGTTGATGGAGGAGGTATATAAGTAGTATTTGCCTGCATTCCTAAAGTGGCAGGGAAGGACACTGGGACAACCAGGAAAACCCACCTTATAAACAAAGGGCTGAGAGGCTGTTGCAAACGCAAGAATTTTGGGTTCTTTGATCATGGGGTGGTCCACTCAGCACCCAGCCTGAGGTCTGCTGATGGGTATCACCTATCTCAAAGGGGGAAACAGATCCTTGCCCAGGAGCTGGCAGGACTTGTAGAGAGGGCTTTAAAACTAGATATGAAGGGGGAAGGGGATAAAACCAGGCCTGCTAGAGATGAGCCTGGGGGAGTGGTAATGGGATAAGGGGTAAGGGGCTCATCTGAAGTGCATCTTCAGATGTTGCAGCATGGGCAACAAAGAAGAAGAGTTGACTGATGCTTGGCTGAACATGAGCCAGAAGTGTGCCCAGGAGGACAAGAGGGCCAATGGCATCCTGGCTTGCATGAGAAACGGTGTTGCCAGCAGGAACAGGGAAGTGATTGTCCCCCTATACTTAGCTCTGGTGAGGCCGCACCTCAAGTACTGTGTCCAGTTTTGGGCCCCTCACTGCAAGAAAGACATTGAGGCCCTGGGAGTGTGTTCAAAGAAGGGCAACAAAGCTGGTGAAGGGTATGGAGCACAGGCCTTATTGAGGAGTGGCTGAGGGAGCCAGGACTGTTCAGCCTGGAGAAGAGAAGGCTCAGGGGAGACGTTATTTCTCTCTAGAATTACCTGAAGGGAAGTTGTAGTGAGCTAGGGGTCGGCCACTTCTCTAGTGTAAGTGGTGATAGGACTAGATGGAATGGCTTCAAGCTACACCAGGGGAAGTTCAGGCTGGACGTTAGGAAATACTGCTTCTCAGAAAGAGTGGCCAGGCACTGGAATGGACTGCCCAGGGAGGTGGTGGAGTCACCCACCCTGGGGGTGTTCAAGAAACGTTTGTACTCTGTGTTAAAGGACATGGTTTAATGAGAACTATTGGTGATTGGTGGATGGTTGGACTGGGTTATCTTGTAAGTCTTTTCCAACCTTGGTGATGCTGTGAAAATGCAGGGTTTATTCATAATAAAGCAGTTTTTTACTCTATTTATTTCTGTGACATTTTATTTCAGTGACAAGGAGGAAAACACAGGTGATATTGGTTACTGCACAGTAAACTCAATAGAGTGAAGCACTCATACTCACCAGGTTGACAGGACTGCTGACATTGCTGTTCATCAGCGCCACCAATCCATTCACAAGATCACTATAAAAAGAAAACAGATTGTGGCAATTTTCACTTCCCCATAAATAATACTCTTGTCTAAAAGGATAACTGCCTCCTCAGAGCTCTGTTAAAGCAGATTAGTCAACTGAGAAATGCTGAAATAAGATTTACAGCATATCCTTAAATGACTGCATGTTTCCATTGCTTTTTGTTACGGTCCCAGTTGAAAGATACATTGAAATGAAGGTTAGTTTTAAAGGGTTTGGGATACATTGGCTACAGTCCCTCTGAGTATATTGAGGAAAATGAAGAAAAATTTACTTGGAAAAAAAAAAAAAACTTCCTTTCCTCTCCTACCCAAATTCATTAGATGTCCATTTCCCACATATCTCACATGACACCACCAACACCTGCTTTTCAGTTTATCACCTTCTCTCTTTCTGAAAATTTTAAGAAAAAATTGTTAAAAAAGAATATTTTGATGCTACCTCCCCACAGAAAAATAACACAGAGTTATCAGCACATCCTTAGACATACAAATCCAGACTTCTTTCATTACAGAATAACATCTTTAAAGGAGTAGCTTCTATCATCTCTGTTACTGCTTTTGGTAGTCAGAAAGAATAGCATTTCCAAGCACAACATGATTAAAACAACATATGATTAAAACAACCCAGAAGTCTGGCCCTGATGCTTAGCTAACAAAAGAGACCAGACTATTTTATGGACCAGACTGACTTTTTATTACTGAAAGTACATTCTGATCTTTGCTTATACTACAAACATCATCTACAGCAATACCCCCTGAACTCGTTCCTTCCCTTAGAAGGGGAAACGTGCACAATACTGACCAGAGCAGTCCCAAGACACAAGGTGGCAGCATTGTATTAAAATGCAGGGAGTTAAAAACCCTTCCGACTCAAAGCAGCATTAAAAACCTTCCTATCTGGCACTCTTAAAAGGGAAGAACACAGTACTTTAATGCAGAGCTCTAAACCAACTGATGTATTGCTCCTTGGTATTTTTAAAGACTTCTGCATCTTCTATCTGAAAGAAGAGCTGGTCTAAGAATAAAAATAGTTCTTGGATTAAAATGACGCTCATATTAAGTGACCAAGCTCAAAAAAATCAGCAAATAAGTATCAGAAAGCACAAACAAGGCTTACCTGACATATTGAAAAGCTCTCGTCTGAGTTCCAGGTCCATAGACCTAAAACCAGATGAAAATTAGAGAAGTTAGAGAAATATAAGAGTCTTTAGCTCAATTGTCTTTTCCTTGCTATCCCAGTAAGGAGGCCCAGGGTGAAGCACCCAAGACACAGGCTCTGCATCACATGATTGGAAAAAGATGTGTTTGCAGTGTCTTGGCAAAGTATCAGTTCTTTGAAGGTCTTTTTGTTCTTGGAAATTCCTTCAGAAAACATACTCTTATGCAACTAATTAATCTAGAATTCTGGATGTATGGAACATTCTTAGTGGTGTAAGACAAAGCGACGCTTTGTCCTCTCCCAGCTCACTGAAAGAGGCTGCAGTGTGGCAGTCAGCCAGAAAAGAGCACCAAGTATTTAAAGCAAACCTCAGAATACTATGATGTGGTTATGACGGGCAAATTGTGTTTGCTCTTTAACAACCACGAACTTCAAAAAGACCACCAACCATTCACAGTCCCTTAAAAAAAAAAAAAAAAAAAAAGTGAAGAAAAAATTTCAAGTAATCAGAAAAACAACAAAGTCACATTACTTTCTAAGGAAGTGGGAGAAACAATAATACCTGGTGGATCTGATTCCCCAAATCACACCTCTGTTTCCTTTTTGTTTTGTTTTTTAATCAAAATATTAGGGAGGGAAAAATCATAGAATATTTTGGGTTGGAAGGGACCTCAAGGATCATCAAAATCCAACCCCCTGCTGCATGCAGGGCCATCAGCCTCCCCATTCAATACTAGACCAGGCTGCCCATGGCCCCATCCAACCTGGCCTTGAACACCTCCAGGGATGGGGCATCCACAACCTCTCTGGGCAGCCTGTGCCAGCACCTCACCACTCTCATAGTAAAGAACTTAATGAAAAATATTTTTCTCTGTTTATACATTGATACTTTGAAGCAAGCAAGTTGTTTAAATTCAAAACAGACATGAAAACTACTGAGAATGTATATAATGCTACCAGACAATCATCTTTTTCTTTTTTTAAACAGCTGAAGAGTGTGCAGAACTAAAAACCCTAGAATATGAATACATTGATTCTGAAAGCTATGGGCAAGCATGCTTAAATAGGAAAAAACACAAATTTGACTGGAGATGCATCATCATCAGCTACAGAAGAAAATGGTTCTGGAAGGACAGATTTGAAAGCATGTTTGTTTTTCTATGGGACAGGAAAGAAACTACAGTTGGCATACAATGCCATCATCTGCCTTACTGAGCCTCCTGTCTGAGGCAGATTCCAAGTTCAGAGTATTTGCATTTCAGCAGATGCTGGGTAAGATCCTAAGCACTCAGGGCTTTAAGAACTTACCAAATAACTCATTCTGAGAGAACGGTAACAAAAAAAGCACACTGACAGCTTGATGGCTTCTCAAAGCAAATGGGAAGTATATTCTATATACACACACAAATTCCTATTTGTCTTTTTTGGGCTCATTGGATATGTTTTACAGAACTAAGCCATATGTGCATGATCTCCACAAAGCCACCTACATGGCTGACTCTCCTACACATGACTGGAAAATGCAGCATCCTTTTCCCCTTCCAAATTATCTTAGTAATCCCTTCCTTTTCAGCAATCAATAAAAAGAAACGATGGCCACGTTTGCATAAGCTGTAATTTCTTCAAGGCAAGTAACTAAAAGTACTTTTTACTTCATGAGTTGACTTCATTTGAACTACTACTCTGAACCAAGAACACTTGTTGTTTTTGAAGAGGTCAATGGTAGGTATTCCTAACATCCAAATTCTGTTAATACAAGGGCAAAAGTTTTTACTTACTTTTTTAAGACTCAACTACTGCTCCTTGTTGATAAATCATTTTATTTGACTTGTTTAGCTAAACAACTCCCCTCAGCTGTTTTCTCATTTCTAGTCATTTATTCTTTTAGATAGTTATTCCCTATGGAACAGAGGCGTTGGGCAAAATCCTTTATTTTATCCCTCATTACTTTCCCAATAATCGAGTCTAGATAGTGTGACTTTTATAAAAGAAAAATAAAGCTTTTAATATTGCCTCCCACAGAACAGAACTGACACCAGGCTTATCGATACCCTGAAATGTCCCAAGGATTGCACACTCTAAAACACAATAATCATTCTGTACTTGATACTGTAGCAAGCTTTCACAAAGCTTCCAGTTAAGTGTTTTCACTCGGTTTTAGTTACAGAAGATCAGAGGACTATTTTTAATAAAATTTGAGCAACTAGAGCATGAATGAAAAAAAACACTTCAGAGACCAAACACAGTGAAAGCTCACTACAAGCACTAGGGCAGCAAACATAACAGATGGACAGACATTCCGACCCTTTACAAGCTTTCTAGGCTAGATAAAGCTTTCTAAATGTCATATAGAGGCTCAAGGCTTCATGCCCTAGTATACTACCCTGGAAGCAATAGGGGTAGCGTACTGGGTTATAACCTATTAGCATACAATTACACACCCATACATATTTTGATATGTAGAAGTCACAGAATCACAGAATTGTAGGGGTTGGAAGGGACCTCTAGAGATCATGGAGTCCAACCTCCCTGCCAAAGCAGGCTCCCTACACCACGTCACACAGGTAGGCGTCCAGGCGGGTCTTGAATATCTCCAGAGAAGGAGACTCCACCACCTCCCTGGGCAGCCTGTTCCAGTGCTCCGTCACCCTCACTGTAAAGAAGTTCTTGTGCACATTCATGCAGAACTTCCTATGCTGTACTTTCATCCCATTACCCCTAGTCCTGTCCCCACGCACTACTGAAAAGAGACCAGCCTACTAGGACCAGAAGTCTCAAAGCAAGAAGCTCCATATTCTTGTCTGCTTCCGCTTGCTCACTGACTTGCAACAAACAGAACCAGCCTCAACCTGCAGTTTTCAGGAGAAGTCTTTCGGGGTAAGAAAATGAAACTCAACAGGAATTTTTAAAAATGTTTTGAAAAGAAAAACATCCATAAAATAATCTCCTGTGCGCTTACTTTGTTTATGAGCATTCTGATACGAAACCTAATGGACTGCCTGCAGCACTGATGTCAGAAGGATAACATTAAGAGAGGACTGACTGGTTCAGAGACTTGCCTTTTGCACATATTTTTTCTATCCCACAAAGCATTACAAATCAGTCCCAAATCTAGGGCATCATCAAATAGAAGGGAAGAACAAAGCAGTATCTGGGCAACTAATTACCCTAGCTGTATAGCAGTTGGCAACATTCACGTTTGAAGAGCATATTTCTGTCAAAGCCTTACATTTTTCATCAATAACTAGTTGTTTCTGGGACATGAAGAATGAAATTTGGGATACTGAGAACAAGTATAAACAAAGAAACATCCCTACAGTTTCTTCCATACAGCAGCCTTGCTAAGGGATCCTCCATTCCCAAAGCTTATTAATAAATAGACACCCTCATTCTCGGCAATCTAAGCAGACTTACTGCCTTGAAAAAACATTTATTTCCAAACAAACTACAGTTGTAGTGCTAATGTACAGACAAGAAATGGATTATCACTGTAAAATAATTCACTTCATTCTAGCCATGATCTGAGGAGGGTGGAGGAGGAAGCCAGAGTTTACTGTTGATATACAATACTTTAACAGATTGTACTTCAGTGCCATTTTTCAACTACAAGAACCCCAGGGTTGGTCTCCTGACACAAGCATTCAGCAATATGAAATGTAAAACTCCAGCCAAGTAAAAAATTAAGAGCAGACTGCTTATTTTTGATGACCATTAGCAGATGATGTTTCCCTCTGTTCTGACTGCTTAATTTCACCCCTCCAGTGCAGAAGCAGCAGAATTCCTGAGAAATTATATTGGCAAACACTTACTTCCCAATAGGTAGGGCATAAATTTATGTGGCAGAATTATTTTTCCCCAGCCTGTACTGAGCACACACAGTTGTGCAATTAGCCCAATCAGTGTTGAAAATACTCTTGTCAGTACAGACGTGGCATAATGGGCTCACTGGCTTTCTCACCTGCTCCAGACTGAGCCCTGGCATCTGCAGTCTCAGTCACGATCACACAGCTGCCACCATGCTCTTCACAAATACACCTGAACAACGCCAGTGCTTTGTAGAAAAGAAGTAAATCTCTGGGGGAAAAACAACCTTAGAGGGATGCACACAGCACTCACATTATAGGCTGGTTGCTCTGAAATAAGCCTTCAGCAGCAGCTAGGAGTAACAGGGTGGACAACATCGATGGATGGCTATGTTAAAAAATGGTAATAAATCTGCTCGAGTGAACAACCATTGACAAACAGCAAGCTAAAAATCAAATGCTTAACTACAGAAGACCAATCTTTCAAAAAATAATCACTGTGCTGAAGGTAGGTGATTCCTTGGGACAAAATCTTAAATGCCCTGTTCAGCTTCAGGTTTCCCCACAAGAATCACAGTATTAGAAGTTGCCGCACAATTTTCATCCTTTTCCCTCCTGGGACTGTCTTCAAGATCCCAGCAGAAGTCCTGGCTGAATTGTGTATTTTACAGTCTCCTGTAGATGGAATCCTATCTCTGTCTTAAAACAGTTATCCCCTGGAAGGGCAAATTTTGTCATTTATTGGTTTTTTATCAGTTATATATTATTTAGCACTTTACTGGCTTATCAGAACAAGAGTCCTTTGAGTAATTTCCTGGCACTTCACCCTTCTAATCTAGGCAACATTAACAAACTTCATATGAAATTCTACTATTTGTCAGATACACTGTATATTTTTCCACAAGCTCACAACTGATCTCAGAATCCAAAGAACTTCTCTCCCAATCTCAAGATATCTTCTTCCATTTATTCATCGTTTTACAGTAGCAAACTAAACAGGATTAGGACATAAATCAGGCACTATCTGTGTTGCTAGTAGACTATCAGCAGCATTTTTGGCAGAGTTTTGGCCCATGCCACCACTTGCTCTCCTGATGTTGTAAAACTGTGTAAGCATTATCAAAAGCCAAGAACCTAAGCAAACAGTCTGGATGTGCCAACTTGTTTTGAAAACAAAATGTAGCTGCATAGATGTGGGCCATGCCACACCAGTTGTCAATGGCAACAAAAAGCAGTCCTGGCCTGCTTTATGCGACATAGTTTGAAGGCCTTTAATGTTCTGTTACTCATGGAATGTCAGACTGACACCTAAGCCTGCAAAAAGACATTTAGATGTCTACCTTCCAAAAATGGTTTAGAGGAAGTTCCTCAACAAGAAATAGTACAAAGCCACTGTAGTCTAAACCTGACCACAAGGAAAAGTTGTGGCATAAGAGATTCAAGTTTACGATGACTAAAATACTTTCCTAGGTTGCAGCTTGTTTCTCCCTGATGATGCAATATCAATACAGTCAACAGAACACATCTTTGCGCATACAATTCTATAAACACGACCATGATATACTGCAATTTACTTATTTTTTTTTTAACTTTAGAGAAGGAAACCCTCAATGTTTTCTAAAATCCAGCCTCCATCATAGCAAGTGAACATAGAATACAGAGAACACAACTCTTCATGTCAGCAACAAGTCATTACTTACTGTTAGTGGTTCTCCCTGGAGAGCTTGTAGGATGAAATTACTGACAACTCTACCGTCATTCATATGCATTCGAGGACCAAAGGTATTGAATATTCTGGCAACCCTTACTTCAACTCCTTCCTGCAGTCAGAGGGGAAAAAAAATGTTACTACATTAGTAAGCATTTCTTTCTTGCCAAAAGAGCAAATTAACTCTCCCCTATCCAAAATCTTCTCTTAAGAATTCATTCTGAGGATTTAAAATGCATTGCTTTCCCACCATGAAACACTTTTAACCTCTCATCAATGCTACTGGAAACTGCAGTGCATACAGCAAGATAATTTACACTAGTTTCTCTGTATTTGCAATGCAAATTCTATGTCAGTGCTAGAACAGCTGATGATTTCAATACAAGCACTTTCCTCTAAGAGCTTCAAGGTTTCCAGTAGTACCCATTCAACAAGAACTTTTTCCACCCAAGGTTTAAGGAGTCTCACAATCACTAGATATACTACCAGGGTTGCACTACATGAGATTAGAACTGAATGTTTCTGATAAGTGTATTTACCAGTGCTATAAAGAGGCTTTGTAGCCACAGTCGTGTTTCTCAGCTCCCTGCTACTTATTAAGCTGTAAAAATTCATGGATTATAGTACAGGTCTTTCAATGCCTTAACTTTTTTCCACCAAGAAGCATTTCTGTCACTCCCTCAAGGTCTTTCAGGAGGATATTTTGCAAAGTTTCAAAGTAAAACACAACAAATGTGAAACTGGACAAAGAATTTTAACAATGGGAGACTGCAGAACAGAAGTAATCTCAACTAATACTTCCTGTTTATTGACACTGAATCATTCGGATAAGCAACAGTTCATGATAAAACCTGTAGAAGGATGCTTGGCCTTCACAAGCATTCATTTGGTTCTGGATGAACTTAGAGCAGCAAGTTATGCTGTAAAGAGATGTTAGCAAGTGAGTGATTGATACAAGTAAGAGAGGAAGGCATTAAGATCCAATTGATGCACAAACAAATGAATCCTCAAAGCAGTTTTGTGAAAATGGTAGCATTACCATTTTTAGATGTGCAGGTGAGAGACGCAAAAAGCACATTTAATACTTTAGGTATTACACGGTGTTGACAAATGGGAAAGACCAAGTAGCAAAGGTAGAGCCCAACATCCTTGTTAGGGAGAAGGCCAAGCAACATTAAGTTCTGCTTACATGCAGGTAAGGTTTCAAACTCCATGAGGAAATGCTATTTATATTTGCAGATACGTTGTAAGCTAACACTAACCAGGCAGATAACCTTTGTGCCATATGAAAAGCTTGGATCATTCTCATACACCAAGCTTCGGTCCATAACAGAGGCAAAAAATAACCTCGCAACATGTGCTTCACTCTGCTGAGATACCCTGAGAAGAGCAGAAAATCCTTCCTGTGCAAAATGCATCATCTGGGAACACACTCATTTGCAGTTAAAAAAGCATGTCAAGCATACAATTCCAGCAGGATATTACACTGCCATTCCCAAAGCCTCCTCTGTATCTGAAAATATACTCTGGCAGAGTTTCTTGTTCTTCCGTTTTCCCCAACACTCTGGCTTAAAAGGACACTGACTCCTCCAGAGAGGGATTGTATTTCATGTGAGCTTTTCAGACATTGCCATTAATAACAAGTACTGAAAATGAGACACTTGGAAGCTAGTACTCAAGATAAAAATAACTCATTAAACAATGCTAACCAAAAAGCTCTCTTGTACTGCACAAGCTACAGCAGCAGCCTTGTTTTCCAGTATTGGCTGGAAAATAGTAAGGGCTCTAAAAAAGAGAAACAACACATACTGTATAAGCACTTACTCATCATCACAGTGAATCCAGTATTTCTCCTCCCTTTCATTTATTCCATCTGCAAAAACCCGTAATGCTGTATTTTAAAATCACTAACCTTTTATTTATAGCATTGTCTAGCAAAGCTATTCCAGGCAGCAACCTGCTTTGAAAATCTGTTTTCCCTGCAGCAGATTCCCAATTAGTGCCTGTAAAACTGTGATCTGTCTTCTCAAAAGAAACTCTTCCAGAAATAGATCTTGGTGCCGATACTGTTCTAAATTTTCTTCTACCATTTCATGAATATCTCCTTTGAGGTGATTCCTTCAGTAGCTGCCTACAAATACTACTGGAACTCTCTTAACTACACCCTTTACTCTGAATATCAATGTGTTACTACTTACAGTTGACCACCTTCACAATACTCCCTCTAGTAAAGTCAATTACTTCCTTGGACTCCTGTCAGTAACTCAGGTACATATTTTTTATTATGGCCCAGGCCCAGGCGAAAGGAGGAAATTTCTTTGTCCTATGTTTATACTGCTCAACAAAAGAGAGCATGAGACTAATCCCTGATGATGAGATCAAATGTGGTCATCTGGCTTCTGTCTTCACTGCTTAAGGGAGAAAGTTCCTTGAGCAGCCCACAAAGAGACTGGGAGCAAGCCAGCAAAATGCAACATTGTGAGCTATCAAAACACTTCAGTTCACTCTTATTTACCAGTACAAACATAATAAGCTGTGGCCACATTTCATTGAGGATCCCAGGCAAGTTCATCTCACTAATTAAGAGGGCTAAACATTTCCTCCTTGTAAAGTCTGTGGATACATCTAAACAGCAGGAATGAATTAGAACACTCTGCATAGAAAATCAGGAGAGAGAAAGCTGCAATTGTCTGTTTTCCAACAGAAAATGAATTTCATGGACCAAAAAAATAATCTTGCAAGGACAGCTGCACGGATAGCACTCTGAACTGATACAAGTCTTTACTAGTACTTCAGCTATAACCACTATGACTGCTACCTGCATCCCTCATTGTATTAGTCACCTTCCTAGTGACTCATATTCTTCATCAATGAGATCACTAATTAACTCTGATTTTTATTTCCCCAAGTCCTGAATCGTAATCATAAAGCACAGTAACACCAGGATCCATCCATAACACATTTTTAAGCCACGATATTCTAACCCCAAGGCTCAGTTCAAGGTAAGCCTCTAGACGTACTAAGAAGGGCAATCACAATTGTCCTAATTATGTTTGGTGGAATGCAGCTTCTTGAACACAACCCAGACATACCTCCAGCACTCTTGTCTTATGGTTGAATATCACCATGCTCATAGTTCAACACTACCCAGATCAGAGAAGCTATCACATCAGTTCAAGGTCTTCTCATACAATTACTTTGATCTTTCTGCTAAAATGTTTTATTTCTAGCATTCGCCTCAGCTTGTTTATCTCTTCTAAGTGTTGTATATGGCCAATGAAAACAGGCACAAATCTGTTCTAACAGCACTTGGATGGGAGTTACTGCCGTTAGGAAGAGATGGGTACCCACTAAAGTGCATCCATGGCTGAATTATTAGGGTACCCCCTTCAGACAGGGATTTTAGCTTCAGTATTTTACTGAACAGTGTGGCTTTGGAACATGAGGAGGCAGTTAACATAAACAGTGTAATAAAATCCAGTGAATGAGAGCTTTAACACAGCTCCCATTAAGGGTCGGAAATACTCCTTAACAACCAACAGTACGTGTTTCAAACTATTTTAGTCTTCTGTGTGACAGAGTTCTGCAGAACTATACTCATGTACGGTATGAAAAGAACAGTTAGAGGTAAAAGGCAGTGCCTTATCAATGGTTTTAGAGCAATGACGGCTGAATGAGGAAGACGCATCTTACAGACAAAAATAAGAGGTATACTAAATTGAAAAGAAAAGCATCAGAAACAACACTTTCCGTCAACAGATGAATGATGCTATGAATATATTCTTATTCATACACTTGCTAAACCAGCTGAGTGGAGTCAGTCTCGGAATAAAAAAAAAAGCTCAAAGTCTCCTTGACTTTAGAATTCAGTTTACACACAACAGTACAATAGTATCAGGAACAAAGGAACCAAGTTCTCCAGTTACCTGAGGGAAATCAGAAAACAGGATTTCTTTCAGCTCAGCAGGGAAAAAGGAAAAACACGACAACAAAACTTTGAGCACAGAGATTACAGAAAGCATTCAGACATGCTTCAGGATACCTGTATTCCCTTAGTCCCAGGCTTTGACCTTGTCTAAAGTACAAGGTTATTGAGTAATTGTTACCAGTAAAGAACAGGTAAAAACAGTAAAGGAAATTCTGCAACAAAAAGCCATTTTGCCTGAATAGGGGTAAGATGACCAGACATCTTTTTCCTGATTTATCTTCACATAATTTGGAAAAACAGTGCAGTTGCACTGACGGAAGAGAGCTTTCAACTTCATACATGCTATGTTTGTATAATAAAGCCCTGACAATTCATATACAACAGCCAACTCGATTCAGGAATGCATTCTAAAAGCAGAACTCTGCAATTACAGAGGAGCTCTTACTACTAATGATACAGTGAAAAGACAGGCTGCATTTTTATGATAATGCCTCAGACATTACAGAGTTCTACTACTCCTGCTTTTGCCTCACTTCCCTCATGAAGTTATAACCACTGCAAACAGCGCTGTTTCCTCTTTTAAGATAGAAATACTTCATTAGGATGATAGAAGTGACCAACAAATAGTACTTGAGATTTTCAATGGAATTGCCATGTTTATGGAGAATATTAACACAACAGTGTGAATGCTCTCAAACTTCACAGAGGAAAGGAACTGTGAATGTATTTGCTTTCCCCACCATCTTACCTACCCGATTTTCACATAACAGAACACTAACTGTGGTAATGACACTTGCACATTAAAGGTTTCAGTCAGCAGTGCAGCAAGAATGGCTGTAGAACCTTAGATCTTCTTTTCTTCAATACAGGCAGTGCCTGAGGTGCTGATTTTGTCTGTATAGACTCCTACTCCAACCTTCGCCTCCTTCTATTCCTGCATGCGAAACTCTTCTAAGTGGTTCCTAAAAAAGATCTAAAGAGTTCCAAGATACTTTTTATGGCTACTGCTTAGCTTTGCCTACATATGCATCCCAAAAGTAACTGTTATCTGTGGCATTAAAGAACTGTTCTTTTAACTATCATACTGATAAGATATAATTCCTCCTTCTGCTATCACCATAGATAAACCATCTCCATCCATCCACAAAAGGCACCAATTTTGCATCATCTCTTAAGCAAACTGCTTGAGAACTACATATGACAACACTACAAAGAATGCTGAATGATTAAAAAAATAACTATAATGAGTATCAAGGAAGCAACTAACAATAATTAGAGAACACAAGATAAACACACAGAAGACATTTAGAAGAGAACTCCTTTATTCCAACACAGCTACGTATTTCCTACCTATTTACTCATTAACTACAGTTATTCTCTATTGATCGCCTTTTCAGTTGCAATTCAATCAAGTTTTCATTACCCCTGCATTTTACATCAAGGCTTTTCATGACTACTGAAACCAACTCATTTTGTGAATTAAAGATTAGGAATAAAAGCATAACTCAATATGCAACAGGAAATCACCCTAGGGCTGTAATTGCAATGCGCTTCTATAATTAACTGATTTCAACATCAGTCTGTGTATGTTATCCTCTCGTTAGTAAAACAAACTCCATTCCTCGTTTGCTTTTGTTTTCTTCTGCTACCTGTTAAAATTCATTGGCACCTTGAGTTTTCACAGTCCTGACTCCAGAATATTCTATAGTGCAAAGCACAACCCAAGTTATACTTAATATTCAGTTATCATTACTCAGTTCACTTCTGCATGCTAAGAAAGGCATCCAATGCAATTCTTAATTGGTAGACCTAAGGTATGCTAAGGCAATTTGAAAACCATCATTGTCTCACATACAATTAAACCTACCTGCTACCACTGAAGCTTGTGAAGTCATACAGGCACTATGAAAAAGAAGGGGTAAAAATGGTAGAAGAAAATTAAGAATTTCCCTGTGCTATTCCATGGTGAGCACAAGCACTGCTTCAGGTCTGAGAACTTCCTAATAGACCAACAGGATAAGAGATTAAATCCAGCTCACGAAGTGCCCTAATACACTAAGGTACAAGTTGTATTTACAATATGCTTAAGCAAACATACCAGATTCCCATCATGTAGGCAGCGTCAGATTGTGACTAGAGTTTAAATTAAGTCACAGAGCAGAGTGTACGTGAATTCTGGTCTTCTAGGCAGACCAGTAATTTCAACCACAGATTTCTGAAGTTACCAGCATACTGAATGGCAACTCCTGAACAAGGCCCAGAATTCAAACTGCAATAATATGTGTTTAAACTCCTCCTCACCTCTCTCCGACCTCTTTCCACTTCAAATCCCTTTAACAGTTTTCAGGAAGATCTTACCGCTTGTATAAGAGAACTCTGCTCATTCTGGAAAATGCTGGTACTACAAGTTCTGTGGTGAAGGAAAACTGCCAGCCATGCAATCACATCACATCTGATCCAAGAAATTCACCAGCGTAAACTTTATGTTAAAGTAAAAAAGCACTAGTAGGATTAGGAAAGATTTGCAGAACAGCAAAAAAGATAAGAATCTAGGATGGAACTAAAGCTGTTGATTTAAGAGATTTTCAAAACCATGTCCTGCATTTTCTAGGGGCAATTAAGTGCTGAAATAAAGCTTTCCCAGAGGGAGAGTTAGAAAGCACTGAAAACAAAGCTGATGGGCAGGGAAACTGAAGTTTGAATCAAAGGATGCAACTTAATTTCTGGATGAACAAGGTAAAGGAACTACAACCTCCCACAGCCTGAGAAAAGTTGCAAAGTAGGTATTTCCACATCTACATGTAGCCTAATCTAAGAGGCTGACCTATGCTCCCATATAAATTTAAGGAGGGACAACTGCTCCTGGAAGTTCATAGTAAACACCATCTCAAACTGCACGCTCCAGTGCTTCACATGAGATGACGTGACCCAGTGTACACGCTTTGTGTTCCTTGAGCCGTGCATTTCTCCAGCAAACATTTCAACTCTTCGCTTTCTAGAAAGCGTTTCTATCTTACTGAATGCTACTGCTATGCTTGAACTCCTCGATAAGGAAGCTCTACAAAGCATGTTTGAAGTCGGCAGTTGTGAACAGGAGATTAAGTCAAGAACTGCTTAACTCAAAGGTTCAAAGTAGTGAAGAGAAATACTGAGGAACTCTGAACAAAGACTCCCTCTGAATTAATTCAAGAACTATTCTGATTCAAACAGCCTATCTGGAAGTATAATGTTAAAGTTAGTTTTTATTCTATATCTTAAGAAGCATGATTAGATATTTAACATACCTAAGAAGGTATACAATGAAGGAAAACATTTTAAGACATGGTAAGTTTGCTTGTTGCCCTTTATTTATTATTATTATTATTTTGAGAAAATTCTGAAAATATTTTACTGAGAAATCCTGTAAACCCAATTGCTTTGGGCTACGACACTCCTATTTGACCCCCTCCTTCCAAAACCGCACAATACTCATTTTCACAGCAGAAGTCAAATCTTCCTCCTCACAAAGGATAATATTTCCACTGCTATTAAATATACCATCTGCACTATGAAAAAAGCCAACTCAGTGTTTCAGAATATGCAGGAAGGTGGGGCAAATTTAGGCAGACTTTACTAATCCATAATCAGGAACAAAGTGAACCTGACAGAGCTGCTCATAGGACAGAGAGCTTACTCACATTGTGTGTATTCAATTAAAGCACGTGCGAGCAGCAGTTCCACCATACAAACCTTTACAAGTCATTGCAACTCCTGCATAGATCTTCTGGGATTAAGTCATTCTGTGGTTTTAAAAGGCAAGCCCATGATTTTCAAGATGACCTAGCTCATCCTTCTAAAAAGAATGTTGTAATGTATACTATAAACTCACAGGAAACTTAATACCCTACAGCAAAAGAATTTCTCACAAAAACAAAAAAACAAAAACAAAAGCAAAAACAAAAAAACTGTAATATTCAACTGTGAAGCAGATTTCCAGACCCAAGGGAAAATTTTGCTACAGTGAAATACAGAAGACGTGAACAACACCACCACACCAAACTTTAATATTTTAAGATGTTTAATCATTTTTAAATGTTCAATGATTTAAAGGAGAACAAAGAAGGTAGGAACCTTAAGAATTACCTTCTGTTTAGCAGAAGAAGTGAAAATTTTCTACATCCTCTGCACAAAAAGAACACCCCTAAATTCCTCGCTTTTAAGGTCAATTTTGTCTTCATGTTTTTAAAAGCACTATTTCAAGTTCTAAAATTCTACAATTGATTTTTTCCTTTGTGTATTAAGGCTGCAAACACCAAGAACAGTGAGATGGCTTTCTTCAATGTGCCACATCTTATAATTGAATAGTCTTCTGGAGAATAGTAGAATAGCAATTAAATTAGACAAGACTCACATCCATGCATGTAGATTGTCTTAACTGCTGGGTTAGTTAGTTATGAGTTTCTATTTGGTACTATGAAACTTAGGGAAATTGGCCTGTTGCATTTTTGAAATGTGTTTAAATTGCATTTTTAAATTGCATTTTAATCTCCATGTTACTGTACTTAGCTGAAAAAAGCATAATACATCACAAAAGATTCACATCTTTCATTAAGGGTTATATTTATACCTACCTATTTTAAAGATATTTTTAAAGCAATTTAGAATACATTGCTTTTATATGAGTACCTATTAAAGAACTTCCTCATTTATGCCCATGTATTCTGACTTCAATTATGCTCACTAGATGTCCCACATTCATCAGTAATTGCTGTATTCAGCAAAGCATTTTAGCACGAGACCAACTTAAAGCAATCTGTTATTTGGCTCCTGAATTCATAAGGTCATCTTAGTTCCATCAGTTTAAAAACTATTATACTGGGAGATGTAATAGGTCCATCGAAGACTAAAACACATTTTCTTGAACACTGCTCATCTGAAATAACAAAAGACAAGAGCAATAAAACTTCTGCATTAAAGAAAGCACAGATTTTACAGCCACAGCAGGAACACTACTCATGACATTCTCTTATGCTCTCCTACCCCTAAATACACATACTACAGCTTCCATTAATTTGGTCTTCCTTGTTACAGAAAATCCACTGAATTTGACACAAATGTAATACCTGCTTCATGTATGCATAGCACATGGTCTCTGCAACTCGCTTTCCTTCATCATAGCAGGCTCTTGGACCTATTGGATTCACATGACCCCAGTAATCCTCATTTTGAGGGTGGACTTCAGGATCTATGAGGGAAAGGAAACACTTTATATAAACTTCTGTCAAAATGATGATAGTATAATTAATATTCTGGTAGATCACTGATGTTAAGACAGTTTATCAGCATCTCTCAGAGTTATGTATTTAAAAAACACCAAGTTTCAACACTATTCATTAAAAGTATATTCACTATAACTATGAAAAAAACAGTTACAGAAGACACAGGTCTCTACTAAGATCACAGAGTACAGGTAAACAACAGCCCTCAACAGCTTTCCAATAAGAGACTGGGAAGAGAGGGTTAAATTCAACTTTCTGGTGTAAAAACTAACCAAATTCCAAGAAAATATTGGTTACTCACATAGAACTTTTTTTATTGTATTTGGAAATAAGGTAACTTCAATTTTTATAAAGCATGAGGAAAACAATGAACAAGATGGACAAGCATTGCATTTCCCAACAAAAGAACAGAGTTAGGCATCATGATGTACTTGCTATTTTTCTCCTAATTCAGTCTAAGCACTTCTTATTAGCCAACTCCAGCCATGTTCAAGCTAGACAATCCTCTGGTTAGATTCAATGCAAGAGTCCTCAATCCAAAAAAACCAAACAACCAAATAAAAATGTCCTAGGAGGCACGTGTGCACCTGCCCAAAGGCTCCATATGAAATACAGTCATTTGTTATGTTTCCTCATGATGAGATTGATTTGTGCTGTCTTTTTCCTTTTTAAATGGGTTTGAAATTTGCATATATTACCATGGAACTTCCCAGCATTACAGGCTAACGAAAAAACTGATAACTTTGATCAACTCTTCCCAGTTTTTACACTGCTCAAAGACATGATTATGGACGAATTAATGCCATACAAAAGTCATAGAACAACAGAAATCAAGGTAAGACCGTGACAAGTACCTACTGTTCATCTAAGGGCATGTAAAGCCCCTTCACTATTTACATTTCAAGAGCTCTACACACTTATTCTTACCTCCATACACCTCTGATGTAGAGGCCAGCAGCAGTCGTGCTCCAACACGTTTGGCTAACCCTAAATTTTGGGAAACAGAGAAAGAACATACTTGAGCAAGCACAAGAATCTTTCAGTGACACTAACTGCTTTAGTGCAATCCCGGTTTGTGCTGCATTTAAAGCAAATTCAATTTCTCTCAACATATAAATCTAGCTGTAACTTGTATCTGTAGTTCCCAATCTCAAGCTAGGAGACTTGAGAAACAGCAGAACAACATCTACATGTGTGATGTGTTCAGTTCTATGACTAAAAGTTAAACTGAACTAAGACCAAATAACTTGATATATCACACCTAAGTAAAGGTCAAGGAAGCATAAATCATTCTAGACACTAAATGAGAATCTTGAAACAACACACTGCATCATGGCTAACAGAACAGAAAGTTATGTTACATAACAAACCTGAACAGTTATAGGACAACATGTTATACTACAACATGTTAAAGGACAAAAAATATTTTCTTATTATTTGTAGTTACTACTCTGTTAAACACTCTGAATGAATGTACACAGCTCTTGAGATTATTCTGTTCTCCATTTCAATGACCTTATGGGCTGCAAGTTAACATGTCCACTCAATGAAATCTATGCTGTAGCAACTCACCTATGCTGTACAAATGCCTGATATCACACTGCATCTAAATCATGTAATTCTATTAGTTGAACTCACTAGCATACCAAATGAGAGATGAAGTAGAGTCCAGCATGGCTTTTTTTCCCCTTATTCTCAGTCAATCTCTGACAGCTAGTACAAGTTGCAGCATAAGCTAAACATATTAAAATAAGAGGAAAAAGTAGTAAAGGCTTAAAGACCTTTCACATAGCTCAGTGTTTGCTGCAGTGGAAAAAAAACAGTCACTCATGACCAATGTGGCAGTGTCCCACTGTCACCAAAGTAAGAAGTGTAGTCCCTGGCACAACTCTGCTATTAACATCCCAGGCTCTTAGCTGTTCCTGTGATTTCTGTAACCACTGCATAGGCATTAGACCGTAGCCAAGGTACAGGTATGGAAGTCCTGTTACTTTGCTAGATGAGCTCCCACATTGCCAGAACTCACCTGCAGGTATAGTTAAGGGAAAAGTACAACTTTCCTGAAGAAAAAAACATGCTATTCTTGAAGTAGCAGCTTCTTTAGCACTCTTGACTCATGTACTCAGTCCTTCCCCACTATGAACTCTGTCTACATCATATTACAATGTAACATTGTTAAGTAAGAAGAAAAAAAGGTTTCTACTTACCCAGCATGTTTAATGTCCCAATAGTGTTGGTCTTTAATGTTTTTATAGGATTATACATGTAATTTGGAGGTGAAGCAGGAGATGCTAGGTGATAGATCTGGTCCACTACAGAAAGACGGAGAAAGGACAAAAGGAAGCATTAATATTTTTCTATGTGATACATTAAAAGAGAAAGTGTAAGAGTTGAAAAACAAGTACAGTTCTATCTTAAACTAAATGAATTCTACTTTGCTGTTTCCTTATCCATTTATTTTCAGATACTTATCCACATATTAATAAAACAGATCATTTTCAAAAACAAGCATGGCAGTCTTCTCTATTGAGGTACCTCAGAAGACAGATACAGATATCATAAGTGGAATCTGATACAAATAAGCAAGCACACCAGAAATCAGCTCAATTTTGGCTTTGTAACAGGTTATCAAAAAATCAGTATATATTTACCCAAAAAGAACAGATAACTCCAGAGAATTTAAAGTACTAAAAAAAACCTTAATAAGCTGCATAGAGCAACAGAATCAGTCTTAAACATGAAAGCTGAAAGAATCCCAAGATACTAGTTGATTAGCTGATCTGGTTGATGACAGTAGTCTAAGGCAAATGCTAACCATGAGACCTGCTTCAGCATAAAGTTGATAAAAACATCATCATATGAAATAAGAATGCAAGGTTGGAGAGACTACCAGAGGATGCAGAGATGGTGGGTAGAAAAGTTAGTTATAATACAAACAGTACAGTGAAAACCAGATTATTTCTTAGAAGCAAAATCCAATACTCCACAAATCTGAAACATCAAGCTCTTCATAATATAACAACCATAAATCCAAAAGACATAACATGAATCACAGTGTGTACAGTCTTCAGCAACTAGAAAAGCACTGACCAGTTGCATACAAAATATCAAAGCAGGCTAGAGAGCTGAAGGAACACAATTATGGCAAGTATAGTCACAATGGTGACGTGCATATTCTCATATTAAAAAGTGGAGAGAAATACAATTTCCTGTAGCAGACTTTGCTGTTTACTCTCTTCTCAACAAAAAATGTTATTTCCATTCACTAACAACTCCAGCACAGTATCAAGAGAACTTTATACAGCACACAACATACAGTGGCAACAGTGATGGTATCCAAGATGGCCTGATGCAGTGAGTGCTGGGGCCTGAATCTTTATTCAAAGCCCTGCCCTCACTGCTAGTGCTACTGACATAGAGGATACTATCTGTCCCTGAATACAAACAAAATATACGAATGTCTCAACTCATGCCTCCGTATATAAGTATCACTCCCTGCAGCACAGTAGGATTACAGTACCAAAGAAAAGTTGTAGATTGAAAGCTTATGAAAGAAGCAGTTGGAGAAGCTACTTACCATTGCTCTTGGCAGCATCAACATTGCTGCCAACAAGGTGGCTCAGAGAAAGTAAACCAACTGACAAGTAAAGTCACCAGCTGTCACCAGACTTCAACTGTCATCCTAGCTTTACTGCTTCTCTCTAGTCCTTCACAACCCTTTTTACATCTACTTTTCAACAGGCTTTAGTGAAACATTTGCAAAACGAAAACATCACTTCAAAAGCGCTGCTGAGTAAATTACTGTCTAGACCTATGCTGTCAAAGGAGAAGTGAAAACCTTCCTGCCTCTCTGACTTCAACCATAATACACAATTTTCAATGCATAGCCACTCTTAAAGGAACAGCTCCCATACAGGCTCAAGGTTATTCATATGAGCAGTGCCAAAACCTACCCTTTCCTTTCTCTGCATCAAGATACAGTCAGGCATAAGATTATCCAAATGGCCATACAGTTGGTAGCCAGAAACACATGCAAATAAAGTACAAAACCACAAAGACTCCTTACTGGAGAAGGGATATACAAGTTTGGGTTACTTTGTGACAACTGAAGGCCAGTCTAGAACTCCTAAAGGCAAGATTCTTTCCAAGCAAAGGAAATACAAATGTCTCAAATACTAGCCCGTCAACTAAATAGAAGCTCAGCAACATAGAAACTTCTACCGTGCAGAGAAACTGCACTTATTCCAATTAAGGTGTAATCTTTTAACTCCACTTCGAAACTGGCTGCCATGCTCCATTTATGAAGCTGAAACAGCATTTCACTGCAGAAACACAGACAATAATGGATGAGGGAAAAAAAAGTCAAAAACACATTTTACGAGTTTAAAAAATATTTTTTCCCAACACAGTCAACACTAGTGAAAACTTAAAAGGAACACTCCCTTCAGAAGGGAAATGACTGTGAGTAGGGATAGTGATAAGAAAAAGGGGAATGGTTTTAAACTGAGGTGGGAGAGGTTTAGGTGAGATATTAGGAAGAAGTTTTACCACACAGAGGGTGGTGACGCACTGGAACAGGTTGCCCAAGGAGGCTGTGGATGCCCCATCCCTGGAGGCATTCAAGGCCAGGCTGGATGTGGCTCTGGGCAGCTGGTCTGGTGGTTGGCGACCCTGCACATAGCAGGGGGGTTGAAACCAGATGATCTTTGAGGTACTTTTCAACCCAGGCCATTCTATGATTCCATGGTACTCATTTTCAAGTCACTGTGTAGACTGAGTACATTATTTCTACCCTTTATACCTTTAATCCACAACTTTATTTGGTAGTTTTAAACACAGTCCTGTTGCCATGAAGCAGGATGGATCACAGTAACATCAGCTCAAGCATTCACTCTCTTTCACACTCCAAATGGTATAAATCCTCACACTAAAGTTTACAGGAACACCAGCCAAAGAGCTCTAAAGAAAACATCTTGAGGAACTTGGAATATTAAAGAATGTAAATAATGAGAGGTAGGAAGTCAAACATAGGAGAATTTCCATGAATACCTCACCCTTTAGAAAATTATTTTGTTCAACTAGAAAAACCCACATCTACTAGTTTAAACCTTGACATAAAAAATAATAATAATAATAAAAAAATAAAATCCCAGATAATTTAAGAACAACTCAAATACAGCAAAATAAAGTTCATAGAAACTTTATTTCCAGATTTTCTATTTCTTGCCCTTCAAGCACTTCCATCCCATTAAGAAATTCAGTACCTTTGCTTTTCTCCTTGAAAAAAGTCCAGATGAAAGCTAAGTGTCCCTGTGCAGTTTCTGGTGATTACCTTCCCTAAACGTTACAGCAACAGAAATTCTACTGCACAAAGTCAGTCAGTACTGTCAGTAAACAGCCACAGGGTTAAGAAATAAAACTTGTGTTTTGACCATTTGTCACAGTCTCAGGACAATTCAGATCAAGTTAATGACTCACACAAGGTAGATTGTATTTATGCCTCACTATCAAGTTAAAAAAAGATTCATCAAGAAATTTAGTGAAAGCTACACATCCTGAGAGTATGCTCCCTTTCCATATCAAAAGCACAAACGTTGTTCTTCCTAGGTCAGAAATGAGGTCTCCTTCCAAAATAAAGCACAGATTACTCTCTCTGGAATATAAGTGTTAAACATCCCTACGTGACCTCGTTCAAAGAAGACAACATATAAATAGGAATTCTTTAAATACTAACCTCCTTTTCTCAGGACATCTCCCACCATCATAATTTCCATTTTCAAATGAAAAGGACTAACCAGGACTAAAGTAAGTGCTATGGATCCATGTTGCAATAACTCCCTACCCAATCTCCTCTCCCCATTCTATTTGTTTTTCCCCTTCCCTCTTTTCCTTCCTGGACACAAAACTCTTCACTGTGCATTTAAACTTTAACAAAACTTTACCACGTTATCACTCTATATATTTTATTTTGTTCTCAGTACTTAGTTAATTTTGTTTTAATATTTAGCCACATCAGCTTCCATTTGTGCTGTTGGAGGTAAGAGAAGAAATTCAATAAGCTACATGCTGAAAGAGGTTACAACTTAATATCATCAGACAATAGCAAATTGGTGTCTTAATTACACAGAACATGGGACAGGTAGCAAAAGGATCACAGAATTCCTCTCTCTTTTTTTTTTTTTTTGTGCCTAGCAATTGGGAAACAGCTGATAATTCTCTGAAAAGTTCTCCAGTGGCAGTTACAACCAAAGTAATGGAGGAAAGATTAGGAAAGCTGACAAAGTAATGTAGCTGTAGTATAAGCTACTACCACCCAGAGCCAATTAATAAGATCTTAGTCCTAATATCCTGTCAGTGAAAACACAAGTTTGAAGTAAAGTAACAGACAGTAACTGAACCAGTGCATTATCAGAACTAAGAAGGAACACATTTGCAAAACTGATTCAGCAACATTGTCTGGAATTCATCCCAAGCAGTAGTACAGGACATGCAGTTACTATAGTCTTTCTCCAGTGAAATTTGGCCCACGAGAATAAAGCTTGAGTAATAACTGAAAAAAATACAGCCTCAGATTCACTTTTTGTTTCACATTAAAAAAACAAAACCCAACAACTAGACCATACGAAAGTCTAAGGAACAGAGCAAAATTACCAAAATTCCAGCATAATAACTTTTTCCACTGATTCATTATACACTGATATATTCCCAAAGCCTACATGTACATAAATATCTTTAAAATAGCTGTTTTACAAACTGGCATAATGGCTTGATGCTTTATGATAGTTCAGATGTTGAGTTACTCCTACATCTTTGAAGTGAAATGCTCACACCTAAACCAGGCACACTGTTTTCCATAGAAAAAAAAAAAGTGCAATATAACTCAGAGAAGCGAGTTGACTTGTTCTACGAAAGAGTTCACATTCCTCTGCAAGTGGTATGCAATCCAGAGTACCAATGCCCTTCAATTAAGCTTCTTGGTTCATGCCAGATCAAGATCCAGACTCTGTGTATGTGAGCACATGCACGTACACAAGGATATGGAACAGCAGATGGGACAGACTGATCTTCTGTCAGCCTGCCTTCTCGAAAGATCAGTAATGTGAAGGTAATATTAAACATCTCCTTTTCCCACCCAATTAGAAAGGATGAACATTCTGATTGAAAATAACTGATTTCAAAGACAAGAGTTATTAAGCTCTCAGCCCACGCTGCTCATACAAATTAGAACAGTAAACAAAGTATACAGGTAATAGATCAAGACAGAAGTCAGTACATAAACATCATTTCTTTACAAATGTGCTTATCAATATAAAGCATAGCCAAGTGCAGATACTAAGGCAGTAGCTACTCACCTTCAATGTACAGGGGCTCAACGACATCATGATTTATCAGTTCAAAGTTCTCATGACCAATCCAGTGCTCCACGTTTCTTTTCCTGCCCGTAAAGAAGTTGTCCACAACTGTAACCTCATGGCCATCCATCATTAGTTTGTCAGTAAGATGAGAACCCACAAACCCTGCTCCTCCAGTTATCTGCGTTAGGACAGTTGGTATAAATTTCTTTTTCTTTTTACAGAAACACCAGACAAAGTCTACAAGCATGAAAACAGAAGAACAGTAGCTTTCAGATCCTTGCTTACCCCCAGGGGAAACAACTCCATTTCCATGTTCACTTTTTTACCCAATATTTAGGGTATCTAAAATTTTGAGAGACATATGCTTCATCACTTTCAACCTGAAAGCTCAGCTAACTATTCAAGTCAACAAAAACTCTTAGAATATATTATTTTACTTTCCTCTTTTATTTTTTCCTACAAATTGGATTGTGCCCTTTTATGATATAGCGAGATCTAAAATATACCCAAAAAGAAGAATTCTTCACCATCTCCATTTGAGGAATAAAAAAAACCAAAGAATGACAGAAGTCCACGTAAGTTTTGTCTAATACCAGAAATATTAAATCCAGCTTCTGGCTGGATTAAATGGAAAACACACTGGTGTCCTAAGTACTACAAATTATTTCACATCACAGAGGTGAAAGGCCTCTCATCTGAAGTAGCTGCTAAAAATCATCCCATCATTCTGCTTTCAGCCTCACACATCATTAGCTCCAAAAAGCAGAAGCAAAACATTATAAATCTTCCATTCTTCTTCCATGGTAGGGGGAAAAGGAATCAAGGACGCAATTTGTTTTTCCCCTTTGTGCACTAAATTTGTAAGAGCAAATAACATTGAAGAAAAACAAACTACTAACACAGTGTTCAAGCAGTCAGAATTACAAGTAGTAGTACAGGAAGTTGTGTGACACATCCACACACAAATATGGAAGCAATAACTTCCTCTGTGCTTTCAAGAACACATATAGATGATAAATGCTTTGAAAGAACAAAGGTAAAAGGCCAGTGTGGCATCAAGATATACTGTACGACTGAGTGATGAAATTCAAATTTTGGAAAAGTGACTCAGCTACTCATTTCCACTCTTCAGTTGCAGTGACAACTAACCAAATATAAGGACATGGTAGAGCTGTCAAGAGCAATCACAATGATGGAGTGCCATGATGACAAAGCACTGCGTGTAGAATAATACAGACGTCCGAAGTTCTTTCACTTTGTGTTAACCAAAGCCTAAATGTGTCCCCTCCCTCCTGAAAAAAACAAAACCAATAACATCAAAAAAAAAAACAAAAACCAACCAACAACCAGCACAATTTCTCATTTTAAAATCAGGAAAGAAACAAAGCTAACAAACCAAAAAGGAAAAAAAGCTATTGACATTACCTCTCTTCTCAAAATACAGCTTTCAAACTCTTGTTTTCCCACATGTTGCCTTCCATACTCAAAATTCAAGACTATCAATGCCAAAGGCATTGTAAGTACCAAGTTAATAAAGGAAATATTTAGTTGGTCTACTTGATATTCTTTTGCATTTTTCAGTGCTTCCCTGCATGAGATTTGGATATGTGACTCAGTTCTTTAACAAATGTAACAGAGAAAGAGGATTGAGGAGTAGCTCTCCTTTAAAGAAAGAAAATACCTTGGGGCTCCCACTATCCCACAGCAGATAGAAGAATGCTAAGAGCAAGGAAAGAAGAGCAATAACTGAGGGAGAACATCCTTTTGCAAGGTATCAGCACCTGCCAAAGGAAAAATGAACACATAGAAAATCTACTGCCATAAGCTTATCCTGACTTGGAATTCCACAATTGCAGCCTTGTTGCAAGTTCTAAGGGGTTTATCTTTTTGTGGTGATCAGGACCAACATTTCCTGTAGAGAATATGAATCTATTGGAAATCAAAAGAAGCACAGTAAAAAGGTTGAAGGAGGTTTCCCTACCCCTCTACTCTGTGCTGGTGAAACCTCACCTGGAGTACTGCATCCAGATGTGGAACTGTTGGAATGTGTCCAGAAGAAGGTCACAAAAAATATTCAAAAGATGGAACACCTCTTCTATGAGCACAGGCTGAGAGAGCTGAGGCAGTTCAGCCTGGAGAAGAGAAGGTTCCAGAACACCTGATAGTGGCCTTTCAGTATCTAACAGGGAGCTACAAGAAAGAAGGGAACAGACCCTTTATCAGAATCTGTTGCAGTAGGACAAGAGAAAATAGTTTCAAACTTAAAGAAGGGAAATTTAGTTTGGATATAAGGAGAAAGCCTTTTACAGTGAGGATGGTGAGGCACTGTAACAGGTTGCTCAGATATGTGGTGAATGCCCCATCCCTGGAGACTTTCAAGACCAGGCTGAATCAGGCTCCAAACAACCTGATCAAGCTGTGAATACCCTTTCATTGCAGAGGAGTTGGACTAGATGATCTTTAAAGGTATCTTCCAACTCTGAGGACTTTGTAATTCTATTTCTTCAACTAAGGAATATGAAACTTCCCCGTCGCTATTTCTACTTCCAGGTTTCTTGAGAAGACAAATTCAGTGTTTGCTATCTATCTTCAGTGCAGTAAAACAACTAAAGCTATATTCTTGCCTCATCTCCTAACCAAAGTGTGCACTGTTTGCAACACTCTTTCCCATTATATGCAAGCAAAAGGGACAAAAGGAGTGAAAAAAAAGCACAAGCCAATTTTCTTAGAAAAGAAGTTCCAAGTTCTTGAACTCTGGTTTTATTATAGAACAGTATTAGCTTTATTAACATATCATTTCCATAGGTATTAGATTATGAACTACCTGGAAAAGGAGCTGAATTTCCCCTGGAAAAGTAAAGAATCATATAAATTACTTATCATTACTTGAGGCTATGTTAAAAAAAAAGAAGAATTTTTCACTGGAGCTCTCTGTATAACCTTCCTGTAATCACTTATAAAAGCAAGGTTAATCTACTTCATTTCTAAATATGACTTCCTGCAAATCACAATGACATATTAATCTCCAAAATCATATACTGTACATGACTCATTTCCATATCAGAACTGAAGCATTAGCACCTGAGGCTTAAGAAGACATTCCTTAGCAAGACCTCATTAAAAAAAATATGTACTTAATTATTTAAGAGTGCCAATGTGCCCTGTAACTTCAGCATCTACTGAAAAGCACAAATATTACTAAATTTTCTGTAACAGAGGCACTTAAATACTTGTCTATTTAATAGACAGGCTCAAAATTTAATAGTCAGATTCAAAACATCTAATGTCCCATTTGGAAATTACATCAAATTATTCTGTGTTTCTACTGGTCTAAAATACTGAATTCAGAAAGAAATAAAAAACACCCAAAACATTTTAAACAAATACAACATACTCAGCTTGTGCCAGCCCTTTCATCCATAATACTGCATAATTCCCTCTCTTGTATAAGACAGCTTCTGGCTGGTCACTTCAGAAGACTGAGCAAATTAGGTAAAACACACACCACAGGATGAATGTTAATGGACTGAGGCTCTTTTGAATCAAAGTCCAAGATTACCTTAGCTGAGACAGCAACCCTACTAGAAATTATTTGCAAACAGATATGTAGTACAAGCAAAGAACTGCTAGAATTGTTGTCTGATCATGCCAGTGTTGTGGGCATTTCCAGGTTGCAGTTGGAGTTTGTGGTCAGAGAAAAATCAGAAGTTAAAATGGTATAGGGAAGCCAGCAAAGCAAGTAATGTACCAAGCTTCATTTGGCTTGCCAGTTCTCTTTGTTTACTCCTGACAAAACTTAAGGTCTACAGAAGTTCTCCACACGCTGTCATTTAACTACTCAGAAGAACATTTTTACTACATGATAACAACAAGTTAATAAATAAAACTGCCCACTTGAGCAGGAGGCTTGCAGTTTACTTTGAAGTAGTTCCCAAATGCAATATAGAAGAAATTACTATATCTCACGACTGTGATTATGACTCATTCATGCTTCTGGGCAGCTCTCCCTGTAGTAATTTAATCTCTACAAAATGCAGACATCAAAAATGTATTCATCTCCAGGCCAGCAGAAACACTCTCATTCCAGCACCTTCCATTCTCCATCCAGTACTTTCAAGTGGTGAAGTTTAAAACTCCATAACCTATTTTTCACTCAGAAGGTGGTGACACACTGGAACAGGTTGCCCAAGGAGGCTGTGGATGCCCCATCCCTGGAGGCATTCAAGGCCAGGCTGGATGTAGCTCTGGGCAGCCTGGTCTAGTAGTTGGCAACCCTGCACAGAGCAGGGAGGCTGAAAGTAGATGATCATTGTGGTCATTTTCAACCCAGGCCATTCTACCATTCTATGATTCAATCATCAGCAGATACTGATACTTCTCTTGTAAAAACCTACTCACTTATTCTAAAAGAACCTTAGTTGATATAGTTACAGTTGCAGACACGAGCAACTAAAGATTTTTAAGAGTAGGGTTCTCTGCTACCTTCCTCATGGTCCATCTCAATTTCAACAAAGAAACAGGTAGCCTACAAATGTATCTCCTTCAAGCTGTCATAAATGAATGAAATTAAACTAAACTAATGAGATTTCAATTTCCTTGTCCTGACTTAACCTTCCTTTCTTTTCCACCCTGAAATGTTCGTAATACTTCAAAATTATAAACAGACAAAATAACAGGGAAATAAACACTCCTTAAGTTTAATTACACCTTCTTAACAGCACAGCAGAGCAGCTTCTTTTCCAGCCTTATGGCTAGATTCTGTCCAATTCAATCACACAACCTTTCTGCCATGATGTGCGTAAGAAGTTTCCCAATGTACAAGTTTAAAGCATCTGAGAACACGAAGATCATTTAGCAATGCAAGTCTATGATGTCAGAAGCAGAGTACAGTAGCTTAATCAACAAGTCAAAACTCCAAACCAGAGCCCAAGTCTAATGCCCATTTGCTGTGTCTGAGCACATCAGAGTGGGTAAGGAAGCATTAGCCCAAACTCCGTGAAGCATATATGATAACAAAGGTAACTTACTTTCCTCCAGTTCATAACTTCAATTAACTATATTAAACTGATCACATTCCATTGAACTCTTATTTCCCAAGCACAACCTGAGAGTAAATACAAACTTACCAGGATTCTTTTACGGTCCTTTTCTGATAAAAATTTCACTGGTGGGTATTTCTGGGTAAAACTATAGAACAAAAGAAAGAAGAAAAAAAAAATACATAAGTTGGAGCTTTGCTTCTTTCAAGCTTTAAAAAAGGAAACATTATTCTAACAATCCCTAATTTTTGAAGTTCTAAGGCTACTTTTACTCTTTTTCTAAAGAAGAATCTAGACCAACATTTGAAATTACCTACACTTTGTCAAAGCACTGAAAAACATAAAATCCAATCTGCAAGAAGCACATAAAACTTTTGCTTAACCAATTTTCTAGTGTGTTCACTAGAAAAGACTTAACAGAAACTTCAAACGCCTCCCATACAGGAAGACTAAAGTCAGAAGCTACGAACACTTGCCTTGTATTGCTACAGGGCTTGCTAACAGTAACCTTAACTCTTTGATTTAAGACCAAGCAATGAGAAACAGAAGCGCTTAAAGCATAACACAGACAAGTAAAGCAGCCTCCCTGTGAGAAAAGGGCAAATCCATTGATAAAAGGAAAAAAAAAAATAAGATACCTTGAAATTTTATGAAGCTATTTTTAAAAGTAAGTGTCAGATAATTTGATATAAAAGTCAGACTCCATTTTTAAGGTCAGGTTACATTATCCTGGCATGAAGCGACACTCCTGTCAAAGGGATTTCCCAGTCATTCTCGCACCTTCTTTTAGGCCAGCAATGGCTTCAGGGCAGCCTGCAGGAGTCTGGAGCTGACTGAACAAAACACTCATCTGTTGGCAAGAACTCAAGCTTACCTTGACCAAATGCTTTGATTAATACATTAGCCTAGTAACGCTTTTTGCTGTGCAAATTATTAATAAAATCTTTACAACTTTAGCTTGTTAAACAGCCTTCTGTCATTAGAAAAGCTAGCGTTAAGGAATTCTTGACTTTTCTGCTTCCCAAAAGCAAGAAGGTGGCTTGCTTACAGATTTTAATCAGCTCACAAGGTAAAACAAACAAACAAACAAGACAAACAAAACCAAATAACTAGTGATGTTACAGAATAAGTTTCTCAAGCAGGAACAGCCTTCAGGATGATGAATGAGTAGTTACATACCAGCACTTTATACAGTTGCAACACTTAAAAATTAGGAGCAGCAACAACTTACATGCAATTGAGCCAGTAGAAGTAAGCAGCTGCACTGCTTAACAAAACCTTAAAACAGCAAGTCTCTGTTTTGACACGAGCCCTAGCAGCCCAGAATCCCATGTTTTGTGAAAGTGAAATTATCTTTTCGGTTCTTACAGAGGTGAAATATACTTTGATTCTTTCTGCTCATTGCTAGACATTTGTAGCAAGAGACATTGATGCACTGCACACATTACTCAAAATAGAATGAGTTGTCTGATGGCTCCTGAGAGGTTACAACTAACAATTCATTGTTCATTTGGGAAAAAATAAATAAATGTATTAATTAGAAAAAAAGACTGGACACTCTTACCACAGTGGAAGAAGGAAATACCTGAACTACCAACAAGTGAAACGGAAAATATACTGGTTACCAGTTAAGGTTAAACAAATCAGTTAATAGAGTACATCAAAAATTTAACCAGAACTTACTCCTTAATAGTTTCACTATTATAATTGGTGTAGCAGTGTCATAAGAGACTATGGCAGTTGACTCAGTCTAATCTGCTTCAGCTGGCCAATAAATTGCCTAGTTTTACCCATCAACTCCATGCTTACACTAAGAGATGAGCAAATCAAAACAAATTGCATGTGGCATGTCAGTGAATCAACTTAAAAATAATAGTAATAGACAGAACAAAACCAGAACCCCCCAAAAACCAAACCCCGTTCATGTTTTTGCTTTTGTTGTCCTGTGTTTGGTTGCTTGTAATACCCATAAAAGTAGTAGGGAGAAGGGTCAACTGCTCACTGACAAGATACAGCTCCAAACACTGTAGGTGTCAATCACGCCTCTGACCAAGAACAATGTCATTCCACACCTTCACCAGAGGGACAGCACATAACCACCAGTACACCATATGAAACTGCCCAGGCTTACTGGCACTGCCTAGAGAAGGTAAGACTTAGCCCCTTCTAAGGCAGCATTCTCACCTAGTGACGTTACAGAGTGGACAGAAAACAGATAGGGATAAGGGAGTAAAACTCAAATTATTTTAACAAAAAAATAATAATTCATGAGTTTAAGGTGCTCCTGAAACTACAGTACAAAAGTCCTCCATGTTTAACACCTGCAGTTCATGAAAAAGTGAATTTCTATATATTAACTATTTAGCTATATTAACTAGTTTAATTCAAGCAATCACATTCCTTTACAAGTCCTAGAAAAAATGAGTCTGTTGGGCTCAAAGCACATGCACAAAGATTCACAAACAAATCATTGTGCCTCAGCTGAACCATGGTAAATGATCACAAGCATAAGAAACATTTCCAGCTATTTGTAGCTGAAACCAGTGCGTTTCAGCACACATCTGTTCTGAACTTAGATAACCGTGGTAGCTGCTGACTAGCAGTACTAATGCCTGCATATTCCTTCACAGGATCTGTACTTTACAAGAATTCAGCACTCACAGTTACTTCAGTGAGATTCAATCAGCCTGATTATCTTCAGCATTAACGTCCTTTGGCGTTCGAGGGCCCATCCCCCCTGCCTGGCAGGGCCACCAAACACACACCTTTGCTAGATCAAATATGATAAAAATTGAAAGGTACGGAGAGCATAAGTAAAACATGAATCTCAAGCCTACAAGCTACAGAACTGACTGCTACAAAGCAGAAACCATGTTTTTAACTGATTTCCAAACTTAGAAAAGATGACCTACCTTTTTTCTAGATCTTTGATTTTCTCCCTCAGAGGTGCAACAGCCTAAAATAAATGAGTGATATTTAAACTTTGAAGAACAGACAAGATTCACATCACAAAACATTCAGATAGTGTTACTCTGGAGCAAAAATCATGGCAAACAGTCTTTAATGAAGAATTTCAGAGAAAACACTCCTAGAAACTTGGACCTCAAACTGTTCTTTATGTCAAAAATCCTTAAATAACTTTCATTAAAGAAAAAAAAAAAAAGTATATATCAAACCATCTGATAGCATGAAATCCCTTAGCATAGCACTGAAAACAAAGCATATTCAGAGGTAAGGCAGTTGCTCAAAAGAGCATCCAAGGTTATGAGTAGCACAGTCTTGGGGATAAGAACTGCTAACATTATGATTCCTACTTGACTTAAACAGACACAAACACAGAAGCATTAGTCCTAGAGCAATAGCTATATCTCTCAGAACATGTGAAACTGAAGAAACATCTCACTTGAAAATAAATCTAAAACAATGTAAAATCTGCCTAGGCCATTTAAAAACATCGATAAAAGGAAAGTTGATAGAAAAATATAGCCCACCTACTAATGCTTCTGTTTCTGTTTTCACTGCACTGAATGAAAACCATCTAGGTCAGCATCTCTTTCAGGTTCTTTATTACAAGACCTGAATTTTTAACAGTCCTGCCAAGTTTTAACAATAGACATACCATCTACAATCATATGTAAATAGAAAGCTGTCAGAAAGTCAACACTTGAGAAGATATTCAACAGTAAGACATAATCAACTCCTATTTGTTTTCTACAAATACTGGCAGTTAGAGCCAAATAACTCAGGAAATCAAGGAATGAACTGAAATAATCTGCACGTTCATGTTCAGAAGAAATATACTATTGTTATTTACTCTTCTAGCATCCAGCTCTGTGGAACAACAAACAGATCCCAAAAAGTCATAGTAGATCAAAGTAAATGTGTATAAACTCATACAAACACACATGAAAGTAATGGAAGTACTCACCTCAAATACATTTATGCCTATTATTGTATTGTTATTATATAGAAGTGATCAGGTTGGACATTAGGAAATACTACTTCTCTGAAAGAGCGGTCAGGCAGTGGAATGGGCTGCCCAGGGAGGTGGTGGAGTCACTGACCCTGGAGGTGTTCAAGGAACGTCTGGACACTGTGTCCCAGGGAGGTTGTGGATGCCCCGTCCTTGGAGGTGTTCAAGACCAGGTTGGACGGGGCCCTGGGCAACCTGATCTAGTAAAGGTGTATGTTTGGTGGCCCTGCCAGGCAGGGGGGTTGGAACTACATGATCCTTGAGGTCCCTTCCAACCCAGGTCATTCTGTGATTCTGTGTTGAGGGACATGGTTTAGTGGGAACTATTGGTGATGGGTGGATGGTTGGACTGGGTGATCCTAAGGGTCTTTCCCAACCTTGATGATTCTATGACTCCAAATCTAAAAGCATCTTGATAAAGGAGTATTTGTAAAGTCCCACTGTATTTCGCAACAAACTGAGGCTGAAACTGAAATTCAGAGGTGCTCGTATAGAATTTCTGAACCACCAGCATGTTCAATACCCATATCCACTCTAGAAATTGCCAGCACTTGTCCTTAAGGCATTGTTAATGCAAACTAGTCTCAGTTACCAACACATCTACATTCGTTCTTAAACAAAGCAAAACGTATTTGCAAGGTTCCAAATATCTACTGAAGCACTTTGGAAAGGTGACAGAAGAAACGATCTGCATATGTCCAATATTCGGTAACTCAAGTCAGTTCTCAAGAGGGATCTACAAAGCCACTGCAGCAAATGAGACCACCTCTACCTAATGCTACAGCTTCCCAGAAAGGCTTAGATGAAAAAAACACAACCACCAAACAACTGAGAGTCACAGATCTATGTTAGTAACTCCACAACAAAGAATAACAGTTCAAATGCTGTTACAAACAAGTGATATGCTTTGAATGGTCTCAGTGGAACACAGAGTAATTAGATAAATAATCTCTTTCAATATGAAATGAGAAAAATTGAGGCTTTAAAGGAGAACAAATTGCTATTAGGAAACTAACCTCTTCTATTTTACTGTCTACTTTCTGATCTCCATTTTCCTGAAGAGACCTGTGGGTAAGAAAAGAAAACACATAATTTATACATAAGCAATCCTTGCTCCAATGCACCTACATTATACTTTTCCTGTTGAAACAGAAGCTTTATATTATCCTAAATACTATTAGAGAAAATGAAAGTGGTTGGTTCACTCCCTACCGAAAACAGCTACAGTCTTGTCACAAAGTCTGGCAAAAGCTGAACCACACCCATGGGAAAGAAGTAATAAAATTAAAGACAACAGATTCACTTCACTAACAAAAATCAACTTAACTGTAAAAGAAGTGCCTAGTCATTGTACAGAGACAGAGGCAGTAGTAATATTGTTAAGTGTAGTTCCACTATATGAATGCTTAAGATATCTTTTTGTGGGTCCACATTTACTGCATGCTAGCAAAACATTTTATCTTAATGCCACAACTGTAATTTTAATTAAAACAACAACAGCAAAAACAACCAGCATATGTGCCTAGCTTTGAATTTTAACTTCCAAGGAACAAGGGAAAAAAACTATGCTGAAACTACTCTGAAGTGATCATCTGATGGGCAATGGTGACTATCCACATATGGTACCTCTCTGAAATGATGCCAAGTTTGTACACAGAAGAATGAAAGACGTCACGGTAACTTGTAAAAACACAGGACTGCCTAGGAGTTGGCTTCTTACATAAATCTCTGTGGACTTGTTGTGTAAAACAATTTAATTAGATGCGTTCCTTCTTAAGTGAACTTCAATAAATGTAAAATATTCTAATATTTTAACTCTTGAATCTAGTTGCATGATTTTTCTTAAGTTTGTATAATTCTTTTTTCTCTTCGTCTCCCAGACTAAACCTTCTGAAAGGGGAATTATTTATCAACCCTTGAAGTACTAATTTTTTGCATACTAGAGGATTCATTGGCATCCAACTTAAAATGGAGTTCTTTCAAATAAAACAGAGCTCCTTTACTTGGGACCTGCAGTCATTACACCTAAGGAAACAGAAGGCCCTTTGTTAAGCAGATATACATATGCCACACCATTCAAAGCTGGAGCAACGATTCCCTTCATATCCTTCTGTAAAACTCCATTACTAAGGCCAGTTCAGTTATGCTCACTGAGGCAAAAATCTCAATGAGTAGATTAATTTTGTCATATCAGAGTGCAGTACGTTTCAAGGCTGCAACACATAGACTCTGAATCATGTTCTTACAAAGAATTGCTTTTTTTTTTTAAATAGTAATAGTAAAGTGAAAACACTCCAGTTAACATAGTAAGAATTTAGTATAAGGAAACATTATTAAGAAATTTGCGTGAATGCTTCAAATGTTTTCCCAAAAGGGTCCACAAAGAAACAACTCCAACCACTGTTTATTCAAAAACACTGGAGCACTGACAACACCAGCACTCTACAGTTTAGTTTCTAATGAGCCTTTCCTCCTAACAATGCTATGGATTAAGAATCAATCTCAGATGTTCAGAAACAGTTTTCCACCAATCGCTCTGTAAAGGTCACCCCAAACAAGAGAGTTGATGCAAACAATTTCTAAGGATAGCTTATAAGGGAATCAACGTGCTGGATCCCATGACCCCCCTATCCTCCTCAAACACCTGAGATCTTGTCCTTCCTTTAGAAGTGCTTAGCTGTGCACCTAACAGCTGCTGAACTTTCATAGTTGGATGATCATGAGTTAACAAATAATATAAATGATAACTACCTGCAAGCCGTTGCAGCTCAGCAGCTGCTGCAGTAACAGCTGAACGCTTCTAGAAACTGTGGGAAACAGCAATAAGGGTAAAGTGGACAGCTTGGGACAATAACACATCCCATGGTAAGCTATTCTGGGTAAACCAAAGCCCACAGAAAATTCACTGATTTTCTTACCTTGCTTCAAACTTCCTTCATTCCATGCCAGCAGACATGGTAAATGAATAACTAAGTCCTTGAACAATGAGGTGAAACATTCTGTCCCCTATCCACAAAGATTTTGCTGTAGGGAACAGTGTCCTCCTATTCTCATCACCTTCTTTTCCAGCCACAACTTCCTTGTGAAATTCCCATGTGATGCTCACGTGTAAGCAGCAGTACTGTGAAATATGCATTGTTTGCATTTATACGTTATGCCAAGGGCATAAATTATGGGGGAGACAACACAGGATGTTTTGCTTTACGGTACTTAAACTCCAGATTCTCTCCCAACTAACTATGGGGTAGCAGGGGGTTAAAGTCCTCAAAACCCCATCTCCAATTCTAGGTACAGAAGCGTAACTATGACAAGCAGATGATCTGCTACTTTTCAGTGCTTCAGCCTGCATTGCCACTAAGATATGGGTCAAATTTGTGATGAAGGACAGAAGAATTTCAGCCTGTGTGCTCAGCTCCTCTAAGCAACTTGCCTTAAACCATGTCCCAGGATAAAAGATGCATAAGGGAACATGCTGAAGTGCAGAAGACCCTGGGTGAGAATTACAGCAGAAACACACCGCTCTGTGACTGAACACACTGTATTTAAAAGATGGTATCAGCTGCTTAGCAACCATTCAGCAACAGCATAAGCCACTCTTCTGTTTTCTTCCTACTTGACATACAGTGATAAATGTAACAATTCTATTTCAGATAAGGGTATTTAATACAAATACATACATTACCTCATATTGACGAAGTTTCCCCAGACAGCTGGAAAATAAGAAGGAGAACATTAGTGTCATGTAACAAAAGTATGAGGTAATTTTTTCATACCATCATAAGGAACTTAAAACAATGCTAGGTATATTCATCACACGATCTAATTAAGTCACACACATGGCAGATACCTATGCAAAACAAGTAATTTCTTGTACTTTTTGGTATGGAGAACAGATCTAAGGAATACAACAGTATAAAATAATATAGCAAACAGGTATCAGCTCTTTGTGTTCATGTGCCAAATCTATTCTTTACCTGAAAACGTATCTGAAACTACTGAGAGTTTAAGCACAAAGACTATCTCTTTCAGCTAGGACACAGAACGTAGCTGAAAGTCAAAAAGAGACACTATAAAGCAGGCTGCAGAACAGAGCTGACAACTTCACACTGTCAACACAAATAAGGTTAACACGGGACAGTTACGTAAGGAACTTTGCAACAATAGGAAACACAAAATATAGGCTGAATACCTTCAATAAATCATTCCACAATTGGTCTTAAAGAGATAAGGCTCAGTCTGAGCACCCAAATTCCTCTGGGCCTGAAGAAGTAGTAGCCTGTATGCAGTTATGGTATTATTATGCATATAGAAAGTTTCTCAGGCAACATCAGCTTTGGCAAGCAGCCCTTCAGGCCTTAAGTGGCAGCTGAATTAAGTACTTTGTGTGCATTCAGGCCTTGCAGATACATTCTCACAAGCATTATTTACTGCTCTCAAGCAGTCAGTAAGGTCTTACAGAGATGAGAACAGCAAACTGCAACTGCAGACACAGGCAACAGAAGGAACAAAACATACACAAGAATGCAGTAATGCAGTTACTGTTCCACCCTCCAGGGGATGGCAAAGCCACTGAACTGTGTTAAACTACTGAGTGCTGCCGAGTAATACAAATGAATCCATGACAAATCATCAGACTAAAGGAGGGCACTACAACATCTGCAACGGTATCATAAAACCTCAGTCTTTGGGGTAGGAGAGAGGTAGAGCTTCACATTTGGACAGATGATCAATAAGATCCAGCTGAACTAAGAAACACCGTGGATTTTTCATTAATTAGATTCCCAGTGGGGAAAAGAGATAGAGCATTGAGCACTAAAGTTACATCCCATTTATTTGCCATCTGGCTAGGATTTCAGAATTATCTGTGATAATATTAGTGGAAAAGGGTTTATCTTTTTTCTTTCTTTTCCGTGAATGACTATTATTTGATAACTACAGGTACACAACTCTCAAGCTATAGATCACTCAGATATACACTCGTTTGATTTTCTAGGCTGCTGAAACTCATACACACAATGCATGGTGCTGTTTGTGCAATGGCAGGAAACATCTGGGCTTGCTCGGTGAAGCAGGAATTGACACAAAACAAGTCGCCAGCTGCAGCACCACCACCCAGCCAGTTTTGTTGCAACAAAGACAGTGAAGATATGCTGCATAATAAAAAAACCAACCATTTGCTAAAGCCAAAAAAGCCAATGGCATACTAGGGTGTATTAAAAAGAGCGTGTCCAGCAGGTCGAAGGAGGTGATCCTACCCCTCTACTCTGCCCTGGTGAGGCCTCATCTGGAATATTGTGTCCAGTTCTGGGCTCCCCAGTACAAAAAAGACAGGGATCTCTTGGAAAGAGTCCAGCGGAGAGTCACAAAGATGGTGAAGGGCCTGGAGCATATCCCCTGTAAGGAGAGACTTAGGGAACTGGGTCTGTTTAGCCTTGAGAAAAGAAGGCTGAGAGGGGACTTGATCCAGGTTTATAAATACCTGAGGTGTGGGAGCCATAGTGGTGAGGCTGGTCTCTTTTCAGTAGTGCGTGGGGACAGGACTAGGGGTAATGGGATGAAAGTACAGCATAGGAAGTTCTGCACGAATGTGTGCGAGAACTTCTTTACAGTGAGGGTGACGGAGCACTGGAACAGGCTGCCCAGGGAGGTGGTGGAGTCTCCTTCTCTATTTAAGACCTGCCTGGACACCTACCTGTGTGACGTGGTGTAGGGAGCCTGCTTTGGCAGGGGGGTTGGACTCGATGGTCTCTAGAGGTCCCTTCCCACCCCTACAATTCTGTGATTCTGTGTGAAAGCCAAAACTTGTAAACAGTGAAGTACTTATCGGGATAACAGTCCTATGCCAACACTCAGGCCTTAGACGTTTAACACTCTTCCTCCACAGCTGTGCCCAGCGCATATGCTGAAGTACTTTGCATTTATTCATCTAGAGAGCACACACAGCCTTCCTTCCATCTACAGGAACTGCTAAAGTGAAGTATTCATCATTAACTGGACTAGACAGACAGATGCATGACTTGCAACCAAACACCTAAAACACTCATTTCAAGGGAAAAGAGACAGAAGTTCTGCTCATCCTCTCATAAGATCATTTTTAAACCTCACCCAATGACTCATTAATATGTGGCCATTAGTGAAGAGATAGGAGTATTTGTATTGCCCAGAGATACGGGGAAAACAGGTTTAATAGCCTGCAGGAGAAAAGGTAGAGCCAAAATGGGGCTACACCTGATCTGTGATGGTTTTCCCCCACTGTTTCCCTTCCATAAAGTAACAGTCACTTTTACTGCAAGAGTTTTCAAAGGATTCATTACAAGTACCTCTAAGATTGAGAATACATCAGAGTCGCAAATCACTCCCACAAATATTATACTTTAAAGAAGAATGCCATGACTCGATGAAGTGATAAAGAGCCATTGTTTCGGGGAAAATAAAAGGGGATTTGTTTTTTAAAGCCTTGATCGCAGCACTGCTATTAAAGAGGCTGGCTGAATTTAAACACTAAACATTAATTACCCCCGGGTCCCCTCCTCCTATTTTGTTTTCCTCCTGCCCCAAGGAGATAAAGCTACGACTATATGGGAAGCATAATCTCATACAACTGTTGCTGATCTCCAAGTCTACTTGAAATTACTTTAAAAAGAAAAAAGGACAATCATGAATGAGTAAAAGAAAGGCTGCCTTCCTACCTCATACACGCATATTCCTATTTAACACTTTGTTTAGTCTTCCTAGATAAGTCCATTTCTGAAATTACATTGGATGCAGAGCAGTGCAATGATTGAGCTATTTTCCACCAAAGGAACAATTTCAAGAGCAATTCTTCGGATGCATTATGCAGGCAGGATTGGTTTGATTTGAAAGACAAAACCTATTAAATCAAAGTACAAAGAAGTTCAATAGAAACCCCAAGCTATTTGTTCTTCAGCATCCACTATTAAATGCACATTTCCCTACCTAACTCAGCCAGACTTTTGGCTCTGACCAGTTGTACTTCACAGCAGGCAAGAGTCGTTCATTTAGATCCTGAAAACATAGGAATGGGATGAATATTTTGCTTGGAGTGCTCTTTTGGTCTGCCAACTGCAGTATATATACATATATATGTATATGTATCTCCTATGAGGAGAGACTAAGTGAACTGGGTCTGTTTAGCCTTGAGAAAAGAAGGCTGAGAGGGGACTTGATCCAGGTTTATAAATACCTGAAATGTGGGAGCCATAGTGGTGAGGCTGGTCTCTTTTCAGTAGTGCATGGGGACAGGACTAGGGGTAGTGGGATGAAAGTACAGCATAGGAAGTTCTGCATGAATGTGCACAAGAACTTCTTTATGGTGAGGGTGACGGAGCACTGGAACAGGCTGCCCAGGGAGGTGGTGGAGTCTCCTTCTCTGGAGATATTCAAGACCCGCCTGGACGCCTACCTGTGTGACGTGGTGCAGGGAGCCTGCTTTGGACTCCATGATCTCTAGAGGTCCCTTCCAACCCCTACAATGCTGTGATATATATGTGATATAAAAAACATGCTGTATAGCCTTTTTACAGAACACACCTCACTACCTTTGCATGTCTTAATTAGCTCATCCACAATAGGCTGGGGAACCAGAAGAGTAACACAACCACAATCTAAAGGTAGGAAAAAAGAAAATCTCAAAGGAAATCTGTGCCTTTAACCCCAAGATGATCCCTACTCTACGGGATTAAGAATATGACGCTAATATCAAATTGTCATCTATCACAAGGGAACTACAGTAATTAACTTTGAACCTCAAATGATTAGAGATAATTTCAGACATTTCAGACTGCTTCAGACAATTACATCAGTTTCAGCACCATGTGCATTTTTAAATTAATGTTTTAATAAACAGGATCCTAATGCCCATGGAAGATTCAACTGCATTCTGAGCAACAACAAATGCAGTTCCTTTAAAACCATTTTCCTTCACAATGATTATATTGTTTGTATTTCCAAGGTACTTAAAGAAACTTTTATGTGAACTTGTGCCCAAGCAGATTTAGTTCAAAACACGGGATTTTTTTTCCCCTGTACTGCCCTTCTTACGTCCTCTATTCCTCAGATTAGGAGAGAACAAAAACACTGTCTGTTACAAAGAGATTCTGCTGTAAGAAGAAACAGCACGAAGGAACACTCTGAATTGATATACAGTTGTTACCTGAACTTCTAGGACAAAATCTTAACCTCTGAAGGCTCAAAGCAAATTGCTTCAGCCAAACCTATTTCAGAGAGATGCGAGGATGTTAAAAAAACAGGATTTATGTCCTTATTTCCCTCTTTCTTAAATCAGGCTCTCCATGGTTACACAGCAGCACTGGTTTCTTGGTTCAAAACAAGATTTTTCTTTGCAGACGAAAACTTGACACAATGTGAGCATGACTGTAGTCAAAAGTTACACAAAAATCACCTACACTGTTAATGTAGGTCCCCATCTAACTCCCATTGGAGTTGGTGAACAGAACTCAGCTCACCTGAACAAGGGGTGGATTTGGGATCTCATACCTTTGCACAGGAGTTTTCTTATCAAATAACTTCTGTTTATAGCATGATGGATCCCAGATCGTTTCTCAGATTGGCACGAGCTCAAAAAAGATATTGTGGGCTCTAAAAGCAAACAGCTACAGGAAAGGGGAGGGAAGAAAAAGCAACTGCTTGGGAATCTTGAAGTAACTCTTAATGGAAGAAACATGCAAATTTTAACATTGCATCTCAGTACAGACTGGAGACATGACAGTCCTGCAGCCAAGCGAAAGCTGCTCTTCTGAATGTGAAGAATAAGTAGTACATTAGGCCTTAATGATATAGGATTTAATTTGCTGATGATGAGGGACCCCTGGAAAATCACCACTGAAGAAAGCTGAAATCCCAGCAGCTGGGGAATGGAGAGATCCATTCTTACAGAGAACAGGAACTTTCACTGCACAAAGGGATCAGGTGGACATAAGAGAAGCTGTGGTGCCTCATCTCTGCCCAGAGAGGTTGTGGATGCCCAGTCCCTGGAGGTGTTCAAGACCGGGTTGGACAGGGCCCTGGGCAACCTGATCTAGTAAATGTGTATGTTTGGTGGCCCTGCCAGGCAGGGGGGTTGGAACTACATGATCCTTGAGGTCCCTTCCAACCCAGGTCATTCTGTGATTCTGAGGTGCACAACATCAGGTTGGATGGAGCCCTGGGCAGCCTGAGCTGGTGGGGGGCAGCCCTGCAGGTGGTTGGACCTCGTTGTTATTGTTATTTTTAAATGAGGCTTCAAGATGGTTAACATCCATGTATGCCATTCCACAGCTATTCATCTTCCAGCAGAGGAAAAGCAGTTGCCAGAATGTTTTCATGGCGCCTTTTAGAATGGAATACTCTGCCAAACTGTTACACTCTTACAGCTGTCAGATACACCATCAAACAGTTGCGCTTTTTTTTCTTTACGAGAGTTAATTAGGCGTCATACTGGATGGGAACCCAGCTATTATTTCATATTTATTGCTTACAACATTTCAGTCCACAGCATCACTTAAAGGCTGAACAGAGTTCTTCATTTCATTGCTGGAAAATTCTTTTCGGGTCTTTCCCCTCCCCAGCCCGCCCTCCCAGTTCTTTGTTCAGTATTTCTACTCTATCCTGTATCTTATCTCCAGCATATCATTTTCATCTATCCTGTGTTTTGCCACAAGCAAAGTAATGCTATCTGATCGTTCGCAACCACAAACATAAACACCTGGTACTCACAGCAACTACATAACATCAGAATGCATTTGGTTTTCATCCCAGTGAACTCATCACAATTTGGAAGTTCCAATCAGGGTCTTCCATTTTCATCACTCTCTACACTTCAGTGTACCTGGACATCATGGAACTTCCCAGATCTGAAGTTAATGCCTCAGAACAACAAGCAGGAATTGTCTGGGAGCCAACAGAAGGACTTTCACCTTTACCTAATTGGAGTATGGTGCAATAATTACGCTTTGAATAAGGTGAGAATTATTTTGCCGATATGAAATCTAAGCAATCTAAATTACTAACACCTTTGTGAACCCTTTTCACCTTGTGAAAGAACTGAAAATCCTTATGTCTTCCTTCAAACATCAGCTACCGCCTGAAGAAAACCCCTCCTTACAAAATGAATTTTATCTTCTGATAGACCTGATCTACACTATTGAAATGCACAAAATTTGCTGAGAAACAGTTTCTCCTTTTGCTTTAATACAACGCTGTTTTGCTTTTGTTTTTACCTTGCAAAGAAAATGAAAGCATGAAAGGGTTGCTTTCTTCCTCAGAGAGGTGCAGATTTAGGAATGTGTTTTATCAGCCTGAAATATGCCTAAATAAATGCAATTCCAACACATTCACTATAAATGCACGCAAAGGTATTCAATACATTTAAGAAACTTGGAAGGCAGTTTCAAGCAACTGAAACATCTACTTTCCTCCCTAAATATCTGCAAACAGGAAGCGTTTCCCTTTCTCTTTTACAAAGCTCGTTTTCCTTCTTGAAGGCTGACTGACCAAAGTATAGTTTTAACTGGTGGTTTTTAACTTCTGGTCTCTTAACTCTAAGGAAGGAGAGTTAAGGATCACTGTGTCAACTCAACTGATGGGGTCTGGCAAGAGGTAACTGGGTTAATTCTTAGATAACTTCATCACTAACATTACAATTCAGCCGCAACAGATCATAAATCAAACACAAGTCATTCAGAAGCTGTAAAACTGTCATGCAGAAAGGTAAAGGTAAAAGGATTTATAGAGGTTGAGGAAAGGGTTCGAGTTTGTTTGTTTTGTTAAAATGAGAACTTAAAGATAGCATCCAAACATCACTTCCCCCCCCCCCCCCCCCCCGACACGGTCCACAGAATGGAGGGAACATTCTTCAAAAAGCTCAGAGAGGCAGAGAATATTCCACACTCCAGACAACAACGATACACACTTTATGTACCGCAGAACCTGAGCAGTCATGTGAGACAGCAAGATTCAGATCAGAGATAGGGATTAAGTAAAGGGTCATGACTCAAGTCGAACTACTGAACGCTGCAGATTACTATTTACTGCTATGATTTGCTCAGTTACAGTACTGGCTATTGTAGCATGCTGCAAGGCTGGTGAAAAACAGCTCTCTTCTTCCCATGACATTTAACAAACCACTTTAAGTAAGCTGACACAGACAACCCTACATCTCTCCCCCAAGGGTCCAAGGACTTGAAGTTGAGAACCAGCAGTTCAAACTCTGCTTTGGCCAGCTAACCTTCAAGAAAGAAGGGCAATATAAATGACAGGGGAACATCACTCCACTGTAAAAATGCAGAGAGGGAAGTAGATGAAAGCTCTAAGAGTGCCTGCTCTGGAGTAGAACAATGACAGCACCACCACCTTCACAAACCACAGTAATGATGAATCTTAAGTGGAGATATGAGCTACACAGCAATGTCTAGTTCAAAGCCAGCAAGCAAATGCTTAAGGTTTGGTTTTTGATTTGTTTTGTTTTTTGTTTTGGTAGAGAATCTATAGTGTGTTGGTGCTTAAAGCAGGCAAACCTGATGTCACATCAGACCACTCCTGAATCATCCTTGGCCTGTCAATCCTGCTGTCTCATAAAACAAACAGGGGATGAAGAACTGTTCCTGCTGCTCTCAAAAGCAGTGCCAAATGACATCCACACAGCTAGCTTGAATCAGTAAGACAAGCCCAATTTCACAGCTCCCTTTCTACTATCAAAAGTGAAATTACAAGCTTATCAGAATAAAAAATTAAGTACCCTTCAATCCTTATTTCAAACACACAAGGTGCAAGAGGCTGGTAAGATTTAAGCCTAGAAGCTTGCCCATGCCTTGTTATTCTGAGAGGAGACACGACATTCTTCCTACCTGATGGGAACCTGATGAAAAAATGCCTAACATTATAAAACAAGGGCTAGAAATCACTGAAATGATTAGACTTTTTTTCAGTACCTTTTTAATTGGTTGCTTGTTTATGACCTGTCTACATTTCTCTTGTAATGGACAACAAAAATCAATGAAATCCATTTCACTGGCAGTTCTAATCACCTCACGTTCTTAAGCTGCTGTTTCACAATGGCTCCAAGATGATGCAAGGGCAGCCTGTCACTGAAAGGATTTATTCTGGTCCACCTCCACACTCTGCCCCTCTTCTTTCATTGACATAGCAGGACACGGGGAAATGGTTTTAAGTTGAAAGAGGGAAGTTTTAGGTTGGATGTTAGGGGGAAGTTCTTTACTAGGAGAGTGGTTAGGCCCTGGAACAGGCTGCCCAGGGAGGTTGTGGATGCCCCATCCTTGGAGGTGTTCAAGGCCAGGTTGGATGGGGCCCTGGGCAACCTGATCTAGTAAATGTGTATGTTTGGTGGCCCTGCCAGGCAGGGGGGTTGGAACTACATGATCCTTGAGGTCCCTTCCAACCCGGGTCATTCTGTGATTCTGTGACACTATCACAACCGCAGCATCTTGCAGGGGAGCAAATCAGACCAAACATGTAAAGCACCTCGGTCATGGCTCCCCATTATACCTAGTGCACTGCAGCCACGTAGTGAGCAATGCAAGTGAGTTAACTAAGCTAATTCTGGGAACAAACACCTACTGAGAGATCTGGACAGTTCACTAGCCACAGTATCACCAGATTAAAGCATACAATGATTTCTGACATTAATATAAAGTAGATTTAGAAAAATGAGACACGAAATAAGGAAGAGACAGAGATTGAAAGTAAAGGCTCTTCTTACTTTAAGTGGTACTAGGGAAATCAGTGAAGGCCATAAGAATCCAAGGTATCTTAAATCTGATTAACCTGATTGCACACCTCACATCACAGTGATACTTCAACCAAATTCAGCAAGGCTCCTTAGATAAGACCCAAATGATAGAACCAGCAAAGCTCTGCCAAACACTAAAAGCACAGCTCCCCACCTCCCCACTGCACCACCTCCTCAGCTGGGCCAAAACAACTGACTGAATACCCACACTGTAAAGGGGTTACAACCTAAAAAAGAAGCTGACTTCTCACTGGGTGATCTTACACCAGACCTCCTTTAACTGGTGTACAGGACAGAAGCTTAAGTCCTTGTATGTGGAGGCCTGGTAGAAAAGAGGAGATGTAGATCAGGGATGCCTAAGCCAGCCTAGCCAGCCAACACTTGTGTGCTGTAAATCTACCAGGACAGCCATACAAGGACTCTTGACATCGAGAGGGCTGAGGGTTTGTCAGCAGCCTGTGATAAGCTCTTCCTCTGCTTTAATGACTACAGAAGAGAAGTTCTTCAGACATTTTTAACTAATATAAATTCAAAGGAAGAAGCTTTCTATGAAATAAAACATTCTCCCATGGTTTCACATGCGAACTCACCAAATGGTGTTAACAAAGAAAATCATATCTCCTAGTTCATAAAAAAAAAATCCCTCGAAGTCCACACACTTCCAAGTATTCCATTCCCTGAAGCAACATGCTCCAACTCTGGTTCCCCATACACTAGACACTAAATAGAAACTCATTGGAAAAAGGCTGCACAGCCTGAAAACACTTAGTCATTTGGAGAGCACTTGAAAAAGAAGGAATGTAAGAATTGCCAGCACATACACCTACACCAGCAGCTCAGTTTTCTCCAATTCCATGCTATTTTAGTCTTGCAATATCTGACAATGCACAGAGCATGGCGATGATTCAGTAATATTGCAAGTAGTACACCATCAGGATAGGGGGAGAATCATCATTACTTCCACAGAAGAGATAATGAAAAATAGTCTCTCTACAATCTATTACATCAGTGGCATCTGCCAAAATAACATACTACTTGGAAACACCAGAATAATAAGTAATGGTTCTGCTACCCTACCACTGAAGAGATGGAGTAGTACAGCAACTGGACATGGCAGATCTGCATACCATACCCCCATCAGATATCAACCATACCCCCACCAGATATCAACCATACCCCTTTAAGTCCCTTTTAACCCAAACCACTCTGTGATTCTATTAAACTGTCCTAACAGTGAGAGCAAGCATATGATTTCAGCAGTCTCAACAGTGACTAAATAATGAGACCGTGTAGACACCATAACATGTGGCAGCAAAGGGAATTCCTATCTCGCAGTTCTGGTGTAGGAAACACCATCTTTCCTCCAACATGCCCAAGCTCATATATACCTCTGAACCCTTCCAAATGCAAAGGGAGGATCCCTAGCAGCCCTCGCACACACCCATCTCCAAGGCGAGCTCACCTACATAGACTCTGCAGCATCGAGTGCATCTAGCGATGCTGACAGGGCTTCCACGATCCCGCCTGGTGACGTGCAGGCCACACAAAACCCACACCAGCCTGAAACAAGAGCAGACTAACGCTAAATAAACCTGATGTGTCAAGGGGACGGGAAAGGGGAGACGGTTCACAGCCCAGCACGGCTAAATCTCAGGGTCTATCTGACTCACGCCTGTAACCCACGCCGTAAACATTGCAGTCAGCGGTTTATTCTGAGATCTCCGTGAGTACTTTCTGTACCTCTGGGCACAACCCCGAGCCCCGTCCCACCTTCACGGCCACCCCGCGGAGAGCGGCCCGCTCGCCCCGAGCCGCCCCACCGGGCCCGAGGAAGTTTCCTCGGGGCGGCGAGAGGGGAAACCCAACGGAGCCCCCTCCCCGCTCACTCACAGGCGACGTAGGCGATGCAGGCGAGCCCCACAAGCAGCTTCATCCTCCTGCGGTTGATGGCGGTCAGCAGGCGCAGCAGCGGCCCCTTGCTCACCATGCCCAGGGCACGCAGCGCCGGGCACACCACCCGCAGCTCCCCCCGCCCGGCTGCCCGGGAACCGCTCACGCAGGCGCAACGGCGTCCGCCCTCCCCTTCCTTCCCCCGCTCTGGTTGTAGCTCGGCGGCCAAAGCGGCGGCGGCGCCGCCTGGCAGCGCGCATGCGGTGGGCGGGGAGTGGAGTGGAGCTCTGAAGTGGCGGCCTTCAGGGGTTCCTTGACTCTTGTGTTTAAATCTTGCGTTGTCTTCAAGTCCCCCCCAGCCCAAATATATGAGGAGGCTCAGAGAAGGACGTAACACTCTCTATAGAGACCTGAGAGGAAGTAGTTTTGAGGTGGGGGTCGGCCTCTTCTTAGGTTACACCTATAGGATGGGAGAGAATGGCCTCAAATTGCAAAATAGAGATTTTGGAAAGGGTTCAGAGGAGGGCCATGAAGATGATCAGGGGGCTGGAGCACCTCCCCTATGAGGACAGGATGAGGGAATTGGGTTTGTTCAGCCTGGAGAAGAGAAGGTTGCGGGGTGACCTCATTGCAGCCTTTCAATACCTGAAGGGAACTTACTCCCAGGAGGGGAGTAAACTCTTTGAAGGGGCTGACAATAGCAGGACTAGGGGAAATGGTTTTAAGTTGAAAGAGGGAAGATTTAAGTTGGATGTTAGGGGGAAGTTCTTCACTAGGAGAGTGGTTAGGCCCTGGAACAGGCTGCCCAGTGAGGTTGTGGATGCCCCGTCCTTGGAGGTGTTCAAGACCAGGTTGGACGGGGCCCTGGGCAACCTGATCTAGTAAATGTTTGGTGGCCCTGCCAAGCAGGGGGGTTGGAACTACATGATCCTTGAGGTCCCTTCCAACCTGGGTCATTCTGTGATTCTGCACCGGAGGAGGTTGGATCAGGTTGGATATTAGGAAACATTTCTTCTCAGAAGGAGTGGTGCTGCATTGGCACAGGCTGCCCAGAGAAGTGGTGCAGTCACCATCCCTGGAGGTGTACAAGAACCGTGTGGATGTGGCACTGAGGGATGTGGTCAGTGGGCACAGTGGGGGTGGGCTGCTGGTTGGTCTTGATGATCTGAGAGGTCTTTTCCAACCTCAATGAATCAATGATTCTTTCTGTTTCTCCACGAAACCTTTGTGTTCTACCTTTGATAGAATCCTCTCTCATGTGTCAAAGTATTTTTCTCTTGGTAAAACATAATCTGAAAAGAAAGCTTCCACTGAAAGCATTCTGTCTCAGTATTATGACCTTCAAACAATTTATGACAAATGTTCTTTTTCATATTTATCTCCCTCGGGAGAATACTGCAAGAATAAGTGTTCTTGAACTAAATGACTCGTTACAATTATTTACTTTCAGCAGAGAAGAATGGCTGTTTACTGTGACCTCTGTCCAGCAAAGGCCTGCATACTTAGCAAGAGTTAACTCCTCTTTGTTATGAGGAATAAAATGTGGGAGAAGTCAAGAAGAAGTGCAGGTCTTCAAAGGGTAACGTGCAGTAAGATGCCATTCGGCATGATGAAGAATATCACACTGTGGCCCACAGAGGCAGTGACGTTATTCAGGAAGCCTTGAGAATCAAAATTTCCTATCTCCTACTCCTGTGCTGTAAAGTATAAAGCCAACTCCTTTCCGCTTGGCTTTTGTTTCTTTTGGTTTGTATTTGATAATTCTTTACTTGCATGTTTATTCCACTTCCTTATAGATATGTGGAGTAGAGAGTATAAACATAAAAATAATTTAAAATACAATCTAGCACTGAGTTTATCTGCAGAGCAATCACCCGGATAGTAACAATTTATACCGGGAGTAAATGTGGCCATCAAAAATCTACCGCTGAACAGTGCTGCATGAAAGCTAGAGAATATTATAGTTATTAGTGCATCCCTTTTACAAGGTGAGCCCTGCAGCTCAGACTCCCATTGTTTTCAGTCAGAATTTTGAAGAACGGTGCTCACATGCACAACTCATGTTCTACAGGCCTTTGGGGATAGACAGTGTTTTTAACAATTTCCCTGCCTGAAGCTCAGCTGCACAGTCCACCAGGCTGCTTGCATAAGACACCGTTCTTGGTGCTGTCCATGCTCTGTGTTCAGGCTAGTTTTGCTGCAGGAGCATACTGAGACAGTCTGTAATCCATGAAGATGGGAAAAGGAGAGTATGAAAGCAGAAGGCTCTATGAAAGTTCATGATGGAGACTGGAACCACATGGAAGCAGCCTAACTACGTTCCCTAAAGGGCCAGCTCTTTGTTACACGTAACATCTGACCACATCCATGCCTTTTTGCAAGTAATCCAGAGCATATCTAACTTAACATAGGCTGCAGGAGAGTGTGCTTAGAAGTCCATTTTATGTCAAATATAATGATAGGCAAGTACATTTTAAGTGCTATGAAGTTCTCAAGTCAAACAGTAGCCAATGTTAGGGATGCTTATTTCAGGATGTGTTCAGTCACCCCCACAACCTTGTGCCAAAGACTGGCACCAGTAGCAGAGATTCTGGCACGTAGTAGCTTGCTAAATGTGTCAAGAGAAAGACTGAGGGATGGTATGGTTTTGGAAGCTGGCTCTTATGAGACTACTGTGCATCAGGAAGCAAGCATCCATCTGCCTTAGGTCATTATCTCTGTGAGGCTGTCAGTATGACCTCAGCTAATGGCAGTCCTCTCAGGGCTAGTTTGCAAGCAATAAACCCTGTCTCCCATATTACAGTTTTCATCCTCAGTGCTTTATAAGAGCATTTTGATTTTTCACTAAACCACAGCCCGTGAAATGATGTCAGTTTTTTAAAATGATTTTTGTTTTATAATTATATCTTCTTTAATAATTAAAAATGTGAAGGCACAGTTGTATATACCTGAATGACTGTTATGAATTTAGAATTAACAACACCCCTGCAACATCCTTTTCTTTGAAGCCTGACCAAATCAGAACTGCAGAACTGTGCAATTACCGAGCTGTTTTTTCAGAATAAGGAAAACAAAGGACTGCCATGATATGAACAATTTCTGCATGATGTTATGTAAGGGAAGCTGTTCTGTCCTGTGGAAATACAGAGACGATCCTGTGCTTCTGTCCCAGTCATGTTTCTGCAAGAGATAACATTCCACAACACTATCTGCCAAACAGAATTGGACTCTGGGCAGTAAGACCCAAGCAGAGAGAACTGCTGTGTATGTGATAAGGAAATGAGCTGCAAAGCACTGAAAAGCAAAAATAAAAACAAGCCATTACCACCATATAGCTATCATCTCTTGTGACTTTATTCTCTTAGTCAATTAAGGCTGAAAGTAGACAAGAAAGTAAGACCGATTTGGACAGCTCTGCCTCCCTGTATCTACAGCTGTACCATGGCTAGTGGTACACTCCCTGGAAGATTTTTTCTAGTACTTTCATCTTCTAGGAAATCTATAGATTATTGTATGGAGTAGCACTTTTGTACTGCATAGGCACAACAGTGCAGTTGTACAGAGCCTTGGATAATCTTGAAAAAACAATGGCATTTGGCCCTGTTCAGATAGTAAAAAATATGGAAACAGGTTTTTCCAACGAAGTTTGAAATGTCAAGTGTTGCGTTTTGTTTTTAAATGAAGTCTGCTTTTAACAGTAGATCATAGCAAGGAGGGGAACTCAGACAAAAAACTCTGAGATAAAGCTAGCAGTGTTTCTTTTTAGGGAAAGATGGAAGTTAGAGAGTTTGTGGGCTTTGACAAAAGAAAAGGGAACACGAAGTTCTGGGAATTGTGTCAATTCTTTTAACATTAGCATCTCAAAAGAGAAAAAACCACTAACTGCTTCAGAGAGTTATTATTTAATATTTGGACAGTGATGGCGATAAACAACTTCAAATACGAATAGATCACAGCTGCCCTAAGGATTACATGAATGCAGAATTGAGTCAATCCTCGACCTTGAAAGCATACAAAGTAGGAGGCCGATCATCCAGCAAATGTGAACGAACAAACAAGCGTGTGTCAAATTTGGAAATGATTGCTTGAATACAGATTTGCAGAAATTAGGTGAATCATTTCATTATTTAATCAGCTATTTGCAAAGAATGAATTCTAACATACAAGCAAATAATTATATGTAAAAAATCTTTGCCGTCCATCTATTTTGTTAATCGGTTTCCTTGGGTACTCTGTTAGTCCCAAGATGTCATCCTGTGAAAGTTGAGAGACTCCTTTTTGTATCCAGAACATGGAAACCCAACACACAAAGCTGCTTAGAAGAGTTACTTGCATATCCAGAATTGAAATGGATATAGCATAGAGAGACAAATAAAAGTCAAGCAACCATTACATATTGACTGGTAAGCGTTACCTACATAAAGTACTTGTTTTTCACGATACATTTTTTCCAAGGTAACCAAAGATGACCCCATACATGTTCAAAGTTGAAAAAAGATTTTGAGGTGCTGGATCTGTTCTGAAAGTGCAGAAGAAAACTGATTAAGAATGAAGTAGCAGTGAGAGTAGCTAAATTGCACAATCTTGTGAGCGGTTGAAAGCGCTGCTCCTCAAAATTCTTTTATCATCCATCAAAGAGATCAGTATATTAGTCTGGGTCAGCAGTCGTTCACTCCTCTTTTACATTTCATTATTTCCCTAAATCCTTTGGAGATTTTTAATTGGCACAGTCTTACCCTACAGCATGTGGGAAGTAGTGTCTTTGAATGGCTTTATTTTGGGTTGGATTCAAAGTCATAACAGTATGGGGGTTATGCTGGGAATCTGTGCTGGCTGCTGCAACACGAGGGACAGGGAAGCTGTTTGGCATCTTTATTTGTAATGATGCAGATTGGATGTGACTTTAGCTATTTTAGCTCTATAATGCATAAAAGCTCTTCTCCTTTCCTAATGCGAGTTCCAGGCAGGTGATTTACAAGCCACCTTAGTGACAGTGATTCTGCATTACACAGATGTGAAGATTATCAATTTAATTGTGAGTAAAGAACTAATGTTGAGTAACTGAGGAAGCTGCAAGAGACTGAAGAGCACATCTGCTCTGCAGTCTAGATACATGACTGATGGCTTTTCCCTCTGAGGCAGGAAAGAATCTTAGTGCTGTTCATCTCAAAACATTACTGACAAATAAAGCAGAAAGTAAACATCATTAAAGGTGTTAAGAGAACTTGTAAGGTTGATAGAAAGGCACTAGTTGGAAGAGCCTATATCACAGTCCAGTTGAAATGTATTTGGAGTGCTCAAATTCCTACAGGTACTTGGTATTATCCCTCCTACACATGACATTGCCACAAAGAAGTCCAATGTTATCCTAGGCTCTGTTAGTCAGCATCTCACCAGCAGGTCAATGGAGGCGATCTTTCCACTCAGGATGAGAGATGCTACACATGGAGCCCTGTGCTCACTTCTGGGCTCTATGGTACAAGAAAGACATGGGCTTACTGGAGACAGTCCAATAAATGGCCAGAAAAAACTAAGAGACTGGAACACCTGGTCTGTGAGGAAAGGCTGAGAGAGCTGGGATCATTCAGCCTGGATAAGAAAAGGCTCAGGGTAGATACGTGAAGAGAGGGTGCGAAGAAGACAGAACCAGTGGTGCCCAGTGACAGGACAAAAGTTAATGTGCACCAACTGGAATGCAGGATTCTCCCTCTCAACGTCAGGTAATGCTTTCTTAATGTGCAAGTGACTGAAGAATAGAACAGGCTGTCCAGAGAGGCAGTGTGGTCTCCTTGGAGATCTCCAGAAGCCACCTGGACATATGCCTGGGCTCTCTGCTCTTGGTGGCACTGCTTGAACACAGACTGGACCAGATGGACCCAGAGGTCTCTGACAACTTCAGCCATTCTGTAATTCTATATTTTCAATGTAAACTAAAGCACAGGTCCAGATATTTTCCTTTGCTGTGTGTCCTTGTGTTATTCTTGTTCTGTTCCCTGATACGGATGAATAGATACAAAACCACATGAATGCAAGTATGAATTGACTTTAGTAATTTGAATAGAAATATTCATGTGAATAAAACCAATAATGAGCAGCCTTCTGTGTAACCTTATTCTCTTTTGTAATTTTCACCTTTAAAAATGTAGCCTACGATCAAGGTAATTTTAGTATCAAATTTATGTCTTGAATAAGGAAAACTAATAATTTCCAGATAGGTTTTACAGTAGCTAATAAGATTTGACCAAATAAACTTTCACTGCTGCCTTCCAAAGTTAAATCATAGTCTCACATAAACAATATATTCCCCCAGTGAATACCTGTTAAATGACTTTGCAAATTGTGTTGCAGCCCAATAAACAAACAAACAAATTAACAAACAAACCCTTGAATGTTCCTGTTATGGAAATTGTAAATTCATTCCTGGTAAAGGCAATACCTCCACAGATCTCCAAGCCCATGTAAAAGCAATGTGAACTTTTCAATGTTAAACTTATTCGTAGAAAAAAAGGTGGTAATTCTTATGTGTGTATTTTTACCTTGTGCCTGTCACTGGAACCGAAGATTTATTGGTACATTACATATTAAAAGCAACCAACAATAGACAAAAGGCTTAAGGAATGCTGTGTTTAAACGTTAGATCAAAAATAATTATTAAAAGAATATCTTTTCCTGTTATGCCAGTTCTTCCATGGGAAGGTTTTATAAATAAATAGGCTTACATTTATCATGGGCTTCCAACTTGGCTATTAAGCTAAATTGTTTAGTCCAGTCCTAGACAATGCACTATGACCTTACTGGCTCATGCAACCATCTCTTTTTCCTGTGGATACAATACTGTGAAGTGAATGATGAATTGTGGAAGGAATGTGGTTGAGGCAAAGCCAAAATGTACACCTGAATTACTCTGGAACTACTCCTAGATCCTGAAGCTGCTTTGAAGGATTTTGCAGAAGGTTCTGAGAAAAGGAAGCCTTTCATCATGAGACTTACATCTGAGGGGTAACAGGTGTCTGTAGAACTAAAAGGCATAGAAAACTTTCTCCTGTGCACGTGTGATAGGCTGAATATGTAGGAACAGAATCTCAGAATAGTGTCTGTTAAAAGGTGATTCATTATATTGATTCAAGTTTCTGGTGATTTCAGCAAATGTATGTATGTCAATGTCTCTGGAAGTCTCTCTCTGCTTCCTTGTCTCTCTGGTCCCTCAGTAATTTTTTCATCAGCTTGTTTCATCTGAAATAGCATAAACCACAAAGGTGTTAATTTCATTATGCATGTATTGATGGTGGCTGAATGGAAAAGACAGAGATTATGCTCAAGTCTTATTAAGCAGCAAGGAATCCAAACAGGATGTGACAGGATGTGATGGACTGTGACAACTTCAATCAGAGCTGATAATTCATGAGGTATGAAACAATCCAACTTCAAGACACAGATTCCTATGCAAATAGACTTCATTAGCTCCTCTGTTTCTGGAGTTATTGTTGCCACAAAACTTGAGAGTAAAGTTCCAGCTAACTTTGAGAAATGAGCAGAGCCCCAGAAGCAGAGAAATCTACAGAAGATAAAGAGTAATATGGGAAGGGGAAATGAAAAGAAAGCATCCTGTTGAAATTAAAAATCTGTGTCTAAATATCTTTAAGCAGAAGTTTTAAGTATCCACATTTCTTCCTCAAAATACTGAGAATGATGCCAGGCAATGAAGATCTACAGTAGAGTTCTGAGCCCTGTTGATCCCATTAGCTGGCATTTACAAAAGGAAGAAGTTGTATGAGGAGAGAAGGAAGTGTGCCATCCACATGAATGGCACTTCAGTATTGTGCACTAGCTCAGGCCCCCCCATTCTCACCCAAAATGACCTGGCCGTAGGCTTCTATTACTCATGTATCTCATCAAGCCCTCATTTGCTAAACCTAGCCAACCAGAGAGCAAGTACAAGTAGAATCACTTTTATACTCCGCCAGGCCATTCACTTGTTTTCTGTATGCTTCTGTTGTAGGAAAAAAATATTTGAATTGCGTGGTTTCTGAATTCAGTTTCTTTTAAAGAAAATGACCATATGGAAAGACTGCATCAGCAAGTTCTGTCCAGAGATCAGAGATTAGGATGCTCTTCTGCAGTCATTCCAACTAGAAATTCCTTACCACCTGTGTCATTTATTTCAATTTTTAGAGTCAAGTAGACTGTAAAACCTGTAATACTCTTACAGGTGGAATCCTTCATGTTCCTTTAGCTTCAGTAAGGGCTTATATGTTTAAGGGCTTAGGTACGCTCTGTGATCTCTAAATAGAAATACAAACAAATACAAATAAAAACTGTATTAAAAACTCAGCTGTTAAGGATTCTAAAATGATGCCCTTCAACACTGTCATCTGCTTTGGGATGTAATTACAGTTCACCACCAGGAACAAAAAAATCTCATATATATAGCAGTAGCTGCAGTCTATCTTGCATCCTGCAATTAGTTAAGCTACTATCTATAGTTCTGATGTCCTTCACTGGGAACTGAAGGACTCCCTAATACCTAATTACTGACTGTGCTTTGGTCTCAGGCCGCACATAAAATCACAGTTAGCAGGCAATAACTGATACAACAGCACAAAAATCTTTGTATTTCCCAGCTCTCACATATCATCTAGCATACCCCACTGTTACTGTTGATGACTGGCAGGGGATTCAAGTACACAAAACTGCAGCTCAGTGTTGCTAAGTGCAGAACCTGGGCATGCCATGCTTAGGCAGGAGGGAAGGCCAATAGTCCAGAGATTTGTGTTTGACACCTCGCCAAAATTTTTGTCTTTCCCACATATAATGTTGAGCAGAGCTCTTTTTGTAAGATACAGAGCTGGTGTGCACACAAGGGAGGGGAGAAGGGCACTGGGGAGGTGTGTGATACTGATGGAGCTGGTAGCAGTGGCATCATGGTCCATGACCATGCTCACATACAGACATGCAGTGGGGGCACAGCTACAACATCAGACTAGAGGGAGTAAGGCTTTCTGTATGCCTGAGTGAAACAGCTCACTGCTCCATAAATGCTTCTTTCCCATCTATTGTCTTATTTGGCTTAGAAACTCAGCAGGCTGTGGCTATTGGTTAAGTAGGAAAAAGCAGGTAGAAGAGAGCGAGGGTTAGAAGATGTGTTTTGGCATAACAGCCCTTTATAAGGTCTAATTTGTGTTTTCAATGACTTCATGCACATATTTCCACAGTCAGTCCTGAGCCTATCCATGGGTACTGTTTCTGTTTCAGTTGTTATTTATTTTTTTAACGTCTTTAACTTCGTTCCTCAGCTTTTCAAGAGTTAATCTTCCACCAAATGCACAGACACTTCCTGAAGCACCTTTCCTTTTTGTCATCCTGGACAGCGTGGAAAAGTAGATCTCTGAATATGAGAAACCAGGCAGAATTTTACCCATTGAAATACCCACTCAGGTGTATTCTTTGAAATCCTTAATTAGCAGACAGGAAGTTAGAGAAATTCTTGCATCTTTTAACATGCTACCATTACCATCACATGAAAGATCTTCCCAGTTTACAGTTCAGATGATTTAAAGAGGGTGACTAAAAGCCTTTGGAACAATTAATGCAAGTCACTAAAAAAGTGTTTGTGCCTGATGGTTTAATTGCTTCTTGAGCTTGATGAGGTGTTGATCGCTACTAGATTGCAACAGTTCAGCATCCTCTGGCAAAAATGGTGAGATGAATATAGGGTAATTATTATCTGGCCATACAGTTTCCCAAGAAAAGAAAGCAAGAAAAAATGTTATTTAAAAAGTCTTCCATAAGGAGAAGTAATCAATTAGTTGATAAAATTCTACTTTAGTCTGATAAAATTAAGAAAAATCTGTTTATAACCTGCCTACTCACTGCTTGATTTAGATATAGAAATATATATATTTAATAAATTAGCACTGTCTCTGTCCAGTCTTCATAATGAAAGCTAACTCAGATAGAAGGAAGACAGTAGCTAAGGGGTTGCTATTCAGTATAAGACAAATCAATATTTAATACATTGATCCTGTTCCAGAATACACTTCTTAACTGCCTGTCTACTCTCTGTGAATTTAATGGGAACCACACATACAAGACATGCCTTTTATTAGTGTGGGTCAGTGCCAAGTCAGTAAAGAGCCTTGTACAAGAAGTCAGGTGAATTCTTAGAGGTCCAAGTTAAAAGCAAGGAAAGTAAAGAAAGTAAATTTCTAAAGAGTGACTCACAAAGAGTGATTTGTTATAAAAGCAGCGTTAAGCCACATGTTTAATGGTTGGATGAATTGGTGTAGGTCCTGAATTCTACTCTGAATTGGAGTTTAAGACCAAAGGGTTTCATGAACATTGAAGCTGAGTCTTGTCTTGCTGTTCTAGTGGAAACTAAGTCACTTTTGCAGATTTTTCCCTGTTTATAAAATGGAAGTTAGAAAATCCAAATAATTATTCCAGAAACTCATGGTATTTCATGCTTTCCACTGAAAACTGCTTTTGCTGAATGCTACTTGTATTTATGAATGCTAGTTGTATTTACTAACTGCTATACCTTCAGTTTGTACCTAAGCACTTCTCGAAACTGTTTTGTATTCTTTGTGATGCCGCTTTAGCTATAAAGTGGGGGTCTTCGGCTATAAATGTGTTGCAGGATTGAATGGAATCTAGCAAACTGAAAAATTACATCAGATGAATGTGATGTAGGGAAACACAAAGGAAGTCTACTGGGAAGATGGCTTACTCAATGTCAAGGCCACTGGAAACACTTTATAGTTCATTGTGTAGCTGGATTTTAGCCTGATCTAGCTCCGTCTGCTCATAAATTAAGTAATGAACTCATGGCACAGGAGAGTAGGTTCAACTCTGGGGTCAGACATCTAAGTGTTAGACTGTCTAGGCTTCAGTTTTTGGGTGATTAAGTCCTTTATCAGCACAATGCTTGTCAGGTTCCCAGAGAAACCGGTTCTCTTCTGAACATCCTTCATTCTGCCTGTCCCTTCCTCTGTTGCACCAATTATCTTCATGGGATGAAATCAAAACTATCTTCCCTCTTGTGTCATGAAAAAGAGGAAAACAATGGAGCAACATAAAGAGCCCTGGTACTGCAGGTTAGAGTGGCTGCACAACAGCTAGAGAAGTCTATATTACATGATTGAAATACTAGGGGTGGTCTCTGTAAGTCTGAAGGACAGTGTAGCTAGCTAGTTAACTAGCTTTAACTCACATGCTGATTCAAAGTTTTTCATTGACAAGGACTCTGGTTTCAGCATTCAGAATAAAGGCTTGTTTGGTTTTGATTGTATAAATGAACATCCTTTCCATCTGTCACTGACAAATAGTACAGGTGCCACCTAAGCAGAAACAATCTCTATTCACTTTTAAACACAACCATACTGCAGTTTACTTTCCTGTTTTTCTTAGATGGAAAATCCTATGTGGTTCACAAGAATCCTTGCAGCTGCATGCTGTTTGTGACCATAGAGCAAAGGCAACACTCAGAATCATAATTGTTCTTAAAATAAATCACATTCTTCCTGAAAATGCATGATTCCACTTATAAGTTCAACTCTCATTTCTTCCAAGAGTTAATCACCATTTAGAAGAACCCACACAGCACATCCCTCCTCCCCTCTTGGGTGTTTGCCTGCCTGTTCTTATGGCCAAAGACATTCAAGGTGAGCAGAAGTCCTGTGATGAAAGGGCTGGAATATGCTTTGGCTGGAGGTCTTCACTCCTTCCTGAGTTCATTTCAAGCTGAGGATCTTGCTTTGTCCCTCACCTGAACTACCTTATGATTTTGCCTCATTCCTACATAAAACATGCAAAAGTACTTGGAATTAAATTCAGGATCTCTTCTTTTCATCCATGTCTCTCAAAACAGTTTTCAGTAGTGGTTGTCCTTATGCCGCATGAATACAACTAGGTGTCATGTCTCACAGTGGAGACAATGGGCCAGAGGGGCCCAAATGTGTGTTACACAGCTTGGGATAAGTCAGTGCTTTACTGCTGCCTGTAAGGCTCTTTTCTACCCTTTTGCACAACTCTGCATGACCTTGACCAGCCTGCTAGGAATGAAATTTTCTCCTTTTGGAGTTTTGTAGTCTTATCATAGAGTTCTCCCTTTTAATTATCATTACCACTATGTGCTTCTTCCACTTTTTAAACCTGTATATTGGTAATACCTTGTTACTGCTGAGATGTACTTTAATACATCCTATGTAGTGTTCTTGCTTAAAAGCTGAGATTGCCGTTCTCAAAAGCAATTTAGCTGCCTAGGACTAAATCTGTTTCTGACCTTATCTGGAAAAGATCCACCAACAGTTACTGAGTTATGCTTCCACAAGAAGTTCTTCACACATAGTTTTAATGATAGCAGCATCCCAGCCATAGCCAGAACTCACACATACCAAATAATCACAGTACCAAATTGCAAGCAAATCAGCTTCATGATAGAAATTTCCCTGTCAGACACTCTCTGAATTATGTATTCCTCGTATGTTCTGCGTAGAAAGCTGGTATTGATGGAGAGGAAATAAAAGCAGCACTGAGACAAAAACAGAGAATCTGCGGTGTGTGGAAAATACATTTTCCTTTGTTTTATTTTTCTTCTTCTGGTAACGTTGTTTTTGCAAGACTGTACAAGGCTTCCCAGAAACCTCACTTCTATGTTGCAAGCCTTCCTCTTTTACCAAGAGGCTTCTCCCTCTGGGACCGTATTATGTGAGGGCAGTGAATTTACATTTGTCTGGAGGTTCTCCCCTGAGTACCTCTTATAAGTACTGCTAATAGCCTGCATTCACAACAGAGCTAACTCAACTGCACATGCACATAGTGCAAATATGATATGAGGCAACTCAGATGCATAGTGCATTAGGTCTAGAGGTTTCATCCTGGAGATGCTGCAGATCAGACCAGTGGGATTTGTATCCACAGAAACATTGTCCCAACCTAAGTGCTTTAAAAAGGATTGTTCAGTGAACACATTCACAAGGTGCTCTCATCTGCCCTGAAGTAGTGTCTGTGGCAGTGACTTGAAAACAATGCCTGATGTAAGCAGCTTCCATGCAGTTAGTCATTATTAATGCAGACAGTTCTGACAGCTAAAGCAAACAGTATTTGGCAGCAATAACTTAATCAGGATGCTGTTGAGGAATGCAGTTCACCAACCAGCAATTGCATTGTTGTGCAGTTAGCTGGCTTCCCTGTCCCTCCATTTGCGGCAGTTAAACATATTTTAAGTTTATTTACCCTCTTGGTATGCTTTAGTGGTATCATCTCTCAGCTTAGCATGAGATTGGTTTGATTTCCTCACAACGTATTCTTCCATTGATGTCACAGAGGTGGAACTGAAATACATGAACAGTCCAGAATGCAGGAGGAATTCGGCAAGGAAGTACAAGCTTGGTAATACACGGGTTCGAACAGGGGAACTACCGGTACCAATGTTTAGTTTCCTTGCATGTTCATTGAAACTAAACTGGTTGCTAGGAAGAACAAGGCCCACATATTCAAAGCCTGTTCTGTCCCACAGGACTTATAGCACTCACATGAGTGGATTAAAAAGGTTATTTGTGTCCCAGTTCTTTCATCTCCTGTCCCCTGGCTTGCTGAAGGAGCTGCTGAACACCAAAAAAATGGAGGCCTTGAATGTACTCTGTGTCAGTTTTGGCTTTATTTACTATGTATTTTTTACACTGAGAACTTAGGCGAAACCTGTTTGTCTTTCAGTATGGGAAAGAGAGATCTTGCTTCCTAGACCAGAGACTTCTGACACAGAAAATAGCTATTCTACTGAGCTATTCTGAAATGAGTAGTAGTGAGTTGTATCCACGTCATGTACTGCACAACAGCAAAAATAATAGTTTCTTCCCATTTGGAAACACTAATGTCATGACTTGTGAAGGTGCTTTGCAGAGTATTAATAGGTGGCAAACTCTAAGCATGCTTCCTGGACCTTGCATCTGTTATTTCCTTTCTTAATATTTATTCTGTATCACAGAATTGAATCATTAAAAATTATGAGGAATAAGTGAATTTTAAAATGATTTTAACTGTAGTAGAGCATTTTCATCAAATGGCTGGAAAGAGTAAATGTATCAATTGTTTTGAAAAAGTATATCAACAGCATTGGCTTGTGTTGCTATCCTAAGTGGCTCTAGAGAGTTAAAGTAATATAGTGCTCATCTCTCAATCCAGATTCATCTGGCTTTGGATCAGCAAGGCAGAAAGGTAGAAAAGTCTCATGGAAATGCTTATTGCCACCAGGTCTTGGGGAATGGATCTGGCACATGAGGATGTCATGGGTTGAACTACTGGAACAGGGAGGTAGTACAGTCACCATTCCTGGAGGTGGCTGGGAAGCATGGAGGTGTGGCATTGGGCACATAGCTTAGTGGGCATGGTGGTGCTGGGTTGATGGTTGGACTAGATGATCTTAGTGGTCTTCTCCAACTTCAATGATTTGATGATTCGATGTTCATACTATTTCACTACAGGTGACGTGCAAAGGAGAATCTTTAGCAGTTCCCATTAAAGGGGAATAAAAAGCAACAACAAAGCCACAAGAGAACAATGTTCACTTCCCAAACTTTCTTCCTCCTTCACTTTATAATGTTAGCAATATCAGGAACAGAAATCTTGTCTTCTGTAGTTTTGCTGAAAGATTTATTTAGCATTTAGTTAAAATAGTAGGTGTTGAATGATTCACACCAACAGCATTTCTGAAGAATAGCTTAATTAAGTGAATGTAAACTAATACTGATCAAACATCAACAAATTGCAAAACTGAAGTTTTTCAAACAATATGAGGAATTATCTCATTTGCTTTACTTGTTCAGTCTGTATCTGGGTATGTGCCATATAACAACAACACCATTTTTCCAACTTTCTATTGAAACTGTAAGAGAACACAAGTCTCTGGGACACTTGATAGCAGCCTTTCAGTATCTAAAGGGGGGCTATAAGAAAGCAAGAGGCAGATTCCTTAGCAGGATCTGTTGTGATGGGACAATGGGAAATGATTTCAAACTAAAACAGAAGAGATTTAGACTGGATATAAGAAAGAAGTCATTACAATAAGGGTGGTGAGGCACTGAACAGATTGCTTAGAGAGGTGGTGAATGCCCTGTCCCTGGAGATGTTCAAGGCCAGGTTGGATGGAGTCCTGTGCAGCCTGATCTAGTAGTTGGCAACTCTGCCCATGGCAGGGTGGTTGGAGCTCAATTACAGATGAGAATCGTAGTATCATGGAATAATAGAATTGTTTGAGTTGGAGCAGACTTTTAAAGGTCATCTAGTACAACCTGTCCCTGCAATTAACAAGGACACCTGCAACTGGATCCAGTTGCTCAGAGCCTGGTTGTTCCAGAGCTCACGTGTCTCTGAGAGCATTCTTGAACACTAAATAGGTAATTGCTGCTGTTGTATTTTGTATTCTCCTCAGTGAGGGAGTTCCACAGGTAATCCATAATATTTCGATACTGAGAGAATTTGGCATTTGGTAGTGATTATCTGCATGTATCTGAGTTTTGCTAGACAGTAGTGTGATCTCTCTTACTGACTATCCTTATACCATAGGATTTATGCTTCAGAATAAGATTTTTCCTGCCTAAATGTATTTTCAAGCAAGCACATTTGCTTTTTTATTTTCCTTCTTTTTTTTTTTTTCTATCTATAACAGTCACAGAATGGTTGAATTTGGAAGGAAGATCTGGAGATCATCTGCAGCACACCACAAATCCTCTCAGAAAGCTCATCTGAGCTGTTTCTTCAAGGCATTCAGAACATAGGCAATTGTTACATATAATTGCAGCTTGGCAATTATCTCTTATCTATTTACTTTGTCCAAACAGTATATTCTGGAGAAAGATTTATGGCTGAAAGCACTTGAGTAGGCCATGTCTTTCAGAAGGATGGAATGCACATAAATTGTTTACGAACTTGATAACTTCAAACTTTAGCATGAGTGAATGGGCAAGGTCAGTAAAATGATGGAGTGGATAACACTCAAAGGTTGAACAGACACATTCTTTTACAGATCACCCACATTCTCTCCTCCACCATGAGGCACTTCCAACAGCAGCTGTCTTTTTCTTTTTCCAGTAACTCACAGAAAATATAGTGTACACATCAACAAATAACAAGTCTTGTAGTATTTAGCTTCTGGAATATACTAGTATTTAAGACCATCTCCTCACAACTGAAGGTAAGAGAACATTTGTCAAGTAAACTGATCAGTGTTCTGGAGAACATCTGCTCTGTATTCTGTTTACTTTGGGATTTACTAATTGACTAATGGGAAGTATCTGATGATTAGCAGCACTAGCTTTTTGTTGTTCCCAAGCATAACTTGCTACTTGCTTCTATGCTCATTGGTTTGATTTTCATAATAGAAGTCTGTGAGGGTAAGTGGTGCTTATCTTATTAGTTAAACTGTAAGGTTATCCTCCATTAACTGGGAGACAGTTTAAGAACATGTTAACAAAATAAGCCTGAAAAATTGATAGCAAATGATATTATAGAATTTGTTGCTTAGTCATTACTTTCCACTTTCTTCCTTGCCCTTGTTTGATTTGGTGTCAGTTTCTCAGCATATTTGGCTGTGCTGATTCAGAGAGGAAACAGAAAGCAACAAATGCCACTCGCTGACGTATCTTTCTCAGGCAGCATGTTTATCTGATTCTGATGCTTAGCAATTTTATTCTTTAGCTTTGCAGATAATGGTAAAGAAATTTTGATTATGTATTTTAAACTGTAATTATGTGGAACTAATTATTCAAATTAAAGAGAGGCTATGAAACTAGATATGTGTATCTTTGAATCCTTACTTTATATCAGTTCTATAGACTGGTTAAGACTACAATTAATTCATATAATTTTTTATTTTTTTTTTTAATAATTTAAGAGAGTTGGGTTTGTTCAGCCTGGAGAAGAGAAGGTTGCGGGGTGACCTCATTGCAGCCTTTCAGTACCTGAAGGGAACTTACTCCCAGGAGGGGAGTAAACTCTTCGAAAGGGCTGATAATAGCAGGACTAGGGGAAATGGTTTTAAGTTAAAAGAGGGAAGATTTAGGTTGGATGTTAGGGGAAAGTTCTTTACTAGAAGAGTGGTTAGGTCCTGGAACAGGCTGCCCAGTGAGGTTGTGGATGCCCCGTCCTTGGAGGTGTTCAAGACCAGGTTGGACGGGGCCCTGGGCAACCTGATCTAGTAAAGGCATATGTTTGGTGGCCCTGCTAGGCAGGGGGGTTGGAACTACATGATCCTTGAGGTCCCTTCCAACCTGGGTAATTCTGTGATTCTGTGATTCTGTAATACAAAGGGCAATGTGACTCCTGAAGTCTGACAATACTCTCTGATCCTGAGCTCATATGGAAGGAAAAAGGAACATACACATTGGATTCCGTGATGCTGTTTCCAGAAAGGAGGCTGAAATTCTGCCAGTTCTACTTAGAACTCAAGAGGTTTTTTTATTTCATTAATTAATTATCTTAATCATGCACAACAGCTCTCTAGGACTTTCCTGAAGAGAAGCAAAAATCTGTTTAGTGGTCATTAATAGGAGGAATGAACCATGGTTTGTTTCCATGCTGAGGATATTTTCTGAAAAGAGGGAAGTTCAGCCTGGAAAAACTCTCACCTGACTGAAAAGGGATTTATTTATTTTCTGATGTGACAGACAGTACTGATGACATGACCCCTGCCTGGATGCCTACCTGTGTGACGTGGTGTAGGGAACCTGCTTTGGCAGGGGGGTTGGACTCGATGATCTCTAGAGGTCCCTTCCAACCCCTACAATTCTGTGATTGATTCTGTGATTCTGTGACATGAATGGGGTATAACATCCAAGTCCTTTCATCCAGGAGAAACATGACTAAAAAATTATGCAGTTCCTCATGGATTTTTTTCATTCCTTCTTTTGAAGAAACTTTCTGGCAAGTTTTTATCCAGTGTGACATCACACTGATGTCTGTCCAGAAATCAGTGTGAGATTGTAAAGCTTTGTTAATTTTATTGTTATCTCCAGCTGAAAGTAGCAATGAGATTTATCTCCACAGTCCCTTCCTCTGCTCAGAGGAGCCTTATTCTGAGGCAAATATGTTACATTCCTGCCAAACATGAAAATGACCAATGTTTGAATCAAAAGGCCGTGTTTCTATCTCCATTTTATTTATGGTTCCATACTAATGCTTCTAATTAAGAGACAAGCAGATTTTACAAGACATTACTTGATATTTGCCGAAGTGTGTTATAGGGATCTATGGCTGCATTGTGCCTTGGTACAGAACTGAAGCTGTGGAGGGAATTCCTCCAGCTGTTACTAGCTGTGCACTTAGCGATTTGGCCTGGGGAGCAGCTGGCTGTGTGAGAGGCTAAAGTCCCTTTCTAGAATGTGAAATCAGAAGCTGTGCTCCTGCTGTGCATCAAGTGCAGTGCAACCCCTAACAGACTTCAGGGTCAAAACTAATCGTGGACCTTTGGGAAATTTTGGTTTGCAGCCAGGGGAACAGCTGAAGTATGATCTGAAGGAAGAGCCCTGCACCATCTCCTATATCTCTATCAGACAAATGCTAATTGCTTTCCTGATGAGCTGCTTTTCTTACACCATGTACTTGCTAAAATTGATGTTGCCTCAGATTTTTCAATTTCTATGAAGTGTTTTAATCTCAGCTCATTTTCATCTCTTAAGTACCTCTTCATTTCCCCCTTTTTCCCCTGCATACACCAGACTCTTGCCATAATATCCCATATTTTTTCTGATTTATTCTTGGGGAAAAAAACAAAACAAACAGTGTCCTCAACAAATTCTCCAGTTTTCAATGTATAAACAGGATCTATTGTGTCTCATTTATCCTGCCTGGAAGGTTTTCTCTATCACCTTAGAGTCTTTGGAATGCCTATCCTCCTGCTAAGTGGAGCAGTGTGAAGATGGGGGAGCTGTTCACTTATAAATTGCCTTCTTCCCTTGTCCTACAGTTTGCGGTGTTCTTTGGGGACATTACTATAAGAGACTTGTGGCAGATTACTCACTGGACTCAACACTTTACATGATACAGTAATGCAAAAAGCATTAAAAACAATTCAGTAGATGTTATTAAAGTTAATATGCTTGAAATAAAACTACAGCAACCCTTCATCTCTGCTTTGAATGGTTTCTGTTTATATGTCACTCGTGCAGCTGCAGCTTAGGTAAAAATTTTGTTTTCTGGCCTATTGCACTGCTTTTAATTCCATCTTTTTTCCCACAGTATTCCTTTTTTATTATCAGTGTCCTTCAGCATTCAAAAGTCTACATGAATTTGAGGGACATCTGGACTAATTACAAGGAAACAAATGCAAAATGTGGGATGTAGAAGGGTAGCTGGGAGAGGTATTACACCTGCTTGGCCTGCATGTACCCACTCTCAGGCAGCTGCTTCTCATTTCTTTGAGAAGAACAGTTGAGATCAGAAATACAACAATGGCATCCAACTAAATACCGTCAAAATTTCAGTGGATCAGCTCTGCATCAGATTGAGTAACTTGTCCTCATGTAACGCAAGCAAAATACTTCAGAAGGAACTTAAACCCCATGAGATTTCCCAAGCTAAGTGCTGTGCTGAATCAGTGCACCACCCGCATTGATAGCTTGTTGAAATACTTAGTATTTCAGTCATCCAGACAAGATTATGTAGAAGCAGATAATTTCAACATAGATGTTGTTTTAAGAACCTTCTTTCAATAAGCAGGCTGTTATAGAATGACTGCAATAATTTATTTACTTGGTGGGTTATTTCTGATCCACTTACAGTGTGACAGATGCATTCCTTTTGATCACATCAATGTTACGCTGACAGCTAACATTTGATAATTCAAAATCCTTTTGAAATGGCTACTGTGTGCTATATTTCTATACTTAAATCCAATTAAAACTTTTGTTCTGAACATGATTTTTCCCTTAATGTCAACTACATTACTACATGTGTTACTTATGCAATCATGTGATTGGAGGGATTTGAAGTAGTAGCTTAAAAAAACCCCACAGGTATAGTTTGAATGGGAAAAAGAAACACCTCAGGAAAGAGTAGATGGTAATTAGTTGATTACCACAGCGTTCTTTTTGCATTATTTTATGAAAAGCAGAATGTTGCCACATCTTACAATCTGTTTTCATGATGTCATCTCTGAATTCTCCAGTTTGCCCCTTGGGCATGTAATTTTGCTCCTCGCATTAATCTAAACCTAAGTCTTAATTTATTTTTTCTACTTCATTTTTTTTCTTTATGCATATGACTGCTAATCTCCTTGGAGTGCCAGGAACTGGTGGGTTGGAGCCAGTTCTAACTGAAAACAATGAAATGCTCAGTTTGACATCAGTGTTTTCAGGATATGAAGAAGGCTTAGGGATTATTTTAAACTCTTACTATTGTTAACTGTTACTTGTATGCAAATTCGATCAATTATCATTGCTTGAAAACAGACAAATTCATTTCAGTGACTAAATTGGACAATGTGGTTTGCTTGCATATTTTATTTGTCTATATGCATGTAGTAAGCATTCACAAGCCCATATACAAACCTCCTGGTACTCTACATCTTGAACAAATAAATACTACATCTATCTGGTAACTAGAATTTAACAGTGGCTATGGGACTTGCTAAATCCTGCCAAGGGTACTTTTTCAATCTGCATTCGTTAGCAAATATTAGCATCCACATTTCATTTAACAGAACTAGGATAACAAGAAATTAATGGACCACTCGCATAAAATCAGTAGCTTCTCTCAAACTAACAGGATTAATCAATAAAAATATGTATATTCACCATACTGCAGTGCACTATAATAGATGTGTAGTTCTCTGTGATATTTGGATCTTGCAGCCCCAGTGGCTTTGTCTCATGCATGGGTGGGGAGCCTGGGCTGGGTGACAGTAGCAGCCAGGAGCATGGCTGTAGCAACCAGGGAATGAAGCTGGGCCACTGGGAAAGACATGAAAAGGTAACATGCAAGCTGAATTGATTAACATCAGGGAGAAATTGTGCAGGCCCAGCCAGCACTTTGGAGGTGGAAACAGCTTTATTTGAGTACTTTCCAGGTCTGTCATCCTCTATGAAAACTAATGGCAGCCAAGTTTAAAAGGCAGAGAACACATGTAAGTGGTAATTCATCAAAAGGATATTTCCTTTCACTGCAGTGGGCAAGGAACTAAGTTAAATTTATCGTAAAGATTGGAGTATTATTTATTACTTCTTTGTAGGTGTATGGCTTTTCCCATATTGATGCTGTTCCACTCATCTCTCTTTGCCTCCGACTTTATGACATAGAATCACTGCCTGGGGCTGATATTCTGAAAAAAGAACTAGGTATTTTCTATTTTTATGAGTGAAGGTTCTTTGGGGTTTGCAAGTGTTAAGAATACAACAGGAATCTGACGGATTGTTCTGACATTGGCAGGAAGGCTTTAGAGCAGTGTTCCTAGGTGGAAAACAATGAGTTTGTTTCATCACTAATAGTTTTTGGTTTTCTTTTGTGGTAGAGTTCTTACAGAGGAGAGGAATTAGAAGGTCTTTTGAGTTGTCTGAAAAAAATAACTTTGTCCTTCCCTTAAGGGTACGAGTTATGTACATCCTCATGGTCTACCAATGTCAATATGAAAGTCTGCATACTTTTCCTTCAACAGGAGACCCTCTGAGCCTGGTCAGGAGCATGAGGTGAGTGGTGCCACACGAGGGGACAGATCAAAGCATCTATTCACATTATATATTATAGAGTCATGGAATCACAGGATCATAGAATCATAGAATCGTAGAATGGCTTGGGTTGGAAGGGACCTCGAGGATCATCAATCTCCAACCCTCCTTCCACAGTCAGGGTCATGCTGGCTGCCTAGCTGTATCAGTCCTGCATGTCCTCTGCTCATCTTGATAACTATGAAGTGCATGGGAGCCCCTTCTCATACTGTTTGGAGGATTACATCTGTTCTGCTCCCTGCTAGGGATCCCCTTGCAGGGAATAAGCAGGGTACAGTAGTGTCAGCAGTGAGTGTTTTTAGGGGGATGTAGTTTAGTATCTCTGCAGCAGCTCAGAGAGGCCATTGCATTGTAACTGCATTTTTGGCAGTGAGAATTGTCATACAAATGAGCAAGAGATAAATGTCTCTATCCCACCTCACAGTGCAGTAAGCATTTGCTGCCTGAGTGTGTTCTTCCTGCCAGTGACTGGCAGCAATACAGTGGTTATGAACAGAGCTTTGCTGTGAACAGTGGGCAGAGGCACATCAGTGATAAGCACTGCAAAAAGGTGTTGCTGCTTAGAGACTGGATAAACAAGCTGTGTAAAAAGAGGAGTACATGGATATAGTGTGATGTATGGTAAATCCCCTAGCAGGATGTTCGAGCTTATATAGGCCATAAACCATTTAAGGCAGTTTTTGAAGTCATAGTCTGACAGACAGCCACTCACCCCCAGATTGCACAACTGGTCTTCTGAGGGGTCAGAGATAACTTTTAAGGACTAAATGATCTTGCTTTGGCTTGTGCTGTGTTAAATCTTTCTTCACAGCCTGTAATTTCTGGAGAACACAGCTACTTTAGGATGATTTAGAGATATAGAAAAACTCAAGAAGAAAAGTAGGTGGATATGATCCAAAGACTGCCTTAGTTGTTCAGTTCCAAAAAGGTATTTTTCAGTGGAATAATTCTAATTTCAATTAAGTCTTCAAAGGTAATAGTGTGAGAGTCATCTCATTCAGGAAGAAAACTGTCCAGTAAGATCATCTATCAATGAGGAACCAAGAGGAACAAGTAATTCTGTGTGCAACTGAAATGATGAAGTCCAATTTCCAGAGGCTGCTCCTTCTCATCATTTCCTTGCTTACTCTTCACCACTGGATGAAGTTTTAGTATCTAATGGAGAGCAAAACCATTCCTTAATGGGAGCACCAAATATAGAGCACAATTCCACAAGCTTTATTTGCTTAGACAACCACCCTAAACATAATCTAGGCTTTTTTCTAGTTTTAATACTGGACTATTGTGAAGGGGAGCAGGAGGGAAGAAATAGTCCAAAAGCATTAATCTTTGTGCATAAACAACAGTGGAAAACCAACGCTAAACTTGCATCTGAAAGGACCTTCAAATAGTTTATTCACTTAAAGTACACACATTTTTTTTAATTGTACATTTCATTTTACTTTTGCTCCTGAACTTGCTGAGACTGGATGATCAGGTGCCAAACCCAAAGTCCACAGGGAATGTAAAGTCGACAGAGGCCTGACCAAATGGCCTATATGGCAAAACTCTAACCCTCTAATGCAATAAGGCAGCTCAGTGCCACACCACAGAAATATCTTCTGATTTTATACACACTTAAAATGCAAAGTTTAAACTCTGAAGGGATGTAATTGCAGTGTTCCTTTCGTTTTGTGAAACACTTCATGTACTGTGAAACCATAAGCAGACCTAAATGTAAAAACACAATTTGCAATTCAGTATTTCTCAGCATCAGCCAGGAAGAAAATGTATGAACCCATCTGGAAGAATTTGTTTTGTTTTCCATTTGATTCACTGCATAGTTTGGTAAGTTTTAAATTCTCACCCTTCACTGGAACTGTAGTGTTAGCGTGATCTTTGTACAGTGTTGTGCATTGCAAGCTTTGCATTGCATCTAAAGCTAGACAAGGGTCCAGGGAGAGAAGACAAGAAGATAAAAGATTGGGTTCTACAGTACCAGAGACAAAATATTTGTGGTTATGCTTTATGTGATATATTCTTTCTCCTCACTTACCATCCAGAGAGATAATTCTCTGCTATCTTGCTGTAATTCACAACATTAGTCATTCTTGGAGACTTTTGTACTCCTTCCTGCAAACTCACTGCTCATGCTGTTATCCTAATGTTATTTTGAGAACTGTGGGGGAAATGGGTACTATTTCATCCCAAAAACTAAATCAAAACAATATCTTCCTATGAAGCCTGAAGATTTTCATGGAACTACCTTTTTCCTATCCAGTCCTTTTTGCCAGGTGGCAGAATGCAGATCAGAGTAGCTGGACAGGAGGTAGAAAATTTGTGTTAGACCTGTACCAGAATTTGCATTGTATGTTAAAGTCTAAAGTGCAGGGTGGATGAAAAGCAGCGTATGCTCTACGAATCTATGAATCTACTTATTGTCTTTGAGGTAAAACTTAAATATTTCTTGAGTTCTTACGGTTGAATTGAATATGTATTATTCTAAGGTATTTGCATAGCATCCTAAAAGCTGCAAATAGTACTTATAACTCAGCAATGTGTCATCAAAATCTATTTTTACCCGAGCTCTTGAGTTCATTTTCAAAATCCCTACCTGAGTCAATCAGTTGCAATCACCCAGAGTATGCATGAATGATTGACTTTGATGTCTGGAATGGAAGATTATTATAACACAGAATAAAGCACCTGCACCACTTCTTTCTTAATAACATTAACTAATGAACTTACACAAATGGTTAATTTGAGTAGTTAAGCTTTCACAACCAAAGCAGAATACTTAGAAATGAGCAAGATTTATTAAAGCTAGTCTCACAGTGTGCAGCATCATCATCCTATAGAAAGGCCTACATATTTGTGATTCTCACTGTTGGCTCACAGTACACAGCACTGTATTTTGCCCAATTAAGCTAGCAGAGGCGGCTATTTGATCTTACTCTGCTGTTATACATACTATTTATAGTAAGACTTGCTGTATTTGGAGTTCAAACATTCAGTATTTTTAAAATAATAAAGTAATCCAAATCTTTGAGCAGAAGTAGGTCTGGTCAAGCTAGTGGAGCTAGACCTCCCAGTTATCAGCTCACCATATAAAACATCCCATTTGTTTTCCTAGATGTATTGGTAAAGTAGAAATTGAGTTTATCAGAAAAGCATATCAGTCTTTTTAGCAGTTGAATCCAGTGTCCTAAGAATCTTCTTTTTCTTCGATAACTAAGAAACAGAATATATTTCATGTTTGGTGAAAATCAGTCCCAGTCTTTATAATGTCTGTGCCTGCTCTTTCATAGTTCTCTGAACTGCCAGAGTCAACAGGAAAAACAAAAGCACCTATTTTGTATCAGATTAATTCTGTTGGTTATTGTTGCTTTCATCCTAAGGTAATAGAGCTCCATCTTGCTGGGGTTATATTTACATTCAACTGCAATTTAACTAATTCTTCACATTCCTGCTTGTTCCTTCCATAGCTAATAGGAAGGGCTGCTTTTCATGATGAATCTTTTTTATACCAAAATATCAGTAATAATTCTAATATTCCATAAAACTGAATCAGAAGAGTTTTTTAATAACAATAGCATGGGAGAAACTCCCAATATTGCAATCAAAAGTCACTGGGATATTGTGGGCCTGAAAAAGTTGGTGGGATTTGAATTAGATTATAGGTTGTTTTTGGTTGTTGTTTCAGACAGTTTTGCCTGCTGTGAGTAATGTTCTTCAGAATGGGTAAAACACCATATAGTTTCAGTTAATCCACTTAGTTAGCTGGGCCATAATCTTCAGGCTGTCTATATCCAAGTGTTTCATAGAGGAAGAAATGTTGAAGCTTTTAATAAGACTACTCAAACAAATTATGGAACAAAAAGACATTTACTTAAGCATGAGTTTCTTCAAGACGTAGATTATCATCTCAGCCAAACCAAATGAGAAACTCGTAATGTAATTACACTAACAAAATGCTTCCAACCAAACCTGTTTAATAGCTCAGGGCTCCCTAAAAAGACAGCACTTCAATTACTGTTTGTTTGTTTGTTTAGAAGCTGTATGGAAACATTCTTGCACTGGTGCAAAATTCAGTGGTACAGTGCTGAGCAAGAAACATGTTTTAGTTTTCTGCCTTCACTTTCTGTTCCCCCTGTAAGCATGCTTCAAACCAACACAGAAGAGAGAGCTTTGTTTTGGGAGTTCTGGGTGCAATTGTTTTGAGGCTTAAGACCTACATAAATCCTTTAAATAGGTGTACTCCCAAGACTATTTGTACTTAAAATTGAGTATATTCTAACTGATGTGTCACTGCCCAAAGATATTTCTAGATAGTAAGGAAAACATGTACATGGCTTGCTTCTATAGCTTTGTGAGTCTCCACGGTGAGTTTCTCATGCTACAAAAGTGAAGAAAAGCCTGCCTTGGAGCTTTGCAAAGAAAGCATGAGCATAAACATACCGGTGTTTGTTTGAGAAAGAAGGAAATATTTCTCTTCTGAAGAGTTACATTGTGACCTCTTGAGAAGCAAAAAAGAGGAAAGACCCTGCCTCTCCTTTCTCCAGGCTTTCAAGCTTTACAAGTCAAATTTTGCTTATTTGTCTGATAATGGCATCTTGTTTCTGATCAAGACCTGCTGTCTTGGCCTCCTGGCTTGACACTGGACTTGCCTTGCTACTGAGGATCTTGCTGGATGATTGCTGGATGATGTCTGACACTAACCAGAGTACTCCTATCTAAATTCCTTGCTCAATGCTGGCAATCATTGTTTGCACTGCTTTGCCATTTACACCAAGTCCTACTCCTCTGCAAAGTAGGACTCACGGACCCTGTAAAAGGTCTCCAAATGGAAATTCATGAATTGCCATCCCAAGAGGAAAGGAAATCATATTGGGAAGAGGAGCAAGATTCAAACGAACTGTAAGTGACAACATCAACATTTTCAGAGTTGTGCCCAGGTGGGGGCATCTGGGATGCTTCCGGTGGTCACTGCCTCTCATCAACTTTGTTTTCTGGACTTTCTCTCCCCCAAGGAGACATGAAGCTCACCAAGTTATCAGTTTATATTCTGTCTTCAGATGCCCAACATTTCCTGTCTATAGCTCTCCTATCCTATCCCTTATAGGCCAGATCAATGGGTTGAGTCCAACTGTATGAACTTCAATAAGAACAAGTGCCAAGTCCTGTATTTTGGTTGCAAAACCCCCATACATGACTACAGGCTTGGGCAGAATGGCTGGAAAGCTGCATGGAGGAAAGGGATCTGGGGATGTTAGTTGGCAGCTGGCTGAACATGAGCCAGCAGTGTGCCCAGGTGGCCAAGAAGGCCAATGGCATTCTGACTTGTATCAGAAACTGTGTTGCCAGCAGGAGCAGGGAGGTGATCTTTCCCTGGTGTTCAAGTGCTGGTTTATTGCTGAAGAGACCATACACTGAAGGAAGCTACCTGTTGTTCCCTTTTCTCAGCCTGCGAGGCCTGCACCAAAACGTTACCTCACTACACAAGCACTTGGCAGCCATCTCCACACTTCATGGAGAGGCTGTCCAGCAAGTCAGTATGTAAGCACAAAAGCTGCCTTTGTGGTTTCAGCTTGTGAAGAAAGGAGGAATTCATCTCAGCTGGATTTAGGCAGCTAATCTTTGTTAATCATCACAACATTTCTAATCGTCTTAGGATAAGTATCTAAAATAACTAGATGTTGCCTTTTGTAGATGCCAGTCTCTCATGGCTAGTGGAAATGTTTAGATTGCCAGCTCAGACTGGACACCTATTTTTCAGATCAGGAGATTGGGTGATAGCCCACTAATAGCTTCTTATGTAATCTGATATTGAGTTACTTCAAATGCCCCACCTTATTTCTGTTCTTCTCAGCCCTCTTCAGCCAGCAAACAGCTTCTGAGACCTCACTGTGCCTGTTCATGCCCCATGTTGCATCATGGTTGTCCTCCCACTTGTTCTTGAACGTTGCAAGAAATGAGAAGCAAAGGTCCGTAAGATCCCTGCTTGTGAATGTGTGAATGACATTCACCTATTCACTATTCACTGTACTATTCGCTGTCATGAAAAGGGGAGTTGCTGAAGACCTGTGCTGCTAAACAGCCTTCCCTTGGCTGCGGTGCCACTCCTCATCTCCTGCCAAAGACTGCTGGATCATCTCCTGCTGGAGATTGTTGACTGCAGTCCTGCCTTCAAAAAGGAAATTAGTAACTTCTTGTATCTGATAAAAAAGCAGATATAACATCTTAGAAACCAATGTGCATGATAAAAGGATAATTCATAGTTAGATGACAGGAACGTGATGGGAAAACTTGTAATTTTAAACTGGTTTAAGTTATGGAAGCAGTATCCTACCACTGAAAACCATGGGCTCTGCATAATTGTCACACACGGGACTTGATGCAAGAAAGTTAAGCCAACCTGTATATAAATTGTCTCTTTTGGGAGACAAGTTCTCCAAAGAAGTATTTATTTTTTTCAAGCTTTCTTTTGCCTGGACCACGTAACTGCAGTGACTGCAAAATTTAAACATTAACAAAGCCAATGTGAGCTAACTTCAGTGATTACTGAAGGTAAACACTTGTGAATATTAGCAGTAGATTAATCAACAAAGGATCCAAAAGAAAACTACAAACCAATGCACTTTTCAGCTATTGCTTTTTACAAGTCCTTCTATTTGTCAGCTTTTTATTATTTGGAACAATTTTGCTTTTAAATTAGTTTCTTGTTTCCTATCCATTCCTTGCACCAATGTGCTGTGCATCATGGAAGCAACACTGGAAGCTATGACACTTTTACTACAGCTTCTCCAAACCTTTTATACAGTATTCCATGAAAGACTCAGAACCTCTAAAAAATCAGGTTGGGATTTTCAAATGTTTTTAGGAGAAATACGTGTCCAATATATGAAGAAAGTTGACAAATGAGTTTCTGTGACAATTGCAGTGCACTCTTCCCAGTTACTGCTGGAAGCACATCTGTACCTCTTTCCTTATTAGATATCATACTTCTGAATGCTCCCAACATGCGGTTACATAATCATCCATGTTCTGTGTCTCAAAAGGGGCACACCTTCAACCAATTTTTGATAAGAGCACATTTTAGTTATGACTTGACAACTTTGTTTTATTCTTCATGTTTTTATTAGGTTTTTATTTCCCTTTTCAGTCACTTAGAATCTTATTCTGGTTGCATTCTCTTTTAGCACTTCTGTTCATGTATTCACATTCCTAGAACACCCCATCTATAACTTTTCATGATAGTATTACATTTCATTTCATTTCAAAAACATGTCATATGTGGGTTTGTCCAGTACTGGAACAGAAGCTGAAGAAAAATCTTGACCAGTACCGCATATTTTCTCACCTTATAAGCAAATTCTTATCATCTGTTCTACGTATTCAAAGTAGCTCTGAATCATTACTACAAGTCCTGTGTTTCTCTTCTATGCAGAACACTTGCATGCTTGTATTCCCTTACCGACCCTTTTCAGGCATGGCTGAGTTGTCTCGCCAGCACTGCATTGTGCAGTAGATGGAAATTTTCCAGAGGCTCATTGGTGCCTCTTGTGTTGGATTACTTGGTGGTCTAGATTTTAGCCCTGTGAGTGCACACCCATAAATATCTTTGCTTTAACCCTTCTGAATTGGAGTTGCCTTTGTACAGGGTCTCCATGCAGGTGTGCCTGTATACTACTGCTTTCTACTTCCACTTAGATTGTTCTTTTCCTCCTGCTCTTTTCCTGTGCACTACCTTATTTTCTTCTTTTTCTTCTCCTGTCTATAATCACACTTTTGTGCAGACTTGGATACTCTTGCAGCACACACTAGGCAGCTGTTTGTGTGGCTTTGTTTTATTTGGCTGCATCAGGAAAGAGCTTATGATCATGGCTTCGCTTCTGGTATCATGAAGAATGTAGCAGCCTCACAGCAGCTCCAATCTGTACTGAAAATCCCTAAAGCTGGCAAAGAGACCACACCTTGCTCCAGGATGACATGATTTTGGTGTCTTGGCTTAAGAGTTCTGCAGCAAAAAACAGTAGATAGAAGAGGACAGGTTGTGTTCAGGGACAGGAAAATAAGTTGCATTTTGGAAACAGACCTGTTAACCTGATTCCATCTGCATGACGTAGTCTTGTGCTTGCCTGTGCCATGGATGATTCTGGTCTTTTCTTTATTTTTTTCTCAATCTTTTCACTTTTATCCTTGTGTTCTCATCATGTCATTACCTTACCAAACTGGTCTCTTATGTGCAAACTGAGGCTTTACCTAGATATTGTAAGAAGTCATATAGGATTTCATGCAAGATGTCAGCCCTTATTTATTTCAATTATGATCATGAACAGAGGAGAACTATCATGTCTCTTTGTTATCTTAGGGGAAGATATTGTACAGAAATGCCTGACTCTGTGGACTTCGCATGCTGAATGTTATCACTGTGCCAGTAAAGACCTTCCTGATAAAAATCTGGACTCTTGAGGAAATAAAGCAACAAAATCCAACTTTATTAATCTCTGTTATTTATTTCTTCATTTCTTTTTGCAGCACTAAAGAAATGTAACTCTGAAGGGAGAGGGCCCTGCTGAACATGGCCACTCCAGTGTAGGGAGAACACTGGTGTACAGATGATGTATGATGCAGGAAATGAGTGTGGTGAAGGAAGGAGACAGGGGTATTGAAAAAGGCAGGCTGAGGTGAATTTAACCAGGCTTCTCTAATTATGACTGTGCATGTAATAGGAATGGAGGATCAGTACTGAGCCATACTGGGAGAGATAACCGATGAGTGCCTTCCTCAAAGGTATTGCTTGGTTTACACAAAACTGAGCAGTGAGAAGGTGTTATTTTATTTCTTATGCAAACTGTACACAGGTGAACTCCACATGCCTGGATTTTTACTAATGAGAATATGGAATTTCCTGCTTGACTCCAATGACTATTCACATTTAATAGCTGTTGGAACCAGTGACCAGGTTAAATTCTATGATTTCATTTGCAGTCATAAAAATTGTATTCATCTTATTTTGAGCTGCTGGCCAGCTGACCATCTGTTTTTTTTTCTTACTTGCTTAAAATGAGAAATTGTTCAGAGAATATATGTTAAATCCAATTAGATTTAGTTCTGAAAGAAGTCATTCCAAGCTATTTTTGCATAGAACTTCTAAGACTTCTAAAGCTCTATTATTCATAAAGCTGCACTACAATAGGGCTTTATAAAGCTCTGGCTTGGATTCAGAAACAGATTTGGACTGAAGACTTATTTTAGATTTTGAAGTGTTAAAAATTTGTTTTTGCTTTTTCAGACAAAAGCAAATCTCTTGACAGCTAATGGAGACTGTAGGCAGAGATGTCAGTTTGCTTCAGCAATTTCTCTAAACTCCTTCTTGCAGTCATGTTCAGGTACCCCATTCGGGAACCCTCTTTCAATTTAAATATCACACACAGAGTTTGTCAAGTTATTGTTTCACAGAAGAATAACTTATCTTGTCTGTATGGCTTCAAATGATGCATCCAAAGTGAAGTTATTAGAGGGACATAGTTCTCCTTTGTATTGGTGAGAGCATGGTGCCCATATTAAGAGAATAGCAGACCTTATTACATTTGGGTTTTGTCCTGTTTAACAAGTTCTTTGGCCATGGTGATGAAAATTCATTTTGATAGGCTTACATGTATTCTTTAGGGAGATAATTTTTTCTGTTGCTTATGATATATATATATTGATATGGCAGAGCTGATATATTAATTGTAACACTGTTGCAATGGTGGAATCCAGCATATTCATTTTACTTCCTTTTAGAAATGTGTGGGACAATACTGATCCTGTTTTTTAAAGCAAATAGAGAAAAAGAATGTCAGAAACTAACCTGCTTGTTTCATCTCATCCACAGCAACTTGGTGCCCTAGATTCTTGCTCCTAATCCTGTTCTCTTTCTGCAGATGAAAACTATTCAGGGCCTGTAGGGATGCAATGAGGAAGGCTAAGGCTCTCTTGGAATTAATCCTTGCAAGACTGGGGGGGGATCTGATTAATAAGTATCTAAAGGGAAGTGGGAGGCAAATGAACGATGCCAAGCTCTTCTTGGTGGTGTGCGGTGATAGGACAAGGAGCTATGGCCTAAAACTTGAACATAGGAAGTTCCATACTAACGTGTAAGAATTTCTTTACGGTAAGGAA